>NC_134585.1:46651739-47265149 GCF_037038515.1 Microtus pennsylvanicus | reverse complement strand
AACCGTCTATGATTCCATAAAACAAACATTTTGATATTGTTGACAGTACGTCTTCGTTTTGGCCATCAATGTGCATGAACCTGGGAACAAAGAAAGGAAGAAGAGGAAGAAAGTTATTGTAAATAATAAATCCCATTGTTGATGTCCCTGGAAATGCAGCCCTAAAGAGAGCATGTGCACTGGCAAACCTGGGTATTGCTACCTTTAAGAGCTCTACAAGCACTTTGAATTCTTATTCCATCACTTATTGAGACTTTGTACAATTTGCTTGTGATTATTGAATTTTTTTATTTATAAATGTGGAATACAAGCGACTCCACTAAGAGTTACCATGAGAATGAAATGAGACAAAGAGAGCAGGTGACAGAGTTGGTGGCCAACCATGTGAGTTTTGGAATACATCCAGCAGCCTACTGGGTTGGGCCTCATTATAGCAGAGAGATGGTAAACTAAGAATTCTTTATGAACAACTGTAAAATATCCAAGACAAAAAAAAAGTATTTCCCGACATGCCATGAAGGTGTCCCGTTTTGGCAAGAAGAAGAGTACAACAAATAGCTGATGTGCCAAATTATTAAGTAAATACCTTCATTTCTATTTTTTGGATGACTATGTTAGGACTCAGAAAACGATACTTCGAAGTACACTGCTGTTATGGTGTATACAATGAACTAACAAAAGAGACCTGATTTTCTCTCATACGCTCACATTCCACTGAGCACAGACTCCAATCTTCCTCGGAAGCTCCCTTTTCTAAGTGAGTTCCTATACAAGAAAGGAACATCTCCCCTTCCTACTATCTCATGAACAACAGAAAATTAATCATTGGAGAAGAAATTAAAGGTCGTTTTGTCCACCTGACCAGATTCTTCATTCATTCCTCTCAGGGCCATTACCTGAGGGACTTTATCTGTATAGCCAGCTTTTTGATGGAAGTGCAGATCTATTCTCACCTCCCCACAGTGAGGAACCACCTCCCTCATAGCTGAGGACCTTCCTCTCAGCTTGTCAACTCCTTGAGCCCATCGATCTTTAAAAATTTTTCATCGCTCTCTAAAGTTGTCAACACTGTTCATTTCCCTTCGTCCCTAAACACCATATTTCAGCTTCAACCATCTGGCTTTCCTTTAAGTTTCCCACATGTGTGACTCCACATGCTTGCATGTTAACATGACTGCATGCCTTTCCTCCTGTGACTGTGTCCGGTCTCAGTTTGTTCTTTAGGCTTAAGTGTGTGGACCTTCAGAAAGTAGGAAGAAGGTTATTTTTACACCTACACATCTGATTCCTTCCCCTGCAACATTTGTGATTTGACTTTGATTCCTTTTGAAACTTCCCATTGGTCATGGAGACATTCATCAGAAGTAGTTTTGATTGCTGAGGTCCAAGAGCAGGTCACAGCTACTCAGTATTGTAGCACTTCAGATCATGGGAGAAATTGCTTCAGGCTGACCGAGAAAGGCAATTTGAAGAAGACTCAGGGATACTTTACTTTAAAATTCCTTTTTATCATTTCTCTTGAAAGAAAATGAAAGAAGTTCTAAAAGAAAGAAAGAAAACAACCCAAACATGACTGAGCTAAACACAATACCTTTATCTTACCTGTGGTGGATGATTATGATTAGACAGGCTTTGAAAGACTCCGCACACCTTCCATGCTACATTAAGCAGTGCCATAACCTCAACTTAGCATCATAAACCCCACTGTTCTTTCTAGAGATATTAGTGCCATGTCTGGCCATGTGGGACATATAATAACACTGCCCACAGGCCGCGAAGCTGAATGCCCCAAGTTGGCCCTGAGAACTGCATGCACATCTCCCGACTCTGGTTCCTGCTGTTTTCCCAGCTTTGTGATGACGTATGTCTAATAAAGACATATTTATTTACTCCCTTCTACAGATATCTGTTTTTCAAAAAGTAAACAGTAACTGCCATTATCTAGGAATAAGTAGTAAGCAAGATAAAAGCTAAGAGTGATTGTGCATGTTCAATTATTCTATAAACAGTTATAAAAATATACATCCCTTCACAATTGCTTTGATGGATGTCATAGTCACAAACCATCCTTCTCTCCCAACTCTATGGCCTTGTCCTAGATAAAAGAGCCACTCAATGTATGAAAGCCAGATGTGGTTACAAAATGCTGAATTAAGTGTGTTAGTGAGCTCCAGGCACACCAGTTTAAGTTATTATACAGAAAACATCAACAATAAGTGACTAGCAAGTCACTTTCAACCATATATAAAAATCGAGAACTTTAGAACATGTCTGACAACAGGAATTAATTTAAAATTCTGTTTGTTAAGACGTTAG
Source organism: Microtus pennsylvanicus (assembly GCF_037038515.1). NCBI lineage: Eukaryota > Metazoa > Chordata > Mammalia > Rodentia > Cricetidae > Microtus > Microtus pennsylvanicus. The sequence goes on along the minus strand of NC_134585.1, from coordinate 47,262,833 downwards.
ATAAATTATCAGGAAATCCTTAGCAAACACATACTGGAACATAGATTATAATCAGCAATATTGGGCATGAAATAATAATATAAAATATGAATAAAAGTCTGATTTGGATAATGATATGCTCTGCTTATATTTTTGTTAGCACAGTGAGTATGTGTGTTAAGACTATTGACCTATATAGATCAATCACAGGACAGAGCCATTGCTATTCTATCATGCATCTAATTTTGCTTCTTTTGTCAAAGATTATTTATTTGATTTGTGATGGATATTCTCTTCATAAATAATAGAGAAAACATTTTTAAAAGCACTGGACATGTCTCAGCAATTAAGGGCCTGGGTTCAGTTCTCAGCATGCATATGGTAATTTGCATATGGGAGTAATTATATTTTCAAGTCGTCTGATTGCCTTCTTTTGGCCTCTGAAGGCACCAAGAACACACGGTGTACACATATACATGCACACAAACACTTATACATCTAAAATATAGTAAAAAACATCTTTTATATTTTTCAAATGGAAAAGATTCAAATATCAGTATAAAGTATGTTATAGACATTTGTGAAAAAATACTACAACTGGCTTAGTTAGTGTCATTGAAACATCAAAAAGGCATACATATAAATGTGCCTTGATGCTTTAGGGAACATATTTAAAAACAGACAGGTTGGAGGTTGATGAATCAGGACAATAAAGAGTCAAGGAAGAATAAATTTTGGGGGGATTTTCCCATTGGATGCTTCTGAAAACAATGCCAACGAGAAATGACTTTTCTGAGAATAAATGTCAAGAGAAATATAGAGAGGCAAATACAGATTGCTAGTGGGTGAGAAGGGAAGATGTCCAGACTGTAGGTAAGATCATTCATTTCCAAAGCTCAGAAGAGTGAAAAGGGAGGAAGAATAATGTGTATGGGACAGTTCCAATGAGAAATGCCCCTCATTGTCATAGGCATTTGAACGTTTGATTACCAGCTGATGGCACAATTTTGGGAGGCTTAGAAAGTATGAGCTCTACAGTTTACAGAAGAATTTGGACATTTTTTCAGAAGAGCATTTCTACACTTGCCTGATCACTGGGCAGTCAATACAAATATTGAGGCTGTAATTCAATGTCAAAAATTAGAATCTTCTTCAGCTGGATCTGAAAAAATATGTTTTTTTTAAAGGAATCAAGATTATTCTTTTGATTGGGTCAGTTTGGAAAATAGTACATTACCATATGAACCTTTAAAGGAAAAAGTAATTTTCCTTCTACTGTTCTAAGTTCTTGGTTTGAACCTCCATAGTGAAATAAACAAAATCATTTGAAAGAGCAAAACAAGGGGAAATTTGCTAGCATGCAAACTTCATATATTCAGAGCAAATTCAGGGAAAGGGGGACTATTTATGGTGCTAGTTAAAATTCTGGTTTCCATAGTAAATATGAAAAATCAAGAGGAGGTGAGGGAGGCAAACCACAGGAACATAAAATAAGGTATGTGTTGCAGACACCCAAAAGTGATACTACTGGGTCTTGAGGTAGGTTGTTTCCTAATTTTCTGAGTAATTGCCATACTGGTAGCTAAAGGTGCTGTATCAGTTTTCACTCCCACCAGCAATGGAGGAATGTTTCCTTTACCCCACATCCTTCCCAGCATAAGTTGTCACCAGTGTTTTTGATCTTGGCCATTCTTATAGGTAGAAGAAGGAATCTCAGAGTTATTTGATTTGCATTTCTCTGATGGCTAAGCATGTTGAGCATTTCCTTAAGTGTCTTTCAGCCACCCCAAAAGACAAATATCATATGTACTCACTCATACATGGCTTTTAGACACAAAACAAAGAAAACAAGCCTACAATTCACAATCCCAGAGAACACAAACAACAATGAGGACCCGAAGTAAGACATTCATGGATCTAATCTACATAGGAAGTAGAAAAAGACAAGTTCTCCTGAAAAGAAGGAGCATGGGGACCATGGGAGAGGGCAGAATGGGAGGGGAGAGTTAGGGAGAGGAGCAGAGAAAAATGTAGAGCTCAATAAAATAAAAAAAATAGATTTGATGGACATAAAAGAATTAGACATTGAGATATTTACAAAATGTCATCACGCAACTCAACCTTTACTAGGAAGGGTGAGGAAGACCAAGGAAATTGGATTTCCAGGCTGTGTCCCAAGACCAAGTTTTAGGAAGCAAAATTCCCCTCATTAATTTTCCTTATGCATCTTTTCACTTATTTCACTCTGACTATTATTGATCCAGAGTCTGTGACCTAGGTGCTGAGACAAAACACACACATTGATTTAGCCTGGAAGACACACAAGTTAAGCATTGCATTTCTGAGAGGGGTTTTCATGATCAATCATGCATGCAAGCTTCACCTGCATCTTCACCTTAGATCTGGCTTGGGGTGATCTGTGCTACCTTCCCAGATGGCGCTGATGGTAATGGTTAGAGAGGCATACACAGACAAGGTTATAGGGAACCCATTTCTTATCCCATTAGAATCATATGGATTTTATGTTCAGGAAGAAAATAGAATGCACTGTTTATGTCTGTGTACATGTTTCTTATGGAATCCAAATAATAGAAGAATTTTTTTTCTGAGTTAATTAATTAATTAACTTTACATTTTGGCCACAATTATGCCTCCCTCATCTCCTCCCAGTCCTTCTCTACCTCCCTAGCAGAAATTTTTGATTGTTCCATGTCATTTCTTTGGAATAAAAATATGAGAATATTATTGAGGAAGGGGGATTGAACCCATGGATTTAAAGTGGGGAAAGTGGCAATGATCATGCATTTGTATGGCAGAGAAATCAATGGCATTAGAATGAACGTGAGAGGGAAGTCTCAGAGGAGTAAAGTTACAGATGCTTGAATAAAGTGAGTGTGCCTCTGCTACAGTGTCATGTACTTAGAAAACTAAGAGGAATGGATACTGGGAGAGATGATGTGCAATCGCTGGATCTACCTGAGCTAGAAAATGACCATAGACAAATAAATCCTGGCTTCCTCATCTGCATCCTGCCAAGAAAAACGATATCTTAGATATTGTAAGAAGCAGCTGCTTATATTGTAAAGGCAGCATAGAGTAGTATGCACCGTAGAGTGCACCGTAACTGTCAGTCACTGTTATTAACTTCTTTTTTTTTTTTTTTACAATGTATCATTTTAATGTGATCTTGAATTCAGATTGCAACTATTTTATAGTCTTTTTGAGTCTATGTTCACTAGAAAATTGGTCTTTACTTCTTTTTTTTTGATATTACAAACATGTAATCTATTTATTTATTTATTATGTTTATTTATTAATTTTTTTAACTTCTTAATGCTTCTCTTTCTCAAAGAAAGGGAGGAATTTCTCACATTCAGATTCGTCGGCCACTTGTCAAGCTGTAAAGATTTCTCCAGTTAAATATTTTTCTCTGTGTTCCCAGCTACTAGTTTCTAAAAAATTATGAGTGACCATTACTATATATTTATAATTCTGGGGAATCTAGGTCAGCCTTAAAGTTTTCAAACTAATTTCCAACCACTTTCATTCCCACAGCCCACTTGCCAGGAAATTGGAACCACCTGTATTTTCTTATAGGTGGCATGGCATAGCCTCATGCTCTGACCTCACTTTTCAACCAAGTATTTTAAAAAAAAAACTATCCAGCATAGAAAATTCATCTGAAACCACACAACTTCTTAACTTCTAGAGCTAGGGCAAATAAATTTATGTTCTCTGTAAATTTCCCAGTCTCTAGATTTTTTTGCTATGGCAATACAAAGTCATGTGTTTTGTGATCTAGACAAAGGAAAGTAAAATAACTATCTCCTGCATGTTGAGTTCATCAAGAGCCAATATGAACATGCTATTGAATGTGCCTATGTACCTCCACAGCAGCCACTGCTGGACCCACATACTTGCACAAGTCTGGTTTCCTTTTTACAAGTGCCTCTGGATTCTTCAATGTTTTTCTAAGACAGGAGTTTTTATCCCTGGCTGCACATCAAAAGCACAAGAGATTTTGAAGTCCTGAAGTAGGTCTCAACCATGGACTACATATGTAATTATTGCTTTTTAAAACCAAAAGAGAGGAAAGTTCAAATGAGAAAGAAAATACTCCTTTAACTTAGGTTTGAGAGGCAGGTGAAATAACAAATGCAAACAAACCTTACACTTGATCTCATGATAGGCATGGGAGTAGCTTTGAAATGAGCTATTTGTGAACAAAACCACGTCTTCTGAGCTGTGGTTTTCCACACAAGAGATGGTAGGTATTGTAGTCATTTTCACATAGACTGAACTCCATCATCTGTACACATTTAGGAACTGTGGAATAGACATCTGACCTCGCTTAAGGTACAGACAAAAGATCAGAAATAAGATATTGATCCTGTCCTCAAGAAGACTCTAAGTATGTCTCATAAACTATCTTGAAGAAGCACAATTCTTGCATTTGGCTAAATAAAATGTTGCCAGTTGGAATGTAATTGCTGTTATGGCTAAATTGCATGAGGAGGTGTATTGAAAGAATTTAGCAAAAGAGAGATAAAGAAAGCATATATGCTACAAGATGAAGAGTTGCCCAACCTTGTTCATTTGACAAAGGAAAAATAATCACGAAACACAGCTCCAAAACAAGCTAGGATGTTTCTTTGTTGAAAGACAGAAAACATCAGCCTGGAGCGGGTGCAAGTAAGGATTAAATAAGGTTGAGCTGGCTGTGTAGGAGAAAATGCAGAGTCATCCTTAATGTTATACAAGTCTTTTGAAAATACACTTTTGTTGTTATCTGATATTTTAGTCAGGGTTATTTACAGAAATAAGACTTAGAGAATGAATATATGTTCTTATATATTCATATATTTGTTTGCTTTAAATATATAGAGAGACAGAGAGAGAGAGAGAGAGAGAGAGAGAGAGAGAGAGAGAGAGAGAGAGAGACCGAAAGACAGAAAGACAGAGAGACAGAGAGAGCAAGAGAAAATTAATATAATGGCAGCCCACCTAGTCCAACAATGACTATACACCAATGGAAGGTCTAAGAATCCATTAGTTGTTTAGTCCAGTTGTTTAGCTGTTTATCTCAGCTAGTCTTCAGTATATCTCAGAATCCCATAGAAGCGCTAATGCCAGTGAAGGAATAGACTCACTAGTAAGCAAGCAGCAGGGAGAGAGAGAGAGAGAGAGGGGGGGGGGGAGAGGGGAGAGGGGAGAGGGGAGAGGGGAGAGGGGAGAGAGAGGAGAGAGAGTTTCTTTCTTCTTTCTTCTGTGTTTTTATATAGGCTGCCCAAAGAAGGTGTGGCCCAGAATGAAGGTGGATCTTCCCACTTCAAAGATCTGGATTAAAAATGTATCTTCCTACCTTAAAGGAACTGGATTAAAAGAGTGTCTTCCCTCCTCACATGATTTAAGAAAATCCCTCACAGGTGTTCCCAGCCTTTGGGGTTATAGTTAATTCGGGATGTAGTTAAGTTGACAACCAAGAAAGCCTTCACATTGAATATCACATAAATCATTTTTTTCTCATGCAATTGAATAAAAATGTGATGTCACTGTTCTCAAGAAAAGTGGCCATAAATCAAAAGAGTAATCCAACTTCTTTACCTTATATGCCAAGTAGATGATCTTGTTAAATGGGTACTGACTGTGTCAGGGACTGAGCAGGGGTAGACACATTTGGACAGTTAATTCTTAGTTGTCAGTCAGTCTCTGGGAAGATTATCTCAATTTGGTACAAGAACACTAATTTCCTAAGGGACAGAATGATGACCTCCCCTACCCCTAGTAGCAATCCAGAGATCCATGATGCAGGGAGGTTAATAAACCTTCACTCCTGTGAACTGTCCTAGATGCTAAAGAGAGACACTCACAGTGGTTCATCTAAAATGACTCATGTTTTCTGTGGCATTCTGATCACATCACCATTGGACTCCATGCATCAGTCTGCTAATCAAACCAGCATGTCAGTGTTGTGTCTATAAGTATATTTGAGTATTCTTAGCATATGTGCTTGAAAGTTCTACATTTGATGAAATCACAGCTGTGAATCACTCACATGGAACCGCTGACATTCTAGTGCTTATGTTCGGCCACAGGGATCAGGCATTTATGTATGAACCATCTAACCTAATGAACTTGCTATTTACTCTGGAGGGTCTGGGTGGAATACCATAAAGGACAACTCAAAAATTCTGGTCCATCCCACAGGCAAACATTAGGCAGAGAGAGAGCCCAAGTTGTAATTCCCTTGCAGGTCTCTCCCCTTGGAACATGGAAAACCCTGTAGAAGAGAGAGAGGAAGAATTATAGGAGCCAGAGTGGTTGAGGACACCAGAAGAACACAGCCTACAGAACTGACTAAGCAGGGCTCATATTGGCTCACAGGGACTGGATGGGTCCTCTGTATATATGTTATAGTAGTTAGCATGGTGTAGATGTGGGTCTTCTAACAGTGGAAGTCAGACTGTCTCTGACTCTATAACCTGCTCTTGGGATCTTTTTCTTCTTACTAGGTTGCCTTACCCAGTCTTGATATGAGGATTAATGTCCAGTCTCATTGTTTCTTGTAATGCTATTCTGTTGTTATCCCTGGGAGGCTTGATCTTTTCTGAAGGCAAACAGAGGAGGAGGAGTGGATCTGGGGAAGGAAGGAACTCAAGTGAGTGGAGAGAGGGAAGTCTGTGGTCGGTATGTATTGTATGATAGAAGAGTACATTTTTAAAAACCTTGGTCCATATGACAGTTGATTGATAAATATAAATACACATGCATCCTGACAATATATTTCAGTCCCAGGAAATATATTTTATTCTTTGCAATGGATATTACTCATCTGTACAGCAAATACATAAGGATTTGTAGGGCTGGCTGGAAACAGGTCATGCCATCTCAGTTAGAGAAAAGTCTTGGATTGTGACCCATACAGACACATGCCTACATATATTTATTAAGAAGACTGTATATCTTAATGCTCACCTATGTTCATTGCTGACATAAAGTGGGAACAAATCACCAGGTGTCAATTCATGAATAAATAGATGTTGAAAATACATTTCATATACACGCTGAGATTATTTAACTGTTAAGAAAATTAAATTATGAAATTCATAGTTAAGTGTATTGAACTGGAAACAACCATTCTGGGTGAGGTAACCTATATCTATGAAGACAAATGCTACATTGTTTCTTGCGTATGTGGATGCTATCTTTAGATATCTTTGTTTAAATTAGATTGCACATAGGAGGCGGGAAACTTGTAAACAGATATGAGGGGTGTATGTTTTCAGAAAAAGGAAATATAACTCAGATAAAAAGGAGGGGTACAGAGTAATAATGGAGCAGAAAGGAATAAGTATGGTATGGAAAAAAGGAATGAGTGGAGGAGGGAGTATGGGGAGGTTAACATTTGAGTTTTGAGTATGGAAACCTACTGCTGTAGATGTCTTAACATAGCATATACAACACATTATATGATATAACACATACATACATATATGTATATATAGAGAGGGTGTCACCCTATATTGGGGCATTGACTTTCTCAGATACCATTGGCTATATCACATAAAATGCCATGATAGAGATATGTGTTACCACTTTTCCAATTACTGGTCAGTGTATTTCATAGGTCCTCAATCATTAGCAGTTATAGCTGTTGATTTGAGTTACCCTTCCAAACTTGATGGTAAGACCCTAGACCTGAAGACAACATATATCTGAGTCATAGAACATGGAAAAATTAATTTGGTAACAACCTAGAAGATTCATTCATGCTAGCCTACTTTCATAGTGCTAAATATGTCTATGTATGTTCTGGGAAGAAAAGTAAACATCTGTCTTAGTCACCTGTGAACCATGAAAGCTACACATGCCCACTGATTCAATCGTGGCATAAGTGTTATAGAGTAACCAATCATTTTCTGATTAAATTGAAGGCTTCTTCATAAGACTGATGCTATTGACAGGTTTAAAAATGCATTGTTGGTTGTGATATAGACCCTAGGAAATTAATACCTAAATCTTATCTTTATGGCCATAGATTATAGCACCTCTCAACCATTTTTATGAAAGCTTCTTTTTCTTTTTTAGGAGATTACTATCAATAAAGAGATAAAAACCCACCAATATATAGAAAATAAGGGACTGTTTTTATGCCAATACCAAGCTATTTTCAATACTGTCTCTCTGTAGTAGAGTTTGAAGTTAGGGATTGTGATGCCTCCAGAAGTTCCTTTATTGTACAGAATTGTTTTAGATATCCTGGTTTTTTTTTCATATGAAGTTGAGTATTGTTCTTTCAAGGTCCTTGTAGAAATTTACTGGGATTTTGACGGGCATTGTATTGAATCTGTAGATTGTTTATGGTAAGATTTCTATTTTTACTATGTTAATTATACCTACCAAAGAGCATGGGAGATCTTTCTATTTTCTGATGTCTTCTTCAATTTGCTTCTTCAAAGATTTAAAGTTCACTTGTTTGGTTAGAGTTACTCCAAAAATATTTTATCTTATTTATGGCTATTGTAAAGGGTGATGTTTCTCTGATTTCTTTCTCAGCCCATTCATCATCTGTGTAAAGAAGGGATACTACTTTTTTTTCAGTTAATCTTGTATCCTGCTACATTACTGAAGGTATTTAAGAGTTGTGGATGTTCCTTGATAGAATTTTTGATATGATGTAAACTATCATATCATCAGCAAACAGTGAAAGTTTGACTTTTTCCTTGCCGATTGGTATTCCCTTGTTATCTTTTTGTTGCCTTGTTGTTCTAGTTAGATCCTCAAGAAGTATATTGAATAAATATGGAGAGAGTGGACAACATTGTCTTGTTCCTGATTTCAATGGGATCACTTTGAATTTCTCTCCATCTAGTTTGATGTTGGCTGTTGACTTGCTGTACATTGCCTTAATTATCTTTAGGTATGTTCTTTGTATCTCTGTTCTCTCCAAGACCTTTATCATGAAGGGATGTTGCATTTTGTCAAAGGCTTTTTCAGCATCTAATGAGATGATCATGTGGGTTTTTTTACTCAGTTTGTTTATACGGTGGATTACATTGATATATTTTTGTATGTTGAACCATTCCTGCATCTCTGGGATGAAGCCTACTTGGTCATGGTGGATGATTTATTGTTTAGATGTGTTCTTGGATTCTGTTTGTCAGTATTTTATTTTTATTTATTGAATATTTTAGCATCAACATTCATGAGTGAGATTGTTCGGTAATTCTCTTTCTGTGGTTTGGGTATCAGGGTAAGTGTAACCTCGTAAAAAGACATTGGCAATGTTCCTTCTGTTTCTAATGTATGGAACAATTGGAGGAGTATTGGTATTAGTTCTTCTTTGAAAATCTTGTAGAATTCTGTGCTGAAACCATCTGATCCTGGGCTTTTTTTTTTGGTTGGGAGACTTTTGATGATTGTTTCTATTTCTTTAGCAGTAATTTGACTATTTAATTTGCATATCTGGTCTTGATTTAATTTTTGTAAGTGATATTTATCAAAAAAATTGTTCATTTCCTTTACGTTTTCCAATTTTGTAGAGTACAGGTTTTTGAAGTATGACCTAATGATTCTCTGTATTTCTTCTGTGTCTGTTATGCCCCCATTTTAATTTCTAATTTTTTAAATTTGGATATTCTCTCTCTGCCTTTTGGTTAGTTTGGATAAAGGTTTGTTTATTTTGTTGATTTTCTCCAAGAACTAACTCTTGGTCTCATTGATTCTTTCTATTGTTTTCTTTGTTTCAATTTTGTTGATTTCAGCTCTCAATTTGACTATTTCCCACCATCTAGCCCTCGTGGGTAAGTTTGCTTCTTTTTGTTCTAGAGTTTTTAGGTGTTGTGTTAACTCACTAATTTGGGATTTTTTCCAGCTTATTTATGTAGGCATTTATTGCTACTAAGTTTTCTCTTAACCCTGCTTTCATTGTGTCCCATTAATTTGTGTATGTTGTGTGGTTATTTTCGTTGAGTTTTAGGAAGTTTTTAATTTCTTCTTTCAGTTCTTCCTCGATCCATTTGTGATTTGGTGAGCATTGTGTAATTTCCATGTGCTTATGGGCTTTTTGAAATTAGATTTGCTGATACATTCTAATTTTAGGCCATCATGATCCAGTAAGATACATTGCAATGGAACCAGATCAAAGACCCAAATTTCAATCCACCTGATTTTTGAAAAAGAAGCAAAAAATATAAAATGGAAAAAAAAAGAAAGCATATTCAACAATTGGTGCTCTCATAATTGGATATCAACATGTAGAAGAATGAAAATAGATCCGTATCTATCATTGTGCCCAAAACTCAGGTCTGAATAATTTAAAGACTACAATATAAAACCAGCAACACTGACCTCAAAGAAGATAAAGTGGAAAGTACACTTGAATGCACGGGCACAAGAGACCACTTCCTAAATATGACCCCAGTAGCATAGACACTGAAGTAAATAATTAATAAATAGGACCTCCTGAAACTGAAAAGCTTCTGTAAAGCAAAGGACACAGTCAATAAGACAAAACATCAGCCTACAGAATGGGAAAAGATCTTCACCAACCTCACATTAGATAGAGGACTATTCTCCAAAACATTCAAAGAACTCAAGAAATTGATCATCAAAAGAACAAATAATTTATTGAAAAAATAGAGAACAGGCCTAAACAGAAAACTCTCAACAAAGGAATCTAAAATGGTTGAAGGACACTTAAGGAAATGCTCAACAACATTAGCCATCAGAGAAATGCAAATGAAAACAACTCTGAGCATCTTACACAGGCAAGAATGGCCAAGATCAAACACACTGATGACAACTTATGCTGGAAAGGATGTGGGGTAAAGGGGCCACTCCTCCTTTGCTGGTGGGAATGCAAACTGGTACAGCCACTTTGGCTATAGGTATAATGATTTCTCAGAAAATTAGGAAACAAACTACCTCAATACCCAGCAACACCACTTTGGGTATATACCCAAAGGACGCTAAATCTTACCACAAGGACATGTGCTCAACTATGCTTATAGTAGCATTGTTTGTCATAGCCAAAACCTGGAAACAACCTAAATGCCCCTCAACCAAAGAATAGACTAGGAAAATGTGGCACATTTACACAATGAAGTACTACACAACAGAAAAAAATAATGACATCTTGAAATTTGTGGGCAAATGGATGGATCTAGAAAACATCATATTGAATAAAATCACCCAGACCCAGAAAGACAAATATCATATATACTCATGCATAAGTGACTTTTAGACAGAAAGCAAAGAGAAACCAGCCTACAATTCACAATCCCAAAGAACCTAGACAACAAAGAGTTCCCTAAAAGAGACATACATGGATTTAATCTATATAGGAAGTAGAAAAAGACAAGATCTTCTGAATAAATTGGGATTGTGTGGATCATGGGAGAGGGCAGAAAGGGAAAGGGGGAGGAAAGGAGGACAGCAGTGAAAAATATATAGCTCAATAAAAGCAATTAAAAAAAAAGAAAAGAAGAGACTATGGCATATTCAGTTCTAAGCGGCACATCTATATCACAAACCCTCCTCCCATGGGTCAGTTACCATTACAGAAGATGGGGTAGATAGATCATAAGAACAAGATGGAGTGTAAGTCTGTATCAAAGGAACATTTGCCAAACATGACTGTACATTGCACATATGAACTCATAACAGCATGCACAAGTCTAATACAAGACCAAGCCAGTCAAATTCCCAGCAATCAAAACCCCAGCAGGTATGGAAGAAGAGCTCACAAAGCCCTATTGTCAGTTGGTGGCTACTTGAATGATGTAGTCACTTTTCTTCAGACATGTGGGCCCTCAGAAGCTACCCATGCTCCAGGAGATGTTCCTATATCCACATTCAAACAAGTAGCATTAAATAGACTCAGTGAGTATTGAGAACAAAAGAGAGGAAGCACATGAAGCTGTGGGGTGTGAGCTAGTAGAGGAACCGGAGAGGAGAAAATGGAGGATGGACTGGATACAGACACATTGTATGTACTCATGAACACTAAATATTTAATTAAAAAGAGAACAATTGATGTGATCTGAAAACACTCCTGATAGCAAAAGTTAAAATAGGAAAAGGTTTTTGATCGAATAAGTTAATTTAAGATATAAAACTCAATTCACCCAAACCCATGATTCTCTCACCATTTTGACTTTTTGATGAATTGCTTCAAAGTATTGATTGTTTCTCCAGAGAGGATTATTGATGAGTAAAAAATTCTACAATTCAGGAAAGATGAATTTTTTTGTTTGACTTTTAATTAAATTTTAGCTTACTTTTTAAAAATATTCAGACATCATCTGAAGAAGTTGGAAGCTTTTGTAACTATGAAGATAATACTTGGAATCTGGACACCCATTATAATGACCAGAAAAAAAACTCATCTTTCAAGCTCTGGTTTTGAATATTACCCATTGTTATTACTGTTGAATTCATCCCAGCTACAGTCTTTCTTTTTGTATCAAAATGCTTTTTCTTGTCATTAGACAACACATCTATTTCAGGAACATTTTTATTTTTGCTGATAAATAACTATGTTTTGTTTTACTGAAGGTTATTTGAAAGACTATTATGAAACATACAGGGCTTTTAAAAAAAAAATTTAGAAGTAATTTATAGGCAGCGGACAGTTTCAATCCTAAAAGCAAATATTAAAATTGGCTGTTGTTCCAAGATAATCTCCTATGATTTGAATCACATTAACCATAACTTGTAAATAAGTAGTAATTTTGCTTGTATGACTTAAAACTTTTTTCCAGTGTCTCATTATATAATACAGGCTGGCCTCAAACTCAATATCACCTGAGTGCATAATTGTAGGTGTGTGCTACTATGTCCTATTGGAGAATAGGGAAGTCAACATTTGAATTGCTCTTTGTGACAGAGCCTCTACCCACCCTGTCTATAATTATCTGTAGCCTGGCTTTTAATATTTAATGTGATTGGAAAAAGAAACACGATTTCCCCACTGCACTTGGTTTCTGTGGCTAGAATAAAGGATCACAGAGTTGGTGGACAAGATAACATACATGGATTGTTTCACAGAAATGGAGGTCAGCTGTCTGAAACCAGTGTCCCAGGACCATGTTTGCTTAGACACTCAAGAAAGGATCCCATGCTCTGCCTCTCCCCGATTCTGTAGTTACAGGAGTTCATTGGCTTATGGTCACGTCCTTACATTTTGCCTCCATCATCACATTGTTCTTTTCCTCTGTGTCTTTTATGCAGAGTTTGTGTTTGTTCAATCCTCTTATAAACACACCTGCAATCTCAGGTAGGTCCATCCTGAAGATGATGCAGGCTAAGCTTATCTCAGAATTCCTAATAATACATCCTCAAAAGACCTTCCTCTGTTCAACATCCACAGATGGCATGGGTTAGATATGGATGTCTTTTCAGATCTCGATTTTGGTCTACATCCCTGGGCAGTTCATATTTTTTCACGTGGATAAGTTTTTATTTTTACAATGACAATAGACAGGTATTGCTTCTTTATGTTGCTTGTGAAGTAGCAAGCAAACAATGGGGATTAAGTATTGCTAAATTGTATTAACATATTAAGCAACCTTAGCTAACATAGAAAATTACCAACTTGACTAAAAAGCTCTGATATATAGAGATTCTCAATCTTAGATATCAATCCATTCATGGCTTCTTTTCAGTTTCCTGGGGATTGTCCCTCATTCTGCATGGGGCGCTTTTTACTCACATGTACCTCTACCTCCGCGGTGTCACTACTGCATTCCTCAAACCAGAGACATGCATCACACCTGGCTGTTTCAATACCAACTAACTGAAGCAACATGCAAGAATTCCCTCGTAGCACATTGGAACTCGCCTGTGTGTCTGCAGTATCTCTCCCCTCACGATCAACCTCGTAAACAGGACCTTCTGGAGTAACTGTTCTTTTTATCTCTTCACTTATTTATTTATTTAGTTAGTTTTATTTTTATATAGGGCCTCACCATGTAGTGCTCACTGGCGTGGGTAGACCAGGATGGCATCCAGCGTATAGAGATCTCTGCTTTTAGAGTTCCAGGATTAGAGGTATGTGCTGCTGTGCTTAGTACCAAGTAACTAAGCTTTCAAATTGCAGTGAGCATAGAATAGTGGTGGTCTACTGTTGCAAGGACAACTTGGAGGCTTGTGGCTTTGTGATGTTCTTGGTGCATTTCTTAGAATCACATGCGATAAGTTGAAAATCTGGAATGAGGATATTGTATGCCCAAACTCAATTTATTTCCACTACTCTTACCAGCAACTTGGAAACCACCATTAACCATATGCCCAATCCAGGTCACCCAGCAGGTTTCTAAGTTTTAGGTTAACTTTTCCATTCAAATATATTTTCTCATTTCTTGAGTGCATTTTTCTATTTGAAAAGGACATGACTCCTTTATTCCTTTGGCTTTTTAAGGATAGGGAGGAAGGAATGGGGTTGCCCTCCTATAGCCTCAGTGAGTGCCACACCCACTTCTTAATCTTCTAGCTTCAAAGCAGAAAAGAAAAACTTTTAAAAGTTCATTTTATGGCATTTCCCCCCTTCAGCCATATAACTTGCAAAAAATGCTCTAACCAATTTATTTATTTATTTATTTAGAAGTAGCAGAAAGTTCCCTTCTGGACTTATTTTCCATGTGCCAAGCTGCAGCCTGGAGCACTTTTTTTTTTTCCTGCTGGAAATAGGGGGTTATAATGAAAATGCTGACACAACCTCTACCATCGAAGTGCTAGCAGGCACCTTCTGCAATAAATAAAGTGGGAAATATTTTACACTTCAAGGCAATTACAGGTTCAGCCATCTTGAAGATAGCTAGCCCATGAAGGGTAGGGATTAGGTTTCCTAGACAAGTGCAAAAGACCCATGACTCATGAATGCCAGGAGGCAGGAATGAATTACAAGAGCCGAGTGAAAGCCACATAATCACCCATCACAGGTTAAATAGATTCTGTTTATTTGCAGGCGAAAGGATGGAAAAAGGGAGTCAGGGCATTTTTGCCAGTTTGGGGTTTAACCAACAAGGCTGGAGGGGCTGGATGGTGGGCAGTCCCCTGTATGGATTCAGGGGATGCTGCTGCAGGCAAGCCTAGTTTCATTTCTGATGTTCCCATTACATGAATATGTTCTCAGGGCCACTGAAATGATGACTTGTGTTCCGTAAAGATGAGAGTATCTTACACCTACAGATTGTCCTGCAGCCAGTAGGGCCCAGGACATAATGACAAAGCCTTACTCCTCCTTAGTCTCTGTGCTCAGCAGCAAGCTCTGACCTGTCTCTGTGCTCTGCAGCTGAGCACAGTAGGGACCCGTGAGGGGGCTCCCCCAGGAGCTATTCACCAGGAGGCATGACAGACTTGCTTTTACTCCGCTTTCTTTTTAAATGCTTTGAACAAACATGGGCATGCGGGGATGAATTACACCGTATGAGTCTGGTAGATGTTCCATACAGAGACTAAATCCTCAGGTACAACAGTAAAAGCCCAGTGTGCTTCTTCAGTTTGTTGACTGAATTCCTTCTTCCATTAGAGTGTTATGTTTCATTTGGATAGAAAATATTTGGGTCTTATTTGGGGTTGTACTTCCAAAGCCTGGCATGGGTTTTAGTATCTGGCTCGTGGTCTAAATTAATAAAAGAGGTAGACTTAGAGATTAAGGCAGTTCAAATGCCCATACAATTTCCAAACAATATTATGCCGGATTCTATGAGCTGGCATTGATTCAGTCATTTTTGCAGTAGGTGAATCACACTTTCCACCCTAGAGGAGCTGTCGCTGTGGTAGGGAGCTTAACTCGGTGGATTATCACAGTGTGGTATGACAAAGGCTATAAGCAGTAGCACAGTTGAGATAGAGCCCTGGTAAGGGAGTGTATTCAGGTCAGCTTGCATCAATCATTAACTCTAGATACTCGCAACAATAGGCTCCAAATGAGTAACCATCTATACACATAGGTTTTACTTTCCAAAATAATCACTGGCACTTTGTTGCAAGGAGGAGGAAGCTACTTGTTTGTCCCGGCCACCCAGAACTGAAATAATCACACAGAAACTGTATTAATTAAAACACTGCTTGGCCCATTAGCTCTAACTTTTTATTGGCTAACTCTTACATCTTAGTTCAACCTATTTCTATTAATCTGTATATCTCCACGTGGCAGTGGCTTACCAGCAAAGACTTAGCATGTCTTACTCTGGCAGGGGCCCCATGGTGGCTCCGACTTTGCCCTTCTTCCTCCTAGCATTCAGTCCAGTCCTCTCTGCTTACCTAAGTTCTGCCCTACCAGGCCAAGGCAGTTTCTTTATTCATTAACCAATACGAGCAACACACAGACAGAAGGACCTCCCAAACCAGCACGCTCCTTGTATCTTTTATACCTCTGCAATACTGTGATACTTAGCTTACAGTTTCTTCCTTCTTTTGACTAAGATATCGAATGTGAGCAGATAAGCATCTTATCTATTTGTGCTGTTATAACAGACAGTGAGAAATAACCCTGTCATTGCTCACCCTTTTGGGGCTTGGGGAGTTCACTCTGTTTGTCATCTTAGCTTGTGAACCTTTTGAGACTCCATCCTGGGCCATGCGTGTTGAAGCCATCTGCCTAGTCCTTCAGAAGGACCACCGTGTAGTCACCCTTGTTCAGTCTGGGGAAGTATAAGAGAAAGGTTAGAAACCACAAATTTATACTTACTTTATTTTCAACTTTGTATGAGGAAGCACAATATGCAACTAAAATCATCATTTGATGAAATCATTGTCAAGTAGCTGCTTTGACTCACAAATTTCCCAAGATGTAAAACTTTGGGTATCAGAGGACCTAGAAAATGCAACCATTCTATACCAAATTTTTCTGCCATGAATAAATACCCTTGTAAATACTGTATTTAATTTTCATTCAATAAAGTCAGGAAACCAAGCCACAAAATTTTAAACAGATCTTTCTGAAATACTGGCAAGGTCCTATTATGTAACACAATAAAATACACATACTATTGCCTATATATACATCTCTCATTTGCAGATAAAACCCTGATTATTTAAGAGGTTTAAAATAACGGGCCCTAATTTATTATCACTGCTTATAAAGACTTTAGAAGTGGGTACTGAACATTATGTTAGCATTGATGTGTCAATCTTTTAATTGAAGTATGGCATATCTGAATCCCAGAACAGACTTAATTAACAGAAAATAATTAGCATCAATTTCCCAACAGAGAATATGGAGCTTATTTTTTTCTCCAGCAGAATTCATTGATTGATAATTAAGGAGGAGTTAGTTGTAATAAAACTCCAGTATTGCAATTTCTAATTGGCATTTCAGGACATTTTACAGTTACAGTTACTTTGTTCCAGGCATTCTCTGCCTTTTGAGCAGTTTTAATAAGAATCTTTGCTTTCCAAAGCCAAAGCTCTGCAGGTGATGAGGGGAGGATGGTGGGGGCGCAGGGGAGCACATTAGTATCAGGTGGGCAGAGCAGAGGCTGGAGAGCTTTTCTTTTCCTTTTAAGATTTTGCGGCTAACACACTCTGTGGCTCCAGGGCTCAACTTGTTCAGGGGATAGGTATGCCCTGCCAGAGGGTCTCTCTCCATAGGAGGCTTTCTGTAATCTGGGGTCTGTAGTAGAAGACCCTTTAATAACTATCTGTTGAGCCTGAGCCATTTCTCTTGTTTATTTATTTATTTTACACAGCTTCACCTATCTATGATGCATAGATGACTGATCGTCTCTTTGAGCGTTTACAGCCTTTCTTGAAGACATGTGCATCATACAGAACTCCCAAATACTCTAACTGCCTCTGACAAGTCCTTTCTCTCAAAGTCTCCAATTATCTCCAATTTTCTCAGTGTCTGTCTTTTTTTAATGGAAGACTCCAAAAAAAAAAAAATCACTGTAAATGCATTGTAGAAAAAGCAGAAAATATAGCAAAGAAAAGAAGAAAGTAAAAATTTATTATGTTGAATATGCTTTTCTATAATGATTATCATTTCAGCATATTTCTGTCTGCTCCTTTGATATATGTATTTTCATATAAAATAGCCTACTGTTTTATAAAATTTAAATTTATTAAAATATAGTTTCATTGTCTTCCAGCCGGCAGAGCAGTGCTGTGATTAAACTGAAAAGAAGTAGGTACTTGATGTAATGATCTTTCACTAAATACAAAATACTGTTTACATTTCAAGCAAGATCTTTATATTTGCTTTTGAGAATAAAATTGACCTTCAATTTCCTATGAAGAGTTCATGCAATTTAGATATATGCTAGGCAAATGAAATAAATACATTATAGAAAGAAGAGTGATATTAATTACATAAACACAGTTAGTAAATAACAATACTTGAACTAAAACACAAATGTGTGATATAACACAGACTATGTATAAACCAGAGATCACTGTATTGATTAACAAACTTAATATTTTTCAAAGAGAAAACAGCTCAAAAGGCCAAAATAAGACAGTACAGGCTTTTGTTGATGTGTTGAAGACACATCCAGTTACCAAGCTTCCCACAGGTCACAACAGTTCTTCACTATAAAGAACAAAATAGATCTATGTAAGTCTCTCTTAGGGCCCTCATTGTTGTCTAGGTTCTCTGTGATTGTGATTTGTGGGCTGGTTTTCTTTGCTTTATGTTTAAAAACCACTATGAGTGAGTACAGGTGATAATTGTCTTTCTGCATAGATCTAATCTACATGGGTAGTAGAAAAAGACAAGATCTACTGAGTAAATTGGGAGCATGGGGACCTTGGGAGAGGGCTGAAGGGGAGGGGAGAGGCAGGGAGGGGAGCAGAGAAAAATGTAAAACTCAATAAAAATAAAAAAGAACAAAATAGAATTTTGAAACTCATGAGAAGATTTCATTGAAAAGAAAAATGTAATAAGTAGATTTATTTAATATACATGGTGAAATTTCCACTGCCATCCAAAAATGGTAGCACAATTACAGAAAACAGAGCAAAATATTTTCTAATGCAGTGGAATACTAGATAGAGTGGGTGTTCCATGTTTTCGACTGAGTTTATTTTGTAAGGAAAGGAGAGTTTCACAGAATGTCGATTAGCACATACTTGAGACAGAACACTTAAAATGCTAGATAACTAAAGAATTAAAAAGACACATGAGTCACATTAGCCATTTTCTTCTCCCCACACATAAACAAACAGCTAAGTATATTCTCTTAAATAAATACAAAGCAACAAGAGACCACGGTTTGTGTGAGGCCAGCATTTGCAGACAAGTATTGGCAAAATCTTGAAGCAGATGTCTTAGAAATTTCCCTTTAAAATGTCAGGTCTGAGAAGCACAGCTTTCAGAGGCTACAGGAGCAATGTGTCACCACATATGTTCTTATACAGCTAACCACCAAGGTCCATGAGTCAACTGCACTTTAGAAAGAACCTCTGTCTTCACATACAAATCATTACAGATGCATCTCTATTGTCCCACATATCGGGACATCCATCTGTATATTTTACAGTTCAGTTATTTAGAATTAAAAAATATAAACCTAAATGTTCATTTCACCATTTGCATTAGCATAAAATAAATGATAAAACATTATCAAGTACAATTATAAAGTTTATTTTAGCAATAGTATATGGATAACATTTAAGGTCTTTATATTTCACTATAGAATGTGTACATACACAGAGTATATTACAGACCATGATACAATCTAATTTGCAAGATGTGAGTATAAGTTATGCTGCCCAGATAAAACTCTCCTGTTAGAACACACAGCTTTGTCAATATTACTAAGTGACCATCCCCATGGGAACTTCTTTTGGCCAGTGAGTAACAGAATACTTCTCTGATCACTGAATCATTTGCAACATGAGTTTTTTTTTGGGGGGGGGGTATGTTGGATATGTTGGCCAGATCAGGAGGACTGACATAAAATTTCTGGCAGTTCTAGATGTGTCATAAATAAGCCAGAATTAGATTCCACAAAGGTGCAAAACCCCAAATAGCAGTGATTTAAATAAACCGACATCTATTTTATTTTCTGTTGTGTAAACCTTGGAGATATTCATTCCTAATCTGATTTCTTGCTCAGTTTTATGAAGCTCTCAGAAACGTAACCACAACTGTCCCACCACACTGCTATGCATAAGGTGCAATCTCCATGCCTTTGACTTAGGATGCTGATGGCCCCATTCTCGGCAGTAGAGAAGATTACAAGAAACCTGATTCCAGAAGCTACCAAGTCTATTTTTATTTTCTACTTAAATAAACAACAAAACATCACCACCAACAAATACCCTTCAATTTATAATCACATTGAGCTTTAAAGTACACTGGGAAATGCAACCATTTTCTAGGGGGCCCATGTGCAATGCTGGCATTGCAGAGGAAATATGGGAATGCCAAATGCTTCAAAGAATCAATAAAAGAGTCCCCTTTCATGTCATATTCTGTAGAAACAGAGATAAGCCAGGAAACATGTTTATCCTAGCGTGCTTCAAGGTAGGAAAAGGATGGAAGGGAGATAAACAGGGCAGGGGGGAGCTTAAGAAGAATGCGGTTACTCCAGGGAGACCTAAAGTAAAGAACTGATTTCAAAATCTTTCTCTTGAGACAGGTCTTGGTAATCCTGTCCAAGCTACTCTGTCAGAAAAGAACAATCTCGGTGTTAGACAAAGGCACTCATGAACAAAGCTAAAGTCATTTGGGCAAGGGAATCACTGTTTGTAAAAAGGACTGTGTATGAACCCAAATTAGGCTAATAAAATGCATGCTTGGTCAAAATGGCTTCTGTCTTTAATCCCTGACCCAGGTCTTGATTGCCTCTTCTCCCATTGGCTGGAGCTTGATTTCTTAACCTGATGTGATTGGCTAATCTAATTGGTGCAAAGGGGAATGGGGAGGGGATTCGAAATGTGGGTCTTGTCAGCCTAACTACCTTTACTAGAAAAGAAAATGTTTCTCTGGACTTTATGGCCATGGCAGGCCTGATGTTTTACTCTCTAATATCAAATCAGTTAATTTTACCATTTTGGTTGGTGCTGTCTGGAAAGGAAGGCAGGATATTTGAGAGAATCGTGTTTTTGTGGGGTTTTCTTGCTCTTTAGGATCATAGTACCTGATGGCGGGAATTTTCAGTCAGTTATTTGGTTGTGTGATTGAGGAAATTGATTCACCATTGCGCATGAACACACATCCAGCTATGAATCCGTCACGTTGGTTTTAAAAGAAGTGATCATCTCTTAGGAAAAGTAAATATGCACCAGTACATAGGATATTTCTCTTATTTTGTTTAGAGGAAAAAATTCTAACAGTTTTAATCTGAGTTCTTTTCAAGTTGACCATAAAGATGAATCAAATAAACAAGCAAACAAAAAAGAAAGAATAGAGCTCCTGTCCATAAGACCATCAAAACCCAGTTGAAACAGTTGGTGCAATCAATCTATTGCAAACCAATTTTATAGCCATATAATGAGATCTAATTGCTTCTTTATTAGTCTGGCTAATATTAAAAGTGTAAGTAATTGCTTTGCATTTAAGTTGTTTTTCTAATTTAATTTGCATGTCCAATACATTACCATTAACTTATGTACTTCTTTTGTTTAATAGATTTTTTTTTCTGTTCTCATCTGCATCTGTAGAATTTCTCCTTCCTAACTAGTTAAAATTATAGGAAGGAGAAATGAGAGAAGTAGCCATAAATGAAAATTTTATATAGTAAATTCTTATATATCTAGGATGATTCAATGTAGTTTTCAATATCAAAACATGAAATTGTGTTTTATTAAGTATTTCTATTTCCTTTACGTAAAATACATGTAAAGAAAATTTAGCAAGTATATTTTGTAGATGGAAATTTCTGTCCCACCTGGTCCCAAAGCCATTCAGTCCCAAAGAAACACAGAAAGACTTGCATTAATTATAAACTGTTTGGCCTATTAGCTCAGACTTATTATTAACTAGCTCTTATAACATAAATTAACCCATAATTCTTGTCTATGTTTAGCCACATGGCTTGGTACTTTTCTTCAGTGCAGTATTCTCATCTTTCTTCTTTTGCATCTGGCCAGTGACTGACTCTCTACCTTTCCTCTTCCAGAATTCTCTTGGTCTGGTTACCCCACCTATGCTTCGTACCTGGTTACTGACCAATCAGTGTTTTATTAAACTAATATGAATGACAAGTGTTTTACAGTGTACAAGAACATTATCTCACAGCATACTTAATATTGTAGTCCATACATCTCTATTAATTGAAATACTAAATTAGTTATTTCTAATTCATTTGATCTAATTCATTTCTAAGTCATTTGATAAGTACATTAACTGATATATCACAGTGACTTTGAAAGCAGTAACTTGTTGATTTGCTCTTTGGTTAAACAGACGAGAGGAAATGAGACTGATCATTTCTGTAGTTAAGTACCCATGCTTGAACACCAACTACCAGGCTCCATAACCATATTCCCTGGAACAAAAGCTTTTGCTTTCCCAAAACAATGCATGCCTAATACATTCCCATCTTGAAGTAATTTTGCACAGGTCAGAAGGAGACTGTTGTCAGCTGTAGTGAAAAGTCCGTGTCTCATGGGTATCTCACTGTTGTACCTGACTGAATGTCAACATAGGGACTGAAAAAGATTCTGTATTTCAATTTGATCTTTCTATCTCTGTAATAAATTTGTTTTTGTATCTTCTAGGGATTTTCAAGCAGGTACAACTTTGCCTTAGTGGATATAGATGCTTGCTGTCAAGCTTAGTAGCCTGGGCTTGATCCCCTGACCTCACAGTGTGGAAGGAGAGAGAAGACTCTTTGATAGTTGTTCTCTGATCACATGCTTGCTACAATAAGTACATGGGAGGGGAAAGACAGATAGACACACACATACACTAAATCAATCAATCATTTAATTAATATAAAAATGTATTTTCAAACTCTCCATCTGTATTTGTTAGCTTTATCAGAGTTGCTCCAGGCTTTCATTATGAGCTCTGTAGTTAGGTGACAAACTTGGATTCACATCTTGGATCATGCTCTTCCACCCTGGTATCTTTGGGCAAATTCTTAAATACTCTGTGATTCATGTTATCTTGTTTTAATTTATAGAATTTAAATAGCAATAGAAACCATTTCTTGTGGTTGTTTTGAGCTTCAATAAAGCAATAACTATTTTGTGCATAGTATATGCTTTTATTAATTTTTATCTTGAAAGGAAATATCAGCAAGACTCTTAAGTTATCTCAATAATACATCTCTTTAGATACATGGAAGAATTCTAACTTACTCTTTGGTAGTTATGGATTTTTTTCTGGAATTCGGGGAGGTTTGGGGTTTACATAAACGGATATTCATGTCTAAGAAGAGGTTTTAAAGGAAGATGTAATCCTATTTTCTTATTTCCTTTAGAAAACATATTATTTTAGCTAGAAGCCATCTTTGATCCTTGTTCTTACTTGAGTAGTTTTCATATTGACATAAATTATTACTCCAATTCAGAAGTTATGAATTCATATGTGCCATATGATATTATCATACAGAAGGTAAGGAGATATAAGCATAACCTAGAAATAAACAATTTTGTTTTTCTTTTTTAAAGATTTTTTTATTTTATGTGTATTGTTATGCCTGCCTATATATAAGTGTAGCATGTATATGCAATGTATACAGAGTCTAGAAGCATGGATCAGATCCCATGGGATCTCCCAGGGAGATGCAACATTTTATGTGGGTGCTGGCAACTGAATTCTGGTCCTTTGAAAAAGAAGTGATTGTTCTTAATAACTTATCTATGCTCTGGCTCCTGCTTTTCTCTTTCAAAAATAAATTTAGCTTGTTCTTGATGCATCTCTATAACACATCTGGCCAGTGTCGCCAGCCATTCTCTCCCATTTCCTTAACACTCCTCTTCTTCACAGTTCTCTTTCTCATGTTTCTGTCTATTTGTTTTAGCGCATGACCCACTGAATTTAAGCAGGGCCATTATATGACCACAGGTTTGGAGGTATTCATTGCAGCCTGGTTTGCTGAGCAGTGGGTAACTGACTG
Source organism: Microtus pennsylvanicus (assembly GCF_037038515.1). Lineage (NCBI taxonomy): Eukaryota > Metazoa > Chordata > Mammalia > Rodentia > Cricetidae > Microtus > Microtus pennsylvanicus. The sequence continues at coordinate 47,238,834 of NC_134585.1, read as the reverse complement.
AAGACAATGACATCCCCATATCCAACAACCTATCAATAGTCAAATGATCAGCTGTAACAGTTAAGGTCACACTAACCCATTTCCCTTCCATCACTGATTGTTGACAGGGCCAGTTTTGTACAAGCCAGATATAAATGACTGTTGTTGTGTGTTAATGATCATAATGGTTGTATTAAGTATGATGGAAAATGATTTTTCATGCTCTTCACCCTAGCTTCTGGTTTGTGTATATTTCCCACCTCTCTTCCATGCTGTGATTTTCCCCAAGCTTTAGAATGGTGTCATAGATGTCCTTTCTGAAGTCTAACTTGCACCCATCACTTATTCTCCGTATGTTGAATCTCTGTATTCGCTGCTGTTCTTTGCAAAGAAGTAAACAGTTACAGTATTAATTCTCCCTTCTTTTAATCGTGCAAAGATATGGACATAATGCTACCATGACTTTGCAGAACATATTCTTCAGATCTATTGTCCACCCTCGGGCTCTCTCCATTAAAGCTTTAAGTTCTTCTTGATGTTTCTTTTGTACCTTTACTGCAGCCTGAAATTCCCTTTAACCTATTAATTAAGCTGTACCATTTCATTCTTCAAACCCTCCTCCAGCTGCCCATTTCTCTCAGGGTGAAGAGCTAATGTTCAACGTGACTGATCAGGCCCATCTACCTAGCACAGGCTCCTCACTCTGTACGTGGCATTGCTAGCTTCCTTTACTGACTATAGGGTGCTCTTTAGTTTCATTTCAGGGGCTTTTCTTATGCATCTTCAAGGCATCCTCTTGCTTCCATGAAGTGGTTTAAATTATATACTGCCTCCTATAAATGTTAATTTTTTAAAGTAGAGTTTTCTTGGGATAAAATGAGGCCATGCTATGTTAATAGCAGGGACAATGACCAGTATCCTTATAGGAAGAGGCATTTAGGCAGGAGATAAACAGGGATAATGGACCAGAGATAGGAATTATGCTCCCTCAGAAGAGAAGTAAGCACCCAGGATTTCTTGCAATGTCCAGAGGTAAAGACAAAAGCTTGGAGCAGCTATTTCCTCCTGAACCCTAAGAAAACAATCAACAATGCCCACTGTTTGTCTTTAGAGTTTTGGGCTCTAGAACTGTGAGAAAATGCATTTCCGATATTTTGGGTCTCCAAGCTCTACATCTGTACAAGGCTTAAAATCACCACTAGAAATCCATGCATTTCTAAGCCTACCTTACTTTCCTGTCTGTCTCTGCCCTTCTCTCCCCACTTACTGTCTCTACGTTCTTCAGTGGTCTGTTTACGTGCTCAGAAATGCTTCCTCACTTTAATCACGTGTAAAGCTCATGAGTCCCAAACTATGAATTATAGAGGTGTGTTCAATTTATTTGTTTTCATCTAGAATATTTAATTACCACATGTCGTAAGTACTATCTCTTACGTGTCCAGTGGCAGACAACAATCTTTTTTTTTTCTTTTCATCACCTAGCCACTCAATTAATGAATTCAGTATCTTCAAGGTACATGGTGACTATAGGGGATTCAAGGAGAATCGGCATTGTTCTGGTGATTACAATTTCCTAATTTCTCCCAGTAAGTGGGTTGCCTTTGTGTCTTAGTGACAGTGTCCTTTGCTTTACAGAAGCTTCTCAGCCTCAGGAGGTCCCATTTATTCAATGATGCCCTTAGTGTCTGTGCTGCTGGGGTTATACGTAGGAAGTGGTCTCCTGTGCCCATGTGCTGTAGAGTACTTCCCATTTTCTCTTCTATCAGGTTCAGTGTGTTCGGACTGATATTGAGGTCTTTAATCCATTTGGACTTGAGTTTTGTGCATGGTGATAGATATGGATCTATTTTCATTCTTCTACAGATTGACATCCAGTTTTGCCAGCATAATTTGTTGAAGATGCTCTCTTTTTTTCCATTGTATACTTTTAGCTCCTTTATCGAAAATCAGGTGTTGAAAGGAGACAGAGACAGAGACCCACATTGGAGCACCGGACAGAAATCTTAAGGTCCAAATCAGGAGCAGAAGGAGACGGAGCATGAGCAAGGAACTCAGGACCACGAGGGGTGCACCCACACACTGAGACAATGGGGATGTTCTATCAGGAACTCACCAAGGCCAGCTGGCCTGGGTCTGAAAAAGCATGGGATAAATCCGGACTAGCTGAACATAGCGGACAATGAGGAATATTGAGAATTCAAGAACAATCGCAGTGGGTTTTTGATCCTACTGCACGTACTGGCTTTGGGGGAGCCTAGGCAGTTTGGATGCTCACCTTAGGAGACCTGGATAGAGGTGGGCGGTCCTTGGGCCTCCCACAGGTCAGGGAACCCTCCTTGCTCTTAGAGCAGATGAGAGAGGGAGACTTGATCGGGGGAGGGGGAGGGAAATGGGAGGCGGTTGCGGGGAGGAGGCAGAAATCCTTAATAAATAAATAAATTAAAAAAAACAATTTTCTAATTTCACTTGCTCAGTTGTATCTTTGAACAAGCTGCTCCACCTCGTTGGGAATGTATTCACTTTGAAATGATACCAATCTGTATTGCTAAGGCCTGATATGATGCTAACCTTCCACCTGTCAATGTTTTATTCTGCTTAAACTTCTTTCAAACACATTGCTCACAGGCAGAAAGGCTCATTGGCCTGTGGGGGGGGAAAAAACTTCAGATTCAAAATTAATTCATATAATTTTGCAGTCACTATCAATATTCCCTTTACTATAACATAAATGAAAATGGTAAAATATGTGCTTACATGTTATACTCTCAAAGCCTGCCATTTGCCTCATAATTTTCAGTATTCGACAGCATTCATTGAGATAGTTGGTTACAGCAAAGACTGCACTTGTCTCTGGGATGAGGGCTCCCTAGAACATCATAGTCTCCTCAAGTTGTAGCATCATTGTTCTTTTTTTACCCCGAAATAGTGTTGACTGAAACCAATATGAGAGTTTAAAAGATCAATATTTTTCATTTTTTTCTTATTCTGGTCTCCTAAATGCCTTTATCACTGAAAAAGCCACAGGAAAAAAAAATCAAGAAAAACTGAAACGCAAAACCAGACATCTAAGGTAATTAGATTGATTCCACTTCAGCGCCATTGTCAATGCCACCTTTGCAGTCTGTCAACAGGGAAAATTCAGGGGCAAGAAGACAATATTTTTTTTAAGCTACTTGACCATATTTTGAAAGCAACCACAGTGGGGCTTCTTCTTCTCTTTCTTCCCTGCCTTTTCTGGTCTTGAATCTCCATGCAGCATGCTGTGAGCCTGGTAATTTGTAAAATATCATGCAGATCTTCGGCTCTCAGGAAGGCTTTCTATCAGGCACATGTTGGGTCGTAATTGGGGATTGGTATTTTCCACAGGGAAATTTCACTGAGTAGCGGAGTTTGTTTCCTTTTTATGATTGTGCAGTTGTGATTGGCTGCTGTGATCTCAGAATGGGTATTTATGGGATGACCTATGCCACCCTAGTGTAGTGATTATGACTTTTAATGCTGACTATTTGTTGCCTTAGGCAAGGGATGCCAGGGTCCCACTCTCTGGAAGGAAGCATTTCAAGGCCACTAAAGAAGTGTATCACTGGCTTTCACACCGCACATAACTGAAATAAATTGACTGGTATCCCTTGTAATATTTATTAGAGAAAAATGAAATATTTATATACTTATTTGTGTAATGGTCATTTTTGGGTAGAATTTCATAAGCTTGAAAGAATCAAGCCTTCTTAAGGATACCGCATGTGTCAGTCTCTAGAAAGAATGAACCTGTGTCTCATAATTTGTTCCGATCTGGATTTCATTGTTTATTAAAATTCTCAAAAAGGAGAGGTGTTTGCTAATAGTGTCTGTGGAGAGCAGAGCTGGTAAAAATGGGTGATGTGCAGGAAGCTGTTCTGAAAAATGGTATCCAGAAAACAGGGTGAGAGACAGGAGAACAGTAGGATGTGAGACAGAATGAAAGACAATATAAAGATTCATTGCTGAATAGAATGTTACTATGGATGTGTGGGAAACATTGCTACAGCGACCTTCTGAGCAGTAGAAGAGGTATTTCGTGTTTGCGAGGCCAGGTTCTAATGAAAATAAAATGTATGTCTTGCCATTATTCATTAGTGATGATGTATTTCAAGCTTAATTCTCTCTAATTTTACTAAGCGAGCATCAGCAAGCATCCACAATGTAAAATCCGAGAAGTACCTGGAGAGAGGGGAGAATGATATTGCCAGCGTGAGGCAGTCACTGTCAGTGGTATATCTAGTAGAAGTGGAGAGGAGCTACTCAAATGCTATGCCGTAGTGTCCGGGAAGTTCTTCCATGGCCACAGTCACCCATCTAGATCAGCATCATGTCAGACCACATATAGCCTCTGGTAAGTAGGTTCTCATGGTAAACACTGAGTTTGGGGTTTTTACATAACAAAAATAACTAGCAAACAATTACATCAAGGCATGAATCTAGTCTGTTAGGTTGTTCTGTGAACCAAGCTTAAGAGTGATTTTTTTTTCATTTCATAATTCATAGATTGCCAAATTTGAAAAATAGTATCCAAGGATGTGTAAATACAAACTCAAAAAGAGGAAAACATGAGGTTGATTTCTTGTGCTTACTTATTTTCATGGTACAAATAATCTCTCCAGTGCCGGTTTCAAACAACCAAGGTTCTAATGTCTTTTAAACAGTAGTTACAATGACGCAAGACACATCTGCTTCTGAGAGAAAATGCCAGCCAACTTCAACACAGTAATGTAATCCAGGTACATTAGTTCATCTGAACGAAAATCTCTATAGCAAAAGGATTGAAGTGGAAGGTTTAATAAATCTGCACACCGAGGTTTAGTACTGACTCTGTAGAACATTTTCCATTCATCATGAAATGACTGGCATCATGTAAGGGGTGGGCCAAGTGAGCACAGTGCAGTATTGAGCCACATGCAAACTGGAAAAAAAGGTAATCTAAATAAAAAGGAGAATGCATTTTAAAGTACTCCAAGTAACAGGGAATAACAGAATACTGAGGCTCACTCTCCTGTTCTTCTTGCACATTGGATCAAGAATGTGGTTTAGAAAATGACTTTTTTAAAAAAAAAAAAGAAAGAAATTAGTTCTTAAATAGTGCCGTGGAAACTCCCTGCAATCTTTGAGAATGTCCCTTGCAAACAGTCTTAGTAATGAAGGTAACAGAGCTTGAGCCAGCCATTTGGAACCAGGCAAGACAGTCAGCCGTGGGCCTAGGATACCAACACAGTCATAAACCCTTCAACATACAATCTGCCATGCCTCCAAGATGTACTGGGATAATAGTGGCACAGAGCTTGTGGGAGTGGCCAATCAATGACTATTCCAAGTTGGACTCATGGCGTGAAAGAGAGCACAGCCTGATACTACCATGTTTGATTGATATCCCTGGGTGGTCTGCTCCTTTTTGAAGGGAAATGGAGGAGGAGGAGATCTGGAGAAGAGGGGAGTTGGGAGGAGGAGAGGAGGGAGTAGAAAATTAGGTTAGAATGTTATGTATGAGAGAAGAATAAATGAAGAAATAAATTAGTTCTTTATTTCATAAAGTTGTCCAATTTCAACCGCATTGTAATACTCAAAAGTTTTAAGTCTGAGTTTTATCTTTAATTTCCTACAGTTAGTATGATGGTTTACTCTTGTAAACATTGATCAAGTCTTTAATTTGAGAAGCTACAGAAGTGTGCTTCATTGGGATGGTGGCTACCATTCTCAGTTTTCTATAATCTCTATGCGTGTTTATTTATTTTCCCTCTCTTATTAAATGTATATTCTTTTATCATACAGTATAATCTGAATCCAGTTTCCCCTTCCTAGTCTTTCCCATCGCCTCTCCCATCCATATCCACTCCTTTCTGTCTTTCATAAAAAAAAGTAAAGCAGACATCTAAGAGATAAAGTATAATAAGATAAAACAAAACCCATCACATCAACCTTGGTCCAGCCTCAAAGGGCACTCGTCTTCTTACCTCTCCATGGAAAGCCTTATTCTCTCTGAGGAAAGGATGAGGGGTGGGGTAGGAGAGAAGGTGGAGGAGGGAGGGAGCAGGAGGAACTGGGTTTGGTATGTACACTTTCAATAAAATTAAAAACAAATCTTTTCCCATTCTGAAGGCTGCCACTTTGTCTGAATAATGGTATCGTTTGCCATAAATAAACTTCTCAGTTTCATGAGATTTCATTTATTACTATTACTGTTAGTGTCTTCATTTGTGGTGTCCTATTCAGAGAGTCTTCTCCTGTACCATTGAGTTTAAGGATGTTCCCACTTTTTCTTCAATCAGGTTCAGAGTATATGGTTGTATGTTGAGGTCTTTGATCCATTTGGAGTTGAGTTTTGGGCAGGGTGATAGATACGGCTCTTTTCGCATTCTACAAATTATTATTATAAAGAAAAATCTCAAAACCTCAAGAAATTTACACTAATACAGAAAGTAGAAAATGTGATATTATCAAACTAAAATAGAAGTTACTGCATGTCATCTTCTAGATATTATTATATTCCCAACAGCTTTCAGTACCAAGGATGTAGTCCAGTTGATAAAATTTGCTTGGCATGCACAAATCCAAGATTTACTAACCATTAGCATAATATTAAAAAAATAAAAAGCCTAAAGAATCAAAGGAAACATTATATAGTAGGAAGATAAATTTAGTGGTCACATTACCAATTTAAGTTCTGTAAAGACTACTTCTAATGACTATATTCATTAATACTTTTATAGGAATTTTTACTAAAACAAAATACTTCCTTCTTTTAAGAGCCTAGAACCCACCAACATTAATTTACATGAATCTGAATGAACAGAAGCACATATTTTCCTCCCAAATGGCCCCCTCTATTGACATTTCTCTTTCATTTAGAGTGATCTTACCAAGCACTGGCGGTTTTAATTGGGTAAAATAATGACAACTTATTGTAGATAGGCCAAGGAAAAGGATAGTATATAAAGTCTAGAGTCTTTAACTAAGAAATCTTTCTCCAGGGTAATTAAAAAATAATTCCAACACCAACAAGGCCTTCCCTTTTTCTCTCACTCTTTGGCTTGTTCATAAACCTGTAGACTTAGAAGCAAAGTTCAGTTTCTAATATTTTCTTTATCATCTACATATCTACAGTTAATCTCCGTGGCTGGCTCCAGAGAGTCTTTTTCTCACTCCCCAAGACAGGGTCTCATGTAAACCAGGTTAGCATCAAACTCACTGTGTCATTAAAATTTACCTTCAAGTACAGATTAATTCTGTTAACCTGAAGCATGCTTACTTGAAAAAAATTGGAGGAATATATTTCTATACACACACAAAACAGACAATATAGATTTAGAAATATTAACTGCTGTATTTTTAAATTAGCTTTCTCTGTATTTGTACATGTCTGTCAGCTCATCATCCCGTACTTTCTCTTTCTTCTTACTATATCATTGAAATGCTTTGTATTTAGCCTTTTTTTCCTAGGGAACTACATGTATCTTATGACTTATGAAGCTACACAAACTTTCTCTCCTTCCTCACGCTTAGGTTTGAGTATAAAATGCCCATGCTTTTTACCATCTGGCATAAACTGGCATTTGACCACCATCTCCTGTGGTATTACTTCTCAACTATTTCTCAGGATCATTATTGTTGTGGGTTTTTTGTTTTGTTATATTTTAAAGAAAAACTTTTCTTTGTATGATTTAAGTATGACACCTTAGGAACAAACTCCAAAAAAGGTACAGATAAACCAGAGAACAGGAAAAAGTCTCCAAAGAAAGGCAACAGGGATACAGGATTTTTTTTTTGTCTTTGAAATTCACTTACTGGATGGTTGTGAACTACCTACAATAATATGTTACCTATAGAAAAGAAAATTTTATATATTGTTTATATTCCAAATTCTAGTTTAGGCACCTATTAAGATACACAAAGAAAACTCATTTAGTGCCTAAAGCAAAAACCTGAAAGTCCAAAGGCCAGGCTCCCTTTGCCTCATGAATTCCACATGCACAGACAGAGTCTGAGAAGATAAGTCTCTATCAGCCGGAAAATAGCCAAGTTTCATTGCTAAACAAAACACAAATCTTTTCTGGTTTGTTTACTTTCTAAATATGAGCAGTCAAAATATCCAGTCAGAATGAATAAGAAAATTACTACTTCCTTCTTGGAATTATCCTTAAATTGGCAGAATTCAAACAATTTAGAAGTAATATGGATTCAGTATTCTATTATACAATGAAATATACTTAAATGTTATAAGTAAAGTCTTTGCTATTTCCCAGGATAGTATGTACCTTCAGTTTTTAGGAGGCAGTTGGCATGGTCTTGTATTATATCTTCTACAAAGGTAAGTATATACCCTGGAAAAATTTATGGAGATTGTACCTGATTTTGAGACAGACCAAGAAACTCAGTTATTGTCCCTAGAAATGCTTTTAACTAGTTTAGAATTTTTTATTTAAAAAGTTGATTTTTTAAAACACACACACACACACATGAAGGCGTAAGTCACAAACAATGCCACATCAGTTTGGGATTATGATTAATAAGGTGGTATTTATTTAAAGGGGAAAAAACTTACAGATCACTGTCCCAGGCAACAGCCCTCTACGCAACCAGGAAAGGAGTCTAGTTGCTGGCAGAGCAGGAAGTGAAGAGAGAGAGAAGAGGGAAGTGGCCGCTTTTTTAAAGGGAGAGAGACCACGCCCCAATGGGCTGGTATCTCAGCAGCTATAGGTTGGAGGAGCAGGAGGACCTCCCGCAACACACACACACACACACACACACACACACACACACACACACACACACACACTGGATTCCTTTAAGCTAGAGGAACCAGTGTTGAGAGCCACCAACCATGCATACAGAAATTTAACTCTGGTGCTCTGGAGAGCAAGTATTCTTAACCACAGAACCATCTTTCCAGTCCCTATAAACCCTATAAATTCTTAAGATGACTAAAAAATCATGTTATTAACGCACTGTCAAGTTGTGTGTGTGTGTGTGTGTGTGTATGTGTGTGTGTGTATGAGATAATGAGAGAAAGAGAGAGAGAGAGAGAGAGAGAGAGAGAGAGAGAGAGAGAGAATGTTTCTGTGTGCTATGATGCCATGCTTGGAGAAACTGGCAGCCTTATAGCCTTATTTGTGGGAACTGGAAAATTAGACTTGGAAAAATACTATTCAAAGAGAAAAAGCAGATTTCCATTCTTGGTGCCTCTAAGGAGGTGAGTTTGTGTTTTGGCACAGACCCTTGACATCTGGCTGCTCCCTGCCTCTGCTCTGAAGCAAATCCATAGTGAACAGGATGGCCCTCTTGTCTTCAAAACACCACTGACTTAACAGATTGCAGAGTTTTAACCTGAACACCATGTGCTGAAAGGAAGATTTCAGAGCCTGTGCCCAATAGCAAAACAAGTGTAGTATGTGATTTGCTTCATGGCACAGCCGTTCTTGATTGAGACTTACCTTTGAGGTGCTTTTAAGAAGGTGTATGTTTGCTGGCTTGGTTTCTGTCCTGTCTGAAGTGATCTATGGTTTCGGAAAACAGTCATTGTTACTAATGTTGATATTGTCCTACTCAGTTTTTCAAGCATAGGTCAATTAGGAGAAGGTTGCTTTTTAGGTCGCTATGATTTGCTGGAAGTCAATGAGAGTATATATTTAAAACTTGGACTGTATTGAAGTATTCTGTCTTTAGAAATGGATGTAGGTATTTTCACAGACAAATTTGTATGATTAAAAATGCCTAGTTTTCACATAAGTGAACATACAAACACATTGTATCATACAGAATTCCACTTATGGATATATCTATGTATCTGACTGTGAGTTCCCTGTTGCCGGGGTCCTTTTGCCAGCCAACTGATGATTGAGAATTCACTTCATTTATTTATTATTAACTTAATAAAACATTAATCCCTGGATAGTCTCCATGTTCAAAAGTTAGATGGTAGTGAATGCTCACATATGCTTGTCATGACATATGTGTATTGAGGATACATCATGTTATAGAACATTTGATGTTGCTATGCATACTTTCATCCAATATCTATGATGGACTTGGCACTGCAGGGGTTAAAATGGAAATGATGTGGTCTGCAGGGTCAAGGGTATCAGGTGCAGCAGAGCTGTGAGGGAAGCCCACTGAAGCACAGGCCTGAAATTCAGATGAAGAAAGCTGTCTGAGTAGAGTGAGGTCATCACAGGTAGGGAAGTAGAGTTAGACCTTCCGAGCACTGAGGGACAGACACTTTCACTGGTTGATATGCCTCTTACACAGGGGACATTTTAAGTATTTGTTCTAATGGAGCTCTCCTGTAGAGGGGAAACTATTTTGTCACCACTCTCTATCAGCTGTAGGAGCCTGGGTACAGACTCCAGCTTTGAGTTTTCAGTGAGCTGAAGAGCCCTAAGGATCTTGATATGTATCCAGAACAGAAATGACAGATACCCATCTCTAGGTTGGTGTAGAAGGATAGGTGTAGCTATAGATGAGAGGAAGTTGTATATACTGCCTCAGGTGGGACTGGAGGATGAGAAGTTCCACGGCACGCCCCATGCAGGCCGAAGAGTGAGAAAAGTTGGAATGTTCAGCATCATGAACGACCACGGTGATTCTCCATAGCCTAGCAAAAAAGTTGAAACCCCAACCTAGAAAGGGAGTTTTTACTGAATATGTGCCACCTTCACTCCACTGTAAAGCTGAAAGTTGGTACATGAAGCTATTGTTTCTGTATGGAATCAAATCACAGCGCGAGGCTCCAGTCCTTGAGGGAAACTCAGACTCGGACCCTCAAATGAAACTGATGATGTTAGTAAGCTCAAAAGACCTCTAAGTACTTTTCAGGGAGGGATTATTACATTTATTTATCTGATTAGTTACTTAATTGTGTCTATGGGGGGAAGGGTTGGGGGATGGGGAGCTGGCTGCATGCCGCGGTGAGAGGAAAAAGAGTGGGAGACTATGTTTACAAATGACCAGTGCTTATTTCACCATCTGGGACCCTGGCATCAAACTGAGGTTCTCGGCCTTTGTGTCAAACATCTTGACTCACCGAGCCATCTTTCTCCCCAAATGAAGGGCTGTTGTCCATGGGTGGACTGAAATCTCCATCCTTTTTATTAACATCTAAACGCAATAAACTCATGCACTGCATTGTCTTTTAAAATCTGAAATGTTTGTTATCTTGAGTGTGTTACTCTGTGCCGTGTCCTGATGGGATACCATCCAGGGAAATCTGGTAATCCTAGGGTACCATGGTGCCACCCTGGGTTGCACGTTTTCATTTGGTGTGAGTCAACATTTAGATATTTGGGGAAGCAGAGAAACAAATGATGTCACTAACCTGTGTGCAGACACCTTCTGGTTACTTGCCCTCTTATCTGTGTTATGGTTACAACCTAGGGAACAGTCAGTCAGAAGCCTTAACCTGCAGGCAATGGTCACCTGGCAAAGGAAGCAAGCAGTACGAAGCCTGGGGCATTCTTCCCTCCAGACAGGTGTCTGTTTTGCTCTTTGCATGTTCTGCAGTTTGGTATTTTGATCTCTTGCTTGGAGCAAAGAATGTTTGGTGGATTTCTTAGCAGAGGAACCCTGGGTATTGTAACTCACTCCGGTTTCATCAGCACCATATTTACAGGCAGGCTTCTGAGGTTACCATTAATGATTGTAAAATTGTTTAACTGTCCTTATTCTAATTTAAACCTTTTCTGCCATTTTCTTAAAAAGTAACAATATTTAAAAGATGATTTTTATGTGCCGTATATTTTGATCATATTCTTTTCCATCTCTGAACTCCTCCCAGACACTTCCCAGTTTCCTACTCACCCAACTTCATGTTTCATGACACCCACTCAAAAGAGACTTAAAACAAGAAACTCAAAGCAAACAAAAACTCAACATGATCAAAATACCAAAACAAAACACACCTGTACAAACTCACACACAAGCACACGCAACACACAGACACAAGAGCATGTTTTGTGTTGACTAATTACCCCTGGACATGGGGCCTGACTAAGAGAGTGGTTGAAAAGTCAGGGAAAACTGATAATCTCTCTTCCAACAGGGCTATTTTATTTCAAGAGAATGGCTTAAGAGCACCTTCTGCATTTCCTTGCCCAACACTGCTCAGGCTCTAGCCTATTAACTGACTCAAGGGAACTTGTTCTGGAGGACCAACTTGAGGGAATGTGAACCAGTGGCTCCATGAGAGGTTTCTTAACTCGTTCCTCCAGGGAGGAGGTCACTGACTCATTGTCACTCTTTGGGTTTATGGTTCTCATCACTTTGAACCCTACATTTCAAGATAACTCTGAGCAGCAATTTGTGATGGAATTTTGGTGTTATTCACAGATATGTTTAGGCCACAATGAAAATTGTGATATCTGACAACTGCATCATGACTCATGGTATAATCAGTTAAGTCTTGTGCTCGGTACCCTTGCACACACACAGCCGTGATGCCTACTTCACACTCCTCTGTTCTTGCTACTATCCCTGTTAATGTTCCTTCCCCATTGCTATGCACTTAATGGAAACCACCCATTTCAAGTTTTCAGAGAAGTTTTTCTTCCTGTAGGCAAGAATAATTTGTCCAATCACTCTCTATTATCTTTGTTGTTTCTGTGAGCCAGTCTTAGTATGTTGCCCAGGCAGGTTTCCACTCTTGAACCCATGGGATGCCCCTGCCTCACCTCTCTTGTAGATATGACCACGAGACGAGGCTATGCTTTTTACTAACAACATCAGATTTTAAATGCCTTTTCCGTTATGATGGCTGTGTGTTTGGCACCACAGTCTAGCTCATAAAATTTGATGAACTTGATAAAAGTAAATCATCATGTCTCCCTGAACTGTTTTCTCGACTGAGTGACCGTTTCTAATGCATAAGATTCCGTAAAGCCTGTTTAGGTTCTGTGCTTCTAAAATCTGCTAAACACTGTGACCTAGATGCTACCTCTTGCCTCTTTTCCTTCCCTGTAGTTTCTATCAGTGACATAATCCTCTAAAGATGACAGGGAGATGACGTCTGTGCTTTCCTAGATGAACCACTGAATTAATGACATTGCATTTTAAACTATGCCAGGGCATCTGCCCAAACCAGAGCTGCTGCTAAATAGTCTTAGAAAGCTTAACATTTGGCATAGGGCTGTCACCCTTGCTCAAAGTAACAGTCTTGGAGGTCCCTTGAAAAAATTGCTTTTCTAAGTATTTTTTTAAAAAATATTTTTCACATGCTAAATGTCTGTTTTCTGACGTTGTTAGATTTCTGAAAGCAGGCAAAACTTTTGGGGAACTAAAGTTGGCAGACAGAGGGAAAGCTGAAGCTATGTAATGTCATTTTTGGCTATTTTGGTTCTCTATGGCCTCGGGAGAGATTGGTGCCTTATGTAACTGTAAATTGACTTCGATGCAGGAATAATGAGAATAATAATGTAACAGCTGGCTGCTTCCTCTCTTCTTCAGAACCCCATCTTGTGTGGTCTGCTGTGCACTGACCTATTTCTACACAGTTCATAAACAATTGCTCTCAAAGTCATTTTTTTATGATGAGAGCATCTCTCTCTTTCTCTCTCTCTCTCTCTCTCTCTCTCTCTCTCTCTCTCTCTCACACACACACACACACACACACACACACACACTCCTCCAGATTTTGTGCAAACCTGTTCTTCATAACAATTAGAATGAAGCATCTTAAAAGACCCTTATTTTCATAAATCACAAAGAAGGATTCTAGATCCAGCCTTAATATTTGTTAGGTAGAAACCTTAGGGCAAATGACAGCCTCAGTTTACTTATACATAAACTATATATTGCTACATCAGATATTGATCTTATTGCACTTATTGTTGATATAGGGTTGTTACCCTTAAGAGGACCAGGTTTGCTTGGCTTCACTATATTCATTGGGAGAATTTGAACTCCTTGAGATTAGAGCCCATTCTATGCCTATCAGTATTTTCTTCCCATATTTTAGCACATCCTGAGCACTCAGCAAATAGGACTTATAAAAAAAGGCATAGAAATTCATTAAGTTTTGCTTCTGTGGAATACAACGTAACTCATAGGACATATACCCACCACCACTGCCATGGCTTGATTATGATTTGTCCCTCACAAACACAGATGGAAATATAATCTTGATTATGAGATGATGAGAGGCGGGATCTGATGGGACCATTAGCAAGCAATTATGATTCTGACTTCATGAATGAACTAGTACAATCCTGTAATTAATGGATTGATCGGCAGATTAGTGAATAAATGTGTTATTTTAAGAATGGGTAAGCTATAAATGTCAGTTTGGCTACATCTCCAGGGCAATGTGATACCCCACTCCAGCTGGGGACTCTTCCTGACTAAAAGCTATCAGTAAATGCAGCCCCTCAACCTTAGAGAAGAGCCATGATCAAATAGATCTCTTTTTCTATATAGTTTCCCCATCCCGTGGTAATGAGTAGCAGGAAATAGACTAAGAAAAGCAACTCTCATTTTCCCGGTAGACTGTTTGTACTATTGTACTCCTACTGTTTGTAGGAGAAGAGATCACCATGGCTCAAGACATTGTACTCCTTCGAGGAATGACTAGGCCAATTCGCAATAAATTCTAAGCGTCAAGTACGACCATATTAGGAGTCCCCATGGGACTCATGTGACCTTGTGGTCAAAGGATGTGAACAGAAGTGAAATGACTAAAAAACAGATTATTCCTAACAATCCTCCTGCATATGAAAATGATAATCCAGTTCTAAACATGTGAATAGGGGCTACTTACAGGGGCTAGGGAAAGAGGCCGGAGTCTCTGACCCTCTCAGTGTCTGTGACACAGGTCACAACAATATCCTTCCCTGGACTTTTCTCCTTGTATTGAAGCTGTTATGAGAGGATAGAAACAAGTTTGTGTCTTGTTATTATTGTAAGCCTAGGTCTTTAAAAATCCATTTGTAGAGCCACCCAAAATATATGTCACCAATTATATAGACTCCTCAAAGCCTTCATTCTTTTTCTTGTGACACCTTAGATGTCTTTTTTTCTTCATCCCTTTTTTATTACGGTTGACAGTGATGGTGACATCACTAATATGAACTTATCTTTAGTATTCTATTCTATGACCACAGAGATTGATTACCTCTAAACATGTAATCCCTCTGTGCTGTAATTCTCCCTCTTATGTTGTCCTCTTTTTTAATGGTTGCTACCTTTTAAACTATGATTAACCTAGTCAGCAACTCCAACTCCACCACTATCAGCAGCTGTTAGGCTGCGAGGGCAGCAGCCTGAGGAAATACTGCTCTGTCAGGCCCCGAATCTTTCAAAGCTACTAAGAGAACTTATCTAAAGCTCTGTCCCACTAAAGAACTCAGTATTCAAAGGTTGAGGTAGAGCCCTGCTTCCTAGAGAGGCTGAATAGCAAGCAGCTCACCTCTTCATGTCTTCCAAGAAGTCCTCATGCTTTTTCCTGCCAGTCCTTATAGACCTTTCTCCACATGGCTCTTCCCTACAACTTCCTGTCCGCTAGTTGCTGACTCAGTCTCTGAACCACAAGTGAATTTTATGTATCTCTTCATCATTAAACAAATGTTCCAGAGCATAAACAAAAGTAGCATACTTTAAAATTATATTCTACAACATTATAATTTATTTTTCTGATTCCACTTAGTCTCTTAGCTAGTTAGGACCCTTGTTCATATTTAAAGTCATTTCAGGTAACTGAGTATTGCTGGATACAAGCAAGAAAGTATCAGTCCGTGTTCCTAGGTTGCCATGCCACTGTTTCTTCAGTCCTCATGGACTCTATGCCCCAACTTTTAAGTAAAAACATTTCTTCAAAGTTCATTCAAAAGAAAGCCAACAAATCTCCCATCTTCCTCCCTTTGAAGCCAGCAATGTGTCTATGTTTGTTCCCACATGCTGACTCCTGGTTTCTACACATGAGGTATGCCTGCATCCATCAAGGCTGGAGTGCTTGCTTGTGTTTAGGCCTGGCCTCATTTCAGAGTCTTAGGACTTTCCTTCCAGCAATTGTCATGACTTTCTCCTTATCTATTAATCATCAAACATGTTTGATATTATATCACCAGCTTACTTTCAAAAAAAACTCTCTGGACATCCAGAGAATGGAACTCCCTCCATTTCTTTCTTTTCCAATCACTGCAAAGCCTAATTAGACTTACTTTTGCTGTGGTGACCATGCCCAGTCTCCAGCCTTTTTCTTCCTTTTCAGTACATTCAGATATCGTGCTTTCCTCTGAGACTGAGCTAATGGCCTTTTCTCTTTTATTTTTCTCTTTCCCAGCAGCTGTCTAATTAGTTACTATCTCTCCTGCTTTGGGGTCTTCCATTATCATTCGCCTGTGAGACTCCTGATGATTCCTGGTGCTGCTTTACCCCATTGGAGCCTCTTTCTGCAGCTCCTTTCCTGCTTGTCTTCCTGTGCTCAGCATCTAAACACTAACATATTCCCGAACATGACTTGGACGTCCATTTCCTCAGATCCTTTACTTTTGTTCTACTACTAGTATACCCTCAGTTCTTAACAGTGTTTCATATATACTAGGGCCTCGGCAAACATGTATAAAATGAATGTGTTTATCATCTAGCTTCTTACAGAAAAAATAACAGTAGGGGCAGGAGAAGTGGCTCAGCAGGTAAAACAGGGACAACCGGCTGCCCTTGCAGAGGATGGCGAGTCAATTCCCAGCCTTGGCTCACAACTGTCCACAACTTAGTTCTGGAGTATCCCACAACATCTCCTTGTCTGTGCTGGCACTACTTTCAAGTGGTGAACAGATATGCATACAGACCAAACATCCACACAAAGGTAAAAATAAAATTGAAAGCAACAGTTAAATAATGGCTGCCGGTTTTATTCTGTACACTCACTTTTGCAGTGTATCTGAACTTAGGCTTTATTATTGTGTTAGGACTCAATAATAGCTCCTGAGTGGGACAGCTCAGCCATTATCTTTATATGAATCTATGCAATGCTTAGAAAAACCTAATAAAGTATTGGCCTTTGCACACATAGGCAAAAATGTTGGACTGTTAAATGATTTCCATGTAAATTTGCCTCAGCTGGAAAACTCATGGAGCTATGCCAGTCTCCAAATTCCTTTTCTTTGCTCCCTTATCCCTTCTTACTTGAATTGTTCAAGCAGCAATTCTGAGTATAAGCTACCTGTAAGAGAGCTGCAAAAATTCAGCTTCCATTTTACTTTAATTGTGCTCCACCCTTTCCATTTTTAATAAACGGCCCTAAGCCTGTGTTCATAGCATGCTTTCAGATCAGAAATGAAAGACTGCTAAGTCCCTGGCATTATGATTACACTCTGTTTAAAGTGACCTAAGCTTTCGGCGCAGGAAAACAACACGTTCTAATCCATTTAAAGGCTTTTGTAAGTAGTCAGGTCTCCAGTTCTTAATCCATCTCATTATGCTCTGGTACTAAAGCAGAGAGGGTTTAGGTCCCTACAGGGATTGCCTGAGAGAGACTTCACTATGAAAGACAAGTTAAGCAAGCTAGTCCACAGAGAACACTCACAGCTGGTAACCATGACAGCCAGAGAGGTGTGGGTGGGGCTCGGTGGATGTTGAGAACACACGTCCAGGTGCCATATGAGATTTTCTGATCTGTTCATGAAACCAGCCACCATAGGACTAGCTAGGGTGTCTGCACTCAGTTCTAGCCACTTACGATGTCTCCAGAGACATTACCTTTGGTTTTGAGTATACAACATGTAAGCCTATTTTCCTCATATACCCTACCCCCAAACTGTGCTAAATACTTTCTTTCCAGAGCCTTTTCTTGATTCTTGACTGCATCTTTACTTACTCTACTTTATCTTAATAAAGAGTGAAGCACCATTGATGACATCCAGCCATAAGTGTTCAACATCATGACTGAGCTGGTACCATGGCTACCAACTCCACAGTCCCACTTAGGTAATCTGAAGTTGACATGCTCCCAGATACACTCAGAACCATAATCACTCCAAGTCAGGAGAACTTACACCCAAGGTTATATATCGTGAACCTCCCTAGGAAATGGCAAAGTAGGCCATTGTTCTTCATCATATGCACATAAACTCATAATGATAGCTTATTCTGCTGTGGGCCAGTAACATGCTACATCATCTCCTCCCAAAATTACCAAAATAACAGTACAAGTTTTCATTTGTGTTGTTACAATCTGGTCTGCAAGAGGCCAGTATAGATCCCCAATATCATTTTTCAAAAATTAAATTATTTATGTTCACTGAACTTAGCCATCAAATATGACCATACTATATGTTATCTGGTTATCAGTCATTATTTCAGCAAATGTTACATACAGTATTTACCCTTTGAACTTTACTAAATTTAGCATAGAATTTCTCCATCTTTTAGAGACAGAATAAATTATATGTAAACTTTGGACTACAATATTCAGTAAAAAATAAAGGTTTGTAAAAGCTATGGCTTCAAATCTCTTGATCTGGTATTTCTTATTGTTTAAAATTTCTCATTCAGAAGTCTATCATTTCTCCATATTTTTACACATTAAAGCATTTTTATATCATACTTACTACACAAATGAGACTATAGATATTAATTGGTGTTAATAATAGTAGATAAGTGTCTATTGGTTACTGGGAGCCCCAGAGTGCCACTTCTTTGCTGGTAAATGGTGTTTAGTGTGAGTTACACTGACGGGTATTTGAAATATGATGAAACACAACATGATTCAGAACTTTTACAGAGTCGAATTGTCTTCTCTCCTCCTCACTCATGCACACACTCCCGCACATGCTCAAACAAGAGCAAGATTAAAGATTCTAAGGCTACAAAATCTGTGCAGATGTGATCTTGGAGGAGATACCGGTTCTCTGGATTGTGGTTGGGGTGGCAGAGTCCCAGTTTTAGAAAGGACGGGGAGCACAATAAACTGTTCTCCGGAGTGTTGCTGTTTTATGTTCTTAGGAAAGGCTTCCATGTGCTGATTCTGAATTCGGGAAGATTTTCTGGTCTTTTCTGCACCTCTGGAAAGCTGTCAGAGGGCATACAAGCAATAATCGCTGCTAATAATTCTTTGGTCTCGCTCTTAGGGCACCTCATCTTTCCCAGGTAAATGTGCTCTTACATGCAGAACTGCAAATGGGTGATGAGGTTGGGCTGATTGGTATGCAGCTCCAATGCTCACTTCCTCTTGACCTCATGACCCCTCTCGGGGCTGTCACACGCACCTATGTGTTTTTAATGATACTCACACATCTATGTGTTTTGAATGATGTTCACACATCTATGTATTTTGAACAATGTTCACACATCTATGTGTTTTGAACGATATTCACACACCTATGTGTTTTGAATGATATTCACACACCTATGTGTTTTGAATGATATTCACACACCTATGTGTTTTGAATGATACTCACACACCTATGTTTTGAATGATACACACCTATGTGTTTTGAATGATATTCAACTTATGTGTTTTGAATGATATTCACACACTTATGTGTTTTGAATGATATTCACACACTTATGTGTTTTGAATGATACACACCTATGTGTTTTGAATGATATTCAACTTATGTTTTGAATGATATTCACACACTTATGTGTTTTGAATGATATTCACACACTTATGTGTTTTGAATGATATTCACACACCTATGTGTTTTTTGATGATTTTCAGGAACCTCCCTAAAGTTGAAACTGGTATAGAAAATGCCGTTTCCTGCAGACTCTTTTCTTCTTCCCATCAAAAATGTTTCATGTCTCATTGTGTGTTTCTGCTAGCTAGTTCATGATCAAATTCAAGCGGGTGTTCAACTCTTGATGTCTCCACCATATGTATCTTAAAACAAGGGCCTTATTGAGGCAATGGAAGAGGGCATGGAACATCACAGCTGATACCAGACACTAGGTGGATAGACCTGGCTCCATGGCAGGTCTCACAGCACACCTAATGGGAATGAGCTGTCTGGGGAAAGTCACTGTTCCACTCTAAGTGAGTGTCATTAGGAACAGAATAATCTTACAAGGAAAGCACAGATTGGGACATAGGTAGGTCAAGTGATTGTATCCCAGCCATTGGGTTTCATGAGGGCTATTTGGGGAGAAATTGATGCATTCAAAATGGAGGAGAAAATGGCATTTCCAGGGTGAGGCTTAACGTGAGTAGACTCAGATGGATTAGGAGATGATGGTGCAAATGTCAGCCACAGCGAGAAAGCTCATTAATATTTCTTCCCATAGTTATAGATTCTTACTCCCACTACAGCTTTCATTTTGTGTTCCAGTTTATCGTAGAATAAATACATGTGCGGCCAAATACTTGAGCATTACACACTAATGTTTAGTAGGAAAAGGAATAATATGGTTGCATAAGCATGAACATCAAGGAAGAGTAGCATTTAAGGGAAGATAGTTTACATACAGTATGTGTCTTCACCTCTCCAGTGCACAAGGCTGGAGAAATGGCTCCGGAATTAACAGTACACATTGTTCTTAAAGAATATCTGAGCTCCATTCCCAGCATTATACTGAGTAGCTCACAGCTGCCTGTAAAGTCAAACCTGTTTTGGCACCTGCATTTTTGTGCACAGAGCTTCACACATAGATGCAATTTTAAAATTCAAATTAAATCTTGTAATAAATTTCGGAGAACATCATTTTTACTTCTCTTTCTCCCAACTCTCCCTGTTCCCTGTGCCTCCCACACTCCCTCTCATATTCATGACTTCTTTTCTAATTAATATTGTTATATATATATATATATATATATATATGTGTGTGTGTGTGTGTGTGTGTGTGTGTGTGCGTGCGTGCGCACACACACACACACACACACACAAACACATCTCAAATCCTCCCCAAATCTACTAAGCCCATTTAGTATTGCTTTTATGCTTTTGTGTACATGTGTTTAGGGCTGACCACTTGGCATTAGATAACCTGTTTGGGGTCTCAGCCTTGGAGAAAGCAGCCATTGACTAACTATAGTTCTTCATTTAAGCATAAAGCATTGTCAAGTTTCCTCCATTCCCATTGGTATGTCAACTGTAACTGTAGTTATTCAGGTCTTGTTTAAGTGACCATATTGTTCTGGTTTTATGGGTGCAGCTTCTCTGTCATGTCTAGAAGACACTATCTTGTAGCAAAGGTTTGTTCCTCTGGATGTTATAATTCTTTTCACCCCTTCCATGTTGTTCCCTGAGCCTTAGGTGTGGGGATTGATTGCACTGACATACCAATTGTGACTGATCACCCCAAAGATCACTTAATGCATCATTTAATTAAGCAGAATCTTTTAATTAAAAATCTCACTCATACTGATGCCTTGTTTTCTGGTTGTTTTTATTTTACTAGGACTTCTGGAGGTGATGCATGCCTTACCTGTAGTAATACGTGTTTTCCATGGTGAAACTTTAATCAGTTTAGGAGGCTGGTGAAAGGTAAATTTGAGGGTGCACAGACTTGAGCAGCTCCTCATATAACATCACATAAGAATTGGCTGCTGGCGGGGTGCTGGGGAAATGCCAGAGTCCTTTGCCAAATGAATCCATTTATAATGGATAGGAGTCTTAATGCAGATGCTGCTAACAACTGCATACCTCTTGCAGATAGCTAACTACACACAAGTCAGCAGTCCTGGAACTATTTCTGTCCCCATATCCACCAATGGGTAAGACATAGAGATTTGACGGGCATTGGCAATCAGATGTGTAATGATCTTTGATGGTGACCTGGAAAGCTGAAAGACTCAGGGCAAAGCAAAGTGAGTGTTCATGCTAGTTAATCATTGGAAGACAGAGAATCATGGGATGACTTACTGACTGTAGAATCTGATGGGGAGGCATGTGGGTCTGTAGAATCAGTCTTGTTACATTGTAACTTAGCAAATCTTTATGAATGGCCAGGAACATAGGCTTGGTGATCAAGGTGGCACCAAGTTGTCATGGTGATGACCAATTGGGTAATCGTACACTCACTTTGGCCAGCAGGAACTTTTGGTCTTGGAAGAGCCAATATACAAACAAAGAAGTAAGAAAACTCCTTCTGCTTAATGGAGACCAATGTGCGAGTTCTAATTGATTAGACTTTTGACTGCAGTAAGGTATCAGTGGTAAAGTAATAACACTTGAATGAGAAAATAAATGAAATTATCAGAGCACCCTTATTAGCGAAGCTTAGCATTTGTATCTATAATGTGTAATGACATCATTATGTTAAGCTATTACAGACTTTCCTTGCCAGCTTATTTTTGTCTCCAGTATTATTGCTATTTCAATTTATAGTGCATTTAGTATAAGTGATGATATTATAAAAGGAGCTACACTTTTAAAGCTATTGTTCTATGCTTAATTATCCTTAAGTAGGCTCAAACCACCATAATATGAGTACAATTAAAAAGACATTAAGTGGAATGTTAAATCTTCGTATTTAAATACATAACATATTTCAAAACTAGCTTTTGTGTCTTTCTTGCATGAAATATAGTTTAAGTGACATCTAAAATTGTATAGCAGTATTAGTGGTAGTTTTGTTGTGTTTTCTTACTGCTTGTACTTCCTTTGTAATGGTAAACGATTTTGCCTATTTTGTGTGCTACCCAGCTGATATTTTCATAGACTTTAAACTGAATATCTAAAAGAAAAAAAAAAGAGAAAACAGAAAGTTGGGCTTGCTCCACCAATCTTTTTGTACATTAGAAAAAAGAACATATATTATTAAGGACGTTTTTTTCATGAGCTCACATGTCAACAAGGTATTTGTTGAACCTAATATGCAATTCTTAACCCAATTTATTCTCAGTATAAATAATTTATGCAAATAGAAAAAAGTTAAGATCACATCACTTAATTAGCTAGTGACTGTACAAAATAATAGGTTTCAATCTCATATTTTTGTCTATGTGTATCATTACTTTGGGTCTATCCCTTGCCTCAACACTTTTTTTCTGCTACCTTTCCCCTGCCCCTTTGCTTTTTTTTTATTGAGAAAAGAAAAAAAACAAGTTTCTGCCTCCTCCCAGCCTCCCATTTCCCTCCCCCTCCTCCCACCCTTCTCCCCCTCCCCCTACTCCTCTCCCCCTCCCTCTCCAGTCCAAAGAGCAGTCAGGGTTCCCTGCCCCTTTGCTTTTTGAATTGTCCTCTTTCTAATTTAAGCTCTTATTTGATTTTTTTCTAAGTATTGATATTACATCTGAGGAAAAAGTATCACATTACTTCTCTTGGGAATTTCTGCTGTTAAAATTGAAAGTATCTCCAATATTGACTATTTTTCTTTAAAATCTGTTTCACTTTTGTTTATTTAAAATATTGTTAAAAATTGTTCTAAACCCTGGTGGGTATCACCTCTTCAAGTGAGAATAACTGCCGTGTTTGAACAGTTTTCAATCCTCAATGATTATTTTTTTCCTTAACTCTCTACAGAGCTTATAGTTTTCTCTACATTTAAAAGGGGAAATTTAAAAGTAAGGAACTTACAGTATCACATTAACCCCTGTCCTCATTTAAGGTAATGAGAAGAAAGTTGGAGGGCGTTAAATTAGAAATAAGTTTGGAATATTTATCAAGATTAAAAGATAGCTATTTTTCTTTATCTAAAAGAGAGTGACTCATATCTTTCTATTTCTGGCAATGGCGGTGTAAATTACAAATCTATTATAAAATCAAGTCAATATTATCTTAAAATCTTAATGATATCTCTATTCTCTAACCTCAAAAATTCTCTTTCAGGTTTCTTACAATTTACAGCATTTTTTTTCTCAAACTTTAATGTGCACCCAAATCACAAGGACCTTGTTAGAATTAAAGTTCTAATTTTGTAGGTGCGGAATAAACTCTGAAAGCCTACACTGCTGCAGCCTCCTAGGTGAAGGCTCAGTACCTAGAGTCGGACATGCCATTCGCAAAGGATATTTCCCAGGCCAGTAAGCACCAATGTCTCATGGGAGCTTGTTTAAGAAATGTAAATTTCAGGATGTCAACAAATTGAAACCTCTGGGGAAAAGGTCTAGCCATTAGTCCTTTAAGAAAGCTCCCAAATGATGCATCCCATGTTCAACTGTATCAGAATTTGTGTGCAAAAATAGTCTCAAAACTATTACTGATTAAACTCAAAGCTCGAGAAGATTCCAAACAAGTGGATTAAGTAAATAAATTATGATTACTTATATACTGAGTTGCTACAGATGATGAAAATCAGCAAATGGCACTTAGGACAATATGGATGAGTCTTTCTAAAAGCTACGTTCCTTTTATTTATTCATTTATTTTTACTTTTATTGATTCTTCGTGGATTTCACAGCATTCATTCCGATTTCATTTATCTCCCTGTACCCTTCTATCTGCCCTCTGTTCTTACCTCCTACTGAAAACAAAACCATATTTGAAAGGAAAACCAAAAACTAAAGCAAACCAAACAAAAATGAAGACTCTTGTCATGGAAGCTGTAGTGTGGCTTATTGGCCATTGGGACACACAGTTGACCCTTTAATCTATTCGTCTTGTGAGTGTTCATCACCAGAGTCATTCGTGTGGTTGGAGGCCTCTGGTTTCTGCTATACCATCGATAACTGCCTCCAGCTGGGGTTCCTCTTGAATATCTTGCTGTATTCCTGTGTCATGGAGCTCTTGATGTTTTGAATCTGTAGGTTTGCCCCCTTCACATGCTCTAACAGTTTGTAGGTTTGGTGGATGCTGGGGTGGCCTAACTCATAGCCCTGGTGTGCTTCTCAGGTGAAGTACACCCTTATGGTGAGGGGTGGGGTCATTTTTCTTGATTGCAGGGGTTGCGGTGTGGTGGGACAAGCTCTCCCCTGAGGGGTTGGACTAGCTCACCTGTTGTAATATCAGAGAGGGGCAGAACCAGTCATCCCAGCACCAGGGAAGGGTGGGTCCAGATCATCATAAAATGGAACCAATGACCCCTTCCCTCTGTGCTAACACAAGTCACAGACATCACCACAGACACCAGCCACAGCAAGACCATGAACCCAGACATGGCCCTGGGCAATAATGATGAATCTTATGGACAGTGTTAAGCCTAAAAATCAAAACAAAATTCTTATAAAAATATTAAGAATAGAAATATCTTAAAACCTAATCATATATACATAATATGATTCTTATATGATTCTACTTCTACCAAGTTAAACATAGTTATAACATTTTTAGTGAAGTCTGTACAAATAGTAAGACTATAAATTTGAAAGGTGGTAATTATAAAATTCAAGATATGGATCACCTTTAGTATAAGAGGAAGTGTTGTTTTATGTTGGACCTTGGGGGCTAGCTTTTGTAGTTTTTATTTTAACAGGATGGCATATATATGAGAATATATGAATAACCACTTTGTAATTATTTATATACTTGTATTTTATGTTTTTGTCCTTTTAAAAGTTAAAGTATGCAAGGGCAGGAAAGCGTATAAAGCATATAACATGTTTTGTTTATGAATATAAGCACTTTTCCTTAGTTTATAACAGAAGATATTATGACCAAAATCAACCAATTGTCTACAATGATAGTTAATTATGATTGTCAATTTGACTGAATTTAGAATTACCAGAAGGAGACACCACTAGGCATGTCTTTGAATACATTTCTGAAGATTGAGGAAGGCTCATCCTGAATATACATGGCACCATCCCAGAAGCTGGAGATAAAGACTAATCAAAAGGGAAAAATGAAATGGGATGGACCTGGAAATGTAACAAATAATGAGGAGAAAAGATGAATGCTTTTAGAAAAAAGTAAAGATGGAAGGATTTTTTGAGCACAGGGATCAAACCATTTTTCAGTCTAGTGGATGGGTCTACAAATGTTAGACAAAACTTTATTCTTTGTTTTTGTCATGTTGATGATTGGTTATACTACATTCAGTTCAGTTTAATACTTAAACCTCCCCATTTTGTAGAGTGCTTGCTTAGCATGTAGGAAGATCTGATTTTATCCCCAGTGCAGAAAAACATAGTAGTCATATATTCTCGTAATCTTAGCACAATCCAGAAGCAAGAGCACCAGAAATTCAAGGGCATTCTTTGCAGTATATTCAGATTAAGGCTGGTACAGCATACATGAAACTATTTCTCAAAAGAAAGAAGGAAAGGAAAGAAGGAGGAAGATAAGAGGGAAGGGAGGGAGGGAGGAAGGGAGGGAGGGAAAGAGGGAAGGAAGGATGAAGAAAGAAAAAAGAAAGGAAGGAAGGAAGGACAGAGGAAGGAAGGAAGAAGGTGGAAGGGAGAAAGGAAAAATTCAAAAGCAACATTAAAGTAAAAACAAACAAGATAAACAAACAAACAGAAACAACCCCTAGGCTGGGC
Organism: Microtus pennsylvanicus; assembly: GCF_037038515.1. Lineage (NCBI taxonomy): Eukaryota > Metazoa > Chordata > Mammalia > Rodentia > Cricetidae > Microtus > Microtus pennsylvanicus. The sequence goes on along the minus strand of NC_134585.1, from coordinate 47,212,544 downwards.
ACTGGTGACCCACACCTATAACCCCAACAGTAGGGAGGTGGAGGCTGGTGGATTTCTGAGTTTGTGGGCACCCTGTTTTGCAGTGTGAGTTCCAGGACAGCCGGGATACACAGAGAAACCCTGTCTTGGAAAAATAACAACTAAAAAATTACAATGAAACAAACAAAACCATAAATACAGGAACCTTTAGAACCTTAAAGCATTGAGGATAATTTATAAATACAGTTTAATGCATCTGTGATTTACATTCTGAAATTCACACATTTTTGTATGAATCATGACATTGTGATTTTTCTTGGAAGGATACAGTAAAGTTATAATTAGTTACTCAAAACTGTTAGTGGAAGTGCCAAAGACATAATTTCCATGCATCTCTCTGATCAGGGGTATTACTTTTCTTCTCCTGGTGTAGGTTAAGGTGGAGACTCCTACAGACAGAACTGCATATGATTCAGAGGATAGGACCTCCTGACAAAGCAAATATTAAGGATGTTGACTTCTCAGTTTTATAACCCCATTAAAGACTTTTTTTTGACAGGGGAAATGTCCATAGGTGAAACTTCAGTGAAGTTTCTAATGCCTATAAAAGTTTCAATTACATTGTAAGGATAGCTTCACAGAGATGGGGGTGTTAAAGTGAGTGATCACCAATAATGACTGCTTTTTAAATGCTTATAACCTGCTCTGTCAGTACTGATTTAACTAGTCTGAGAAAGGGGACAAGAGAAGGTACTGGAGGGGTGAGATGAGGAGAGCACAATATGGAAAATGTGATAACGATATGCACTGGTGTGGATTCAGATTAAATATTGTGACAAAAATACATCTTACCTTAGTAGAAAAAAAATTGCCCTAAGGACTCCATTTTAGCCCCTTTTGAGACACTATGAGGCCTTTAAAATTCCCAACTCTTAGTCTATACTCAGGTTTTGAAGGACCCAGACTGGTCAGAATGACTGAAGATAGCATATAGAAACAGAGAGCCAGTTCTTGGTGTGTGTGTTTGTGTGTGTGTGTATGTGTGTGTGTGTGTGTGTGTGTGTGAGAGAGAGAGAGAGAGAGACAGAGACAGAGACAGAGAGACAGAGACAGAGAGAGACAGAGAGAGATATTCAGGTTGTGTTCTATCTCAGTGTCTCACCTGAACGTTTGCTATTCCTGAGACTCCCCTGAAACCTTCTCAGTTGATCCATAGGAGTCAGGCTGGTGCACACATTCACTTATAGCTTGATTATGGCATCACTCCCGGTAGAGTTCAAATGCCTTCTCTCAAAGCTGTTCATTCCTGCCACTGCAATAAAAGAAAGAAAGGAAAGAAGGAAGGAAGGGAAAAAGGAGGGAAGGAAGGAAAAAAGGAAGGAAAAAAGGAAGGAAGGAAACAGGAATTGAGAAAAAAATTACACAAGAAGATTCTAGATTCCCAATAGGCAGATGGATGTGATGATTTATAGGTTGGTGATCTTCACTTGATAACACTTAGTAAAAACCCCATGCTGTTTTCTGTTCTCAAGATGAGAACTCGGATAACTTTGTGATGACTCGGATAAGATCTTAGGTAATCACAAAAAATTACAAGCATAATCATTAGACATTCAATTGATTAATCTATTTTAATAATTTTAATAGATTTCAAGACTTCCATGCACATTGGATTGACCTAATGAAAAATGATATTTAATTCTTCTGTACAGAAATGGAACATAGAAGAATTCAGATGATCAAATAGGTCTCTTAAAGCTCTGCAAGCAAATATACATCTTCCCCAGAAACTTACTTTTCTCATACGCACGAGGCATTTCTTCCAGCTGGATAAGAATTTTAACAGCAATTTTAGTCAAACAAATCTTGAAATGTATTAAATGTATTAAAGAGACTTAAAAGAAACATTATTTTGCGTGAGGTAACCCAGACTCAGAAAGACAATTATCACATGTACTCACTCATATGTGGTTTTTAAACATAAAGCAACGAAATCCAGCCTAGAAATCACAATCCCAGAGAACTTAGACAACAATGAGGACACTAAGAGAGACTTACATAGATCTATTCTACATGGGAAGAAGAAAAAGACAAGATCTCCTGAGTAAATTGGGGGCATGGGGATTTTGGGGGAGGGTTGGATGGGGGAGAGGAGAGGCAGGGAGGGGAGCAGAGAAAAATGTAGAGTTCAATAAAAATCAATAAAAAAAAAGAAATGTTTAACTAGGGGTAACTAACTTGTTCTCTGGATTGGATCTGAGGTATGCTTCACAGCTTGGGACTCAAGTCTGATGCTGTAGACATCACCAAAAACCATGATGAAGCAAATCTTTAACCCCATGTGAACAGACATACCATTATTTTGACTGATAGTCATGCCATCAAACTGCCTTCTAAATATTTATTATTTTACTATACATACATTTGTGTGACTCTAAACCTTGGCCAAAGCAGCTGCTTATTGTAGCAGGTAGTAGTTAATATAGAGACACAAAGTGCTGAGAATAACTAACTGGCTTAGGGCTTTCCACTCCTGTGCTAAAACATCATGACCAATGTCAGTTTGAGGAGAAAAGGGTTTTTTTTTTTGTTTTTTTTTTTTTTTTTAGCTTATGGTTCTACATGACAGTTCATTGTTGAAGGAAGTCAGGGCAGGAACTTAAGACTGGAAGCTGGAGACAGGAACCAAAGCAGAAGCCATGGAGAAATATTGCTTCCTGGCTTGCCCCTAATGGCTTGCTCAGCCTGCTTTGTTATAGCACCCAAGACCAGTCCAGGGGTGGCACCACCCAAAATGAGCTGGACTTTCCTGTATCACTTACCAATAAAGAAAATAGCCCGCAGACTTGCCCCAAAGGCAAACTGAGGTAGGTATTTCTCAATTAAACTCCCTATTTGCACCAGCAGTGGTGGCACACACCTTTAATTCCAGCACTCAAGGTAGGGGCAGGTGGATCTCTGTGAGTTCAATGCCAGCCTGGTCTATAGAACTACTTACTACCAGGACCATCAAGGCTACTGCACATTGAAACTCTGTCTCAAGAAACATACATACATACAAAAAAGATTGCTACTTGCAATATGACAGTAGCTAGTATCAAGTTGATGTAAAATTCACCAAGCATGCTGACTGGGAGTGCTCAGATGCAAGGGAGACATTGATGCCAGCTGTACCCTGCCCTCCCTGAAGGTTCAGGGAGCACCAAGGAAGTTGAGAGAGTTTAAGAGCCAGAGGACAGTAGAAAGTGTTGCAAAAGTGCTATCTTATGGCTATGACAGGGCTACTGGACACAGGAATTCAGAGCATCTATCGTCACTTCTGCAAGACCTGCATAAGATCAGGCTACATGAAAAGTGCACTATGGATTGAGGAGGGACTCCTCTATAGGCAGCTGATGGCTTTAGAGGAAGGAAAGTAACTTTTATTTGCAGACCAGAGACACTGGTATTGCCAGTGCTCCAGTGGGTGACCCATGTGATTATAGGCAGCACGAATAGGGCCCTGTAGGTTGGAATAATTAGAAAGGAATAATCATGAATAGTTAGGAATAAACAAAATAGATATTATTAGTTCGGTAATGAAGCACTTATTCACAGTAGCCAGGAGAGATAAAATGGATCCTGTCACATTTTGTGTGGCCCACAATCCCTCCACAAAGAAAGGCAACTTTATCTTCCTGATGATCTTTAAGAAATGCTGAATACTCTGAAAAAACTGCTAAGTTGACTTCAGTGTAAACACATCTCATTTTCTTTCACAAATACTAATTTCAAGGCTTAAAGTTATATAAGACTATGTGCCAGTAAAACAATTTCAGTAAAATATTATCAACAGTTCATCTTCTCTAGTGTATAAGGACAGCTATATGAAATAAATTTATATCAGGAAAGAATAAATATACCCATTGTGGTGGTGGTGGTGGTGGTGGTGTGTGTGTGTGTGTGTGTGTGTGTGTGTGTGTGTGATTTTTAAAACCAAAAATTCAACAGCTAGAGGGATGGCCCAGCAAGCACATGCTGCTCTTGCAGAACATTTGAATTTCAGCTCTGCTCCCCATCTCAGCCAGGCAGCTCACACCTGTAACCCCAGCTCCCAAGGTGCTGATGACCTCATTTGGCTTCTGAAATTACCTGAACTCATATGCATGCACCCTCCTCCAAATGCCAAATATGCATAATTAGAAGTTGAAAAACACAGACACATTATTCAGCTTTTTTACTTAAGACTACATTTTTAGAAATGTCTTCTCAGGCCATGAAACTGCTTTTGGAAGAACTTAAAACCTTATTTTCTGAAAGTCATCATATCTCAGAATGTGTGTTTATTCTATAAGAGGAAAAATGGAAACAGTTTTTGGATACTTCAACTCACTGGCTTCCATCAAAGTGAGACCTCCTCTTTTGTCCCCACCTGTATGTATTGCGTGCCATGCATGAGCTTGAGCCCCTTGACTTACCTTCAGTCACCCTGAAGCACAAGAGCCCTGCACATGCTCAGTGCAGTCCTTTCGGGCGACATTTGCGTGTTTCTGAGGCTGCTTCCTCCAGTAGGCTGCTCATGTGGATTTCGTTGGCAACTGCGTGTGCACGGCTTGTCTTCCATTATGAGCAAAGCAAAACAACAGATTCAGCACTAAAATGCAGCATCTGTGTCAATACATGTCAATGTGATAGAGTAGGTTTAAATCTGAGCACATTTGTTTGCTTTAATTCGGAGGCACCCTTACTGCGGTACACCGCTTCATCTAGCCCACAATAGAAGCGTCATTCTGAGATCACCAAATCCCTTTGTAGATGTCAGAACTCTGCTGAAGAACACGTTTCCTAGGTGCCTTCCTGCCTGGCTTGCACATGTGAAAAGCTGCAGAGGACAGAGTTAAAAGCAAATCCTTTCATCTCCATCCCACAAATCCTTTCTCTTTTGTCTTATGTTTTATATTGTGCATTGTTGCCACACCAGCAGTTAAGACAGTTTTCTTTTCTTACTCCCTTGATGTCCCCATGCTGAATAGAGCCTTCGTGGTTGGAGCCAGGATATCAGGAATGTAGAAGAGCCAGCGAAGTTTTAATTGGATTAAACTCTGTGTGTCCCTCCACAGTCCACACATCCAATCTCCTTGCTGACAACTTTCTTGACAGCTCAACTAACAAGATAGGCAACAAAGAGATGTGGCATTCCACAGGGCCTCCTCTCTTACCTGCGGGGGACACACCTGGGCCAGCTCTGAGTAGCAACAGAATAACATGTAACTGACAACCGCGCTCCCTCCGACACTGTCACCAGGTCCCAGGCTTTGTGCATTGCTCAGATGGATGAAATTCAAACCTGAAATTTTAACTGCTCAAAGTGATTGGATTCAGCAGGCGCCTCCTAACTTGTGGTGGAAATGCCAGAGGGGGAGCAAAGCCACTTCCCTGGTCTTTAATTCCCTCAGCCAAGAAAAATCAAAATCTGTCCATTTGGCACGTTTGAGAGGGGAAAAAGGGCAATACAAATTTTCCTTAATAAAATCACGCCGGCTATTAAAGAGCAGCCTTGCCGATGTCATTTGACGCCCTTCTCCAACAGGGCTGCCGGGCACAGGTCCAGGGTGTGGAAGTGCAATTGGAGACATTAGTTACACCACCTTAGGTACGGTAGCAAAATAATATTTGATAAATGAAAATAAATCCAGGCGGACACAATTTCCAAATAGTTTTTAGAAGTACCTGTCACTCCCAGGCTCTCTTCTTATGCAGAACCCTTGGTGAGCGAATCCATTTTATCGCTCCTTCCCAGCAGAAAATTTCCGTGTGCCCTGAAGAACAGTGCTTCAGGAGAAAGGTTGACAATCACATTTTTACGAGTATCAGGAGCTGTCTACGCAAGCTCCTTCTAGAAAGTTTCTACCTGAAAGCGAAGGATTTGAATGCTGTACTTTCATTTCATAGGCCCCCAAAGAAGTAAATGTCACCTGCTTCATATCAGCCACATAAACACCCGTGTGTTATCATGTATCTTTCACAGGAAAACACCTCTTCTACCCTACTAGGAGAACCAAATTAACCCAGCAGAGAGCTAGGTGTATTTCAAAGTACTCACTGAAACACTTCCTTTTGGTAGTGTCCCTTAGAGCCAAGTTCTGGATTGTAGGAAAATCAGGAAATTACAAAGAAAGTAATAGCCCAAGGACCTAAATATAAGTGTCCTGATGTAACTCTGCTTTTTCTTCACACACCTATCCAAGCAATCCGAGAATTTGGGGAAAGCTAGGCAAGCCATTTGGCAAATAACAAACTGTGGAGGAAGATGGATACTGACATAAGACTACAACTCAAATGATCTGGGAGTGGTGTATAATTTGGCAAAGTCATCATTGTGATGGACACATCTCTTGATTCCCATAGTTCATGCTCATTATACTTAAAATCCACATGGGTTCATTTTACGATTCTTTACACTTTTTACAGTAGTAAGAAAATGATATTCTTTCAATAGAACGAATGGCCCACCCACCACATGATGACTACATAAGGAACCAATACTTTTCTATGTTGCTGCTTCGTGATGCGTAGTGGGGTAGGTAGAATAAAAACAGCGTTTTACATTGAACACATTCATTTTCCCGTGAGTTTACTGTAAGGTGACCCTGTCCTAGTTCGGGGTGGGGGGGGATTTCAATCTTCTATATGAACTGTGGGACCTGATTAGGAGGTCAGGAGGAGGCTGCCAGGATCATGGCAGCTGGCTTGCGTTCCAGTGTTCATTTAGCCCTCAACACCTACTATCACTTATGTAGGGTATATGTTTCATATGCTGCTGGCTCTATTGGATGCACATTCAAACAATCTGTCCAGGTCAGTCTTTGTAGGAAAGTTCAGTTTCTTCATAATATATGAGGACTAAATTCAGTAATATAAAGAAAGTAGTAACACCCTCTTCCATCCCCTTCTGCTCTGTTCTCTAAAGTGCTAGCCTTTGTTCCTGTTTCATCAGCTATTGTATATGGAGGGGAGTAGTATTCTCTGTATAGGCTGCTGTGAGGTTTGAACAAGGTAATACAGTTGAATATATCTTAAGGAGTGTGCACGGCATAAAATAGCAGCAGTTGTTGACACATTTTATCAGAGTTAATATAGCAACTTCTTGAATATGCCTACTTGTTGCAGTGTGATAAAGGGTGGGCATAGGATATGGAATTTTTGAGGAAAAAATTCCAAACAGCATGTAGCTCCTGAGAAAGCAAACTCAAAACTGGAGAAGGTTTAGAAAGCTCAGCCTTCATGAAAAGCAACTACAACATAATTTATTATACTATACATTGTTTAAAAAGACTGATAGATGACAGTGGGCATTAAGAAAGAAGAAATTATGGATGATAATTCACAAGTCTGTAAATCTGTAGCGTGTGCATCAACTGATTTCCAGGGACTTCTCAAGGAATCTAACATTATGAGAAAATTAGGGAAGGTATAGTATTTTTGCAGGGTATTTGCAGGAGAAGAATGGTTCTTAACTTTCATTTTGTTTCAGAGATTTCTGAGGCTTCCAAAAGGTTAAGAGCACTGGATTAGACAACAACTCCCCTAGGTTTATAATTAAGAATTCTTGTTTTTGTATTTTTTTAATCTTCTTATTGCACAAGAGTGTTAAAAGATACAGCACAATAGCCTGGCATCTTGGCTGGAAAGATGTTCATTCTTAATTTCTCAAAAAGCAAAAGAAATTAAGAGATTTGAAGGTGGCTCAGACCCTGAGCTGGTATTCCCTTTATTTTCTTATGTTGACCTAGTGTGTGTGTGTTGACTCTAACTGTACACAGACTCTGGGAGAATCAAACAATAGCATCCACACTTTTAGCCGAAGAGTTTTAGCCTGTCTATGTCACACCTAATTCCATTCTGTCCCTCTCTAACTGCTGAAGAAACCATCAGCTTATACCTTTCATCTAAACTTATGACGTCAACAACCTTGAGACAGTCTGTGCTTCTGTTCCATCGTGTTCTTGTGAAGATGAGATTTAATATTAAATGGCTTGTTACAATCTACTCCCATTTGGAGACCCACTAACAGGAAGTGAGGACAGACTTAGTTCATGGAAAAGTGTCTCATCTTAAAAACAACATAGATAATCTTCCATCATCCTGTCATTGGTGGACATTTTGATTACCATAAATACCTTCAAAATGCTTTATAAACATTTCCCCTCTCAATCATAATACAATTTGTAAATGGAAGTTTCTCTCCTGCCTGCCAGTTCTCGAACAACCACTCCAAGGCTCAATATTAATTATAAACTGTTAGGCCTATTAGCTCAGGCTTATCATAAACTAGTTCTTACAACTAAAATTAACCTATTTCTATTATTCTATATTTTTACTGTGAGGCTCGTAACTTGTTATCTTATATCTTTCTTCTCCAGAGCTGTACTGCCTCCCTGATTCCATCTTTTTCTTCCTGTATCTGTTTTTGGATTTTCTGCCTTACAATATTCTGTCCTGCCATAGGACAAAGCAACTTCTTTATTAACTAATGGTAATAAAACATACTCACAGCATAGAAAGGCATCAGAATGGCATACTTTTCAAATTTCACAGAAGCGAGTTACTGCTTAGCAAGGTTAGACAGCTACTATAAGGTCAAACATCTGACAAATAACAGAACTGGAATGCCACAGTTCAGTTGGCAAGATTTTAAGTTCTCAACCATTATTCTGTAGTAATTAATTACTTCTATTGAATGGCAAAACACTAACTACCGTTTTCTTTGTGATTAGCTTAGTTTGAAGGAGGCAGAAATGTTTTGTTGTGAAAAGACCTCCTTTGCACACAAGGGACCTGTGTGGTTCTGCAACTGGAGAAATGATTTTTTGCTGCATCTGAATTTCAAATCCAAAAACTGAAAACAAGGACCTGAAGTCAAGAGGGGAGACACCTGTGTTCTTAGGACCACTGAGACCTTGGTACACAACTAAGGATTCCATAAAATACTATGACTTTTACGTAGATAAATAAGGAGTTGGAGTGTCACACCTAAGACGTCAGTAGGACGGCAGCCTGTGGCTGGGGTGGTGACCCTAATGTCCCACCGTTTCTCATCTCACCATGCTCAGTCTGCCTTGTCATTGAGTTCATAAATGATGACAGCCAGCACCTCTGATCAGCATGCTTATGTTTACAAATGAGAAGGCCAAAAGCAAAGAGAGAAACTGGAGCTTGCCAACGAGGTCTACCACTGAAGCCATTCACATAAGTATTCTTAGCAAGGAGGGAGACCAGGAAGGTGTGCTACCTCTAAATGAACACATTGCTATTACCAACAAAAACAAGGATCAACAAGTAAAAAACAAAAGGAGTGTGGTTGCTATCCTAGGGACTCTAGGAGCACCACACTTCACAATGTGAAACAGCATCAAGGCAACTGAGACTTTAGTGCAGAATCCCACTTTCAATAGCTGCAAGTCAGGGTTGTCCTTAGCTGTGCTAGCTGCAAACTCTGGGGTCAAACAGACTTGGGACTTGCATATTACATGGCTGCAGAGTATTGTACTGTATTATCACAACACAAAGGACTCGCCTACAGTGCAACTGAGAAAGCTAGGCTTATATTCAAAGGACCTGTATTAGACTTCCATTGCTGTGATGATGAAACAATGTAAAAGGATGAAAAGTTTATTTTTACTTACCCGAAACTACGGGGAATTCAATGTGAGGTTGGTTAGCTCAACTGCTTTGTGAGTGGGATGAGGCTTCTTATCAATGCAATGAGCAGGCAGAAGAGGTTACAGGAGCTCGTGAGGGCTGCAAAGATGAGAGGGGAAGGAAATGGGATTGGGACAAGATGCATCCTTACAGAGCAACCTCCTCCCATGGCCTACTTCTTACAGCTGAGAGCTATGTAACAATAATGCTGAGAATTTACGAATCTGTCAGTGGATTAATCCAAAGACAAGAGAGGAGCCCATTTGTGATCTAATTGCTTCCCAGTGATTGGCTCTTCCAGTCTGGAAGCAAGCCTTTGAGACAGGAACCTCTGAGGGATGTTTAGACTCAGCACACAGCAGAAAGAGGATCTGAGTCCAAAACCTCAAGTCCCTCATCTGACATTTTTTTTTCAGGTATGACTTTAGGTACACCATCAATCTCACTTTTAGGTATAAAAAGGGATGGCAATGTTATTGTAAGATTGGGTTCCTGTAAGGTTTAAATTAGATGGTATTTTACACAATGGAAAGGTGAATGTAAACAATACCCTTGGAAATTAGGATCATCAACCAAACACACCTAATTTGGCTTCTTAATATATTTAATGGAAATCACTGTATTTTGAAAAAAAACAAAAACAAGATTAAAAAAAAAAACCCAGCTCTGTACAAAACATCACACCATCGGAGGATGCTCTAGGCAGAGAAATGTGGCAAATCTGTATACAGCCACATCTCCTAAGGTTGGTCTCCTTTACAGATCCATCCCTCCCAGCCTCCTAATGGACCATTTTCTCTGGGGGATTCTGCACAAAGCTCGGAAGCATCTTGGCCAGGCACTTTCCCAGTTCATGGGGTTCATTTATTCTCAGTATCTCAAATACTGTTCTTTTGTGCTTTTAGAAAATATAGCCTCCATTGACCCTTGAGTCCTTTCCAGCTCTAGGGTGTAGATTCCCTATACTTAGTCATGACTCTCCTCAATGGACAGGCCCTAGGTTAATATCAGTTGCATTTATGGTACCTTCTACCTCAGTTTGCTAACTGGCAATTCACTGTATGTTCAAGGAAGTTCAGACCTGTGCCTCAGGCTTCCCAACCATCTAGGTGACAGCTTATTGGACATGTCCCCAGTGGATTTCCCAAGCAGGTACAAATCTTCCAGTGTGAACTCTTCTTTTTCCTGTGGATGACAGCCGAACCTCTGTGGACGGTTCAGTTTCCTGTGCCTTCTACACAGCTCAGTTCAAGCACTATGAAGCAGTCCCCATTCTTCTTTGCTGAGCTGCATCCAATCGTTCCAAAACAGGGTTATTAACACTAACACTTTTTTCCCCTTCTCTTCCTTGCTGCTGCTACCATGAATTTGGAAGCTTTGCCTTCTGTGTGGAATCTCTTAACAGATTTCTCTCTCATAGCCAGTATCGTCCCACTGATCACAACCATTAGCATAAGTGACCCAACCAAACAAAATGAACCATTTCAATTCTTTTGGCAGATCCTCATGGTGATTTCTACTTAGATTTACCAAAATTCACTTTCCATTTGGGAAATTTGAACTTGGGACCTTCATGAGATGCCTGGATCTTTTCTAGTGTGAGTTGCCTCTATTTTAGTAAAAGCATCAATGTAGCCACCCAAGGCACCATGCAAGCAGCACTCCCCAGCACAGACCTCATTATGCAGTATATTATTTTTGTTGTTGTTGAATGGTTTAGACGGATGTGTGCATGTGTATATGAGCTTGTTTGTGTGTATGGGTGTGTGTGCATAGAGCATGTGTGTGTGTGTGTCAACCTAGTAACTGAAACATTTACGTTTAACAGCAAGGTTAGCTTTATTTTCTGAAGAGGGAGTCTTTTCGACTGGAGTTTGGCAGAACCTGCATAGCATTCCAAGGGAGAGTCAGGCACAGACTTGATCCCAGGGGCTTGATCAGAATTCCTCAGCATTTCCTTGGCTCCCATCTAGATTTTTTCCCTCAGTGGTGTAGCAGAACCTATTAATGTGGAAGAACCCTAGTAGCCAAAATGAGTCACTCCCTGAGTCTGAGGACAGGAAAAGTATGCCTTTTGATGTTAGCTTTCCTAAAAGGCACAGATTCACTAACTACACGTTTGGTGACATCAGCCTTTTGTGTTTGTGTGAATGGCTTAGATTAAGGCGATTAAGGAAGAGTGGATGAGTCAGAGGTGAAAGTGGCTGGTGGCAGAAGAGGTGGGAAGGCAAATCCCTCCAGGCCTTGAAAAACAGACTTGGCTCACTCTGCAAGCCTTGAAGCACAGTGCAGCAGATAGGCTTCCGGGTTGCACCATTTCTTAGGATCTGAGTTCAATTTCAAGTCCTAGATTTAAGACAAGGTTCCTCATGGCGTTGGAGTTTGTGCCTTTCATTCAGGAGGAAGAACTGTTAGGCCTTCCCACATCTGAGCAAAACTGCATTTGCAGATAATGAAACAAAAATGTGGTCATGTAAGCTTAATGATTAAATGATTAAATGCATGGCCACTGGGACTGATTGGCAGATGAATGGTTCCAGTATTCTCCACCCCATGCCCCCATTTTTTTTTCTTTTTTGAGACAGTCTCCTGGAACTCGCCTTGTAGCCCAGACTGGCCTTGAACTCACAGAGACCCGCCTGCCTCTGCCTACCAAGTGCTGGGATTAAAGGCGTGCACCACCAATGCTGTGTTCCAGTTTCCTTTTTAAGGTCTTAGGTACTTAGTAAAGGCAACAAGGCCTGCATTCTACAGACTATGCAAGAATGCCAGCTTGAAATATTGTTTTCTGTACTTTATATAGTGTATGCATGTACAACTTACAATATTGGGCAATTCCTCTCACCATCTAAATTCCCTGGCTCTATTGATATCTATAGGATAATTTCCAAGCCTCATATGTATAATTATCACCCTCCCCGCTCTGAGCATATCCTTCTGCATTTTTATCCCCTCTCCCTGGCTTTCCTCATCTGTGCTACGAACAAATAGTATACACGCCTGAACAGAAGCATGTGCATTTAAGTATATATCTCATTAAGTATATATAACTGTGTATAAATACATAAGTTACACACATACCTAGATATATACCTACAAATTTCACAAATCTGTAAGATACATAGATGCTTAGCAATTCAGATGGGTAGAAGATGTAAAAGCTTGCATATAGATATGGACATGGGCACACGACAGACACATCCAAAATTTACCTATCTTTACACTTGGCATCCATCCATCCATTCTCATGTGTGCACATGTTTTTATTTTGGTTGTACAGAAGGACACACACGGGTGTCATTCATGCATACGTACACACACAGGCACATAGTCTACACTCCCTTTCACGCAGATTAACGTTAGTTACTGTCTCTGTTGCACTCTCAGCAAGGTGGTGGTGCTTTTGATTTGGTTCAGGAGATAATGAAGTTCCTCTCTCCTCCCAGGAGCGCGGAAATGCTTCCCTCATTTCAGCTAATTGCTGAAGCATCTGGCTCTGCGTTTCACCAAAGACACAGAAGTTTTAATCACAGATATTTGTCAGGGGGTATCTCATTTGATCTCACTGGAGTTCTGAGATGAGCTTTTATAGGGGGGCACACAATCAAGTAGAGCCTGTACTGTCACTCAGACCAGGGGTTCCTGAAAGAAATATAACAAGAGCTCCGGGCATTAAGACACCTGAGCAGCTTGCAGGTTTGAAATGGCCACCTGAAGAAAACAGCAAGAAGTTGGCAAATGAAATTTCAATAATACTTTTATTGATGTATTGCAAACTACAAAACGGAATGCTTGCATGCGATCAAGATTTCATTTGTACACGTGTGCCGATGTTTGAGATGCAGCCTGTGGTTTGTACATATGTGAAATGCATATTCGTTAGTTAGTTGATGTGCGTGCTTACACGCATGTGCTGTAACTACAGCATGGATACTTTCAGGAGTCAATCCCACTTTTCCCCCAGTACACTCCGGAACCAGAACTCAAGTCACCAGGCTCAACGCCAAGGGCCTTTATCCACGGAGCCGTCACCTCATCTGCCACGAAATGCAATTTTTACAAACCATGTGAGTCTTTTTTTTTTTTTTTTGGTCTGATCTTACAATGAAGCAGTTTAAAAAGAATGAAAACAGAAGAGCAAACACACACTTCACATATCTCTGAGGTTCTAGTTTCTTCTCAGGAGCACTAAAGGAGCCCCACCCCTGTCTGACACATTTGGAGAGAGGGGTTGTAGTAAGTAAGTCTTTGCTGGATGCTGACCACATATAGCTTGCTGAACATCACTCGACTGTGCAAATCAAACAACAAATGCCATGGAACTAAGAGGAAAAAATGGAGTTTTGGACAAAGAATCAAAGGCTTTCTCAATGATGTATTAATACAAACCAGATCAAAACAGCAGTAGACTTTCACGAATGCGAAATGGTTGAAACACATAAATTCTCAAGTAAACGCCGCACTTTACCGTGAAAAAGACTGACCTTTGCTTGAGAATGGGTGTTTGAAGGATTCGTTGTGGCAAAGTAGTGGAAGAGAGGAAGGTGACCCAAAGAGGGACAGACACTGAGGACGGAGACTGAAGATGAGCTGTGTAACCCAGGAGAGCAGAGGTTGCATTTGTGTGCTCAGATGCACATACATGTACAGCTTGTGTATTCTCAAACTGCTCAGTTCATCTGACGTCAGTTTTTCATGTTGGACTAGAGTCTCTTGCAGCTGTAAGACTCACACGATGGTATAGCAACTCTTGGAACAAATTTGTGTTTATGGAAATAAGAGTGACTGCATATCTGACTGCAGTCATACCTGTTATGACCGCATTTGCATCCGTTTGGTCTTAAGTGCTTCCCTGTGGGTTCCTTATTCTCTAATCCAGACTGTGAATGACATGTAGGCAAAAATATATAATTTTCATCTCATCTTAGCATCCTATTTCTAGCTCTGTATCTCCTAAGCCCAGTGACTGACACAGTGAAAATATTCCGTAGGTCCTCTGAATCTTATCCACATTATATCTGGCTCCCTCACATAAATGCTGAATTTCTCAGGACCGAATGTCATAATTTATGCATACGCTCATACTATTTTCCAGCTTAGAATCAGGTGGTAAGAACTGACTGGGCCTAGTGAGCACCCCTACTGCTTGCTCTCATCTTCCCCGCCCTTTCCTTTCCTTATCTCGGAGACTTGGCCAGGCTAGGCAAATGCCATGGTTTAGTCAATGAAGTCACTGTTTTCGCACAGCAGACTTCAGGGAGCCAGGGCAGAGGAAAGAAACAATGATGAGGGCAGTCTGTCCAAGTCTTTTCTAATCCCCAGCCACTGTGAAAACTCTCCTAAGGACACCCTTCCTGCCAGGGCTGAGCGCGCACCAGGACCACAGACATGAAGGACAGGGTGAACTGTGTTCTCTCCCCGACCGGTTCCGTTGGAGTCATTCCCCACCCTGGGCACATGAGTGAATGGAAACTAGACTTGAGGATTTAGAACATCAGTTCTATGCACAAGAAACATCCATGGATTCCGAGTCCTTTCTGCATGTATGAGTGATGTTGATATCGACAGAACAGTAAAAGAAATGATCAGTATTGCTGAATCCAGCAGAGTTGCCGTATTTTGTCCATATACCTGAGTTTCTTATTTAAATGTGTGGTTTTAGATTTATCCCGATGAATATGAATTTCCATGTGTGTGCCAATGCCCTCTACTGGATAATTTTGGTAACATTAACTCATTAGTTGGCCATGTACTACATCAATAGATCAAATAATAGCTTATCCGTGACTGGTATTTCACTGTTTCATTTCTTTTATCATGTAACGTTTAAATTATCCTTTCATAAAGCTATTAAATAATCAGAGTATTTTCATTCCCATTTTAAAGATGAGAAAGCTGAGGCAGAGGCTAACTTATTAATTCAATTTAAATATGTTGATGGAGTGTTGAGCATAGAGCCATGTTAGGCAGTTTACAGATTAGTAGCATAGCATCTGGTCTTTGGGAGCTGGCAGTGTGTTACAGACAAGATATAGTCACAAATCATTATGTCAAAATGACATTGTGATACGTGAATAAGTGACTATAAGATTTGTTATTGTGCCCAGAACGCATGCCCGTTTATTCTTACGATTATCTTAGTACATATTATACTAAAATCAAGAATAAATGCTCATTAGTGACTTGCCAGGTGTCTTATGGAAACCATGGTGAGACACCAGAAAAGAAAATATATCCAGGTATAAATCAAGGAAGGTGGGGGCATTTGAGCTAAGGCTTAAAAGGAACCATCAGAAGAAGGGACCATCAGAAGAGAGAAGTGTCTGCCCATGGTGTTAAGACTGCACTGACTTGAGAGATGATAGATTGTACAGAGGGAGCTGTGCTCAGAACACGAGAAACCGAGAAAGGGTCAGGAGTCAGTAGCAAAGCCAGATCTCATCCAGGTCTGCTTCCCTGAGCGACAAGAAAGGGCTCTTGGGAGAGAACTGGCATGGGCTCCTCTGATGCAGAAGGCAGTGGTGCCTGTCTGTAGCATCATGAAGCTGCCAATTATGAGACCTGCAGTGCTTTGCTCATGGATTTGATCACAGGTCAATGGGAGCCAGTGTAGGAAGCGTGATCAGGCTATGGCAGCCCATGCTCCGTGACTAGAAAGGAAGGTGTATCACAAGGCTACGTAGGAGAATTACTCACTTTCACATTAGAGGCTGCTGAACTGTGCAGCACCCCCTCTTTCCTTTAACAGTCTGGACCAACAGCTTCAAAAACAGCATGTAAAAAAAAAATAAAATAAAATTGAAGATACTGCAGTAAGTATAACCAGACTATCTTTGTCCTTTAAAAATGATGATAAGCCTCATTTGGTAGAATATGTGGGTGGTTTCCGCCTAGAGTTTTCCTTTTATGACTGACAACTGCACAAACCATTTCGAGCAAACCCATACCACCGTCTATGTTTTCTGTCTCAGGCATCCTCACAGAGGACCTCGGGGTCATTATAAATAGCAGAGACCTCTAGAGAGTCATCAGATCATATGGCCAGGCCGAGGCAGCAGGTGCTAAGGGAATGGTAGATGGGACCAGAAAAGAAAACGAGGGGACAGAAAAACTAAGTCAAGTTTCAAGAACCGGCACATGCTTGAATAAAAGAAGATAAAGTTGGAATGGTTCTTTTTTTTTCTTTCTGAAGGTCTGAGGTTTTTTTTTTTTGTTGTTGTTGTTGTTTTTGCTGTCATTCCTTCCAGTTATTGAAAAAGAAATATGAGGAGGGGAAGAAGGGGAGATAGACCTGCGTGGACAAAAATGAGGCTTGAATAGGTGTGATGTTTCTATAGATTGCACTAAAGACCTTTTACTGTTTACTTGACCATCAAATCAAGGACCCAAATAAATGCAGCAGTACATTTAGTTCCTCAGGGCAGCTGAACGATAGCTCCTTCTCACTTGCCTGCTCACCAAGAAACCTGATGTACACATGAAGAGCTGTGCTAGATTGTAGAACACCAGTGGATTGTCTTCCCTTCTCCAGCCTCTGCCTCCAAGGTTGCTGTTGGAAGGAATGCTTAGTAAATGCTAAATGAAGATGGTCCTAGTGTCGTCTCATCTTCCCATCTGTAGAGCTTAGTCCTGGCCCACCAGTTCTAGTACTTGGCAAGTACTGCAAAGACAGTGCATGCCAAGCAAGTCATATCTGTGATTTCTTGTTCTTGACAGGACGAGTCTCCATCCTCTGAGCTTGGCAGAAGTAACTTCCAGAAAATACACTAGGGAAGAAAAGTCTATGGTTTTACCTATAAGATGGAGCAGGCAGGGCAGGCACAGCTGAATTTTTTTTTTTAAATCTGGAATCAACCACCATTGTTCCAACTTATGTTTTTTTCTCTTTTAGCTAGAGAGGACCATGCAACAAATGTTCCTACAATGTGATTACTTTCTTTCTCCATTATTAATAAACCAAAATTCCTCCCTCATTTCACCTAAGAAACACATATTTTCAGAAGAGGTGAAAACAGAGTTGTTAATGTTGAGGTTGGAGCCAGTTGAGAGCTGCCCTGTAGATTGGGCATTGGGTAAAGCAAGTTGCAGGGATGGGGCTGCCTATGTGCACCTTTTGCAAAGACTCATATTCTTTTTGGTTTATGTGTATATGTGTGTGTTTGAGAGTATGTATATACACAACATATATGCAGGTGCCCATGTAGGTCATAAAAGGGTGTTGGAAGTCACTTGATAAGGATGCTGGGACCTGAACTTGGGTTCTCCTCAAGAGCAGTGAGTTTTCCTCACAACATAACCATCTCCCAGCCCTGTGTTTGTTCCTTTAGGCAGAAAAATAAGTAGTTATAGAGTAATGGTACCTTCTCTTTGGGACTTGTCCAACAGTGCTGCCTCGTTGTTGTATGTTGTGTGAGCAAGTGGCATTTGTTCCCTACTTGGCCTTTACCTGTAGAGTCATGAAGATGCCAAAGCAGGGTAAGGATGCAGAACAGTCACAAAATGAGTCATGTTCCCGTATTAGGAGCAGTTTTCCAAAACCTATGGATAAACGAGAGTTGGCAATGATACATAGTAAATGACAAAGAATCCAGAATGCCATTCGTTTTTATGATTCCATAGTATTTTATATCACCAAGCTCTAAATTAAGATCATTATCAAGGTACTTCTTAGGTATAGAAGCCACAACCTATTAAACAAAAAGAGCTTGATATGATGACCCATGTCAGTAAAGTAAGTACTCAGAAGGCTGAGGCAGGAGAATAATAAATTTGAAGCTAACATGGGCTTCAAAGTAAGAACTATTTCCCAAAACCTTGAATTAGTTAATTAAAGCAGGTAAAATGATACTGAGCACAAATTTGGGGTTTCAAGACCTAGAAAATCAGTTAAAGATTAGCATTGCTACCATTAACTGATGCTAACACCACCTAAATACACTTTCAGTTTCAGTAAAGGCTACAGGAACTAGCTGTCTTTACTGGTCAATCTTCTTATCTTAATCAGTTAAGATTTATGTAAAGTTCACAGCAGTGGCTATGTGTTTTTCATGTTTCACCTAAAAACTACCTATACTAGATGTCACAAGTGACTATGATGTCACAAGAACTTAATGAGGTCACTTCTGCCCTGAAAGTATCAGTGATCTATAGAAAGGAGGTCTAGTCTGATGTGCAAGCCCACAGAGGACTTCCTAAACATATCTTTGGCCATCCACAGACACAATGTCGGATGCTGCTCCATGCCTCTGTTTCCTTACTCCCAAAATGGAGAAGCTGCTGTTTGTTCTGGTAAAGGTTTAGAATGACACTGACGGAAGTCAAGCAGCAAAGGCCTCACCACAGACTCACAAGATGACCTCTATATCTTCTGGCACTTTTGAATGGTTACCTCACCTCACTCTTGCCTTAGGACACATTGCCAAGGGCTTTTGTACATAGGGAGGACTTAGTAAAGGTTTCCTGGATTGAGATGACAAGATGTGGCTCATAGTATAACATTTGTTATAACTTACTTATGGCAAATGGCCTTATTTAATAATTGCCTTGTCTCCATTTTCCTTATTAACCTTATGAAACTTTTAGATTTACAGAAGCCATCATAGGTTTTCCTACAATCATTTCCCTTCCATGGTACCCAATATACTATAGATTACATTGCCAACTCTTCTAAAAATTTTGATAATTAGTCCTTGATTAAGAGGAACAATATGTTTTACTTCTAAGGGATCAAAGAAGATATATGTGTACACACCCAATCTCAGAGGACTTTTATTTATAGAAATCTCAGGAAAACTTGGAACTCTCCAGTTTATTCCCAGTTTTTAGACCTTCAGAAAGGATGATTGGACTGCTCTTCAGGAAAAAAAAATCTATTTCAAGCATGATATTTTGTGGCCAAGGTAAAGGTTCTTTCGCTACTAATAACTCAACAGGGGAATAAAGTGGTAGCTTTGCATACAGACTTTTCATTCTTCACAGGTGAGATCAGTATTGCCTTCTATAGCCTATAATATTTTACTTACTCGGTGGTGATCTGATTACATTGATGTTATGATTATTTTTACCTTTGCCCCGTTCATACCCACAGAGAGTTGAATAAAATGATAATGGCCCGTGGAAATACAGGCCTCATTTTCTATTGCAATCTTATTGGTAATTGTGATTTAACCAACTTAACTGTTAGTTCTTGGGGGAAGTAAAATTATACACAATAATTGTATTATAGAAGAAATGGATATGATACATCAAGCAAGAACTTTCCTTGATGAAGTAGATAATATTATAGATGCATATATAGAAATCTAATGTTATTTTTCTTAAGGGTAATTTGTTCAATGGTCAATAACAAAGTTACTAGGAAGAACCACCAAGGGAACAAATGCTAACTTTTCACTCATTTTTGTATTAAAATATTTTCTCTATAATATGATTTAGGAGGGATCACAGAGCCTAGGCTGAGAGGAAGAAAGGAATGCCAAAGCTTTAAAGAACTTTAAAATTTTAGAGTTTCCATATTGTCTTGGATTCAAATTCCGTGAAACTCAGAGTATGTCTCATTCCATGATCATGACAATCCAAAGATGATCCTTCAATTACTAGGGTCACTATTGTCACTTTGCCTCCTAGGATATCATAGCTTGGTCAAGGCATTTTACATTAGCAACTCTACTGATATCTGTCACCTGATGATGCCTGTGACACAGACTTTTGAAAGTGTCCTCTGTATCCCCCATGAGCAAGAACCAAAGATGCTGGCACGGAGCGATTATTGGGTCTTTTCGGTACAGCTTGAGCAATGCTGTTAGTTAATATTGACATTCTCTCTGTGTTCCAACACATGTGATGTGACCAAAATTTAAGCATGAATACAGCTACCCCATTAAATATGAATCCTACCAACTCCTCAGCTCTCACTACTGAGACCAAGGGGCTGTCTAAATGTTATTTCATTTATATTACTTTTGATAGGAAAGACGACAGTTGACCATCATTAGGAAATGATGACTGACCGTTCCATCATCCTAATTTGCTATCAGCAGTTACTTATGTAGCTTTCATCTTTGATTTTATCTAAACTGTTCATGCACATATTTTTACTTCCAGCTCACATAAAGAATTGGTCTAATAAATTCCACATGTTACCTTATTTACAGTTAAAGACTTCCTCTCATACTTCAGGAATCTGCTCTAAATTTGTAACCACAAGATAGAAGAAAATACCCCTGTCTCTAATAATGATCTCCTTTTTATTTCTACCACTTTCCAATTATTCACTTACAGTCTTCACAACTATCCTAGTATTTAAAACAACAATAACAGCAATATGTCACAGAAATGCTGCCTCAAAGACAACTTTCTGCAAACATTTGATTCTGCCACAACTAATAGAGTTGATACTAGTGGCTGATAAATGTAATATGGAATAAAATCTAACTCCTGTCTTCTAAAAGCTCTCAATAGAGCCATGGAGACAGAGTATAAACTGATCAGTAGAACACAAAGACAACTGAACTATGTAAAAGGTTATGGATTGCAGCAGTATTGGGAGAAAAATTGCTCCTGAGAGAAAGCTTCAGATTTGACAAGATATTCAGGTCTTAAGGAGAGCAGAAGCCTTGTCTAAAAGATAAATGGTGTAAGGCAGTAGACAGGAGGGTAAAGAACACAGGACTTGCAGTAGAATTGAGCGGGGTTTGGCTCATAGTTCTGCTGCTTCCCAGATGTATAACCTTACTTAAATTGTTTTTACCTTTTAAGATCACAGTTTTTACCCTCTGAAGAATAAAGAAAGCAACAACACCTCTCTCTTTCTATTGGCAGATAACCTGATACACTCTTTTCCCCATGGTTTAAGTGTATGTGTCCTTCAAAAATTCATACACTGGAACCTGACGCTCAGTGCAGAATCATCTGGACATGAAAAGGCCCCCACACTCACAGTAGCTGTAGATGAGTGCCTAAGATAAAGGTAGTGAACTTTCTAGCACAGAGGAAGTAGGGTTCATCAGTGCAACCCCTAACTGAGTAACTGTTGTAGGTTAATAGTTACTAAGATAGGGAGAGTCAGTATTTTTTAAGGATATAGTTTTTTGTAGGTTGACTTACCATGCTCACTTTTTCTAATGTGGTTAAACCAAGAGAAAGCCCCTTTGTTAAATGAATTACTGATCTTATAATGCAACAGATGCTGTAAACAAGCATATCCAGACATGTCCTTCTCTCTGTTACCTGTGGAAGCAAAAACACAATCTTGCTGGACTCTGAATTTGTCAACTCCCTTTATCTTGGACTTCTCACCATTCAGAACTGAAGGGAAAATATTCTTTCTGAGCTACCCAATTTTGTAATAAGTGCATGAAAACATCTAAAGTGGTTAGCATCGTGCTTGGCACACAGGGTAACTTTCATATTCATCACTGTTCTCAGTTATTCATGCAACTCCTATTTCTGTCTAAAACCTTCAGAGTAGCATCCAATTTTCTTTCCCCCTTTCATGAGACTACTGGACATGGGGAGAAACAGTATATGACTGGATGTGTAAGCCTAGCCCTGACTTCTTTTTATGTTATTTTATTTTTTTTGGTTTTATTGAGCAATACATTTTTCTCTCTTCCTCTCCCTTCCTCTCCCCTCCGCTTCAACCCTCTCCCAAGGTCCCCATGCTCCCAATTTACTCAGCAGATCTTGTCTATTTCTACTTCCCATGTGTATTAGATCTATGTATGTCTCTCTTAGGTTCCTCATTGTTGTCTATGTTTTCTGGGAATATTAATTATAGGCTGGTTTTTTATGCTGTATGTTTAAAAAACACTTATGACTCAGTACATATGATAATTATCTTTTTGGGTCTAGATTATCTCACTCACTATGATGTTTTCTAGCTTCATCCATTTGCCTGCAAATTTCAAGACGCCATTATTTTTCTCTGCTGTGTAGTACTCCATTGTGGAAATGTACCACATTTTCCTTATCCATTCTTCGGTTGAGGGGCATTTAAGTTGCTTCCAGGTTCTGGCTATAAGAAACAATGCTGCTATGAACATAGTTAAACATATGTCCTTGTGGTATGATTGAGCATTGGTATTGTTGGATCTTGAGGAAGGTTGTTTACTAATTTTCTGAGTAATTGCCATATTGATATCCAAAGAGGCTGTACCATCTTGCATTGCCACCAGCAATACAGAAGTGTTGCCTTTACCCAACTACCTTTCCAGCATAAGTTGTCATCAGTGTTTTTGATCTTTAGCCTCAACTTCTGAATCACCTATAATTCAGATTTGTGTAACAGTTCCTTCCTGCTAGCTACCAAAAAAAATCTTTGCAAATGAGACTATAGGAATGGTATTTTAAAATTTGCTTAAGGTAGTTTTCTGCCCACCAGTGAAGGAAAATCCCCTCTTTTTTTTCTTTTTTTTTACCAGCCTCCCATTCCCTCCCCCTCATCCCACCCTTCTCCCCCTCCCCCACAACTCTCCCCCTCCCTCTCCAGTCCAAAGAGCAGTCAGGGTTCCCTGCCCTGTGGAAAGTCCAAGGTCCTCCCCCCTCCGTCCATGTCTAGGAAGGTGAACATCCAAACTGGCTAGGCTCCCACAAAGCCAGAACATGTAGTAGGATCAAAACCCCGAGCCATTGTCCTTGGCTTCTCATCAGCCCTCATTGTTCGCCATGTTCAGAGAGTCCAGTTTTATAACATGCTTTTTCAGTCACAGTCCTGCTAGCCTTGGTGAGCTCCCAATAGATCAGCCCCACTGTCTCAGTGGGTGGGTGCACCCCTCGTGGTCTTGACTTCCTTGCTCATCTTCTCCCTCCTTCCACTCCTCATTAGGACCTTGGGAGCTCAGTCCATTGTTTCAGTGTGAGTCTCTGTCTCTATCTCCATCCATCACCAGATAAAGGTTCTATGGTGATATGCAAGATATTCGTCAGTATTGCTATAGGATAGGGTCATTTCAGGTTCCCTATCCTCAGCTGCTCAAGGAACTAACTGGGGACATCGCCTTGGGCTCCTGGGAGCCACTCTAGGTTCAAGTCTCTTGCCAACCCTAAGGTGGCTCCCTTAACTAAGATATGTGCTTCCCTGCTCTCCTATCCAACCTTCCTTTATCCCAATCATCCTGTTTCCCTAAGTTCCCCCAATCTCCCCTTCTCACATTTCTCTCCCCTTCTCCCCTAACCCCCATCCCACCCCACCCCCAAGATCCCTATTTTCTCCCCGGCAATTTTGTCTACTTCCCATAGCCAAGAGGATAACTATATGTTTTTCCTTGGGTTCACTTTCTTATTTAGCTTCTTTAGGTTCAGCAATTGTAGACTCCGTGACCCTTATTTATGGCTAGAAACCAATTATGAGTGAGTACATCCCATGTTCATCTTTTGGGGTCTGGGTTACCTCACTCAGGATAGTGTTTTCTATTTCCATACATTTTCATGCAAAATTAGAGAAGTCATTGCTTTTTATCGCAACATAGTACTCTAATGTGTATATATTCGACACTTTCTTCATCCATTCTTCTATTGAAGGGCATCTAGGTTGTTTCCAGGTTCTGGCTATTACAAATAATACTGCTATGAACATAGTTGAACAAATGCTTTTGTCATATGATAGGGTATCTCTTGGGTATATTCCCAAGAGTGGTATTGCTGGGTCCAGGGGTAGGTTGATACCGAATTTCCTGAGAAACCGAAACACTGATTTCCAAAGTGGTTGCACAAGATTGCATTCCCACCAGCAATGGATGAGTGTACCCCTTCCTCCACAGCCTCTCCAGCAAAGGCTATCATTGGTGTTTTTTATTTTAACCATTCTGACAGGTGTAAGATGATATCTCAAAGTTGTTTTGATTTGCATTTCCCTGATCGCTAAGGAGGTTGAGCATGACCTTAAGTGTCTTTTGGCCATTTGAACTTCTTCTTTTGAGAATTCTCTGTTCAGTTCAGTGCCCCATTTTTTAATTGGGTTAATTAGCATTTTAAAGTATAGTTTCTTGAGTTCTCTATATATTTTGGAGATCAGACCTTTGTCTGTTGCGGGGTTGGTGAAGATCTTCTCCCAGTCAGTAAGTTGCCTTTTTGTCTTAGTGACAATGTCCTTTGCTTTACAGAAGCTTCTCAGTTTCAGGAGGTCCCATTTATTCAATGTTGCCCTTAATGTATGTGCTGCTGTGGTTATACATAGGAAGCGATCTCCTGTGCCCATCTGTTGTAGGGCACTTCCTACTTTCTCTTCTATCAGGTTCAGTGTGTTCGGACTGATATTGAGGGCTTTAATCCATTTGGACTTGAGTTTTGTGCATGGTGATAGATATGGGTCTATTTTCATTCTTCTACAGGTTGACATCCAGTTGTGCCAGCACCATTTGTTGAAGATGCTTTCTTTCTTCCATTGTATACTTTTAGCTCCTTTATCGAAAATGA
This sequence comes from Microtus pennsylvanicus, assembly GCF_037038515.1. Taxonomy (NCBI): domain Eukaryota; kingdom Metazoa; phylum Chordata; class Mammalia; order Rodentia; family Cricetidae; genus Microtus; species Microtus pennsylvanicus. The sequence continues at coordinate 47,187,470 of NC_134585.1, read as the reverse complement.
GGTGTTCATAGGTTTGTGGGTTAAAATCCGGGTCTTCTATACGATTCCATTGGTCGACTTCTCTGTTTTATGCCAGTACCACACTGTTTTCATTACTGTAGCTCTGTAATAGAGTTTGGAGTCAGGGATGGTAATGCCTCCAGAAGATCCTTTATTGTATAGGATTGTTTTGGCTATCCTGGGTTTTTTGTTTTTCCATATAAAGTTGATTATTGTCCTCTCAAGATCTGTGAAGAATTTTAATGGGACCTTAATGGGGATTGCATTGAATCTATAAATTGCCTTTGGTAGAATTGCCATTTTTACTATCTTGATCCTCCCAATCCAAGAGCAAGGGAGGTCCTTCCATTTTCTGGTATCCTCTTCAATTTCTTTCTTCAATGCCTTAAAGTTCTTGTCAAATAGATCTTTCACTTCCTTGGTTAGGGTTACCCCCAGATATTTTATGCTGTTTGTGGCTATCGTGAAAGGTGAAGCTTCTCTGATTTCCCTCTCTGCTTCTGTATCCTTTGTGGATAAGAGGGCGACTGATTTTTTGGAGTTGATCTTGTATCCTGCCACATTACTAAAGGTGTTTATCAGCACTCACTCACCCCAAAGATGGCTCTCCCGGTGCCCAGATCAGATCTCCTGGAAAATCCCCTCTTATTTAGACATCACTGTAGTCTTCACTGAACTCTGATTACTAAAGGTTCCCCCAAAAGCCCCGGAGTTCCTTTTCCTTCATCTACTTCCCATATTTTCTGTCTTAAAGTCCATTTGTTGGTGATTGCATATGCAATGGTCTTTAAAATATCAAGGAAAAACAATGTACGTTAAACAGAGTCTGAACAACAAACAAGTCATGAACTGGCCAGCATATAGAATTGGAAATATAATAGTAGCCTTAAAAATTTAGCCTTTAAGGCTTGCTTCCAGGGTTCAGTTAAGAAAGCCACAAAAATAGCGGAAAATGAGGACTACTGAGAACTCAAGAACAATGGCAATGGGTTTTTGATCCTACTGCACATACTGGCTTTGTGGGAGCCTAGGCAGTTTGGATGCTCACCTTACTAGACCTGGATGGAGATGGGTGGTCCTTGGACTTCCCACAGGGAAGGGAACCCTGATTGCTCTACAGGCTGACGAGAAAGGGGGACTTTATTGGGGGAGGGGGAGGGAAATGGGAGGCGGTGGCGGGAGGAGGCAGAAATCGTTAATAAATAAATTAATTAATTTAAAAAAAGAAAGCCACAAATAGCTAATGGGGGGGGGGGTGTGCTAGAAATCTGAAGGTAAAGATCTGAAGGGTTTGAAATTGACTCACAACAGGAATTTTTCAACCATATTTCTTTATTCTTCTTCCTTCTCTTCTTTTTCATCTCTGTCAATTCTCCCTTTTCCTTTCCTGATCTTTCTTCTACATTGTTCTACACTATCCATCATTCTACCCAGTACAAACATTCCCGGTCACATACATCCTGAAAACCAGCAAATCCCCAGCCTTAGTACGTACCAGGCTGGAATTATTTTGTCCCACAGAAAATTAGATAAGAGTTTTCACACACACACACACACACACACACACACACACACACACAGAGAGAGAGAGAGAGAGAGAGAGAGAGAGAGAGAGAGAGAGATCCATGGGAGTGGCTAGTACACATCCAGTGGGCCCCTTAATTAAGAAAATTAGCGAAGAAAGGGAATTAAATCACCAGGGAATTCTTAGTGGGAGGGTTAGTATACTACATTATTAGGTGATAGATAAAAGGTTAAAAGGTTAAAATTATGAATAGGGCATAGAATGTTTGAATGATTGTGCCCCTTCTTTTCTCCCAGGATACATACAGGCTGTCAGGTAACTAGGCAACCTAGGGGAAGCTGAAGGCTCTTGATCAGATAGCACATACACCAGACACTGCAATGTTTACCCGCCTATGTCTGGAGTTAGACTTACTACTCTAAGCTAAGAGGAGACCCAGGCCTCTAAATTATCTCTTCTGGGCTCTGCTGTTATCAGCACTTCTGATCATGAGTGTTGTGGGATAAAACCAGAGCAGCAGCTTGGGCGGGTAGTAATTTTAAGTCCTTGGAGATCTGTGAATAACTTTGATGGGATGCTCTTCCCCTGGACCCTAAACTCTGACCCAATACCTCTTGATAAAGATAATTGCAGGAAGGAAGATTTTTGTGCTTACCTTGGAGAGAGGAACAGGCCTGGGAGTGGGAAACTGTTCTGAACTAGGAAATAAATTCCCAAATATGTAACAGAAAGGGAGTCAGCTACAGCGAAAAACCTACAGCAAAGGACAGCCAATTATTCACAAAGCAATAACACCAAAAAGTCTTCCATTTTGGTTTAGCCTATACCAGATCCCTTGGTTCTGATAAGTCACTCATGAAAAGATGGCTGAGCAATTACTGTATAATGTTGCAGCTTGTAGCAGAAATGGTCTCTGTGTTCTACCCAGCAGTGTGAACAACTGCGGAATAAGCTAAATAAGCCAAACATCGAAAGTCTGATTTGCTATTCTTAGTCATATGCTTTATTTGGTCACAATGACGTAAGTTGGTTGCTATCCATTTGCTTTATTTGGTCATAATGAGATAAGATGGTTGCATGCTATTAGCTAGAGCTTATCTCTTTGATATTTATTGCCAAGAACTGGGTTATATCTTTAAGAATACATACATCACTAAGTGAGCTTTCAATGTAATATGTCAGGGTTTTTATCAGGCATATAGTCTTCTGTATTTTCATCAATATCAAATGATATATACTTTTAAATGTACTCCTATATGATATATATATATATATGTGTGTGTGTGTGTGTGTGTGTGTGTGTGTTCACATATATTACTTAGTTATCAGAGTAACCTACTAAGAGGATTTTCCTGGAGTTATCAATTTTTCAAATAAAGAAATGAAGCTGAGAAAGTTACAATATCAACCAACTCCAAAACCACAGGGTGAATACATGATGAAGATGGACCTAACCCAGCACCTTCTCTTTGGTGTCACAGCTCTGAATAGAGAAACTAACTTTTCCTTGGGAACAAAGTAAGCATAGCAAATGGAAAGTAAGACCTTTAAGTGTTGTCTTAATGAACCATAGTATCTAGTGATATTTAGTCTAAACTACTTAAATCAGAGCTCATGGGGTGATAGACTTACATGCTTGGGATGATGACTTGTAAAATCAATAGGAAAAGATGTGGGAGATGTGCATAGCATATTTTCAAAACACCCTCCAGTGTATTATCACTCAAGCATTTTCATTTTTAATGAAGTGAAAGTACACAAAGAAATGGTTTTCTGCATAGACTTACATACAGGCAATGAATGAGCATGTATGTACCAAAGACATATGTGTGGTCTTCTCAGAAGAGTCACCAGAGTGGTTTTTAAAAGATTCAAAATAAGGAAATTATGATACACAAGCTTTGGAAACTCAGATGCCATTAAACAGTGGCAGGGTTGGCTCAGAGCCAGAGTCTCAGATTCCTGACCCCCTGCTTCACACCGTTGCTTAACGTATTCCACTGTCCTAGTCTGCCTGAGAGCGATGAACTTCCCAGAATATAAATCATCTAGTTGGTTAACTGACCACAACATGGCATAGCTTTTATCATATACTATATAATTAATTCTGATTTTACAAAGGGCAATCAAGAGTTAAGTGAGCAGGTCTTTGGGATCACCAAGTGACCCATCTTGTTATCAAGATGAAATGGGAATACTAATGATAATCTTGTAACCAAGATCTTGATTATGATACTAATCAAAATATTTGCCATAACAATGCCAATTATCGTTACATAGCATTTCCTTACTTGCAGTATGGGAACATAGCCAGCAATATAATAAGCCACCCACGATGGAGCAAGGGGATGCCGCCTTTGTTCTGGAAAGGGACCACAGAAAATAAACTGTAGAGAAGGATTTATAAACTGATGTGATCATTTGCATGTGGGAAATATGTTAGGTGCTTTAAGGGCACTTCTGTTAATTCTGAAAGGGAAAGGGTCCTCCATCCGGGACAGCAAAGACTATAACGAATGTGCATCAAGCACAAACATGGGACTCTCTTTAGCCTTAGACAGAAAACGACTGCTGTGATCCTGTTTGTTACCTGACAATCAGTTTCCAGCGCTTTATAACAACACTGATACCAGGGATATATTTTCATATTTTGTTGCCCACTTCTGATACCATTGAATTCTTTTCGAGCACTGAGCTGTTCTTTTCCATGTCAACTTAGATTACGTCAAATTAGTTCTCATTTCAATACTGACAAAGATTTTGTTTGACAGCGAAAGTGACCTCTTATTTCCTCCCAAGGACGTCTTATCTACAGAATGGATCATAAGCTGCATCTGGCAGGATAGCGGAGAAATCGAAGGCATTTCCACTCTAAAAAAAATTGAAAAACGCATTGGCTTAAAACCATGGCCCAAGACATCTGAGCACAATGAAATAGGGACGGTCTGATTTAACACTGGGGATTTAGGAAATCCAGAATTTACTCCCAATTTATGGAAATGGGTTTCATTAAGGAGAAACCATGAAGGGAATGTATGAAAATCAGGATGATTTGAGAATAGCAGTAACTCACATTATAATCATGAGGGAAACTGGAAAGTGAACTTGGGGATGAGATACTCTTGGAGAAAGGGGAGAGTAGACACGTTTGTTTAGGTTGCAATGCCATGAGATTTAGAACCTGTTGGTTCTAAATCCAAAGCCGAAAGTCAGTTCTAACTCAGTTTCTTTCACTGGTCACTGGATTTCTTAGACTTTCTCCTTTTTTACACAAGATCTGGATTTTTCTTAAAATGATATAGTACTTAAGTGAGACGAACGATGCCTACTCTTATGTCATGGGTGAGGAAGGATTCAAAGACCAAAGATAGAGAGAACTCTGTGCAAGCTACACAACAAGAAATATCTGTGGTACAGTATCCTGCCTCCTTCTGCATCTTTCCACTGCCCTTCTCTTCATATCTTACTTCTGATCATTGAAAGTGGTTTCCATCTGTGTTCCATGGTCTAAATATGCAAAGTAATCACTGAAGTTTGGCAAACTTAAAATGGGATACATCATAGACTCAACTGGTTTATTACCCTGTGTGAGTAACCCCCAAAGTATTGACTCCAAGTCTCTCTCCAAGGTACTGAGTCAGAGTCCCTTCCAGTGTGTATAATATTTCATTTTACCCTCGGAATGAGAAAAGATTGTATCCCGAAGCATTCACTGGGAAAGGTTCTGTATCCCAAATCAGGAAGCATCAAAAAAGCTCAGGAAACAACTTGCATGAACAGATAGAGAGAGTGACTCTAACATAATCAAATTGCCTTCTGAAAGAGACCTGTCAGAAGGCAGATATTTAAAATAATACATCCTATGAATTTAATGTGATGTTATTTGCAGTTTTACAGTTCCACCTTACCAAGTTCTGTGGTCTTGTTGGTTCTTAAGGCTTAAAGTTGAGAATTAACAATGACATCCAAGTTTAAGCAATGAAAATTGGAAACTGTTACTCAGAAGAATCATCTCTCTTTTGCAGGTTTCTGCTTTTCTCACATATCCTGCTACATGTTGTGAACAATGTATTTAATAATGATTTAATTAAATCAAATCAAATGTACCCTTGACTCCAGACAACTCTGCACTATGACTCCCAGTAAAGCATTTTCTTAGAGGGCACATTTGCAAATACTGAGAAGGATGCCTGTAGTCTAGAAACTTTTGCAGAGAGGAATGGCAATGGGGAGAGTGGGGAAGTATTTTTGGAATGTATCTATTAACTTGAGGCTGGTAGTTTTGAAGCTTGGAATTTTCTCACCTGACACTTGTGGTGTTTTAATTGAAACTTCAAAGTAGAGCTAAATGAGGCAGTTTTAAAACCGTGCTTAAGCGTGACAGGTTTAACAACAGTAAGAGAATGTGTTAATCTTCAGTTTACACAGCTCGTTATTAAGGCTCTAATTGTGACTAGTGATTGAAACAAAAGACATATGAAAATTTCTTATTTCCATATTTCCTCCTTCCTTTCTTCCTTCGCTCTGGAATTCACTTTGTAGAATAGCTTGGCTTCGAACTCAGAGATTCACCTGCTTCTGCATCCCACGAGTACCTTTTTACTATCAATTGTTAAAACAACGTAACAAAATAATGAAAAATAAACACTGATCTGACCTTAAGAAACAGACTTTCAAATTATTGAAGTATTCCCTCCACTTAACCAGATTTAGATATTCTTAATGATTGTAATAAGTGCATTTAAATAACAGGTCGATTGATATTTATTAACTAAGAACTTACTTGTTAGAAAACTGTCAAGCCTCTAGAGTTGAAGCATAGCATTTCCAAAAGATGTGCACAAATCCTAGTCTGGGTAGGGGAGATGGACATGAAACCCAGACCCTAGCTGTGAAACTATTGAGAGAGCTGCAATTGAGAGCTTCAGGAGGAAGGGAGTTTTCTTTAAGAGTATAGCCCCTGGTAAACTGGTCACCTTCTAGTGGATAGTCACACATGGAAAATACATGGACACCAAATATTGAAATAGATGGGTTTTCTTTTAAACATATATAGACCCTCCTGGAAACTGGAAGCAGACATGATCGCCAGGCAAAAGTTGGGAGCATGGGGGTGAGGTGAGGGGAACAGGAGAAGAGGAGAGAGAAGAAAGAAGGACAGGGTTGGGGAGAGTGGGTTGGTTAAGATGGAGGATGGATGGATATGAAAGCAGGGAAGAATATATCTTAATTAAGGGAGCCATTTTGGGGTTGGCAAGAGGCTTGACTCTATAGGGGTTCCCAGGTATCCATGGGGATGTCCCCAGCTAGGACCCTGGGCAGTGGAGGAGAGGGTGTGTAGTAACAGGGGCAGCGGGGCTGGTCCCCAATACCCCAGCGGTCTGCTTGGCTAGCTTATGCCCCGAAATAATTACACGGACACTGTATTCTTTTAATCACTGCTTGGCCCATTCTGCTCTAGCCCTTACTGGCTAATTCTGATATCCCGATCAACCCATCTCTAATAATCTGTGTAGCTCCGGTCTTACTGGGAAAGATTCAGCATGTCTGACCTGGCGGCTTGCTTCATCATGTGCGTCTGCCTGGGAGAGCGGAGCATGGCCTCTCTTCTGAGGCGTCTGCTCTGGAGAGGAGAGCTGTGGAGTATGAACTCACTTCCTCTTCCTCCCAGCGTTCTGTTCTGTTTACTCCTCCCACCTATCTTCTAACCAATGAGGACCAAGCAGTTTCTTTTTATTTAACCAATGACCTTCCTCCATCCATGAACTGGCCTTGTCCCATAGTGAGACTGATGACTATCTTGAATATCACCATAGATCCTGTACAGTGACAGATGGAGAGAGACCCACATTGGAGCACTGGACTGAGCTCCCAAGGTCCATTTTAAGAACAGAAGGAGGGAGAATATGAGCAATGAAGTCAGGACCACGAGGGGTTGGTCCACTCACTGAGACAGTGTACCTGAGCTAATTGGAGCTCACCAAATCCAGCTGGACTGGGACTGAACAAGCATGGGATCACACTGGACCCTTTGAATGTGGCTGACAATTGGGGCAGACTGAGAAGCCAATGACAATAGCACTGGGATTTGTCTCTACTGCATGTACTGGCTTTTTTGGGATCCTAGTCTATTTGGATGCATACCTTACTAAGCCTGGATGGAGGGGGGAAGGCCTTGGACTTTCTACAGGGCAGGGTACCCAGCACTCTCTGAAGGGGGAGTGGGAGGAGGAGTGGGGGAGCAGGAGGGAAGTGGGAGGAGGGAAGTTGAAATTTTGAATGGTATTATTTATAATGTAATAAAATATTATTTAAAAAAGACATAATGTTGGGTGGTTAGAAAAGAAGCATGGATCTGTTAAGTGCTGAGAAAGGGAGATGAATATGACCAAAACATAACTGAAAAATCTCAAAAGTTCAATATCCTTAGCCATCAGAGAAATACAAATCAAAACAACTCTGAGATTACATCTTACACCTGTAAGAATGGCCAAGATAAAAAACACTGATGACAACTTATGCTCGACAGGTTGTGGAGAAAAGGGAACACTTCTGCATTTCTGGTGGGAATAGAAGCTGATACAGCCCTTTTGGATGTCAGTGTGGCAATTTCTCAGAAAATTAGGAAACAACCTTCCTCAAGACCCAGTAATACCACTTTGGTGTATATATCCAGAGGATGCTCAATTGTACCACAAGGACATGTGCTCAACTATGTTCATAGCGGCATTGTTTGTCATAGCCAGAACCTGGAAACAACCTAAATGCCCCTCGACCAAAGAATGTATAAGGAAAATGTGGTACATTTATACAATGGAGTACTAAACAGCAGAAAAAAATAATGACATCTTGAATTTTGCAGGAAAATGAATGGAGCTAGAAAACATTATTTTGACTGAGGTAACCTAGACCCAGAAAGACAATTATCACATGTACACACTCATAAGTGGTTTTTAAGCATAAAGTAAAGAAAACTAGCCTACAAATTACAACCCCAAAGAACTTAGACAACAATGAGGACACTAAGGGAGACTTACATAGATCTAATCTACATGGGAAGTAGAAAAAGACAAGATCTCCTGAGTAAATTGGGAGCATGGGGGCTTTGGGGGAGGGTTGAAGGTGGGACGGGAGAGGCAGGGGCAGGAGCAGAAAGAAAAATGTAGAGCTCAATAAAAATCAATAAAAAGGAAAGAAAGAAAAATCTCAAAGAACTGATTAATACTATACATATTTTTTAAAAAAGAATTTGTTCATATACTTGAAGAAGATGATTTTCTCTTGAAGACTGTCCCAGGCTTTGCAGAAGGTGAAGTATCCCTGGCCACACCTAAAAATCCAGAAAGACTTGGGCGATAGTGACACAAATATGTTCGACATATCCACACACTTTTTGAGGGCCGGAGAGGATGTTCTGACTTGGGGGGGAACCACATAGAAAAGTTATATCAAAGGTGACTTGGTAAATTGTAGCTTAGTATTAGTTGTATGGCCAAGAGCAAATAATTCCTGGGCCTCAGTTTCTTCATTTGTATGAGAATAATAATAAAGAACCTCATAAGACCCTCGTTAATGTCATTTTAATTAATGAATCAATGTGATAATGCGTATAATACTGCCTATGAATCACCTTGTGAGTAGGAGGCATGCAGTTTAAAACTAATTGCTTCTATTGTTTTGCTCTCTTCTTAATTGAAAATTGTACATTCATAGGGAGGTTTCACTGCCAAGCAACCAGGGCTGTTATGGAGAATGCATGCAGATATGCAACAAACACCCTAAAAGTGAGACTGACGACATATCTTTAGGAAATGGAACATAGTGAAAGTCTCGTTGCACAGAGTCTACACACAGCTCAACTATTTAAATATTTGATCTTACCTTGAGCAGTAAGTTTTCCATGCATAGGCTTTATCTGTCCAGAATAACTCTATAAGCCCTAAAACGCAGCTACACTTTCACATCTGGTCATTTCAAAAGCTTTTCAGACAGAGCCAATTACTGGTTGTTTTCTTGTGAATTTGTCTTCTAGGAAACCAAAAGTCTAGGATGAGCATCCTCTCAAATCGTCACTTCAGTTTGTTCCTTTGAAGTGTTATAAATGCTTCACTCCTTTACCTGACTGTTCAATTCTGTGTGTTTTTCTAAAACAGAATCATTTACTGTGAGTCCTGGAACCAGTTTTCTTGGCAGCGTGGCTGAACATGTCGTAACTTGCTAAAGTGAAAGAGGTTTGGGACCTCTTTCGAAAGTGCCTGGCTCCCCATTTCTTCTTTAAGTACATCTCCATGAAAAAAGTCAACATGGAACTCCCAGCCTTCAGTAGGTCCTTGTAATGAAAAGTAAATCTGAAAACAGTCTATTCACTTCAGGCTTCATTGTTCTTAAGAGTCAATAAACAGGAAAAATTCCAGCTGGAGGAGACTGGTCAACAGGTGCTAAATTTCAGTGAAAATAAATTCTCTCTCTCTCTCTCTCTCTCTCTCTCTCTCTCTCTCTCTCTCTCTCTCTCTCTCTCTCTCTCACACACACACACACACACACACACACGCATTGCATTAGTGTCTATAGACAATGACACTGTAATTTTTTAAAAAGGCTAAAAGGATAAATTTCAAATTATATCACTGTAACGAAATGGTGATTATTTTGGCAGGTACATTTGCCTACTTCAGTTCGAATATTATATTATATGTACTTGTGATTTCTGGTATTTGACTCTTTATTTTTTTGTTTTTACTTTTAGATGGGGGGCCACCACCCAGATCCCAAATAAACACACATGGACTCTCATTCTTATTTATAAATGCCCAGCCTTACCTGGGCTTATTTCTAGCCAGCTTTTCTTAACTTTAAATTAGCCCACCTATCATTTCCTCTAGGATTTTATCTTTCTCTTTTTCTATATATTTCTCCCCCTCCTTTGTCTATGGCTTGTTGTATAGCTGGGTGGATGGCCTCCTCCTTTTTCTATCTCGATCCTCCTTCTCTTCCAGATTTACTTTTCTGTTTATACTCTCTGCCTGCCAGCCCTGCAAATCCTTTCTCCTCTCTTGCTATTGGAAAATGCAGCTCTTTTATTAGACCATCAGGTGTTTTAGATAGGCAAAGAACCAAAGCTTCACTGAGTTAAGCAAATGTAGCATAAACAAAAGCAACACACCTTAAAATAATATTCTACAACATGTACTTATATAGAAATATCTCACACATATCCATAATTGTCACATGTCAGTTAAAAGTAGAGGGAAAGAAGGAAGTAAGAAGAAGGGAGGGATGGGGTAAAGAAGGTCCAAGAAGAGGAGGATGAAAATACTAGTGAAGTCAAGGCCTGGAGTTGTCATTCAGTTAGTGGTGTGCTTGGCTGAGAAGCATGGAGCCTTGGATTTGATTTCCAACAATGCATAACCAGACATGGGGATACATGCCAATAATGTCAATATTCAGGACATATAGACATGTTGATCAGAAGTACAAGAACATCATCCAAAATTTTGTCTGAAAACACCTAAGAGATAGATGAGGGATCATAGCAATAATAGTAATAGCTGAAAGGAAAGTTTTCATTTTTTATTGTTTAATAATGAGTTAAATGATTTTTTTCAGACCATTGACAAAGTACATTGAACATATCAACTAACTTAACTTTCACAAAATTTCTATGGGAAAGTCATCATTGTTTCTATTCTATTAGAAAATGAATTGAGAGATAGGAAAATTAAGCACCTCATTTGGTTTGGAGTCTTACAGTCAGTCATTAAAGGATGGAGTCAAGATTGAACTCAGCAAGAACTTGTCCAAAGACTTTATCTCACTGAATGGTTTAATTCCAAAGGAACAGTGAGGAAGCTATCACAGAAAGACTGTCCTTGTGTGTGTTTCAAAGGTCATTGGGGTTCTACAGGTAGGTAAGTCAGATAACGGTATGATAGCTAGACAATGGGAACAGAACTAGAGTTGGCTAAAAGGCATAATTCTGTATAAGCTATGGTACATTATTATAATTATAGGGGGCTTAACATAGGAAGAGCTTTTAGCATTATTGATATTTCAAGGAGATGAGCTATAGGACACCGTAAAATCATGGAGTCACTACTATCTAGAGCACATGAGGATGAAGGGGTGAGGAATGAGAATACACTAGACCACTTAAAGTGTGTGAGTGGAAATAGAAGAATATTAGATATTAGGGGCCTTTGGTAGGGAAATAAGCCAACACAGAAAAGCCTAGCATGGGAAGCTAGAGAATTCATACCCAATTTCACATGCTCTCATGCTCTAAGTTTGTATAAAGGATGCTCATTGGCTGAAACCAGCTGAGGCAAGAGCCCAAAGGTATCTGTAGATATTGTCCACAAAGTCAGCACCCCTGGGTGCAGAGCAGACTGAAACTTGTCAACTGGAGCTGCAAAGGCAAATGGACAGTGTTTGATACATTCTAAATATTCTGCTAAAATACTGAATAATTTTGGACAAAAGTTAACTTTGGAGTGATTTTTGAAAGGTTAAGTACGCTGATAGACAGTAGAATATCTATTTCCTGGGAAAAAAGATAATAAAGTTATGGTTAAATTTGATGGGAATATGTCCCCAGATGTTTCTGAAATCTGACTCTGCACAAATACAGTAGTAACTTAATACTAGCTTAGACTGGTCAGGTTAAGAGCAACGTTTTTCAATTGCTCCTAACTTAATTAATATATTTATAATTAGCCAAGAGATTTCCTGAATGAAGATGAGATATAGGGATATTTTCTGTGTTAGTGAATTCTCTTGGCACAGAACAAGCCCATGTTTCTTTCAGGGAGAAAAAAAATAAGTTCCTTTCATCTGCTTCTAATTCAAAAGTAGACAGAATGAATTTGACTAAAGGTTACTTTAAGACATCACCTTTGGCTGAGATCATGCATGGAAAAATTCAGGTCCCAAAGGATAGACTTTTGGAAAATAATATGCAACCAGAATAACAGGCTAGATAAAGGGAAGGAAGAACATGCTAGTTGGAATCTACAAATAATGTAATCTTATCTATTCATGTAGACATTTGCCAAAAATATAAGAAGAGGGTTCTAATGTTTCCACAAAGAAGGTGGGCAAATAGCCCATATGGAAAAGCTAGTGGAGGTTAAGAAATTCAACTATTGACTTATAATCCTCATAGCTATCCATACACTCAGAATAGTTTTTGTTGCCTTGATTTTACATATTAGAAAAGTACATTTTACTTATTTTAAATTATTTCTATAAGGATCTGGATCTAAAAATTGATACTGTTGAGCCCTGTAAACTCAGACCTTTTGACTCTATAGGCTAGTGGGGGGTGTTTGTAATGTGTGTTTGAATGAGAGTAAACAGCAGGGCAATACTGGACTAGACATATTCATCTCCAATCAGAATAAATTATATCAACCTTCCAATCAATTAGGAAAATTAGCTGATGACATGAAATCCCTGTGGATACAGTATCTGCTTTAATTTTATTTCTGAATTTGTTCATTTTCTGAATAGAGATCAGAACTGTGAGAGTGTAAAGCTGTTCACATAAGTATAAAAAGCCAGACACTGACTATATTTGGTGCAGGATATGTGAACAGTCATGATTAGCCCAAAGCTGACCTTGGCCTAAGTAGTGTTTTAGTTATGCAGTGAGACCTAGACTTGTTCTGCCAGTTATCAAGATTGGTAGCCTTCTCTCCTGATGATTGATCAAGGAATATAGATAAAAATTAGAACAGTCTTCAGGGACAATCCATTACTGTTCTTTGAAAAGTTCTGCAGGTAAAGTTGGCAAAACCTTTTCCAGTAAGACATGTTACTATATTGCGAAGAGACTGGAATTTTGTACTGTTATTCGTCATAGCTACAGAAATAAAAGTAAGAGCATATGATTCCTGGCACAAAGGTTCACCTTCTTCCTCATCCTCCCTACTGTTGCAGGGAATAACTTGTTCGTCCCAGCTGCCCAGAACCAAAATAATCACACAGAAATTGTATTAATTAAATCACTGATTGGCCCATTAGCTCTAGTTTTTTATTGGCTAATCTTACATATTAATTTAACCCATTTCTATTAATCTGTGTATCTCAATGAGGCTTACCAGGAGAAATTCCTAGTGTCTGTCTCTGGCAGCTCCATGGCTTCTCACTGGCCACCTTCCTTCTCCCAGCATTTAGTTCCATCTTCCCCGCCTACCTAAGTTCTGCCCTACCAACAGGCCAAGGCAGTTTCTTTATTAACCAATGAAAGCAATACATAAACAGAAGGACTTCCTACACCACTCTATCCCCATCTTTCTCCTCCTGCTGCTCTTATTTATTTATTTGGATGGGGTCTCCCAAGGTATCCCTGGTTGGCCCAGAATTTGCTACGTACACCATACTGTCTTCCCACTGTGTCCCCAGTGCTAGAATTAAAGTCTTGGTCCACCACATGCAGCTACCTTTCTTCCTTTTAGATGCTGGTCTAAAGCTGATTTCTTATCTTACAGCCTTAGAGGTATTCTTCAATTTAAAAATCCTTCAGATTATGTGATTACTTCAGGGACAATGCACAGTCAATAAAACACTCACCTTGGTAGCTGACTAAGCTTTCTCTGAAACGGCAAGGTAAATCACAACTCTAAAAAGGGCGGGTGGACATTTCAGGAGCTGGTTTTTCCAGGGCTCACAGGGTATTGTAACATGGCAAATGACATACTAGCGATACTACCGATTCCTAAATATTAGAAGAATAAGAGTTGTCTTAAGTCTAAATTAATTGCAGCCTGGAGTTTTAAACCATTGCAAAATTATAACCCCATCATCTCTGTTGCTGTCTGGAAATTCAGAGTGGAAGGTAGAGATGATGGTGGTTGTGATTGTATTGATCAATGGAAAGGCAAAATGTGATTAGACAAAAGCCCCCTTTGAAAGAAAGGGGTACGTGAGGAAAGTGGGAAATTTTCAAAGGTCTGGCTTGTCAGATGACTCACTGAATGGATGGATGAGGAAAAAAAATCCAGGTTGAAGGGCAATGCAGGCAAGCTACCTTAACATAGCCAGTAATTTTGTCTATTCAAATGTGTTTGCCCTGGAGCCAGAGAGCCAGCTGTGCTCTGCTGGGTGATGTGTGAAGCAGAAAGAACACTGTCTAATTTTTATATCCAGTTGAGCCTGAAGTACTTCGGAAAGAAGAGGGAGGTAGCAGAGCCCAGTCCCACCATGGATTCTTATTCATGCAAGAATCTCTCTGCAGCTTTCCCACTAGCCCTGTTTGCATTAACCCTTTGACTACGGGGTGAGGGAAGAAAGGCTAGGATTTGTGATCTAATTAATATTAATTGTTTGTACAGCAACAAAGAGTGAGATTTTGATTTTTTTTAAATGTTGCTAGTTGTATTAGATTTGTTTTGATTTCTTTATAGGCAGGGGTAAATGTCTCCCGACTTTCTTCAAGCACGTATTTTTTTCTAATTTTGATTTTCTTTTGGAATGGTCCTAAGTTCTTATGAAAATAAGGCTATGTTACAGACTACTTACTTAGCTCTCTTTATGAATAGGTTTCCCCACTGTAAAGACCTCAATGACTTAATTTAGCAAAACTTTTTCATTTTTATGGAATCCTGAGACACTGTTTATTAATTAATTGCTTACTCACTTACTTCAATACAGATAATTTATGAATGAGCTCGGACATTAAGTCAAGTGTACCAAGAAACAGGGAGAACCTTGCCTTTGACAAAAGCCAGAGAATTAGCTAGTACGTTATGAACATCCAGTAAATTAGCAATTAATATTATATTAACAAGACTAAACTAAATTGTAATAGTGGCTTATGTTCTTTCTGTAGAGCTTGAATTGCTTAAATGCAGACTGAGTTCTCATCTATACAGTTAGATTAAGCGGGAGTCTAGGATAGTCATTCCAACATGAACTTTGCTAGACCAGTAAGTATGAGCGTGACATCTAGTTGGACACAGGTACTAAAGACTGTCTGAAACACTTAATAAGCACTTTAAAGGTCTGTAAACTTCAAGGTCATCTGTGGATATGTTACTTGAAGTTCCTCAAGTGTTAAGAAGACAAGTAACATAGGGTTAAAACAATACCATTGTGCTCCAATTTCCCTTTCAAGAAGAACACACTGGGTGGAGTAGAGTCTTCCTGTATGACAGGAGGTGAAAGCCACCAGAAAGGAATGACCTGCCTGTCTTAGCTTTGGAAAGGATGCTACGTGCTACTTTCTGCTCCCAACAAGAAGAAGCAAAGATTCTGAAGTTTTACAACTTCAGGTAATCCTGTTTTTATTTAACTAGTAGCCTATACCTTTTTGTCTCCGAGTCCCAGTTTCACTGCCTACAAAACTGATAATTTCCTTGACCCTTGTGTCATGTTGTAATTATGTCTTAAGTTAATCAGTATCTATAAGATGCTGACGGCAGAGTTTCACACTTCATACATCATCTTTTAAACTTTTTTTTTAAAGATTTGTTGTTTTATTGATAAAGCTAAACTAATGTTTTAGAGTAAGTAAAAATATACCTGGTTTTATTCATCTCTCATCAAACAATCATTAAAGTGAGGAATCATTATTTGCTGAATAGTCAAAGCATGCTCAACATTTTTGTTGTGCCATCATCTACGTCACAACAGACCTGCAAAGTGGGTATGATTAGACCCTCTGCACTGATAAAAACAGGAAAAGAAACCCAACCTTTGCTTATTGCCTTTGCCTTTGCATTAGTAAGAAAGTCTATATAACACAGACAATGATATTTTCCCCATCTGAACATCCAGCCAAGACAGATAGAAGCTATAAAATTATATTTTTACAATTCTGACAAAGAAACATCACTATACTATATGATGTCTGGCTTTCCAGTGTCTTTGATGCAAATAATCCCCAAGTCCTATATAAAAAGGTACAGATAATATGTGAGATTGCTTCTGGGCCTTAGTTGTCAGAATGCCCCAGGGCACTGTAAAACTATCTGCCATGATGTTCCTGCTAGACATCCTCCCAAGAGGCTTTTCTGAAGGGATCCTCAGAGAATCGCATGGGATTTCTAGTGTGGAAAGTAGGAATTCTGTATACTATTTCCAGTTCTCCCTGTTGTGCGGTAGAGTGAGTATCTGTGTCTTTGAGGTTAAGCGAAGGCAAAGATGGGTTTTAAATTCTTGGAAATTAATACCCGTCACAGTCCATGAAGGTTGTACAGACGTATGAGAGAAGATCGTGATGTTTTAGGACACTGACTTTGGGGTGGTTGATATGGTAGCAAACAAACAAATGGATAGTACTCCTTAGTGATATGCCCATGGAAGTTATATGATTCTCAGAAAAAAATTCCAGTTTGAATTTGCCAGTTCACGCTGGCAAAGGTGTTGGTACCAGGTGAAAAGAAGAGACATGAGGTGTAGGCAAGGAAAGGATCTAAAACACTCAAAATTTTACTGGCTACTGTGTCTTGAGATTAGTGCCCTGATTCTTTGGCTAGGATCTGTCTTGGAGGAAGAGCTAGCTAACTTTGTTATAAAAGCCTCTTATTGTCTTGAATTATTTGTCCTTTGTAAATTTATAATAATTAAGTGCATGTGGTAGCTAATGAGAACATAACAATGAAAAACATAGCATGATTCCAGTCTGGCCACATTTAAAAGAGCTGTAGGGTAGAACAAGCTCAGATCATCACTGTTGGACAGCCATGGGTCAAAGCAACTGAGGTTACTAAGGGAGAATGCTAAGAATCTCTTACCTCCTGTCTTGACCAGAACAATATACTAGATTTTGATAAACCCTTAAATATACAGCTGAGTTTAGAAGTAAAGAAGTATATAAAATGGGAAGAGAGATAGATACAGAGATGGGGAGAAGAAAAGAGGGAGAATGGAGGAATGAGGAGACGTAAAAGTGGAATGAAGATGGGAGGAAGAAAGAAAAGAAAGACTACAGGAAATTGGGGGCAATGATGTAAAGGAAATCTAATGGAAAGTAGAGATCTCATGAACTGAAGCAATGTATAAGTAGATGGATGGATATTAGAGTAAATATAGGCTAGAGGGTCTGGGGAATTGGACTTGAACTTGCAAACAAGAGCAAGTGAAGTGAAGTGGAGTATCTGAATTTGCATAAAGACAAATCTGTCTATGATACATTAGAAAGACTCTTTCCACAATGCAGAGAAGGGTACTGGATACCCTTGTTCTGCCCTGGGCTATGGGTGGAGGAAAAAAAACTTCTTTGGAAATTGAAAAACCAGGCAAGTGGCAAGGGTAGAATTTAGTTTGCAATAGACACATAAGACTAGACTTTACCCAAGGCTAAAAGTCTATGTAAAACAGATTGCAAACCAGTGAAATTCCTAGAGCAGAGCAGAAAACCAAAACAAAAGTTCTTCATGGTTTTAAACCAGCCATGATCACACTTTCAAAATCAAAAAACCAGCCTGCTATGGTAAGCACATGGTAAAATTCTTAGCCACATAAAGAAATATGGGAGTAGGGCTGGAGAGAGGGCTCAGTGGTTAAGAGAACTTGTTGCTCTTGTAGAGTACCTGGTATGATTCTCAGCACCCTCATGGTGGCTCACAACCATCTGTAGCTCCAGTTCTCAGGAGTCTGATGCCCACTTCTGGTTTCTGAGTGTAACAGATACACACACACACACACACACACACACACACACTTAATAAAATTTAAAATCTATATAAATACTGGATTGTGAGACACAAAGACATTGAGAAGATAAAAAGAGACCTTAAATAACTCAAAATAGCATGGAAGCCAATGGAAAGGAATAGATGCTACACGTAGAATAGACATGTTTGAATAAACATACAAACAGAACTCTAGGAGTAAAAACAATAGTCCAGCATGCATTATTTGAACTACATCACTGAACCCCATCAACACATGCTGACAGTTAAAGTATAAAATCGTGACATAGCTTTATAAAATTTAATCTGTTGTGCTAAGCATCCGAATTAAACTTAGGTAAAACATTACAGAACAGAATAAATATCTATCTAAATCACTCAAAATATAGCATGGAGAGTTGGAGTGATAGCTCAGATATTAAGAGCACTGGCTGCTCTTTCAGAGGACCCTGGTTGATACCTAGCACCAAAATAATGACTCAGAACATCTATAACTCCAATTCTAGGGTATCTGATACCCTTTTTTGGCCTCTGAAGGCACTTGGCTTGAAAATGGTTTATGGACAATCATGCAAGCAAAACATTTATACTCAAAACAACAACAAACTAATGTAGATTACGTAAATAATGATGTAGAAGCCCCAGATCTAGGGACTCACAGAAAACTCAGAAAGAGTGTACAAACATCATGGTGCTCAGAGGATGCTCAGTTAAGGTGGATGGCTGCAGAAACTTCAGAATCAAGAGACTTAGTAATATCCATGAGAAGACAATGAAGAAAGCAGCTGGTTAGCATCATGAATTCCTTCTTGTTCTTTTCTATGCTTTATCAGTCTGTTTCTGTTAACTTCTAGAACTTAGCTTCTTGTTACTTGACGTGTTTGGTTTGGAGCATCTACTCACCAATATCTGAAGTCTGGTGCCTCTGTCCTCAGACTTAACTTCCATGTGATTCCACCCCAACTTTCTATAAGCCCTTTTAGCCAATGAACCTGATTTTGATCCTTTCCTATTTGCTTCAGTGTGTGTGTGTGTGTGTGTGTGTGTGTGTGTGTGTGTGTGGTATATGCACATAAGTGAAGGGGTAAGGCATCCATGGAGACATGAGTGAAGTACAGATAAGAATGTCTAATGTCGTTTTCTATTGTTCTTCTTTCTGCTATCAGATAAAGCCGAAACCAGAAGCTTTCCATTGTGTTTGGGCTGATAGACAAGCAAGCTCTAAGGTCCACCTATATTTGTCCTGGTGTTGGTATTTTTTATGTTGGAACTGGGGACTCAGGCCTTCATGCTTGCCCAGCAGGTAGTCTTATGCAATGGACTGCCTTACCACTCTTACTTCTATAGTTTTAAATGCTCACTAGTACTTCCAGACGATCAATTTGAAATGTTATCTTTGTAGCCATACACATCAAATGTTCTCTTTCTTTCTGTTGGATCAGGCTAGTGTTTCTATTCAGAGTACATTAGAGCTCCAAGGGATGATGATGATGATGATGATGATGATGATGATGATGATTGTTTTTTGGAGACAGGGTTTCTCTGTTTGGAGCCTCTCCTGGAACTAGCTCTTGTAGATCAGGCTGGGATTATTAAACATAATGCCAAGCAACACACACAGTCTACTAAAGCCCTCTACTTTATGAGAAAAAGCAGGTTATCACTCTGATCTTCCAAATCTTCCTTATTGCTGGGCGGTGGTGGCGCATGCCTTTAATCTCAGCACTCGGGAAGCAGAGGCAGGCAGATCTCTGTGAATTTGAGGCCAGTCTGGTCTAGAAGAGCTAGTTCCAGGACAGAAACCAAAAGCTACGGGGAAACCCTGTCTCAAAAATCAAAAAAAAAAAAAGCAGAAAACCAAATCTTCCTTATTTGAGCTACTTCAGTATTTTGTTCACTGCACAGTTATGATAATTCTATATTATATTATGTAATTAAATCATATTTTATGAAATACACTTGTTACTGACCTTCCATATTTGAAGTTTCATTATTTATATATTACACATTATTTAATATTACCATCATCTCAAGATCATTTCTTTTATTTTATGTCTAAGTAATTTGTTGTCTGCTACATACCTTCTGGGGAAACAAGGAAACAACTTGTAATTTTGACAGCTATAGTGTAGGTGGCTACTGGTGATGGAGACCAGGAACATAAGACTGGACCTTTGACAAGAGACCTTCTGCAAGGCTGTCACCCACAGCCATGTGCTGCCTATGTATGGCATTCCAAGGAGGACTGGATCTCAGCATTAGGGAGAGGAGGTGAAGGGTCGAGTTGAAAATTCACTTTACAATACCCAGCAGTATGTGTTTGGCGACAAAGGGTATAACTGTACCAATTAGAACTAGTAGGGAGTACTCATAATATAGCATGTCTCTGTACCTTAATTTTGGTGGTTAATATATGACAGGATATTACAGTTTCTGCAATCCTGTTGATGTATTTTAATCACCCTGAGAAGTTCTTTGCTAAAAAACATCATCCGGTGTGTCTGTCTGAAAGGATTGAATGCTGTTTCTTCCTTGACCTTGTTTCATTGCTGATAATAAGGCACTGTGTGTGTGATTTTAGCCGCTAATGTGGGCTATTTTCAAATGGCTTATGATAGAATTATTGTTCTAAATTGCACATATTTATTTGGCATGGTTTGTGTGTGTGTGCATGCACATGCTTGAACACATTCATACACTCATGTGGAAATCAAAAGATAACTTGCAGGAATCAGTTCTTTCTTTTTCTACCACATGGTTCAAACTCAGGTCACAGGATTTGGAGGCAAATGTCTTTTTACTTACCAAGCCACCTCCAGACTCCGGGGAAAATTTTTTTCACTTGAAGTAAAATAACTTTTGTTTCTCTATGAGAAAACTTGTGCATATTTCCACTCTCCTTCCTTTGTCTTCTTTCTTTCCCCATTGTATATGGGCTTTTACCTGCCTTTAAAAAAGTGGACAGTTGCATACACACACACACACACACACACACACACACACACACACACACACACACACAGGCAGGCAGACATATAAAGCCATAGGGAGGAATGAGGCTTCATAGCCAAGGGAAGGGTGAAGCCTTCTCCTATCCATGACAAAATGTTGAGGGCCCCGATCTTGTTCAGATCTTATGCAGATACCACAACTGCAGTGAGTTGGTGAGTGCAATGACTTAGCCATATCCAGAAGACATCTTTCTGGTGTGCATTGCCCTATCCTCTGGTGTGTGCTATTTTGTCCATCCCCTCTTGTTCAATGTTTTCTGACCTTGACATGGTGACAGAGATGGCTTTAGAGTTTTCTAACTTTAACTCAATTTTCACTTCTGCTTATGTGGGTCAGGGTGTGTGTGTCTGTGTGTGTTTGTGGGGGATAGTGCCTGAAGAAGAGGGCATCAGATCCATAGAGCCTGGAGTTCCTGGTGATTGTGTGCCTTCTGATGTGGGTGTTGGGAACAGAAATAAGGTACTTTGAAAGAGCAGCCAGTAGTCTAACAGCTGAGTCTTCTCTCTGGTCCATAACTAGGTGGTTTTAAACCTGAAGACCTCCCTGTGTTTCCTTTGCATTCATGCAGAACTCTTGTCAAGCCCAGTGCATAGTTATTTCACATTGATACAAGCTGTGGGTTGGTGAAGTTGGGCTCTCTCCCATTGGTTATGCAAGGATGGTCTTCATAGCAGCAGTTGAGAAGAAAAAGCAAGACCCTTCTTTCAGTGACTGTCAGTACTAGGCAATAGGTCTGAAGGTTAGTTGCTTGTTAGAGACATGACCAATGCTTCCGCATATACCCGAAGATTCAAGCTTAAATGAAATATGTACTAAGGACTAAAAGTAAATATTTTATAAAAGCAATTAAAAACAAAAAGGGACAATAAAATAAATACTCCAAGGTATTGATATATTCATATGTATTACACATATATAAATATAATCATAATAATTTGTTATATATGTTTAAAATAGTTCTTAATGGTTCTTAAAGTGTTGCCGACTAAATTAATATCTAAAAATGGATTAGAAATACAAGTTCTTATGCTTGGCCTTAGGTCTCTGGGGATTAGGTCCAGCGACTCATAGGATAAGTGCTTGAGGGGATTACAATATTCACTGGTGTTTGAAAAACATTGCGTAGGATCTTTCTCTTCAGCATTGTTCCAATCCTGCCATTGTTAGAAGATCCTGTTACAACAACAGAGTCAGATTCGGCCCCAGCCATTCCCAATGAAAACCAGTATTTTCTGATCACAAGGGAAGGCCAGTTTGAGCTCTCTCTCCACTATTGTTAGGAGTCTTGACTGAGGTCATTCTTGAGAATTCTTATGAATTTCCCTAGCTCCAGGTTTCTCCCTAACCCCATAGTGGCTTTCTCTATCAACATCTCTCCTTCATAGCTGTATCTCCATCCTTCTACCCCCTCGACTATCCTGTTCCCTCATGCTCTCACCTCCTGTCCTTTTCCCCTTTCCCCTCCTTGCTCCCAGTTTACCCAGCTGATCTTATCTAATTCCGATTCCCTGGGTGAATCATGTGTCCCTCTTAGGAACTTCCTTATCACCTAGCTCCTCTGCAGATATGAGCTATAGTCTGGTTATCCTTTGCTTTACATCTAACAGCCACTTATGAGTGAGTACACACAGTCTTTGTCTTTCTGAGTCTTGATTGCCTTACTCAGGATGGTTTTTTCCAGTTTTATCTATTTGACTGCAAATTTCATGATGCCTTTGTTTTTAACAGCTGAGTAACACTCCATTGTGTAAATGTGCCACATTTTCTTTATACATTCTTCAGTTTATGCCTATCTAGTTTTCCAGGTTCTGGTCTTCCCCTGTAATCAGATTGGTGACTAACCCAACTATCACCATAAGGCCTTCATCCAACAACTGAAAGAACCAGATGCAGAGATCCACAATCAAGCACCAGACTGAGTTCCAAAAATTCAGTCAAAGAGAGGGGAGAGGGAATATATGAGCTAGGGATGCCAATATCATGATGGAGAAATCTATAAACCCAGATGAACCAAGCTCGTGGTAACTCATAAACTCTAGACCAACAACTGTGGAGCCCCCATGGGACTAAACTAGGCCCTCCATATGTGGGAAACAGTGGTGAAGCTTGGACTATCTGTGAGGTGCCTGGCAGTAAAACCAGGATCTATCCCTGGTGCATTAGCTAGCTTGGTGGAGCCCATTCCCTATAGCTGGATGCCATTCTCATCCCTAATGCAGGGGAGAGGGTCCTGGTCCTGCCCCAACTTAATGTGCCAGATTTTATTGACTTCCCATGGGTCTCTTACCCATTGGGAGGAGTAGATGGGGGATGGACTGGGGAGCAGGCAGAGGGGATGGGAGGAGAGGTGTGGCGAATAACTGTGAATGGAATGTAAAATGAAACTAAAAAATAAAATTAAAAAATTAAGAAAAAGAAAACCAATATTCATTAAGAAATTGAGTAATGTCTATTAAGGTTTAAGAAATACTATGTTAGAGGTGAAAAAAAATTATGTGGAAAATTCTCACCAAACCCTTTCAAGATTTATTAATCCAAGGCCAACAGCATGGCTCACTGGGTAAAACACTTTGCCATGCAATCCTGAGGACCTGAGTTCAACCTCCAGGACCTATAGTGGAAGCAGAGAATCGATTCTCCAAAGTTGTTCTTTGAGTTCTACATGGATGCTGTGACACACATACCTACATAATACACACATCACACACTCTGTGATGTCACCTTGCCACATTCTAGAATTCCCTATGAGGGTAATTTTCTAGAGCAGTTTGGCCTATGGGCATGTCCGTGGGGAATTGTCTTGATTGCTAATTGAGGTGAAATTATCCTCTTTGAATATGAGTGACACCATTTCATGGGCTGTGCTCTGAACTGTATGACAGTGAAGAAAGCCAGCTGATCCAACAACAATCAAGAAAGGATACCCTTATTGTCTCTGTGTTTTTGAGGTATTGGGATGCGTTGCGTGCATTCTGTCTCGACTTTCATGAAACGATGAACTATAATGTAGTATCATAAGCCAAATAAACTCTTTACTTCCCTGAATTGTTTTGGACAGGGTACTTGCCACAGTAACATAAGTGAAATTTAAAAAATTCACACAATAGCAGCAATGATAATGTAAAAAATTAAAAAGACATATTAACCAAAGCAACCCTGGCTGTGTTGATACATAGTACAGCAATGTGTGGTTTAACATGGAGAATTTATTTATTATTCAAATTCAAGTCTAATTGCTAGTAACAGTGATGTGTTCTACAGTCATGGCTTCCCAGGCTATTGCTTTCAATATTGTCCCTGAGAGTGATCCTGAATATCGGCATCATCTTGTTGAGAAGAGGGGAATTGGGAAGGAAAATTTCCTGTGACATATCCTTAGTGGTCTTGCAGTGGTACATAGGATTTTCTCGTATGGCTATTGATCAGACTTCATCCACATAGTCCCTCATGGATACATTGAAGTCAAATGGAAAATAATCCTAAGCTGGGCCCCTGCCATTGAAAATCAGCAATGAACCACATAAAGAAAGGTTATGTAGCCAGTTTCTGACTTTTATGTCACTTGGGCATAAGATGACCATATAAGATGAGATATCGCACTTATTCCGAATATAATTCCTTTTATTACTTACTAACTTTTTTGGTAAAAATTGTATTAGCTTCCTATGATTTTAAGTGTGCTTAGGTATCAGTGTCAGAAGCTACACACCCCAGATACAATGGCAGCAGATAGAATAAAAAGTAGAGGCAAGTACAAAGGAAAGAGATAGCTGGAATAAACTAATATTAATTAAAAAATTTCATATTTAAAAGGGAAATACAGACTCATTTGTATTTTAGATGTAAAAAATCATAAGGAGTTTATAATCAATACTATCCATAACAGGAATATAAATCCCAGAAAGATTAAAAAAAATTTTTATAGGGTCACACAATTGTGGCTGAGAGGAGCTAAAGAAAATATTTTATTTTTATTTTAAATTTATGTCTATGTTTGTGTTTGTTTATGCGTTTGCCATACTCATGACTGCAGTGTCCAGAGAGGGTGTGAGCTCCCCTCCTCACTACTCCTGAGATGGAGTTAAGGTAATGGAGAGCCACACAACTTGAATGCTGGCAAGTGAACTCAGAGCTGCATGTGCTCTTACCATCGGAGCCTTCTCTTCAGACCTGGATCTGAGACTTTATATTCTCCTACAACATGGCACAGCTGTGATGGACTGCCTCTAGGAACTTCAGTTTTCATCCTAACATCCTCCATCAGCTTACATCTCGGAATTCTTTCTTATAACCTTCTGTCAAAATGATATTCAACTGCTTTAGAATAATCAGCCTTTAGAATCAGTTCACAGAAGGTACCATGTGTCTTTGGGTAATTATTTGTTTTTATTTTATTTGTGTCTATTTTATTGTTGTGCTAGAAATTGTCTTGCTAGCTAGGTAGCTACCCTCAAACTTTCGGTTCTTCTGCCTAAATCTCCCAAGTGCTGGGACTGTAACTGTGTGCCACCATACTCAGATCAGAGTATTCTCTTTATGAACTTCTAGGTCTAATGACATAAAAGAGTCTTAGAAATGAGATGCAAATGTCAGAAGGCCACGGGCTGCTGAAGTAATGTCTGAACGTCATGAATTCAGCTGGATGACTCACCCTGTCCTGTGTGTCTAACATGGCATTGAAGGCTCCAATATCTGCAGCACGCTCAATATTAAATGTTCCACTTTGCATGTTATACAAATCTTAAAATGATCTATGCTGCGAAAGATAGTCGAGGGTCTGGGAGAAAATACGTAGGTAGTAACCACCCTAAGTGATGAATCACCTCTTAAATGCTATTCCATTAATTCGAATGACATTTTGACAATAGCATGCTGTCAGTCCAATGGTTTGACCTGTACAACAACCTCTAATTATTACTAATTAAATAATTAATTATTCATAGAAGTGCATGCCATTAGCATAGCAGAGACGTGTTGGAATATGAGTTATATGAGGTTTATGAATCTTCAGAAAATAGATTCTTTAATAAATTAATAAAGGGGCTCTGGGGTTTCATTAAAAGGTGGCTGGAGGGTGTGCTTGCCTGTTTCCAGGGAGACCACAGGTGGTTCGCTGCTTTTTTTTTTAAGTTAAACTTGTTTGGGCTAGATGATTTTTTTTCCACCCTTTTCTCACTGCTCTGTCCTCAGGCAGAGAACGGAACATTTTAATGAAACCCCTGTTGTCTTCATATCACTTTGATCCCCCTGTGTTCTCTCCAGTCTACACATTGGCCAGGCGGATGAAGGGTTTCAGATTTTCCCTCCAGTATTAAAAACTGTGGCATGGCCTCCATGAATAAACAACGTTGCAGTGGAGACCCAGCCAAAGAGAAAGGCAGAGCAAACAAAAGGATGAGGGAAAAGTGCATCAATTCAAATGACACTAGCCTCATTTACCGGCTTAATTACCCCGACTCCCGACTCTGTTAGCCACTGTGATTATTTTTCCAGTTAGGCCTGGTTTAAAGAAATTGGAAAACACAGGCTCATCCATTTATTCCTCCTCAACAATCTCTTTGCCACATGGAGTTCCGTGCCTTCGTTATCTCACCACAATAATGATCGTGGCGATATTAGTCTCTTCCAGCACTGCTCACTAAATAGTGATAAAAATAGTAATATTAATGTTTTCTAACATCCATTTTTGATGCTCCGAGGCACATTATAAATTCGGTCTTTGTTTAAGCAGTGGGGAGCCCACAAAATATCATTATAGTTATCATTAGAACTCAAGGGCACTCCCCAGAAACTGAAACCTAGCCGGGGCTGTGTCAGCAAGCATTCCGGGGCTATGGGAGGAACAAAATCAGAAAAAAAAAATTGACTTTTTAAAATACTGTTTCAACATTTGACCTATTTAGGCAGAATGGCTGTTTCTTCTTTCTGCTTTATTTTCCTCTTTTTTTCTTTTATGTTTGTTTCCTTGCCACCCCATTTTCTTTAACTTGCTGATATTGCTGATATTTCTCACAAAGATGGACTTGTTCTATTTTTTTTTTCTAACACTGGTCTCAATCAGCCTTTTAAAGTCAGTAGGATACATTTCATTTCTATTCCCCTCCTCTTTTCTCCTTTCTTTCAAAGAAGGGAAGGAAATCCCAGGGGAGCAACAGTGTCATCTTTCTATAGCCCTGTGGGCCAGGTCACTCTTCCTGGATATAGTGCCACAGAGGCTGAACAAGAACCCCTGCCACGCCTAAACTTGGGAAAGCCAAAGAGTGGACACAGGGCACGCTGTCATTACTTATTGGGCATGGAAATGGGAAGTCAACTTCTTCCAGAAACGCGTAACAGAGATCTCCTTCAGCAACAGGCTTCAGTGTCTGACATTTCCTCTTACCATAGGGAACCAAGCAGGGAGAATGCTTGCTTGGCCCCATCACACAGCCAGTTTCTGGGAGACTGGAGATCTCTTGGTACCATTGCGACTTGGGGTTAGTAGACATGACCTTCCTTCAGCATGCATGTTTTTTTTTCTTCCTCAGTTTCCCTCTGACTTTGGTGTTTTGAATTTGACTTTCTCTTTTCTTTACTTCTCTGTTCTCACTCCAGCTCCGCCATCATCTGTTCTCTGGTCCTTTATCTACTACTTCTCCACCATTCCTCAGCTCAGTGCATTTAAAAAAGTGGCAAGCAGATCTCTGTGAGTTCGAGGCCAGCCTGGTCTACAAGAGCTAGTTCCAGGACAGGCTCAAGGTTTCAGAGAAACTCTGCCTCGAGGGAAAAAAAAAAAACAAAAAAGTTACCTACTCTCTGGTGAATTATGTTTTTCTTGTTCTTAATTTGTCAAAATACAGATGTAGTGTCATTACTTTCTAAGTATAAAATAAATTAAAAAATTAAATAAAAAATTCAAGCCCATAATATTAATTATAGCACAAATGGATGTTTACTAATTGTAGTTTAAGAATAAGAAATATTTCAGGAAAATGTTATTAACCCCACAGATATCCAGGCCTCCACTTTCTTTTCGTAAAAATAAATAAATAAATATTTCAGGAAAGATTAAAGTCTTAATTGAACACATACTTTATTTCTGTATTTAGTTTTCACAAACGACATTCTTTTAATATAAAACTGACATTCTGGCATCACTCACATGCCCATCAGGGTTGGATAATCAACAACAGTTTATAATAACATTGACCAGAATAATTAATAAAGTATGAAGCTCAAGGGAAAAGAATGTGTGTTGGTCCAAACACAAAGAGGGAATAATTCTTTCTATGTGTGAGATGTGAAGGTTTCAAGTCTGTTCAACTTTCTCTAGCTTTTTAGAAGGAAAATAATAAGTATTCGATTGCTTGTCATGATATGCCTACATTGTCTGTCTTGTTTGCCTCCCTTTTCTTCACTCTTTTTTCATTCTGGTTTCACTTGCTGAGGTTTGCTCTGATGATAATATCAAGAGAGAAATGTGAGTGTTCTGTATGATTCTCATAAATATTTACATTTTTAACGACAGGTAATTGCCATGAGTGCTAGCTGTGCTAAAAAGAAAAGAAAAATGAGAAGAACGTGGACACAAGTAGACTCTGTAATCTGAAATTCTTCCCAGACACTCTCCTTATTGGGAGACCCTGCCACTAGATTGGTGTTTTCCAAAATCAAGTGAATGAGTTTTGCATACAGTTTGCTTACACAATAGGTAGACAATACAAAGTGAAATTTTTGAAAATAAAATTTTTGCTTATGTAACCAAGTTACTCATATTAATCAGGTAGACTAAAAATAGTCTTGCATTCATAATTTAGAATCTCTCCACTGCTATGAAAACGTCATTCTGGATCATGCTTGCAAACTTAGAAAATCAAAACAGAAATATAGAAGTAAAGGCCTACTATGAAATTTAAGATTACTTTATTATCAATTTCTGGAAAGAATTGCAAAGAATTCTAATAAGATTGCATTGAGTTTATATATTGCTTTAGGTATGTTGGCCCTTTTTATATTAATAATCTTACCAATTAGTGTACACATAGGAGTTCTTTCCATCTTGGGGTAAATACTTCAATTTATTTTTTCAGTGTCTTAAAGTTCTCATTGTACAGCTCTTTTATTTCTTTGGTTGAATTTATTACAATATTTTTGAGGCATTTGTGAATGGTTTGGTTCCTTAATTTATTTTTTAGTATTGCTGTATACCTAGTAAGACTACGTTTGTGCTAAGTTTATATGCTGATACTTTGCTGATTTTTCTATCAATGTAGGAGTTTTCTGGTGGAGTCTTCAGGGTCTTTAAATAGGAATAATTGACTTCTTTCCTTTCTATTTGTGGTTTTATTGCTCTAGCTAAGACTTCATGATTTTATTAAATAGGAGGGGAATGGAAATGGTATAAAATAGAAAAGAATGATTAAGAGAAAGAAAGGATTGGAGGAAAGAAAGAAAAGAAAAGAAAAGAAAAAAGAAGGAAGGAAGGTAGAGAAGGAGGAAAGAAGGAAGAAAGTGAGGAAAGAAGGAAGAAAGGGAGAAAAAAAGGAAGAAAGGGAGGAAAGAAGAAGAAACTTACTATGGTTTAGGATTATCAGAAGCATATTATAACCTCATGAAAGACTTTAAGACCCACTTTCAATTTTAGTCCCTCACATACTACTTAAAAAGTCTTCATCATACAATGAAGCCCCAGACACTGAAATGCTAGAAGAAAACATATCTTGCAAGATACAAGTATAGGAAGATTTTCTGAATATGACCCTATTTTCCCAGGAACTTAGGCCAGCAATTGATAAGTAGACCCTCATAAAATTTTTATTTAACTAAAATTGCATATAAGTAAATATACATATATATACGTATATGTACTCACACACACATATTTACCTATAAACACACGTATAAACATATATACACTAGGGTGTCCATATGGAAGGTTGTCTGTTAGATGTTGTGTTTTTTTAGTACATTGAAGTAGTCCAATTTAATGACTCAACAGGGCAATAAATAGCCAGACAGTCATCTGTATATCCTCTTCAGTTTCGTGCCAGTCAAATTCCAATTATTTTCCCTCACCGCTTTGGCTGACTCAAGCTGACAGTGGTCAGCTATAGAGCTCATTAATATCATTTGTAGAAAAGGCAGAATGGACAGTAGTGGGAAGATCTGAAGAGAAAAATTGGAAAAATCTAATGTGAATAATAACCTGTCATTGTCTTGAATCCAATCTGAATAAAATGAAAATACCCAGTTATAAATAAGATTTATATATATAATATAATATATAATTAAACTGTATGGTAACATGCTTTGGCACAAATTATCAGGTTCTGGTCCTCAAGGAAACAAAGATGTGTATGAACATAGTTGAGCTTCTGATATTAAGTATAAATCAACAGAGAATTAAAAATTTTTTGACAACATTTTGGTGTGTGTGTTTGTGTGTGTGTGTGTGTGTTAGGACCCATACATGGATTTTTGAGGAATGACTATTTGTGTATGTACTTGTTTAACAGAAAAGTGCTTATTGAGTTCCTAGAGAGTAACAGCTATATAAGAATTATTTGACTTCAGAATTAAATAATGGACTGCATCTACTTCTATTCTCTTTTAATTAGGAAAAAAGCCACTCTAACATAATTTATATAAACCTGAAGAAACAAGTTCCTTCAATTCCATCTGTACTCTTCCTTTCACTCAGCCTCATGCTTGTGTTACTTATTTTTAAAATTTATATTCAGTATAAAAATAATGGGTTTCATTATGGCATTTTTCTACATGTTTATTTTAATTATTTCCATTTCCTCCGTTCCTTTTCTTCTTTGCCCACCTTCTCTTTCTAGACCCATTGTTTATCCCAAATATTCTCCTTCTATTTATTTTCATGTCTTGGTTTCTTTTTTATAAATGTGTATTAGGCATATGAGAGAAAACACTCAATATTTATCTTCCCAAGTCTGACGTAATTTGATTAACGTGGTGCCTCCCATTCTGTCCAGTGAGTTTATGTTCTTATCACATTAAGCATGAGCTCTTTCCTCCTCACATGGCTCTCCAGGATGCACCCACACCGGGGAACCCTTTCCACAGGGATGCTTTCTGTGTAAACCAGAAAGATGCTAGTCAAATAAAACAGAACCCAATAAAATAATGACGTGTGATAGCATGTGGATAGTATTTTATTTTTGTTTATTTACTCCCCTCTCCAAGTGACTATGAGAAAATGAGAAGTTCCATAATAATGATATTAAGTGGACTTTCCCACTCAAGTCCAATTCTAAAAAAAAAAAAACAACTTTTA
This sequence comes from Microtus pennsylvanicus, assembly GCF_037038515.1. Taxonomy (NCBI): domain Eukaryota; kingdom Metazoa; phylum Chordata; class Mammalia; order Rodentia; family Cricetidae; genus Microtus; species Microtus pennsylvanicus. Next base: position 47,156,020 of record NC_134585.1, on the reverse strand, counting down.
AATGGAGTATTAATCTCTATGGCTCCTTTCTCTTTTATCCCATGGATGTGTATATTTCTATTAGATAGCACATGACATACCATTCCTCTATTCTGTCTTCCCTTCCTTTCTTCTTTCATCAGTCAAAATAGAGGTATAATTTTCTTCTTACTCCAGTGTTTGTCCCACATGAGGATTCCTTATGGATCAAAGTCATCCTTGAAGTGCATTTTTATCAGTGCAGTTGAGTCTGGTATTGTGATTAGAGGCCCATGATAGGACTCTAAAATGGTCAACATGATGCTCTACAAAGAAGAAAGTTTGTCTCATGATCCCAGGAAATGTAAAAGAAGCTATATTTACATCTTGTTATATTCCTAGCCAGTGGAATCTTTGTTACTCATTTGATTCCCTTGCAGACAAACAGGGAGAGATATTCAAGAGTTGAACTCTGTTGAAAACTTGACCATTATAGTTTAAAGATTGTTTTGACTTTGGAGGCTCTTACTACTCTTCCATTATCCCGAGGGCCCATTCTATTTTAATGTTTAGTTGTGGCTACTCCTGAGGATAAGATAAAGGTAAGGCGAAAACACACCTTACAAATCCCCACTACACCCTTGGAAAGTAAAACTTTCTCCATTCATTTAATGCTGGAAGAACAAAAAGTACTAGTTTGGCTGTAATCTTAAAGTGCTTTGACTGGGTAATATCTTCTTCAGTCTTAGTGATCTGCTGAGAAAGCTCACCTATCTTCCAACTACCGTCAAATGCAATCTGTGAGTAAAATGCATTGAACCTCAATTCCAATGCTTGGGTGAGAGTTTTTGATCCCAAGCATCGTGGCTGCAGTGGTAATTATCATTAAGTTTTATAAATAGAAGTTTGCTCCTTGGACATGTCAAAGTAGTGACTAACACATTATGATAAGAAAGTGGTAGATTCACACAGCTTCCATCAATTGACAGGACTTCTGTGTCTCAGACTCAGTATGCACAGAAGTCTCTGTTTCAATGAATTTATAAAGCTAATTTCTCTAACTCTGTCTTGGGGCACTTCTGATGCTAGCAGTACATGGATATAGGAAAATGAATTATATGCAAATATAAAAATGTATATGAAAATCATAGAATATTTCTGGCTTCTTTCCCTCGAACTCAGAATTATAATCAGAAAAAGATATGAACATAAGGAAGCTGCCTATAATGTTTCCACTTCCGATGTAAGTTTTGCTATGGGTGTATACTGAATCCTATTTTTACCTCAGGATTATACTTGTTATGTGTTTTTTTCAGGTATTTTGAGATTTGTTGAATCTTATTTGAGCTACCATGTGGGTGCTGGGAATTGAACTCAGAACCTCTGGAAGAGCAGCCAGTGCTCTTAACTTCTGAGCCATCACTCTACCCCTAAATCTCATTTAAAATGGGCCCTGGAAATATGAGTCTAATGCTATGAGTTTCAAACTTATGACTTTCCACTTCAAGAGAGACTTCAGACTGAAGAAAAATCACAGGAATGTCTTTGAAGAAAATCATCATGACTGTATAAAGATGCTAATACCATGCTTTATTTTCTATTATTTGGTACATAGCCTAGGGATATAATATAGGTAATTCATGTAACAGGATTGTATATACAGCCCATATTACATATATGTCAAAAGGTACATAATGTATATATGTGCTTTAAAATGTGACATACCATGTAAAAATCCATATAACACATTTGTGTATTATAGAAACCCATATACACATTCAAAATGTATGTGTGGTATATAACATACAATTATACAGTGCTCATGTATTTCATTACTAAACTTATACTAGTACATGTCATCCCTTGTATGTGTCATAGGTTTGTGGTAGTAGGGAAGCATAGGACACACATTATATAAATATTACTTATACCATACAATACAATATATAATTAATATCTTTAGCAATATACATAATATAAGAGGCATAATACAGCTCACATACAGATGTAAGACTCATAATAATATATTAAAAGTTCATCTATTCACATATGTACATATTACAAAGATATGCTTCTATTCTGAACAATAATTTGTAAGTATAAAATATTATTTAATATGTAGCTTATCCAATAAAACAATTTTTATGAAAATACATAGAAAGAAAGTAATCAATTATAAAATATATCCTTCAATTTGGAATGTCTTGAGCATAACTGAATCAGAATTCTTGGTGATTAATCAGGTTTTTATCTTTACCTTGACCACTTAAAATGATTACAATTAGATTTCAAGCTGTAAAAATACCAGAAGCCATTCCAGTTGGGCTAAATGAAAAAATCAGAAAACAAACGTTAAAGTTAATACTAGAGTCAAAAAAGGGGTAGGCTACATAATAATGGATAAGATTTACTAGTATACCATAAAAGAAACAGAAAAAAAAAATTTTGATTAAAGTAAGGACACCATGCCAGGCACAATACTCGTGTTTTTCATGTAGATCATTCATTTGAATAAAAAGAAAAACCAACCAACCAACTAACAAAGAAACAAACCTAAGGGGCCAGAGAGATAACACAGTAGTTAAAAGCACTCGCTGCTCATCCAGATGACCAGGGTTCAATTCCCAACACCCACATGGCAGTTCAGAAGTTCAGTTCGAGGGAATCTGACAACCTCATACAGACATATATGCAGGCAAAACCTAAATTGTAAAATAAATAAATAACCAAGTAAATAAATAAATAAATCTTAAAAACAACAAAAACAGTGATAGATAGAAGACACACTGAGAAACATTAATGTCCCTAGAGGTAACCCACTAAATTACAGTACTATTCATTATCATGGCTGATAAACACACCTCATACAGACATATATGCAGGCAAAACCTAAATTGTAAAATAAATAAATAACCAAGTAAATAAATAAATAAATAAATCTTAAAAACAACAAAAACAGTGATAGATAGAAGACACACTGAGAAACATTAATGTCCCTAGAGGTAACCCACTAAATTACAGTACTATTCATTATCATGGCTGATAAACACACTTACTTGTTTCTATATGTTTCCAATGACAGTTAGGGACTGGGCCTTACTCATTGAGAACCACTGACATGGGGGGGAGGGCAATGGATAATATTTTTATCCAGGTCTTCATGCTGCAGTTTATGGTTGTGAATTAACAATATGCTTGCTTTATTGAAAATATGTTTCTTTGGGTTTTCATAATTCTTTCTTTATCTACATTTAAAGCAATTTTTTAGGTTCCACATGTGAGGATTTCTTAACTTTAATTTCATGTTTAATAACATAAATGTGTCTGGAATAGTTGGCCTCTTTTTGTCCTCTCAAGGTAGTCTGGAAATCAGCAAATGTGCAAGCCATTAGTGTTGTCCTCTGTGAGGAAGTTTATTCACGAGATGCAGCCATGACAACATATATGTAGATCCCATAGAGAAAGCAGCCTCAATAATTAACATGATCCTTCAACTCAATTTGCTACTAATGAGGCTCACATGTGACCTAGGAAAGCTTTGTATGTAAGAAAATTTTATTAATGATACATGAATAGATAATTTTCAATAGAGAAAAGTCAAAAAAGCTTATTTTCTTATTTCACAATCATAAGGAAGGAACAATAACTTATCTTTACTTAGTGATCTGGGGATAACAAAGAGTAATGACATGTGTACAGTCCAGAGAATTTTTGATGCTTCTCTCTTGCTGGCTCTCTCCCTCATTTCCCTTCTCTCCCTTTGTCCATAATTGTCCAAACATCATCAAATGCTCCAAAACATTAAAGATGATCATGATTGTTCAATGAATCTTTATAACATCTGACTGAGTAGCTGACAGACAGATCTCAGAAGTCCTGTTGTAGTTGTATCAAAGAGTTCTGCATTATCCCAGAATGGAGTATAACAAAGATTTATTTATTTGGGGATAAATTCACATGAAGGGTAGCAATCCACAGTCCTCTTCATGCACTGGGAACTGGAACTGAATCCAGTAGAAAAGAGACTTTTCCCAAAGTGAGCCAGTATATTAAAGGCTATGGGCTGAAGGATTTCCCAGAACGCCTCCCACTTTTGTCTAAATAAGAAAGTTCTAAGCTTAATACAAAACTATATACAATGACAACAAATATCAAGTATTTTCCAGGGGAAAGAAGATGTAAAAGCATACATAAAAATTAGAATTGCAACCAGCATGAACAACATCAAACAAGAAACATATGCTAAATATTTCAATAGTTATTCTATCCTAAAAAGTGTATGTCTTATATTAAAAATGGCTTGGCTAAGTCATGAGAGGAAAGTAACTATGACTATCTAGTCTTCAACCCCATCAAAGACCTAAGAAGGGAAATAATACTACCCGAGTAAGCAGGAAGTGCAATCAGAAAACTTCCAAAAGGTGTAAGAAATGAGAAAAACAACCAGTTACCTGGGCAATTACCCAAAGTCTCATTTGCAATGTTAGGACAACCAACTTTGGCTAAATCCTTGAATAACCATTGAAAAATGGTCTTACCCTGTCTTGTCAAAGTTTAACAGTCATTTTTGCTTGTATCCTGCTTGTCCAGTTTGGACACCATGCATGTCAGTAGTCAATGTAAGGGCAATTTTGTGCCCAAAGACTAGTTTGGCCAAGAAGAAAACAAGCTCCAAGTGGATAGATCAGTGCCCTCAGGAGCAATTGTGTCTTATGTAAAAAGAATCCTGAGTTATTTCAATGTCATATTCTATAGTTATTTGAAGAGTTTGAAGATTACATATCTATGTGAAATATAATATCTGTGCATCCAAAGAACCCCACTAGTCTATCCATTTGACAAATATGGATGACAATTGACCTGTAATTCTTAATACTTCTATTACATAAAGACTAAGGCTTCATATTAAAAATTAGTCTTTAAACAAATGTGCAACAAATGAGGATAATAACCTCAAAATGTAAACAATATATGAAAGTATTTTGATCAGAGGCAGAAATGTATAGTGAAAATGTACCACATTTTCTTTATTCATCCTTTGATTGGGGAATATTTAAATTGTTTTGAGGTTCTGAATATTACAAGTAATGCTGCTATGAACATAGTTGAACTAATGTCCTTTTAGTATGATTGAGCATCTTTTGGGTATATGCTCAAGAGTAAGTTGATTCCCAATTTTCTGAGACAATGGCACACTGATTTCCTGAGTGGTTGTACAAGTTTTCATTCCCACCAACAATGGATGAATGTTTCCCTTAATCCACATCCTCTCCAGCATAACCTATGATTGATGTTTTTCATCTTAGCCATTCTGACTGGTGTGAGATGGTACCTCAGATTCATCTTGATTTGCATTTTCCTGTTGCCTAAGGATGTTGAACATTTCCTTAAGTGTCTTCCAGCCATTTGAGATTCTTCTATTGAGAATTCACTCTTTAGTTCTGTACCCCATTTTTAAATTGGATTATTTGGAATTTTGATGTCTAATTTCTTGACTTCTTTATATGTTTTGGAGATCAGTCCTCTGTCTGATGTGGGTTTGGTGAACAACTTTTCCCAGTCAGTAGGCTGCCTTTTTTTCTTATTGACAGTGTCCTTTGATTTACAGAATCTTCTCAGTTTTAGGAGGTCCCATTTATTTATTATTGCTCTCACATTTGCACAATGGAATACTACGCAGCTATAAAAAATGACATCTTGAAATTTGAATGCAAATGGATGGAACTTGAAAAAAAATCCCGAGTTTGGTAACCCAGACTCAGAAAGATGAACATGGTATGTACTCACTCATAAGCAGATACTAGCTACAAAGCAAAGAATAACCAGTCTATAGTGCTCAACCCTAGAAAAGCTAAGTAAAAAGGTGAACCCTAAGAAAAACATATATAGAGCCCCCTTGGAAGAGGAAATAGACAATATTTCCTGATATAATTGGGAACATGGGGGTTGGGGGAGAAGGGAGGGCAGAAGGGGAAGTGGAGGGGAGAAGGGAAATAAGGAGGAGAACATGAGGGAAAGGATTGGTCAAGATAAGGGAACAACAGAGATGGAGAAAAAAGAAAGAGGTATTTTGATTGAGGGAGCCATTATGGGACTAGCAAGATTCCTGATACTAGAGAAATTCCCAGGAATTTACAAGGATGACCCTAGCTAAGACCCTAAGCAATAGTGGAGAGGGTGCCCAAACTGGCCTTACCCTATAGTCAAATTGATGACTGTATTAAATGTCACACTAGAACCTTCATCCAGAAATTGATGGAGACCAAGGCAGAGACCCACTGTGGAGCACTGGACTGAGCTCCCAAAGTCCAGTTGAAGAATGGGAAAAGTAAGAATATGAGCCAAGAGGTCAAGACCATAATGGGGACACCCACTAAAACAGCTTACCTGAGCTAATGGGAGTTCACCAACTCCAGATGGACAGGAAGGAACCAGCATATGACCAAACTAGACTCTCTGAATGTGGGTGACAGTTGTATGGCTGGGGAAGACTGCAGGGACCCTAGCAGTGGTACAATCAAGCTGCTTGTACTGGATTATTGAAAACCATTCTCTTTGGATAGATACCTTGCTCAGCTGGATATACTGGGGAGGGCTTTGATCCTTCCTTGGAGGAATGTGCCTTGCCCAGTCTGGGGAGTAGATTTGGGATGGGGTGGGGGACAAGGTGGAGGGGATTGGAGGAGGGGAGAGAGTGGGGACTGGGATTGGTATGTAAAATAAAAAGATATTTTGTTTTCTTTTTTAAAAATGAAATAAAAAGAAATATACAGTACAATATGATAAATATATCCTAAAATTGCATCAATATGCAAAATATCTTAACCAGAGGTAGAACCATGCATGCATACAATATAACAGAATAATTTTGTATAGGTGAACAAATACTGTAAAGAGAAATAGGAGCAAATTCAATATAACAAATATAATTTGAATTTGTATCATTATACAGGAAACTATACCAATGTAAATTGTCTATAAATAATAACTCACATGTCATACACTAATCTGTCTACTATCCCATGCCTTCCCATTCCTTTTTAAAAATCAGCTTACTACTAAATACAATCTAGATAACCAACTGGTTCTCTCTTCCCTGGGGAAGACTTCTTTTGCTTTTAGTACTACATAGTTGTCCATAGTTCTTTGGTGTAGGAGGTCCTTCTGTTTATGTGTTGCTTTCATTGGTTAATCAATAAAGAAACTGCTTAGGCCTGATAGGGCAGAACTTAGGTAGGCAGAGAAGACAGAACTGAATTCTGGGAGGAAGAAAGCAGAGTGAGAGAGCCGCCATGGAGATGCCAGGTCAGACATGCTGAATCTTTCCTGGTAAGCCATGATTTCGTGGTGAACACAATTTAATAGAAATGGGTTAAATCAAGATGTGAGAGTTAGTCAATAGGAGGCTAGAGCTAATGGGCCAGGCAGTTATTTATTTAATACAATCTCTGTGTGGTTACTTCGGGTGTAAGCTATCAGGGCAGCCGGGATAGAACAAGGGCCCTCACTCAACAGTTCATTATGCAGCATTGGGGCCTCGTGGCTTTTCCCTGTCCTTTTTGGCACGCTGTCTATTGCTGTTGTCTTTGTACAGATTATATTCATGGAGTCATGTTAGTGAGATGTTATGGGGACAGCCTCTAGCAATCCTAGGAGACACAACCTTACAGCAAAGTCCCTCACCCTCTAGCTCTTACAAGCTTTCCAACCTCTCTTCTCTAATGTTTCCTGAGCCTTAGGTGTGAAAGTTCTTTAGTAGATAAATATGTATGTACATGCATATGTTTATGTAACAACAATTAATTAAGAAGAATCCATGTATTTGAAAGAGAGTAGGGTGGGAGAGTCTTTGGAAGGGTTTGGAAAGAGAATAGGGAAGGAAGAAATAATATAATTACATTATATTCTCAAAAATAAAAGAAATTTAATATCAGCATATTACCCATTTTATTATTATATATCCTGAATAGCAGAGAAAGTCATTCTAATGTTGCCCAAAGGACTAAGGCAACAGGACAGTTAATATTGTCTCCTTGATAGGTTATAGAATAATTTAAGAGACAATCCTCTGGCACATCTATTAGGAATTACATTGATTAGGTTAATTAGCTTAAAAGACCCATCCTAAGACTCGGTGAGGTGGCACCATTCCTTAAGTTGCTTTGATGAGGGTCTTTTAACACAGCAACAGAAAAAATAGCAGTTGAAGCTATTAGGAATCAAATATTGGTACAGGGGGCTGAGAAGGGATACTCTTTGGATCACCGGCTCAATTCTTGTTTGTGACAGTCAACATCTGCTGTTTCAGTGGGAAATGCCTCCCATAGGCTCCTGTGTTTGGGCATCTCTTCTCCAAATGTGGCACTATTCTGAAAGGCTGGAACTTGCACTTGGAACTACTCTTACTTTCTGCCTACCTCTGAGGAGGGGAGGGATTCCTGCTTCACCCTCTTGCCAACATGAAGCTGCCTGTTCCTGTAGTTTCCCCTGTATGGTGGACTTTAGGGTCAGATTGTGAAGCTGCAGTAAAACCTTCCCTTCCTTGAGTGTCTTTGGTCAGGTATTTTACCACAACAATGGAAATTTAATAATTTATATATGTTATTTATTTTATTCTTGACTGTATCAGGAACCACAAGTATAACTCTTTAAGTCTGTCTTTTAAATGGTTATTTCTTCCCTCACAACCACCATTATCTATGGGGAGATTTCTCGTTTGGCTTTTCTGCAGTGGCTGGGCAAATTTGACACACTGGACCCTTCCCTCCTCAGCTCCACCACTCCCCTCTTCTGCTTCCCTCTTGGTGGAACACACCACACCCCTCATCCTTTTGATTGTGTGTGTGTTTCCTTTCCATTACTGCTAAAGGCTGAATGGGCCTCTTGTGCGAAAAGAGAGACAATGGTCTTCATTTAATGGGATTATTTACAATAGGAAAAAATAGCTTTAAAAAGAGAAAGCAGAGGCAGCTATAGCAGAGCCCTGACTATGAAGCCTTTCTTTTCTTATGAGTCTGGCACACTCCGCACCATTTCCTGGGCACGTGCCAGGATCTCCTCCACTTGAGAGCAGTCCTTGAGTTCTGCTGCAGTTTCCAAATGATGCCACAGCAGCCAGGCTCCGTGGTGTGACTCATTTCCGCAACACGGGTGCTCCGGTACATTAACGACTCTGTGTTCTTTGATCAAGTGACATAGTGGCATCCATTCTCATGGCCAACGTTCTCAGATGATTAAACTTTTTCCTGGCCACACCCGCTTGGGGAACAGAACATTGCATGAAAAAATAGAAAGCAACCTAACCTGGCTCCATAGGGAGAAGAGCTGTTAGCCATGGGAAGAAGGGCCAGCTTAGACTCCGGAGCTTCCCTGCCTGGGGCGGTGTCCTTATGACAATGTGCAAAGCAGGTTTTCTCGCCCGTTGATGAGGGAAAGTTGTTTCCTGTCAAGAGATATGGTCCTTCAGCTCCACACTGAGGTACGCAGACATCATGCCCAGTGTAGGGCTTCACGTAATAGCAGGTCACACACAGTTTTCCTCACAGTCATTGAACCCCAACTGACCATTGCTAGCAACACAGTGCACGGTCAAGGGTGTACATCCTGGGCTTACCGTTTGTTATCTGGACACTCTGTTATAGTTGGCTACTTATTTAGATATTGCCAATCTTGGTTTCTTTCTCGGTGAAATGGCTGATTATGCAAGGATAACACAGAAGTGAGAGGTCACTCTGAAAACTGGGAACATATGCAAAGAGAACACACAGAACTGCGCTCTCCAAAACGGAGTTCTTCGTAAAGGCTGGCTTTCATCATTTATGAACCGTAAGGACTAAGAGACTCCAGGCCTCAATAAAACAGTAAATAACTGTCTCCTTCAGCATTGATTGCTACAGCACTCTTGTTCTTTTTAAGAATTTTTCTGATCGCTGGCCTGGGTCTGAAAAAGCATGGGATAAAACCGGACTTGCTCAACATAGCGGACAATGAGGACTACTGAGAACTCAAGAACAATGGCAATGGGTTTTTGATCCTACTGCACGTACTGGCTTCGGGGGAGCCTAGGCAGTTTAGACGCTCACCTTACTAGACCTGGATGGAGGTGGGTAGTCCTTGGACTTCCCACAGGTCAGGGAACCCTGATTGCTCTTCGAGCTGATGAGGGAGGGGGACTTGTTGGGGGAGGGGGAGGGAAATGGGAGGCGGTGGCGGGGAGGAGGCAGAAATCCTTAATAAATAAATAAACTTAAAATAAAAAAGAATTTTTCTGTCTGGAGACAGGCTTTTACTAAATAGCTCTCACTGGGCTAGTACCTACTGTGCCAACCAGGCTGTTCTCAAATTTACCATGAACTTGCTCTTTCTGCTTTCCAGTGCTGGGGTTACAGCTATGTATCACAACACCTGACTTTGCACAATATTCTTTAATATCCAAATTCTCCTTCTATTGACTTAAAGTGATTATAACAGTGGTCACTTTTTATGAATTTATTATATGTCAAACATTATGTTAAATATTTTATGCATTTAATATTATTAACCATCTTACCTTCTTTCTGAACTTGGTTCTTTTATTAATCCCATGTGTTAAGATGAGAGGCTGATGCTCAAGAAATTGAAGTAACTTCTTCAGGGTTGAAAGCTAAGACATAATTTATGTGACATTTTGTGAGTCCACTTATGTAGTCTGACCACTACACAGTAGAGCTAGAATTTGTTTACCTCTGTATAAATTTATGCCTCCAATAATTCCCCCCCATTCTAAAATGTATGTTTTATGTGGTATTGAACCTTCTTTAGGAACAGAGATCATGTAAAATGTTATGGTACCTTGAGATTGTGCAAATAGGTTCATATAACTATTCATTTTCAATGGAACAGAGTTGATGAACATAAAACATCTTTAAGATGAATCTTTTAATTAAAAGTAAAGCACAATGCACTACCTTTGTAAAGGGTAATTTCAGTGAAGGATAAAGACCTCAGTCGCCTCCTCTGGGACAGGGGAGTCAGTGAAGACACAAGGGTGTTCCAAGGATCACTTAAGAGTCCTTAAAGAGGAAGGAAGTACCCCAACATTTATCCATATTGATCTTCTCTTAGGTCTGGTTCTCAATTAGGCCTTGTTTAGTTTTCTGAAGTAGTACATATCCTGGTTCTACCACTATGATGAGATTAATATCTTTGACAATACTCTAGCATTTTCTTGTCTCATTTCTGAAATATTGTTTCATTTGTCTCTTCCTTATATTTACTCAGTTTTCTTCAAATTGCACCATTTGCTGCTTAGCCTCTAGGACTACCTGCTAGTAAATTACCCTAATAATGTTAATTGATTAAAATGATGTAAAATATTCCAGTTGACAAGATGTATAGGTGCTACAGATCGAGGAGTTCTTTGTACAAAACATGGTGTCTTCAGGATTCTGAACCCTCCACCTGAGGAAGAAGATACAGCTTCAGGAAACCCACGTGGACCCCATTGGGTTGCAGCCGTGCTCCTAGCTTAGTGCATATCATAATAGAACTTTGAAGTTTTCAGGACAAGTCACTTATGGAAAGCATACTAGAAGATGTAACAATCTATCCCTGCATAAAACTTTCTTTGCTGAAGAACCTTAAGTTTTAAGCATGGATTAATGAACTATCAAATGTCTGTCATAGATGACTGCATATATACTTGTCCATATCTTATTTGATGTGGGATTCCCCTCTGTATGTTGTGAATATGTTTTATTACCATTGGTTAATAAAGAAGTTGCTTTGTCTATCACAGGGCAGAATATAGCCAGGTTGGAAGAGATATATAAAGAGAGTAGGCTGAGTCAGAGGGACACCATGTAGTCAGCCTCCAAAGGAGACAGATGCCAGATAAAACCTTACAGGCAGGCCACAGCCACAAGGTAATATACAAATTAATAGAAATTGGCTAATTTAAGATGTAAGAGTTACTTAATAAGAAGCCTAAGCTATTAGCTGCTTCTGTAGTAATAGGAGCGGCGGGGCTGCGTCCCCAACACCCCAGCCGCCTGCTCGGCTAGCTTATGCCCGAAATAACAACACACAAACTGTATTCATTTAATCTCTGCTTGGCCCATTTCTATCTAGCCTCTTCTAGGCTAATTCTCTCATATTAATTTAGCCCATTTCTAATCATCTGTATAGCACCCCTTACCGGGAAGATTCTAGCCTATGTCCATCCTGGGTCGGAGCTTCATAACTTGCATCTTCCCGGGAGCGGGGAGCATGGCGTCTCTCTGAGGCGTCTGCTTCCGTCTGCTTCCGAGAGGAGAGCCGTGGAGTCTGAGCTCACTTCCTCTTCCTCCTAGGGTTCTGTTCTGTTTACTCCTCCCACCTATCTTCTAACCAATGAGGACCAAGTAGTTTCTTTTTATTTAACCAATGACCTTCCTCCATCAAGCTGCAGTGTTGTAATTAATACAGTTTTGTGTGACTTTTCAGGTCAGGGCAGCAGGGAAAGGAAAAAGAAGCCTCTGCCTACACTTATTAACTCTGTTCTAAAATCCATCTAAACACAGTCTGAAAAGAAAATATTTGATGGTTACTAAGTATAATTTTCATAGTTAACAATGAAAGGTGAAAAACCAAAATATTCAGGGAGCAATAGTTATTTGCTCATGGTCACTACCAACTTGCAGGCAGAGACAATCTCCATTTGTATGTTCCTGTGTTGGTCTTCTGAACTGTATAATCCTTTGTTGGGGATTCTAATTCAAAAGAAGTAAAAGTAGATGCATGAATACTTAAAAGATGACATAGGGTGTGGTACATAAAAATTCTGAAGTACAGATGAAATGTTTTAGAGTCAGATAAAAATAATGTGTTACAAAATATAGGGGAGGAAATCTATTAAAAGTTCCTTTCCTGTCACTAATCTAATAATTAACCTCTATAAATGATGGCCAAGAATCTACCATTGGCGAAGGAGAATGATTAGATAGTCTACACTAGCCTGGGTATGTTCTACTGACTTTCCTGGTTTCCTATAAACTCAAAGGGACAGCACTAGATGAATGACTTATTGTGAAAGGTACTTGCTACAGCCTGAGCTTTATAGAAGTTGGCATTAGATTACACACTAAGCTATGGCACTGAGAAGCAGTTAATGTGGTTCGTCTGTCTTGTCTTCAAATAGACATGCACCAGTGGAAGTGGAAGGGATTTGGTTGGGGAGAACAAGAATGCTTTCTGGAAGTAAAGTAAGGAATACCACATTCTGCTTGACACTCTGGAACACACATTAAAATGTTTATTACTGTTACAATTCTAGGAAAGACACTAGCATTAGTCTCATTTTTTTCAGTGAAATAAATAAGCACTCAAACAACTGAGATATATTTCTTAAGTAGCCTTTTCTTCTTTGTAAGATATTTTGTACTGAGAAACATAACTCTTGATTTTCTAACTTTCTACAAAATCATTAATTGTGCTACTACTTCAATTTTGTCTTAGTTGTTTTCATATAAATGAATTTTATATAAATTTCATTAAATTTCATATAAATGCTCTGACAAAAGCAATGTAAGATAGAATTTTATTTGGCTTACAGTTCTAAGGGGATTCAGTCTTTCATGGCAGCAGGCAGGAAGGCATAGCAGCAGAGGCAGATGGTTGACTGCTCACTTTTCATTTTGATGATTATATGCTGCTACTGAAAAATCTGCATAAAATAAATACCCACAACCACAGGGGTGTTTTAAGGAGGCATTTTACAAAGTGCTGAATGATTATATATGCCGAATTGACGATTACTTAAGTAAATTTTAAATTGCTTGACATGTATTGAACAAAATGATATTTAGCCTTTTCTGGGGTTTGATATTCTCCTACAAAAATAGAAACTGCTACATCACTCATAATTTTGGAAGAGTTTTCTTTGTATGCCTTCTCTTAAATGTATAATTCTGTTCCCATTTAGAATAATTTAGTTGCCAATAACTTATTTTTAAGCTTAGAGATGTAATTTACATCCAGTTTCTAGGGTCATTGAAAGACAGTCCCCAAACTCCCTACAAGAAAACATGTCATAAACATGGATGAGCCCAAGAATTTACTAAAAAGACAGAAATGCATACTTTGATGGGAATTCCCTTCTCTCAGATAATAAAGAATGCTGATGTGTCTAGCACCCAATTTCTACACCTATACCTCACAGTGACCAGGAGGAGGCAAGGCAATGTGTGTAGTCAGAAATAAAAGAGTTCAGAAAATGCCCAAATTTAGGTCCCTCTAAACAAGTCTAGCTCCAGCTACTTTCTTGAACGTATTTTATACTGTGGACATTTCTGAAAATGATCAAGGAATCAGGCTTGAACAAGAATTTTTAAAACTAGCGTATGGCTCATCCCTTGCTGGCGGGAGTACAAATGTGTAAAGCAAGAATGGAAATCAGTATGGAAATTTTTCAGACAGATGGGAGTAGCTCTAACTCAAGATTCATCTATAGTGCCCTTGGGCGTATACCCAAAGGACACTTCATCCTGCCACAGAGACACTTGCTCAACTCTGTTCGTTAGTACTCTATTTGTAATAGTACAGAAGTTGAAAACAATCCGGATGTCTATCAGCAGATGCATGGATAAAGATAATGTGGTTAATTTCACAATGGACTATTATCCAGTCATTACAAAAATGAAATTATAAAATTCACGAGGAAATGGATGAAACTAGAAAAAAAAATCATCCTGGGTGAGCCAACTCAGATCCAGAAAGATAAACATGGCGTGTGTTAGCTTATATGTTAATATTAGCTATTAAAATTAATGATAGCCAAGTTACAATCCATAGAAAGAAACCACAAGGTTATATGTAAATCAAAGGTCTAAGCAGGGAGGGGAAACAGACAGATCTCCCAAGCCAAGAAAGAGAAATATAATAGATTGTTATAGATGTATGGCAGGGGGAGCTAGAGCAGGGAGATCAAATAGTTGGGAGACATAAGAGAGGACAAGAGAAAGAACAGAGGGAGAGAAAACCAACATTAAGGACCATTTAAAGGGTACTATGGAAACCTAATAGTGCAAAATTCTTAAAATGTGTATATACAAAGGGTGACCTAAATGAAATAGCCAAAAAACAGGGAGATAGAGCCAAAACTGGATACCTTTTCTCACTAAATGAAGCTTCCAATACCGGGATTGGGTTACATCTAATTGAATTGTTGGCCAAAGGGGTCCCATGGGAATCTCCAAACAACTCAGCCTTTGCCAAGACTATAGCAGCTACTCTCCACAAGCTGACAACCAGGCCCCATTGATGGAGATAACACCTACACAACTCATGGAACATGAAAAAGTTGAGCTGATGTCTTCATAGCGCCGTCATCCGTATGTGCTAGTGTCCATGGTGCAGGAAGTTACTCTGTATGTGACTAAAGGAGAAATATAAACATTAACCCAGCCACAAACCCTTTGATCTGCAATCGTGTCCTGCCTGCAAGTTATGCTAATGTTATGGTGTCAAAAATCTTGTGGAAGTAACCATCAATATTTGAATTTACTTAAGACCTACTCCATAAGACCCATCCTAGACATTGCTTGAGTGACCAAGGACCTGAGACTATATAGACCAGGAGCCTAGAGTAAAACTAAACACTACTGTTCTAAAAATGGTAGCAATAAAATGATTACTCATGACATTCTTTTGTACTCATAGATCAGTGCCTTGCTTAGTCATTATCAGAGACACTTCCTCCTGCAACTGATGAGAATAAATACAGAAACCCAATATCAGTCATTATGCAGTGAGTTAGAGACCTTAGCATATTCAGATTCAAATTGGATGTCTCCATCAAATCTCTCTCCTCATGGACCAGGTAACCATGCACAGGAGAAGGTAGGAAGAATGTAAGAGTCAGATGGGATGAGGACACTAAGGAGTCAAGGTCCTCTTAATCAACAGGATTAATCCACATACGAACTCACAGAGACTGAGGCAATGTCTTGTTAGGGTTTCCATTGCTGTGAGGAGACACCATGACAAAGCAACTCTTATAAAGAAAAGCATTTAATTGTTCAGAGGCTCAGTACATTGTCATGATGGCAGGAACCATGGTGGCATTTGGCAGACATAGTACTGGAGAGGTAGTTGAGAGTTCTACATCTGGATTGGGAGGCATCAGAAAGAGAGTGACACCAGGAGAGGACTGAGCATTTGAAACCTCAATGATCACCTCCAGTGACTTATTTCCTCCAAGGTCACACCTACTCCACACTTCCGAATAGTGCCATTTCCTAAGGCCCTATGGAAGGAATTTTCATTCAGATCATCACAGGCAGCACACACAGGGACTGCATACATATGTTCAAGATGAGGTATTAGAGCTTAAAGGAACAGTGAACACATGCCTCCATCCCTAAGCCAGATGGAATCTCAAATGATAACCAGTAGCAAATGAAAAATCGACTTTTCTCCAAGAGAGTTTTATTGTGAACACAAACTACTCTTAAGGGTGGGCTGCATGCCCAGCAGTAGATGGCCACCAGAAAAAAATTTCAATAGCATCTTTAGTGGTTCCTTGTCTCATGTTGTAGAGAATTGCTGTTCTATGCATTCTGCTGTCTTATCAAGAGATGGAACCTCACACTAATGTCTTTGAGTTTGCTCTGGATTTAATGGCCTTATTTTCTTTTTAAATTGATTTTTATTGAGCTCTACATTTTTCTCTGCTCCCTTCCCCGTCTCTCCCCTCTTCCCTTCAACCCTCTCCCAAGGTCCCCATGCTCCCAATTTACTCAGGAGATCTTGTCTTTTTCTACTCCCCATGTAGATTATATCTATGTAAGTCTCTCTTAGTGTCCTCATTGTTGTCTAAGTTCTCTGGGATGGTGGTTTGTAGGCTGGTTTTCTTTGCTTTATGTTTGAAAACCACCTATGAATGAGTACATGTGAAAATTGTCTTTCTGTATCTGGGTTACCTCATTCAAAATAATGTTTTCTAGCTCCATCCATTTTCCTGCAAAATTCAAGATGTCATTATTTTTTTCTGCTGTGTAGTACTCCATTGTGTAAATGTACCACATTTTCTTTATCCATTCTTTGGTCGAGGGGCATTTAGGTTGTTTCCATGTTCTGTCTTTGACAAACAAAGCTGCTATGAACATAGTTAAACACATGTCCTTGTGACACGGCTGGGCATCCTTTGGATAGATACCCAAAAGTGGTATTACCGGATCTTGAGGAAGGTTCTTTTGAACAATCAAACTGTAGTAGCAGCGATTACCTGGGGTTCCATTAAAATAGAGTATAAGAGCTCTTAGTTTTTATGGATCACGTGGAATTCTTTTCTATAGAATGCCACTTCTAAATTTCTAGCCACTCCATAGTGTCAACCCTGTGGCATGGGAAGGGGTTGTGTATAGGACAGCATCGCTGAGAACTCTAGCTTAGATTCCAGCCAAGTATCAACATCTTCTGCCAGACACAACTGGAGTGGGGTCTATTACAGTGAAAACGTGTGATAAATCTACAGTCAACCCACTTCAGAGTGCAGCGTTGTGAAGGTCTCCAAGGGAGAGACAGGGAAGTGAAAGACAGTACATTTCTAGAGATCTGGGAGGTATGAGAGACTGTTCAGGTTAGAATGGATTACATCACACCACTAATGGGGAAGCCCGGCTTCTTTGGACAAAATAGCTCCCAGCATGTCCTAACCATTTTCAAAGTACCAATTCCAGATAACCCCAGTGTCGCTGGGTGACTTTCTCATTTTCCTCTTCTCATCTGCTGTCTCTTCCTGTTCTTTTGCTGTGTGTCTACTTGGTAGCGCGCCTGTGTGTGCACATGCGTACATGCATGCGTGCATGTATTTGTGTGTGTGTACTGAAAAAGTTGCAATTATTTCACACACCCTTGGATCAAAAATCAAAAAAAGTCAGCCATACTGTTCTGGATGTCCAAAGGCAACTTCAACCATTTCTCTGGAGAGCCATGAAGAACGCCTTTTCCTTGGCTTACGCTGCCATTGTTTCTCTCTCCTGCTCTTCAGTTTTCGGCATCTTCCCTTACATATTGTATTGTTATTGTTAATCGAGCCAATGAGATTTATCTTATCAGCAGGTGATTGACTTTAGATTTCAATGATCACCGTGATTCTTTAGATATGCCCATTACATTCTGGTTAATTAGATGTTCATGACTGCATGAAAGTTCATTGATTCATTGATCACCCGAGAGTGAGACCTTTTATAAAGAGGTTTTCCAAATCTGATCACATGATTTGCTATGCATTTATTAATTTGATAACAGTATATACTTTCTATTCGTATATTTCTCACTGCTTGAGTATCTATTTGCTGCTGTTTCTTTAATCTTACTCTGAATGAATCAGTCAGCTAGCTTGCAGATAAGCATGGCTATGATTGAAGCCCTTTCCACCTCCCTAGACATGGATAAAGACAGGATACTATGGAGGACCCGGGAAAGGTTTTGCGTGCATACAGCTTGTTTGAGCTGCCGGGGCACTAACAATGGATACCCAGAAAGATGTCCAACCCCCAAAGCAGCAGCTGATGATATATATTTGTGGAGAGTGTCACACCAAAAATGAAATAAAGTCCAGAGATGCAGTCTGATGCAGATAATGTGGATAAAGAATAATGTACAAGAAAGGGACTAAAAGATTGGTGGTTTTCATAGCTTGGTGAAAAGGTGAAATTCAGGAGTGTCTTCGTTCAAACATTTGCCCCACTGATGCTTCTCTGTGTACCTATGGTTTCACTTTAGAAATGCGATTATATTTTAATACTTGTATAAAGGAAGTTTTGGTTTAGCATATGACTTTTAATTTATTGTGCCTATAATCTCTCACACAATGAAGATTCAAGTTGTTTCCCCAAACCTCAAAAAAAAAAAGACAGGATACTATCTCCTGCATTTATACACTAAAACCCTTTTCAAGAAAAGGGAAATAGGAGTGGAGTGGATATCCTATAGAGTTATTCATGCTATTGAGTTCTGAGAGGCAAAAGGTTAAAGCCAGTCTCAAGCTATGGACAACAGTTTGACTTAGAATTGCAAGGGCTGAGTTCAAGAAAACAAACAGCGCCAGTAGTCTCTTGGCTCAGTTACCAATATGGAAATGAGTCCTAATAAATTATTTTCTATGATGTTTCTAATCCCACAGAAAGCAATTCTTTATTGTCTGAGGAAGTTATTTAAAGGAGAATTTTGATGGCTTTAAATAGCTATCAATTAACTTTCTATTTCCTGGTATAAAATATGAACATTATAATAATGTTGAGTCATTCATGAACACAAAGGAGAGAAAAAAATCACATGTGTCATGTGACCTTTTTAACGTGCTGTATAAATGTGGCCTTTATATGTTTCTCACCATAAGACTCATCATTCTCTGTTACCAAATTAAACAGAAGAATTGGATGACGTCCATGTGCAAGTCAGAAATTACCCAGCCCCTTTGAGGACCTTATTGGCAGAACACTCAGGCTGGGGAAGGGGCTTCCTGGGTGGATTAGAACTTTTATGTTTTGCATTGCTCTTGAAAATTATTGAAGTTTCTTTTGAGTTATTTTTTCACAATGATGAAAAACGGCTGAAATTAATGAATGTTTTGAATTTAAATAGCATTTCACCATTAGTCATAAGTATCATAATAATTTTTAAAGCACTTTACCATTAATATTTAAAATGATCAGCAGAACTGCCTAAGCTATGCTTTTTCCTTTCCTTGGTAAATTTATCAATTTGAGCTTCACTTGTATCACTGTGCAATGCCGATCCATTTCATTTGGCTGCAAGACAAACTAACATATTTTGTTTTGAATAACTGTTACTTTTTTTTGAAAAGTAATCTATTTGGAAAGGAGGTAGCTGGAGGGAGGAGTGAGGAAATAGAGTTAACCTAATTACCCTGTAATGCTTTTTTCTTTTTAATAATTTAAATGACGTGTCTGGAAATGTCCTTTTAGAAAGAATATGTGGGCTTCTGCTTTATCAGGACAAAGTAAATGAAAATGCTAATTGATTTCCAATGAAATTATTTGGGTGAATTGTTAATTTTTGATTTGGAAGCAATGCTATTTCTGTTCATGCATAAATAGTCTAATATTTGTAAGGCTGTTAAGTCAGACCTTCTACGTTTGCTAAAGCAGACTGCAGAATGGAAACTCTCTAAGAAAGCACAGGAACCACTGTGTTTTGGAGGAAGGTGCCTCGGCTTTTACCCATTACATACACTCTACTAAGTTGTTTTGCCAAGTTCAATGCCTTACAGAACAACACCACACCCCACCGTTACTGTCTGTTTCTGCTCAGGGGGAACCTTGTGAGACTTTCCCCACAGGGTGCTTTGATATTTTACTGCTCAGCCTTGAGTTCCTGGTGCATATTCCTAATATGGTTCATTTGATATCGTGCTTCCTATAGGGCTGCCTCCATTCTCTTCCTAAACCTACTAGGAAAATTACACGATGATTGTCCCTTCTCCAAGGCGAAGGGCCTACATCATTCTTTTTCATTCTTTCTAATACAATGATCTCAGTCTAGTGCCCCGTGTATGGAAATCCTCAGTATTATTGTCAGCTATAGAATGAGCGGGCTTTAAAGACTTTTAAAGGTAAAAGGATTGAACTTTTTCTTTATCAACTCTATGAAATAAATATGATTTCATAAAACAATGGGATCCTCTTTCCAATATTATGGTTGTGTTTTGAAAATATCAGCTTTCTCATCATAGTAACCATTATTTTGGTATGATTCTCTTACTTTAGTGGTTAACCTTGGTCTATGAGTTCAAGACTTTAGAGTCCCCCTGAAACTTAATGCAACAGAAGATTCTCAAATATTTAAATATCAATTCCAATGATTCTATTCCAGATTGGAGTAAATGTGAGCAATTATTCAAACTGAAGAAAGGTGTATATATTTTGTGACTACTTTTATTGTGCAAATTTCTAGGATACAGTGTAATAATTCAATACATGCATACCATGTATCATGCTCAATTTATAGTGGGTAACACTTCTATTTCCTCAAATATAATTTTAAAATATTCAGTCAGTGTATAATTTTTGAACATTTTTTGTAGTGTGTGGTGTGAAACAATGGTGCATGCATACACTGTGCACTAATCAAATTGGATATAATATGATATAGGCTTGCCCAAAGGTATTCCAAAATTATACATTTTGATTCATCTGTTTTTGGGTGGGGCTCAGGCATCTGCAGTTTAAACAAATGTCTCAGAAAATACTCATGCTGGTACCAGCAAACTGTAATTTAAGCAGAGAAAGTTGTAGAAGAGGCACTCAGCAGTCTAGAAACTGTTTCAAAGATGTGTTTCTGTGTGCAATGGTAGCATTTCCCCCTCTCCCACTTAGAATACGACACCGATATGAGAACTGGTCATTTACCTATTATCAATTATCTCCATTGCATTGAAATAAGCTTTCTGCCTTCTCAGTGGTACCAGTGCAGGCATGGAGAAAAATTCGTACCTCATTTCTTTTCTTAGGTTATGCAAAGTTGGGAAAAAAGAATATAAAATAGTTGACAAAACATGGAGAAGTTTGCTTCTGTCTGTAGTAATGTGATTATTTCTGCTTATTTTTTATTTTTTGCCTTTTTGAGACAGCATTTCTCTGTGTCGCATGGCTGTCCTGGAACTAGCTGTGTAGACCAGGCTGGTCTCCAACTCAGAAATCAGCCTGCCTCTGCCTCCCCAGTGCTGGGATTAAAGTCATGCACTACCACTGCCTTGCCTGGAATTTTAATGTCTGCTAATAATGACAAGGCACCAGAAAGAAGAACTCATGAATCACCATTTATTTTTTCTCATCTTCATGGAGTTTCTCTGCATCATCACCGTGGCTGTTTATCTAACATCAGCCCAGGGCTAATCACTGCCCCTGCCCCGGTGAAATTCTGCCTATGGGTTTTGCTCACTTCAAGAATAAGTCTATGTCTGGAACCTACTGAGCAAGTCTATGTGGGGTCTTCCACTTTTCTTTCCTGGAGCCCCGTCTACTTCATCTGCTGATTTCTTAGACTTTCCCTAACATTTCAATGTATATACAACTTCCTGCCAAGAGCGTCCCCCAGTTTTGACTTACTATTCAGATTCCTACTCTGTATTTGGTACTCATTTCACTGACTCCCTCCAATGGGAAACCTACGATGGAAGAACTGATTATTCTGATATGATTAGCTCCTCTAGTTCCATAAACCACCAGGTCGTTAGAGAAAAGAAATCAGCAATGGCTGACCCCATTAACTTATGTCATTGTTTTGACAGCTCTAGAAGACAGTTTCCCATTTTATGGATAATACCCCTGAAGGTGAGGGGACTTAGTCAAGGCCTCGGAAACTAATGATTAGAAGGGTTGGCACTGAAACCTAATACCCTCTTTTCACTCATTATCTGAACCTTTGTATTCTACCTAAGTTCTGTTTTGCTTCAGTGCCTTCTCGGTTAGGTTGGTTATTCCTTCAGCATAGAAACCATGTCTTAGGATTCTCCATATTCCAGGTTTGTAGTGAATAGCCTAAACCAAAGTAAAAATTTGATTAATACGTTATTAAATCATGTAATAAATTGATAATACACTGACCTTGGCAAGACTTAAAGAGCAGCAGAAACTACAAATGTGAGTAGGGTCACCCAGCCACAGTCTAGTTAATACCTCCTTATAGTATATAACTCAGAGGAACAACAGCGACTTAAAACTTCTACATTAAGTTTGTTATCAGTGCAGTGCAATGAAAGGCTTGATTTACTTGCATTTGACCTCTAGAATCAAAGGTGCAATTAGGAATGGTCTGTTCTTTCTTTGTAGCTATTTTTGGATTTCTCTGTGGCAAGGGACATTAGTTTCAGCTCATGTGATGTATGTCAGTGATGGGCTCAATGATCAAAGTGCTCCTACTTCTTTGTGCTCTGAAGCCACTAACTGTCAATCCTTCCTGTCAGTGCTCTTGGACAGTACAGGCCAACGGTGCTTCGGAAGACTCAATTCAGATGAGCTCTTAACATGTGCCTGATCTGGAAAATGACCTGCTTCTTGTGCATGTATCTTTCCTACTTCTTGTACATCTAAGCCAGCACCCTATGCTTTAGAGTCAGAGAGACTTAGGTTAAAGTTGAAGCTTTAACTGTAAGTTAAAACAATATGCAGAAACTCTCCATGTCTTTGTTTTCTTATTCACAGGATTAATAGAATCTTATTAGTAGGACTGGTGATAATTAAAGTTAAGGAGTTATTATAAGGATTAAAAGTCAAAGTTTATATACAATATCTCTTGTGTTTGACATTACATTTTTCACACTTCCAATAAAGCTAGATACATAAAACTAAGTCAGTTACTTTGACCCAAAAGCCCGAATTCAGATCTCCAGAGTAACACACTCAGCTTACACACATATCTCATTTTCTTAACTATTTCACCTCTTCTATCTCTGGCTTTTTAATGAAAAAAAATCATGATGAAATACATGATCCACATTGCCTTTCTTCCCATGGTCTATTTAACTACCTTTACTAAGTTCTGCACAATGATAATTAACTCTGTTGATTGTTCATTTATCAGTTATAAGCCTTTCTACCAATAAGTGATGACCACTTGTTGAGTTCATATCATGGCCCACTTAACAGTGAGTGACTTGGGTCAGTAGGGTGACTCAACTACACACATTTATTTAGAAACCCAAACAGGTAAACAAGCTTAGGATGAATAGAGTACCCCTGCAGAGTGATCTTCACTTGACCAACCATACAACGAAGTGTAGATATGAATTTGTGGATGATTCTAAAGAGTATGTAGATGAACATTGGGGCAAGATAGGTGACAGAACATATGCGTCTATTCCTGAGTATCTCAAATTCTTTCTTACCCTACATAAAAAATCAAATTCATTAGTCATTAATTACCTTGTAACAGTCCTTCTCAAACTCCTGTCCCTTCTATCATCTTGCTCATTCTGTATTAAATGATCTGAAAAAAATTGTTTTCATATCAAACCCTTTAAAGTAAAGAGCAGTTCTGCTTCTTTCACTATATTTTTCCTCCCCAAAGGAAGAGTAAAAAGTAGACACCAAGGTTTTTCTACTTTATATCATATAAGATCAAATCATGGCAGGTCAGAGTAGGAGGAGGCCTCAATAAAGATACAAACATACACACACACACGTGTGTGTGTGTGCATAGATAAAAACTAAAGCCCAGAGAAATAAAGGAATCATCCAGGGCCAAAAGCAAATCTTTTTGATTCCATTCCTAATTTCTTTCCAAACATTCATATTGCCTTCTCTTGCTGCAGGACCAGTCCCATAAGGTAGTTGCATTAACTGCTTTAATACTTTCTCTAATTAACCTACAATATGTATTTAAATGATAAAATGTTAGGATTTGTAAAAATCCTGTCAGTAAAATCTTTCTTGTATAGACCTACAGTTTAAAATATTTCCCTAGTTCTGCTTTATGATCCTGTGAGTTTTGAAAATGACTTAGTTTTTCTAAGTGATTGCTCAGATTTCAGAGAGAATGAACTCCTGGCAGCTGAGCCTATGATAATTGTTTCTGTGTATTAGTCATAATCACTTTTTAAGCAGCAAAGCCTATTACTGTTACAGAGTGAGTTTCAGATGCCCTGCAGATTTGAGTAATTTTGGGTAATGCATCTGTGTGTGGTAAAAAGATTTTACAACGCCTATAAAATGTTGCCTCATGACATGTTCAGCAGTGAATCTGTGGCACCATATAGCAATTTCAGTGCTTTTCATTAAACACCAGATACCATTTACATTGTGCAGTTTTTAAACAAGAGCCATCCTCTGAGATAAGGAGGGTCTTCAAGCTGCTAGCATTTGAGAGTCCTGAGTGGGTCTTGGAGTCTTGTAAATAAGTTTCTAGAAGCAAAAGAAAACAGTAAACACACACAACTGAAAGGCATACGCAGGAGAGCATTCTGTTTTCCTTTCATCATTCTCAGCTGCGTTTAAGGGTGTTTGTGTGTCTTCCAGCTTTCCTCGTCTAATCAGGACAGATCAGAGGTCTGACTCTCTGCAAGAGACTTGCCTAACATGCAGTTTCCCATATAAACATAATAGAAAAATAATGGGTAAGGCAGATGGAAAGCAAGTTCCTGTTTTTTTGGTACTTAAACTTCTCTTTCTTGTCTTCAACTGCCTTTAGGTCATTGTTGTTATTGTAATTAAGCTTCCCAGATATAGTTACTTTTTCATTCGATCAATTTACACATTTGTATTTAGTACCAATATGTGCCTTGCAAGTGGACAGAAGCCCAAGGGCAGAAACGGATATGAGAAAATGGGGTCTATTTAAAAAAAATTTTTTTTCTCCTCAAAAGTGGTAACACCCTTGCAACAAATCAGTAATTCCAGTTCTCCACTAAACACTAGAGTACTTTTACTTGAAAATATCATGTATTTATTAAAATCATCCAAATCTACATTCATCTTTGTCTAAACAGATTTATCTGTGACTAAAGGAAGCTATCATACATTGTAGTGCCAAAACAGCATACAAACATTGCATTTCTTTATCATTAGATTTATTCTCTCTGAATAAATACCATGAAGAGAAGCTAAATATGAGGGACTGGGAAAGGAGTGAATGCAGGACAGGAGTGAGTGTGTGTGTGTGTGTGTGTGTGTGTGTGTGTGTGTGTATGAACACGTGCAAGCGTGTGCACGCACATGTGTGTATTTTATATAAATCTGTTATACAAAGGTTTCAGAAAACTAAAGTTTTCCTAGTTCTAGTTCTGTCCCAGGTTTTTGGAGGTAGCACTGGATGATAAAGTGCACACATTTGGAGTGAAGATTCTTAACATCAATTTTGAATGCCAATTCTAACTGTAGATAAATTCATTAATTTGTATAGCTCTTGGGTCTGGCTAACTTGAGTCTGTGATCCTTTTTTTTTCAGTACATTTTATAATAAAGTAAAAGGAAGAAAGGAATTTTCAGTGAATTTCAAAAAATAATTATCTTAAACCTATAAAAATAGGGCATTGTATTTATCCATATGACACGAGTTCTTTCAAATCACCTTTTCCTAATGTGTGATGGTGACTGTGTAAGGTAGAAGTCAAATTTAAGTTAGTGTCTAAACCCTAACACCACTCTGTAACCCAGTGGAAACTTTCAGAAGCAAATGGAAGCTATTGCTACGAAATGAACACTTGCTCCTGGCCCCTTTGCTTTCAAAATAGTGCATTACGTAGACATTATTAAAGAATCTACCTAGACTCATAGGTCCTGGTGCAACTCTCAATATACATGCCCTATGCCCAAATCTTGCAACATAACCAATACTCAAAATGTAGATAAGCTTTAAGCTCTGTAGGTATCAGAACACACTGGAAAGAGCACTCTACTTCATTATGTTTTTTTAAAATTTACTCAGCCAAAACTTGCTGAAGATGCAGATAGATACATGCAGGATTATGCTCACTAGGCAGTGTTTTAGAGACTCTAGAACTGCACAGGTTATGTGAATTTATGGTCTGCTTTCGCTGGATGTTTGTTCTGGCAAGCGAGGCATATCTGATCTACTTGGATTCCAGACTCTAATTCCATCACTAACTGCCTCTCCTTATGATCATTACTTCTCTTCTAGGAACCCAAATTTTTTAACTACAAAACTGATTACTTAAGGAAGCACTTTCCAAAGTTAAGTGCGCTAATGTGTATCTGCTATACACAAAAATTGCTGTTATATTCCTTTCTACTTGTAACTACATGAGTTGAGCCAATCTACAGACATATATGAATGTATTCTTGTTTAGACGAACAGTGTGACCAATGATTTATGATCATTATCCTTATTGACAACAAGGTTTTGCTCATTTTCATAAGGCCCCAGCATTTAACATTGGACTTATTTACAAAGTAGCAAGATTTAGAAAATTTATAGGCTTTTTTTTTCAGTCTTTCTGGCAACCTCTAAATGCAAAGCCTATGCAGATTTTCTCTGGAGACAGAACTGAATGCAGAGGCATTAGAGTTAAGGTACTTGTTTGATGAGAAATACTTCAGGAGGAATTCTGGTATGTTTATCTGATGTAAACTGACCCAGGTCGAATTTACTCTTTCTTAATCGACTTCTCTACTTACAAGAAGAGAGTAAGAACAGTTCCTTCTTCCATATAAGAATGCTGTTTCATTTTTTGTTTGGGTACTTAGTGAACAATGACATGGTCCTATGGACTGCAATATTAAGTAAGAACTCTGCTCTCGTGAGCTTCTGTCTTTTGACAAATGCAGGCAATAAATACATAGACAGATTATTAAAATATTCAGAGAAGAAAAGTGGCATGAAGAAAAATGAGACAGAAAGTTACTGGGAGGAGGAAGTATTCTCTGAAATGCAATTGTTGATGTTGTGGAGAACCCAGCAACTTTTTTAAAAAGGTATTTCTAGGAGCTAAGGAATGGGACAGTTGCTAGGAGCACTGGCTGCTCTTCCGGAGGACCCGGGTTCAATCCTGGCACACACATGGAAGCTTGCAGCTATGTATAACTCCAGTTCCAAGGTTTCAGACACCTTCTTCTGCCCTCTGTGAGCATTAGGTACCCGTGTGGTGCACAGAAATACGTGCATGAAAAAGTCCCTTACACATGAAATGAAAATCAAAAAATTAAAGAAGAAAGACCTTCTGGGAGTAGTTTGTAAATTGATAAGATAATATATGTACAAGGAAAGAGCTGGGTTTAAGTCCCAAGACCACTAAGTCACATAATTATGCATATATAGACATATATAATAAAATACATATATATGTATTCAAAGCACTTGTTATTATTATTTAAATTTAAATTAAACACAGGTGTTCCTGGCTTGCACAGAGAAGTTCATCATTAAATGATGTCTCCCAGCATTGTCATGTATTCTACCTGTTCCTAAAGTGGAAGAGAAGACCTCCAAGAAAAGCCAGGGAGAAGAGTAGAGACGAGTGCAGACCCTCTATCAATTTCTGCTTTAGGCTATTTCCACCAGGTCCACCTTCTCCTCCTCTTACACATCTCCTAACTAAAAGCCCTGGGCAGAGTCGGCATCAAAAGTTTCCGTAAAGGAAGGGAAAGAAGAAGTAGGGCAAGGGGCCAATAGGTCAGTGAATTTCTTGGAACACCACTTCAAATCATAGCGTATGAATTTGAGGAGATGACAGAGGGAACACTAGATATCAAAGAGTAAGGCTAGAGGGATAGTTCCTTGGACAAAGGCATTTACCATGTAAACATTAGGACATGAGTTTGAATCCCTGAATTCAAATAAAATCTAGACACATAGTGCAAGCATTTGCAATCCTGATGGTCTTGTGAGGACATAAGAGACAAAAATAGATTTTCT
Source organism: Microtus pennsylvanicus (assembly GCF_037038515.1). NCBI lineage: Eukaryota > Metazoa > Chordata > Mammalia > Rodentia > Cricetidae > Microtus > Microtus pennsylvanicus. The sequence goes on along the minus strand of NC_134585.1, from coordinate 47,127,709 downwards.
GGAAGCTCGCTGGCTGAAATCCTGATGTCCCTAACTTCCAAACACCTTGGCATGTATGATAATTTACACACACACATACACACACACACACACACACACACACACACACGAGATCATAAAAGGATAATGGCTTAAATACTTAAATAAATGTGCTGGAAGAGAGGAACAGAAAGACAGGAGGGAAAAATGAAGAACTAAAGAAGAAGTTTGTTCTGGTATCCAGATAAAAATTCTAATTTTTGATGGGGGACTGACCTGCACATCTTATAAGATGTTGGGTTGCTGAGTGTCAATGCTCACTTTTATCCACATTAGTGGTTACTAGAAGTGAAATTCCTATTTTCTTAAAGTCCAGGCAATGGGGAGTACTTTCTCTGTGAACAGTGATCGATGCTCATGATAAAGTCTCCAAACCTTGACAATCTTCTCCCAGCCTAAACATTTCTCATCAGGTTCTGAAGGCTTGCAGAAAAGAATTTCCCAGCCATGGTGTTCCCGTTTGTTGCAAGTAATTTTTATTTAATCTTTTGAAGGAGTAGGCTGGTTTGAATACAGTGATTTTGTTTTACAGACAATTAAAAGAGAAAAGCCTCCTCTGCCCAAATGATCTATGTAAACCAATAAAAGTCACTTTGAGGCCTGGGTAATTATTTGGATAATTATCTAAACTCTTAGCTCTGCTCTTCCAGGCTTCTGGTAGACACACAATGGAAACTTGGATGATTTGAACACTTGGCTAATTCTAAAGGCCAAATGCCTGTAGCACTAAAGAAAAAAATATTTACCTGTTGCTATGTTAGAATCATAAACTTCAAAGAGAGCAAAAACTGCTCCTGTCGGTAAGAAATGAACTAAGGTAGTATTTCCTTAGCAGAGGACATGATACTTGCTTTGATAGCAATTTCTGCTATCCTAGATTTCAAGGGATTGGATGCCTCACAAACATCCCTTATATTACTCTCTGGTTGATTCATTTCTATGAGACATTTTTTTAACTCTTTTGAAACAGACAAAGCACAGTGAGTTTTCATAATTTATTTATATGCCCAAGTCATAAACCTGAAAGTTTGTGGTTCTCTATATTTTCACTTTGGAAGGGGATAAAAAAGTGATATTTGTTATAAATTAGAATTCGTGTGCTATGATTTGTACTTGGAGCTCTTTCTCCAGAAGACTAACAGCAGATGGGGTGAATAGTGTGGGATTTCCACTGTGGACACGCAACTCAACTCACTCCCAAGATCAATCAATATAAAGAATTACTAAACTTTAATGGAAATAATTATCTTATTTTACTGCACATCTTTTAGGTGTTTATATGTAATAAAGGACACACACACACACACAAGGGCTTGATATACTAAGCCTTGACAGCTGATATGCATTTCCCTTATTCTCAAAGCCTCTGTGCTAATTTCTAGTGAAATCATAACCCTTCAGAAGTTATCATATTTTAATTTCTACTATATCAATCATTTTTACCACTCCTCTGTTTTACATGTACAGACTTATGTAGAGTTACAACACCACAGTGCCTAAAATTGCTAGGCACATTGACTTCCATGACATGAATACAGCATTGGATTGAGATAACAGTGCCAAGATATTAACTGGAAGATAAAGGTTTGAAGCTCAGAGACTTGATACAGCTTGCTCACACGTTCTACAGGACACAAGTCTTCAGGGACATAGGATTCCATGTTCAAGGCTTTTGTTGAATTCTCGTGGGGTCTCAGAAGATACGCAGCCTTGTCCTAGCAACATAGTGATATAAAAACAAGGCCATATGTCTGAATCCCTACTTTTCATTTCTTTCATGTGTATTTTCAATGCGATTTGGTTTATTTTACACTCCTACTGGTTTACCCTGTCTGGCTTTATTATGAATATGTATGTCTAGTCTTACTGCACCTTCTATACAGCACTTGGTTGACATACTGGTAGGCCTGTTCTCACACCCCTCACTTCCCAACCCCCCCCCCCACACACACACACATACAGGGTTTTTCTGTGTAGTTTGGGTGCCTATTCTGGAACTAGCTCTTGTAGACCTGGCAAGGTCTGTTCATTTTATAAAGGAAACGGAGGAGCAGTGGAACTGGAGGAAGAGGGTTGGTGGCAAGGTACCGGTTTGAAGGGAGGCTGGCATCAGGATGTATTGTATAAGAGGAAAAAAAATTAAAGGTATGGAGATTGCTGACTGCTGGTTTTTATGAGCCTAGGATAGCACCTAGCACAGAAGTCAAGTGCAATCAGAGTTCACTGACTCTAACAGATAACCAGAAGTAAGGGTGTTCAAAGTATCTTTTTCTTTTCGTACAGTGCCCTTTGTTCTTCGAGACAAGTGGTTGTTATATATCTGTAGTTCCTGTGACCATGACTCATCACGGAACAGGTAAGAAAGAAAACCTTCAGGGTCCTGAAAAGTCACATTGTACCATAACTCCCCAAATCTTCCGGATGTAACGCAAGTCATTCTAGGAGTAGATTATCAACCTATTGTTGGAGGTAAGTGTTGGTGGGGCCAATAGAGTTTCCGCTTCATGCTGCTCTTGGCAGGATGCGTGCGACCTTCTGTCTCCATAGCCCTGCCTTCTGCCTGCTACCTATTGTTAACCGCAGTGCTGTGGTGGTATTAGGGAACACAATAATGCCTGCTAATGCCGCTAACACCTTGGTAATATCTGCCTCTCTTCAATTACTTTTGTTTACAAATTACTCCTAATTTTGTTCTTAAAAGCTAGTTAAGAACAAATGCTGCTAGAATTGATGGGGAGCTAACTGCATGATTAAGTAATTACGTTTTTTAAAGCTTGCCTTACACTAGGACTAATGATATGTCAACCAGTAGCAGAAACCCCAGATAATGAATGAGAAATGTTTATATGTACTTAGTCGCTTTTAAATCTCCCTTCACGCTAGAGCTGGTACTGTGCACTGGCTACTGGGATGAAGAAAGGGAGTGACGGCTTGGCTTCGCTTGCCTTTGTGTGGGACACAAACCCCCAGGAAGGCTTCTTTTTTCCCCAATGGGCTCTTTACTTTTTTTTTCTAGTGCTGAGTTTTCAATTGGCTCGCTGATGAAAACGCTACATCATTTTGTTGACTAAAGAGTTGAATGAATTTAACCAGGAAGTGATTGTCCTTTCACTCCAAGGATCTGAATTGGCATGGAACTTTTGAGGATACACAGTAGAGTTAGAGTTAGGGCTGCAGGGGCCCAGCGATCCTCCCAATGGTGGCTTCTACTGTTTGCTTGTAGCACGGGGAGGCAAGTGTTAGAATGACAAGGGACAAGAAAGAGAATGGGGAAAGAAGGTCTTTCTGTAGCTATGTTTGAGAATTCTTTTAGTGATGAATGTATGTCTTGTACACTCAAGGGCAGTGAGTCCTCAGAGCTGCCCTCCTGAAGGGAATATTAGAATACAGTTTCCCATTGAGGGTCATGTCTCGCCAACTATATATCCTATATAGTTAATAGGATCACCAACAAATTTTTTAGGTGAAGGAAGTAGTATAATAACTTTAAGTCTGTGTATACATATACATTTATATATGATATTGTAAAATAACTATGTTAATACATTTCATCTAACACTGTACTACCCATGATATATGCCTGTATATTTATAATTTATACTTACATGTTAATATGTGTTTATATATAGTTATACACAATGCACATGCATATAAAAAGCAGTAATAACTGTTCAAGTGGTTGCTGTGATCCTATGTGTACATTTGTTGTTATAACTCATGTCTACATAAATACAAGAGTAGATAATTGCTATATATACTTATTGTACCACATAAACAGTAATGTATTGTGTATTCATGCTCATATTCTCAAAAAGGTATAATTTAGCAATCATTTTAGAAGATGTAAGAGTTACTGGGAATGCTGTAGTTAGATCACTGTCTTGTCTGCAAAATGATAGTCAATTATCTTCTTGTTTAGTCTAGAAATTACCAATTGCTAGGCTTTCTTAACATTTCCCCCACACTCTTTTATAAGAGAATACGAATCATAACATCAACCTGGTAGATTTCTGTGAATAGAAAGTGAGACTGTGTTTTCGTATACATATATGTGAAGTTTATTCTACGATCCTATACATAACAGATAATCAACAAATGCTAGTTTCCTGTCCTCAGAACTGTAACATAACTCTAATGTTAACTAACAGTGATGCCCAATATAAGATATATACTGTGCAATTTTCTGTACTTGTGAAATTCAAAACAGCTCTCTTTTTTTAATTCTGCCATGTTATAATGATAGTACAAACTGGAAAGGCTCATGTCTAAGTAAGTGGATGATTTGAGCTGACTCTGAAGATGTAAATGGAACCTAATTAATGAATGCCTTAATAATTCTCCTGTTTCTTTTTTATAGGCGAGTTATTTCCTGCCTGGTGGTGAACATACTCAGTGTACATACATTTAGATACAAATACATATGTACATGTACATATATGCACATGCACAGTTTTTATGTATCGGTTTTAATGGAGATCAAAGGTGCATTAATTGGGGTTACAAAAAAGTCTCTTATAGACTTTTCTCTGTATCTGCATAGTCTATCCTTACCAGGAGGTATTTCTTCAAAGTCGCCACGACTCTGGAGACATTTCATTTCCTTCAGGAGGATATTTTTCTTCATAGAAGACTCATTTGATAAACCAATCATTAGCTATCCATGACTTCATTTCATCTTTAAAAATCTCACTTTTCTGACAAATTTAATTTCACTGATAAATCTTTTATGTATATATAAGTATAGCTATATATACACATAATAATATGCATAATTATCTAGGCAGAGGCTGCTTGTTTGTTTCCTGGACGCCCAGACCCGAAATAATCACACAGAAGCTATATTAATTACAACACTGTTCGATTTATTAGCCCAGGCTTCTCATTAACTAACTCTTATGTCTTAAATTAACCCATTTCTATTATTTTGTATTTTACCATGAGGCTTGTGGTTTACCTGTAAATTCTGACTGGCAGCTTGTGTCTTTCTCCTTTGGTGGCTTCATGGCATCTCCCTGACTCCTCCACCTTCTTTTCTCCTTTATCTATGCTTGGAATTCCCTCCATGTTCTATTCTGCCCTACCTCTAAGGTTCCGTCTGTCATCGTCTCTATCAGTGGCTACATGGTGTCTCTCTGAGTCAGCTTACTCTCTCTATATTTCTCTTCCAGCCTGGCAATATTCTGCCCTGTTATAGGCCAAAAATAGCTTCTTTATTAACCAATGGTAACTAAGCACATTCACAGCATACAGAGGGGAATTCTACATCATAATTATATATAGAAATACTTTGCTAATGCATACCTGAGAAAAGTAGGTATTAAAAATTAAGAAAATTCCCATTGAAATCTTCAGGGATGAGTTTTGATGTGGATGCCTGGAGCAGTTCCGTAGGAGTGAAGGTCAATTAATTCCACTTCTCTTTTATAAGTTCTACCAGTCCCTACTCTGCCTCATGTCTAAGTTAGAAACTGTCAATATGAAAGATGTGCTAACTGCCTCTGTCAGAGTGAGAATACGGACAGAAAAGGGACAGCCAGTGTGCAATTGAACCAACATGTCTGCTATGGAATTGAACCAACATGCCTGGCGTATCTTGTCTTCTGAAATATTTTATGACTCAAAGTTTATTTAATCTGGGATCAAGGTAGCAGCTGTTTGTTACTCACAGTAAGTATTAACTTCTAGCTCCACGAGAAGAGAGTGGAAAGGAAGGTGGTGCAGTGTGTGTTCTCACACCCAGGTGAGGCCACCTGGTTAACCAAACAGGTTCTATAACCTGTTTTAACCTTGTTTAACACTTTTAACTGTCTTTAACACTGGTTCTTTGACCTCACTTACCTTCATATACCAAAACAAATTTCAAAATATAATAAGGAGATTGACAAAATAAGAGCAGAGTGAGCTTAGAGTAATGTAGCCTGGTTATGGTGCTCTGGACAGGAAATCATGACTATTAAACAAATATATGAATGGCACTGAACTACTATGAAAAATGAAAAATGTGTGTCCATTTTTACAGCACTTTTCATTCAGTTTTCAGATGCAATAGGCAAGAACCACTGGTGGGTATCAGAAGCATCACAGCTTTTAAGGCATACAAATGCCTATATCCATGTTCAGCAAATAAATTCAGGCCAAGGCATGAATGCTTAGATAATTATTTTGTGACAACTAGGTAACTATTTTGATGTCACCAGAGGCCAGTTGTACTGTAACTTACAGTAACCTCAGGCAGCTTATTCATTACGTTTCTTGCTATTGTGGCCAAATGACTACCATAAACAACCTCAGGGAAGATGTATTCTGGTTCATATTTTCATAGGCGACAGTTTCTCAGGTGAATAGTTCGTAGCAGAGCACAGCAGCTTTCAGTATGGTGATCAGGAAGCAGAGAGAAAGGAATACAGGGAAGGACCAAGATAAGACATTGCTCTCAGTGATACATCTTCAGCAACCTCCATTCTTCAACAAAGACCATCTTCCAATAATGCCATCCCATTAAGAGTCTGGTAGGGGATTGAGTCATTCATTAAATCTAAGAGTATGCTTACTAATCTCCCAGACAGTTCCCCAGGTGAGTCTCAATCCAGTCACAGTTAAGTTCAACTATCAAAAGGAGATACGTCATGGCTCGCCCAGGATGTTACTAGCTCTTCTACCTAGCTTTACCTTTGCACAGAGCTCATTTTTAAAGTGAAGTCAGGTAAAGTTAGTGTCACCCCACTGTAATTTCTCTGGCTATCGAAGGAGACAGATCTAGGCTTAGTATTTCAGTTCTGAACATGGTATTGTTTTCCCATCGTCACTCCATCCATTGTTGCAGAATTGGTGCCTGTCAGTTCTCATTCATCTGGAAGAGTCTGACTGCACAACAGCCACAGGCCCTACCTGTGCTTCTGACAATATCTGTCAGTGGCTGACACCAGGCACAGTATACATCAGCTCCAGTCAGCTGCCACTTCAGAACCTGGTTGGGTAACGTTAAGTAGTGTTGAAATGTCTACTTAGCAGCCACATCCTCCAACACCGCAATTGAAAACAACTGGCAAAGTGAATGTTGAATCACTTGGGGTGGGGAGTGGAGGAATCAGAGACTGTTGGATTTTGAGTCAAATGTCCTAGATGTAATTTAAATGCCTTCCTTGAACCTGACAAGTCCCCTCCAGAGCAGAATGCATATAAATACAAGGATGATACGAGACACCTATGCAATATAACTGATGTCAGAAAAAAAAATCACATTACTGATTGCCTACAAGTAGGCACCAAAACTAGAACTTGGGACAGACTCCAGTGTTTGGAAAAGAAGTCACAGATATGTGAGGACAAACTCTCCTGATTTTCTACATCTTATTTCCCAGTGCAGGAGCTGAAAGGTAGATTAAAACGTAAGCCATAAGCACTAAGCTTGTATAGTTTTTCTACTTAATTATATATATTTATGAAGCGTCTATGGGATATGATACAGAAATCGAAATACAGTACAGTCAGAAATTACATGGGTTCCACTTAATGTTTTGAAATATTTGAAGGGTGATCTCACTTTGCATGAAGATATTAAAAAAATGCTGGACAAGCATAACTAGTATTTTCTCATACACCTATCACCCTCAAATTATCCACTACCCCAGCTTGGAAAAAAAGTGTAATAGTTATTTTCTCCCACTGAATCAAAGACAGAATCATCTATACACTAGATCCTCGAGTACAGAAATAGTTTCTTTTCAAAGCAGTCAGTATTTATAGAAATCAGGAGCTTGAGTAACACTTTATCACATCAAACATATCAAAAATAAATATTTTCTTTCAAATGATTTTTTTGTTCAATATTAGGTGAACCACTGATGCAATAGATAAGTTCCTGGAAGTTCATAGGAAGAATGAGATAGCACAGTAACACTCAGTAACATGTATACTCCTTAGAGAACGGCATGGTTTCTGAGGCATGTTTATTAATTACAGTGGGGAGAAGCCATATAATTAATATAGTATAAACAAAAATGTGCTCTAGTTGTATCTCAGTGGTAGTGTGCTTGCTTTTATATATGGAAGGTCCTATGTTTGGTCCCCAAAAACATAATAAAAAATGAAGTTACAATAGAAAGGAAGAAGTCAAACATTCACTATTCTCAGATGATATGATAGTATATATAAGTGACACCAAGAATTCTACCAGGAAACTCCTATAGTTAATAAACACCTTCAGTAATGTGGCAGGATATAATATCAATTCAAAAATATCAGTAGCCCTCCTATATACAAATGATAAGGAAACTGAGAAAGAAACCAGAGAATCATCACCATTCACAATAGCCACAAAAAAACCCATAAAATATCTTGGAGTAGTACTAACCAAACAAGTAACAGACCTGTTTGACAAGAACTTTTTAAATCTTTGAAAAAGAAATTGAAGTAGATATCAGAAAATGGAAAGATCTCCCATGCTCTTGGATAGGTAGGATCAATATGATAAAAAATGACAATCCTACTAAAAGCAACCTATAGATTCAATGCGATCCCCATCAAAATCCCAACACAATTTTTCACAGACATTGAAAGAAACACTCAACTTTATATGGAAAAATGAAAACCCAGGATAGCCAAAACAATCCTGTACAATAAAGGAAACATCTTGACATCAAGGTCTTTTATAGAGTTACAGTAATGAAAACAGCTTGCTATTAGCATAAAAGCAGACAGGTTGACCAATGAAAATGAATTAAAGATGTTAATCCAAACACCTATGAATACCTGATTTTTGACAAGGAAACTAAAATATATAATGGAAAAAGTAAGAATCTTCAACAAATGGTGCTGGCATAACTGGATGTCAGCATGTAGAAAAATTAAAATAGATCCATACCAATCCCTATACATAAAACTCAAGTCCAAATGGATTAAAGACCTCAATATAAATCCAACCCAACTGAACCTGACAGAAGAGAAAGTGGGGAGCAACCTTCAATGCGTGGGCCCAGGGGAACACTTCCTAAATATAACCCCAGTAGCACAGACACTTAGAGAAACAATACATGAATGGGACCTCCTGAAACTGAGAAGCTTCTGTAAAGCAAAGGACACAGTCAAGAGCACAAAGACAGCCTATTGAATGGGAAAAGATCGTCACCTACCCCAAAATAGACAGAGGACTTGTCTCTAAAATATATAAAGAACTCAAGAGATTGGGCATCAAAATATCAAATAATCCAGTTAAAAAACAGGGTACATATCTAAATAAAGAATTCTCAACAGAAGAATTTCAAATGGCTGAAAGACACTTAAGGAAATGTTCAACATCCTTATCCATTAGGGAAATATAAATCAAGATGAATCTGAGATACCATCTTACACCAGTCAGAATGGCTAAGATCAGAAACACCAATGATAGGTTATTCTGGAGAGGATGTGGAGTAAGGGAAACACTCATCCATTTTAGGTGGGAGTGCAAACTTTTACAACCACTTTTGAAATCATTGTGACTGTTTCTCAGAAAATTGGAAATCGACTTACTTCAGGACCCAGCAAGGCTACTCTTGGGCATATACCCAAAGGGTGCTCAATCATACTACAAAAAAAATTGTTCAGCTATGTTCATAGCAACATTATTTGTAAAAGTCAAAACATGAAAACAACCTAGATGCTCCTCAACTGAAGAATGGATTAAGAAGATGTGATGCCTTTACACAATGGAGTACTACTCAGCAATAAAAAATGATGACATCTTGAAATTTGCATGTGAATGGATGGAGCTAGAGAAAACCATCCCAGGTGAGGTAACCCAGACCCAGAAAGACAAACATAATATGTACTCACTTATAGGTGAATGTGAGCTGTAAAGCAGAGGATAAAAACATCTGTAGTCCATGACCCTAGAGAAGTCATGTAATAAGATGAACCCTCTCCTGGAATTCACAGGGTGCAGTTTAGGTAATATTTGCCTTTAAACATCAGCATGGTAAATTTCCAGAGACCCGAGGAAAATACTAGGTGTATATATGGCTTTTCAGGGTCTCTAACCCACATTATTTTTGTTAAATACTATGCAAGAGTTATGTCCCAAATTCGAACTCCCTAATGGTGAATGAATGACTGATAGAATGTTTTATGGTCACTGTGTTGCAATCATGAGTAGACACGATGAACACTGGGTTACTTACAAATATTGGCTAAAATAAAATAATGAATGAGTTAAAGAATAATTAGCCTGCTAGCATGGATGTAGAACTGAGCCCTTGGGAGTTACAAATGAAAATACATGGTGTTTAGAAAATAGATAACATACACTGTTACTCGCTATGGGCATCAGATTATGACATGTATTTGATCAGTGTAGAGTTACCCAGTCATCTGGGAGGCTTTCTCGACAGTCAGAAAAAATTTGGTTTGGATGCTTTGTTGAGAAGATATTTCCTGCAGTCAGACAGTGTTAATGCATGCTAATATATACAGGCTGAGAGCACTACCTGAGGTTGTCTATGGCTCATTAGGAGTATTCAAATGATGCATAAACAGAAATATTATTGGAATATTTGGTAAAACACTTTGATTATTTTACTTATTTGTTAGTTTTTAAAAGTTAGTTTACAGAATGATAGGTTTTATTATAATATTTCCATACATGTATATGAATATATTTTGTTCTTATCAACCGCTTATCTTCCCCTACTTTATCTTGCTGATTGGCATCTTCCCACCAAACTCATGCCATCTGCTGTCATGCTTTGTGTATTCTATTGCTTTCTCCTCACCTTCCCACCCCATTCCATAAGATCAGTTCAGAATGTGTTTGGGGCTTAGCAAGTCAACTTCTCAAGAGTTCACGAAGCTGAAAAAAATGAAAGAAGAAAAATGAATTGTCTACAGAGCTACAATGAAGAAAATCAACTTGTATAAAACACTTCGGAAAATATGATCCATATTAAGTTGTGGTGATATCACTAGGAACTTTGGCCAGTTAAAGTGTGAGGATATGTAAAATCAAGTTACTTATTAGAGTGTCTCAATTTGCTCACCTGTTGAAAGAACCAGTTAGAGGAGATTAGCCATAGCATCCCTTCAAGCTCAATTTAAGTCAAAATCTGAAATACTTTCTCAGTTCTGCAAAACCACACTCTTTCTACCACCTTTGGGTCTATGGTCCAACATTTATGCGTTGATCTCTCTTGGGCAATTTCCATGCCTGTATTTCCATCCTCTTAGGTTGAGTACAAACTGGGGAAACTGACTTGACTGACACTACCAGGTTTGCTGTGTAAGAGTAAATGAGTTGCTTTGTCTCACAAGTGTTCTATGGTGGCAACAGTGAAAGGCAAAAAAGAAAAAAAGAAGGAGGAATATGTATAAATTATTTATGAGGTAAAGCATTAGGACATACAATGGTGATGCCAGAGCAAGGTAATGATAAATATAAAACTCCAGAGATGTCTTGAGGCAAATAGTAATTTATTGCCCTGCCACTGGGAGCCACACTCTATGACAGGGTACACAGGATAACAGGATTGAGATGAAAGAGAAAGACGTCATGGTCATTAATGACAGTTCTCCTGATTAAGGTAAGATTTTCATCTGATGAAGGAAGAGAGGGGTTTCTCCCTCAGGAAAGAAATGATATGCAAATTGGAGAAATGGGAATATTTAAGATGTCTTCAAAATGTGAGAATAGAAGTCTAATTAAAGAAGATGGTTCATGTAGGGAAATACTAAGGGATGGAGGTCCAGCTGGGATCTGTGTGGATGTCTGTGAGCTGTGTTACCTCAGAAGGTCCTAGGATCCATGTGAGATGAAATCAGAGGGCCATGCTGAGCCAGCCATGTCCTTCGCTGACCCTGATAAAGCTGGCCTTGCTTCTCACTGAACAGCAAGAGAGCTGGCCTCTGCATGTCGAAGAGATGGTTCCCACCCCCCATCACAGGCCAGGGTGAACCACCCTGTGGTCATGCATGTAGAGAAGCTGACTTTACCCATGTGCCCAAGGTGGGTTTTAAATGGAGATTGCATTTTAATTTCCCGTCTGAATAATCACACAAAGCTATATTAATTACAACACTTTGGGGCCAATGTCTTACGTGTATTCCTAGTTAGTTCTTACATCTTAAATTAACCCATTTCTATTATATTTTATTTTACCACAAGGCTCATGGTTTCTTACCTCTTGCTTCTTGGGCGGCTACATGACATCTCTCTCTTTGACTCCACCTACAATCTCCACATTTCTCTGTTTGGATTTACTGCCTGGCTTTGGCCAAAACAGCTTTATTAATCAACCAATAAATGCAACACATATATAGAAGGACATCCCACATCATCTCCCCTTTTGTGTCTATTTTAAAAGAAAAGTTTTAATTTTAAAATAGTAAAACAACATATATGAAACAGTTATCAAGCAAGAATTATAGTTACAATATTTAGTCCATTTATATTTGGCAAATGAAGGAAAATACTATATCATCTATCCTGTCTTTGTGAGTCTAAAGTTTTATATCAATTTACTTTTAACATAACTAAGAAAAACTATCATTAAAACTATCTAGTCTTCAACTCCACCAAAGACCCTAAATAAGCAGGAAGTGCATTGTAAGCAACTTCCAAAGTTCTAGAAATGACAGAGACATTTCGCTGCCAACCAATAAAATCAACACATATACAGATGGACATCCCACACTAGTGGGTGGTTCGACAGGCCTGAACTGACCAACTTGACAACTATCCAGGCCCACACCTGGGACTTGGGTAGACCCACCCTAGCATCTACCCCATCTAGGACTGGCTGGAACTGGTAAGAGACTGGTCCTGAGGAACGATACCTATAAGATCTCCAAGACTAGTGGCAGCCACAGAATATCCCAGAGGAGTTCCGATTCAAATCCAATAATGATGACATACCATAAATCAGAGGCCTTGAACCAGACCAGTGATTCATTGCAATGAACCCTTGACAGTAAAACAGATGGGACAACAGGTTGTATTACATGGCACACTGACACCTCCATTATTACCAGAAAAGCTGTTGAAGAAACAGGAAGGGAGGAGAAGCAAAGAGATTTTTCTGGTTTTGTGGATTTTGTTTTGTTTTTGTTGTGGGTTTTTGTTTTTCTTTTTGTTTTGTTTTTGGGATTTTTTTGTTTTTGCTTTTGTCTGCTTAATTGTTTGCTTTGTTTCCTTATCTATGTGTGGGGGAATGGCAGGAATGAAGGGAGGACACGGGACTGGGAGGTGAATGGAATTGGTGTGTATGATGTGAGACTCCCAAAGAGTCAATAAAGAAGTTATTAAAAGACAAAAAAAGAGTAAAATGCAAGATATGATTAAGTCAAGAAGGCCAAAGAGAATGATGAAGGTGAAAGTAAGGGATGGGGATGTGACCGCTGGTGCATGTGGTCCTGGTGTGGAGTTGCCTTGGCCACATCTCCACTCATCCCAAAGTCACCATCTCTCCTGACTGAATTGTTAAGTTAGTCAAAATGCATAGCAAACTGTCTTTCTCCCTACCTCAATTTTCACCTATGATGGAGAAGAGGATGCAGATTCATCCGTTTTAGCAGAGACAAAACCCTGGGCATCTCCCTTGTTCTACAACCACTAATTCAGCTTACGTACTCCCACACTAAGGATGTCAGGGTTGCCTGACTATTTTAGTCTTTCCGGTTTCACTTAGTGTTTGATCTCTAATCGACGTGTGACTCTTTACCAATTTTTAAAAAGGAGAACACAAAAGTCAAAACCAAAAATATTTGCTCTTTTCAAATTCTGCTGCTTGGCTTGGTGCCAAACATGGGTGCTTTTTCTCCTGGTGTGTTACTCCCTCTCATTTCTTCCCCCTCCTTTACAAGGAGCCCTCCTTGTTACATGAGGAAGCTCAGGCAAGCCCATATGTGCAACGTGTGCAGACTTGCACATACACCCAAGCAGACGCATGCACTGAAATTCGGATTCTGCCCTTTCTAATTACAAATCACCACCTGTGGTAAAATTATTGAAAAACAGATGAGCTTTTCGTTCCAGCAATAGCCTTAAAACAAGCAGCAGTTTCAACTGCCAGTGTGATGTATAGACACCACAGAGGGCAGATGAGGGATTAATTAGGTCTGTCCTTGTACATTGCCAGGGGAACACTTCTGTAGAGGTGATTGAAAACTAGAAAGAGTGGCATTAGTCTTCATTGTTGGTTAAAGGCAACAAAAATAAAGATGCAATTGAGTTGACAAAGCTTCAAGGTATGTGGCTGAATCATTTGGAGGTGTCAAAACGATCAAACTATAATTAATTAGCTTAAGTGTTATATTTAATCCCTCAACTTTAATGAAGAATTTTACACCCATGAACAAATAACAGAAGAGGTGCCATCGGTTTCTAATATTTGTTAGGTTTGGGGGGAGGGGCAGCTGTTAGGAGAAACTCAAGTTTTTCTCGGGCTGTAATGATCCACACCCTCTGCTTTTAATCTTACTGTCATTTCTCCTTTCTAATAGAGCAGTGGTGCTGTTCTCTGCATTTCTATGAGGACAGGAGGATGCAAATACAGGCTAGCAGCTCTCCCTGCCAGGATATGAGGTCTTCTTAAGGGTGTGGGAAGATTGGCTGGGTATTAGGTTTCGAGCACATGCAGGTTCTCTCTCAGACTGTGTTTTGTCATGTTCTCCCAAATGTTGGCTCTGTTTTAGACCAGAATCATAGCTTTGGATCATCTAGTAATAAAGGGAACAATTAATGATTGTTAATTATGGCCAGGAAATATTATTGAACACCTGCTGCATATATGGTACTTTTTGCTTATTTTTACAAATACTTACAGACAGGCAAGCATATTTGATTATATATTTCTGCTGTCTGAAAAGCTTTCACTCACCTGTTACTTTTATAAGCTGATTCTCAGTCGCTAGGGAATAGGAGATAAATCTGTGTTGTCCTTTTCCTAGGGAGCTGTACCTACGTACTTACAATGCCTGGTTTCATGCGATGTGCGATTCAACGGTTCTAAAATGAAACAGAACTAAAATCTGTTAATATTTGGCAGTTCAAGTTTTCAGGTATAAATTAGAAGATTTTCTTCATGTTATTATGTATAAAGAATGTTTATTCTTTTATATAGTAACTGTTTTATTAAATTTTTAAAGCCTTTTGTTTTCTTTATTATGAATTCATTTTCACAGGGACCTGGGATGGGGGTAGGTAGACTAAACAAATTTTATTGTAAAACAGAAGAAATAAGGTAACCAGTGTTCTAATAAACCCATTTTTTTGTAAATTTTCAATCTTCCAATTTATTAACATGTACAAAAGAAATCTCCTTTTTAGAAGATTCTTTCCTATGTCAGCTAATGTAGATTTTATGTCAAGTACTACATGTTATGTATTAAGGATTTAGTCTGGAATTTTTGTTTTAGTGCTTTTTATTTGCAAACAACTTTTGGAAAATGACTAGGGGTTGAGAGGACGACTGAGCAGGTACAGGTAAGGGCCAGAGCTCATTTCACTAGCACTAGTGTAGATACTAGGGGAGCATTTGGGTCACCTGGAATCCTAGCTCTCCAGAGGCAGAAAGACAAGGGTTCCTCACAATAATCTGGATAGTTAGGCATGCCAAGTGTATGAATTGTGGGTTTAAGTGAGAAACCTAGCCTCAATATATAAAATGGAGAGTGAGTCAAGAAAATATCCAATGTCAGCTCCACACACTTGCATGAATAGCTGCTCAAACACTCCACACACATACACACAAGAAGGAATTGGAATGTGTTCATATGCAATTTATATATGTGTATTGTAGAGGTAGCTTCTTAATCCCCAATATTCATTTTCAAACTGGAAACAACTCAAAAGTACTCAACACATTAATGAATTCCACTGTATTAATATACAGTGGAATGGAACTCAGTATTCATTGAAAGAGGAGTAAAAAAATATACAACAAAATTAGCATGGGACACGTCCAAAAAGACATTGTTCCAAACTAATGAAGCCAGTCATCAAAGATACATAACAATTTTTATCTTCACTAATATCAGACCAATACATGGAGATAGCAATATTTGGATATCTATGAATGCTAGAAAGAGAAGATAGAATTAAGGGAAAAAATGCAGAGATATGATCTTCAAAAAATTTTGGCTTATTGATTCTCCTACTATCCTTTTCTTCCCCAACTCTGGATCCCTTTCAAATTTTGTAGCCCTAGAAATCTCCCTTCTTCTTTCATCATAGGTCCTATTTTCCTTACCTCTTTCCTCAACACTTCTCCTCTTGTGGTCCACTTTCAGGTTTCTTAGCATAGACACTCACTCATGCCTGCTTAGATAGATAGATGGATAGATAGATAGATAGATAGATAGATAGATAGATAGATAGATAGGCAGATAGATGAATGATAGATACATACATACATTTATAGATGATAGATAGATAGATAGATAGATAGATAGATAGATAGATACATAGATACATAGATAGATAGGCAGATAGATTGACAGATAGACATTAGAAGCAGGAATCTGCATACAAAAGAGATCATGTGCTACTGTCATTCTCTGAGTTATCTCACTTGTGATACTTTCAATAAGCACTCAGTTTCCTATAAATTCTCTAATTTCCTGTTGTGAGTATATACAGCAAATTTCCACTACCCGTTCATCTGTGGATAGTCATATATAAGCTGGTTCCACTTCCTTAGTGTTGTGACTAATAGCAGGGGTTGGACAAATATCTCTGTGGTAAAACGTTGGGCATATACCCAGAATCACATAGAAGTAATGTTTTTAATTTTAAGAGAAACAGCGACACTAATTTCTATCCTGTATGTGCTAGTTTACACTTCCACCAGGAACGAATGTGGTTTCTTGCTTTCCTACATCCTGGCTGGCACAAGACCAAAACGGAACAAAACGACTGCCAAACTGACAGCTAATAAGTGTGCAAATGAGATGGAAAGGCAGTTCTCAAAGGGAGAAGCACAAATGGCTACTAAGTGGTTTTTTTCTAAAGTGTTCAATATATTTAGCCATCAGAGAAATGTAAATTAAAACCAATTGGAGGTTCCACCTCACCACAGTCACAACAGCTATAGACTACTTCTTTACTCAGAATAATGAGAGTAGAGTAATCAGAAAGCATTAACTGCTCTCCTTGTCTTAGTACGTTGAATACAGGAATTATATTCTTTGGATCTGAAGGTTGGAAACTTTTCTTATAAAGCAGATTACCAGAAAAAAAGTCCTTACTTAAAGTATGTGCCCTGGTATAAAAACCAACTTTCCTCAGCATGCACATTAACTGTTCTTATCTTCACACAGTGTCTACAGTCAACACCAGGTCCCTTGAAACTGATGGTGATCACAAAAATTGTCAGCTAGAAATAATCTCTAAGCAGTCTAAAGTTACAATGATGCTATAAATGCAGGTGATACGTTCTTATCATTTTATACACTAGGAGATCTCTTCATTGGTTTTCTTTGCTCACAGGACGAATTAAAGCTAGGGTTAAGGGTAACCCTAATCACTTAATACTGAGAGTAGTTATAAAGGCTTCTTAAATACAGAACACTATTAATATATCTCTGCTGTCACCTTAGTTTCTTTTCCTAGTTGCTGTGGCTAAAAACCCTGATAAAAATGAACTTAAAGAAAGCAGGGCTTTTTTGAGCTCACAGTTCAAGGAGAAGTCCAACATGGGAAGGAAGTCAAGGCAGCTGGAGCCTGAAGCAGCTGGTCTCACTGCAGCTGAAATAGGAAGACTATAAGGAAAGAATACAGGCTGCTTCTAAGTTCTCTTTCTCCAGTTATCCTGTCTCAAGTAGAGAATGTGGACGTGTCTTTCTGCCCCAGTCAACCTATGCAATCCCACAGCGATGCTCAGAGGCCCAGCTCCATGTTGATTCTCAGTTCTTTCAAGTTCTTTATTTTACACAGCACCCAGAAACAACCTGCAAGATCTACCCAGATGCCACAACAACAGAGGACATTGTTGGGTGTTGTATATCAATACACACTGGAAAAAAAGTTTGAGACTAAACATCTTGCCTCATTTAAATATGAACACGTATTTCCTTTTACAATTCATGTTAAAACTATTGGGAAAGGTGAACAATGTGTTGTGATTCTTTGTGATGCTTATAATATATCTTTTATTTCCTTTATTTTTAACAGTGATGACTCTATCTGCAACTCTATCTGAAAAGATAAATGTAGAATTTTCCTTGTGCAGAGAGCCCCCACTGTCTTACAGGGACCTGTATGCCGAGTCTGGATGACAGCCTTTGCTTTGCCAAGGATCTTGTGCTGTTTATAGCTTTCAAACAGGAAAAAGTACGTACGCTACTGCTTGTGTTTGAAAAGGGAAGCAGGTAGGGAGAGTGAATATTACTAGATTCCTTACAAGGACCAAGGAGAAGGTACCATTGGGAAACAGCTCACCAAACAGTTCAAAGTCTAGGCATTTTTTCAGGGAACATCTCATGGGAACTGGTGAGTTCCAGTCTCACTACAATGCTGATTTGGTGAACATGCCTCACAGTCTTACAAGAAATTAATTACTGGCAAACGAGGAAGGAAGCAAGCCTGAAATGACCTTTCAGACAAGGAGTGGAAAATATCTGGACCCCAATCATCTTTCTTTTGCATCGTCATCATTTCTCCCCAGATCCCTAGCATGTGCAGAGTAGAGTGATCTGAATTCATCCAATCCCCAACATCTCATTCCTCAGTATCTTCTAAGTTTTATTCATGAGAAAAGAAAAGCCCAAAGCCAGTAGTGACAACTACAAGGGCAAAGGACATAAGCAAAATGAAGCTGTCGCTAGCATATTTCTACAGTGGACATGCGACAGCACGCTCTGAGGAGGCACAGCCAAACTGCCACAAGTATCCTCCAAAGTTATTTGCAATCAAGGGTCTTTGAAAACTCCAGTTCTGTTTATGTTAGAAAGGGTTGCTGTCAGGGACCCCAGTTGGAAGCCACTGAGTGCCAGGCCATTCTCTGGTCCTGTGTAACTAGTTTCGTAACTCGTGCTGATTACATGGGGCTGAGTCACTTGTCTTTTCATTGTTCTGCCCCTACGAAGGGTGTTTCTTGTGGTACAATAGTTTACACGTTTGCATAGCTTCTCTATCATCTTGACACACTTATAATGAAAATCTAAGTGCCAAAATAAAAAGTCTCTGGAGAAAGTTGGATTTACTGTCGTAACTTTCTGAAAGCAGAGGAAGCCAGAGGAAGCCTTTGGTTGTTACACAGACAAGCTTCGCTGCTGTGACCTCAAACTCATTTTGTAGAACAGTCTGGCCCGGAACTCACCAAAATCCACCTGCCTCTACCTCTAGAGTGTTGTGATTGAAGCTATGCACCAACACCTCCCGGCTTCATTGCTTTGACATTTTAAACCTCGAAGGCCCAGCTTGATTTCTCTGCCCTACTGAGATCCTAGTTCCCACCATAGTGCTGTCTACGTAGACGAATTTCTGCTACAGTTATTTTTTTTCCCAGCGTTTTCTTGGCAATTGTAGTACGGCACTTCTCTTTTTAATCAACAACTGGGCTGTATGTTATTGCATGTTCCATCTGGAAGACATCAAAGATCAATAGCCACAGAATTTCAAAACTGTCAAATAAAAACTAACTTCAATTCTCTAGTTCCTGTTTCTAAATCCCGAGGTACCGCTAAAGCCAAACACATCTGTCGGCATGCAGCCTAACGTGGGCTTCTCGGGGACCAGAGAGGCTGCAGGTAACTTGGAAGTTGGGTAAACAACACACACTGAAGGCCCTTTGTTCTCTGGCAAAATGCTAGCTATTTATTTACGTTTCCTTGGTGTCCATCTCCCAGGTGGTTTGGAGAAGCCAGTGAGGCCTCTAGATCTATACTTCTCAGTTGGCAGACTTTGCTACCCTGGGGGACATATGACAATAACCAGACACATTCTGAGTGTTGCGACTGGGGATGTGTTATTGGCATCTAGAGTGTAAAGATTAGAAAGAAGCACAGACATCATAGGTTTCCTGAGACAGGCCGCACAACCAAGAATTATCCGCACCACACTTGACCAACCTCCTCTGGGACACAAGAATTTCAGTAACAAAGAAAACTCACAGACATTTTTATTTATGAACCGACAATGAAGGAGTCATTATTAGTGTTAAGATAAAGGATAGTGTCTGGATATCGGAGCATATACAGCTGGACATACAAGCTGAGTCCAGAAATGAACAAAATGGGAGGTCTAAAGTTCACCCTCTCCCCGCCCTTAGTCTTATTTAGGAAAATTAAGTGTGGCTGTGTTAATTTCTTTCTTTGTCCTCTTTGAAGATTTCCCCAAGCAGACTGTTTTGTCTTCGTCAGACTTTGTAGTTGCTCCAGTAAAGTACCACACACATCCCCACGTCACTCGAAAAGGTAAGACCGTGATAATTACAGCTCACACCAGGCAGCGCCCCTTCACTGGTCATCTCATACACACCCGATAAAAAGACAAGTCCTAGTTTCAGAACTCTCTGCGTGAGGAAACCGGCAATAACCTTTGAGAGTTAGAGGTAAGCGACGCCCTTCCTAATGAGGACTCTACTGCTGGTGTGTGTCCAAGGCACTCACTCACCACGTCGCTTACGATATGTTGTCTCCGGCACTACACCCTTAGCTATAGGATATTTCCCTTGTTATGTTCAAGTTTCTTTTTTTTTAATTTATTTATTTATTAAGGATTTCTGCCTTTTCCCCGCCACCGCCTCCCATTTCCCTCCCCCTCCCCAGATCAAATCCCCCTCCCTCATCAGCTCGAAGATCAATCAGGGTTCCCTGACCTGTGGGAAGTCCAAGGAACCCCCACCTCCATCCAGGTCTAGTAAGGTGAGCATTCAAACTGCCTAGGCTCCCCCAAAGCCAGTACGTGAAGTAGTATCAAAAACCCATTGCCATTGTTCTTGAGTTCTCAGTCGTCCTCATTGTCTGCTATGTTCAGCGAGTCCGGTTTTATCCCATGCTTTTTCAGACCCAGGCCAGCTGGCCTTGGTGAGTTCCCGATAGAACATCCCCATTGTCTCAGTGTGTGATGCACCCATTGCGGTCCTGAGTTCCTTGCTCGTGCTCCCTCTCCTTCTGCTCCTGATTTGGACCTTGAGATTTCTGTCCGGTGCTCCAATGTGGGTCTCTGTCTCTGTCTCCTTCATCGCCTGATGAAGGTTAATATTCAGGAGGATGCCTATATGTTTGTCTTTGGATTCACCTTCTTATTTAGCTTCTCTAGGATCCTAGGATCGTGAATTATAAGCTCAATGTCCTTTATTTATGGCTAGAAACCAAATATGAGTGAGTACATCCCATGTTCCTCTCTTTGGGTCTGGCTTACCTCACTCAGGAATGTTCAAGTTTCTGAAGATCAGCAAGGTTTAGTCTTCTGTCTGAGCACACACACCTGAGAAAAAGAGGGAAGATGTCAGATGCGGTTTGCTGGTAGAGGGGATTCATGTAGGGGAAATCTAACAACAACAAGATTCACACATGGGAAGATGGCGATGTCTATCAATCAAGGAAATAAAAGCTATCTGAATAATATTATTGATCAGTATAAGAATCCCAGACTCACCAAGTTAGTAGGAGCCTTGGAGATGTTTTCCTAAACTCTTCATCTGGCACACGAGAAAATAAAATCCAGACAGTGGGTGTGGTGTGTGCCATGCCCCAACCCTTATCCTTTGTCCTAAAGGTCTGTGCCACTGATTTTACCTGGAAATTTGATAGAGTTCCTCTACCTCTATTCTTGGAGCAGGAAAACATAGCCAGTTCACACTGGCCTCCCTGGTTGATACCACAGGGAAGTCGAGTTTTTGCTCCAGAATTCCCTTGCTGCCTGCTTAGACAAAGCCACGGTGTATTTACCTTTAGGCCACAGCACAGAGAGGCAGTTAAGAATGAAAACATATGCTTTATAAACTTCCTGTTCTTCCTTCCTTCCTTTCCTTAGCTTGGCTGGTTTAAACTCACTAAAAGCTAAATCCTAGTGTCCATGGGCTACAATTAATGGTAATGTTTATTTTGGTACGTTTGCTTTAGGATCCATTTTGTTTTTCACAAACTCAACAAACAATTTTACCTAAAATAACCAGACACTCGCCAGTCCCCATTAGCCACGGTTGGATTTGAACTGGTGACCTTGAGGGGCAAGACTGCTCATCACATCACGGATGCCCTGGGCACAAAGTTCTCTAGCTGGTTGTTGCTTTAATGGAACTGCCAGCAGCGAGATCAGCAGTGGGAATTCTCCCCAGTATGTGGATCCTGAGGTCTTAGAAATTCTGCTGATGAGAGCTTTTCCTTTTGCGTGGGATTTAGGTCTATTAACTAGTAGCATTGTTAGAGAGACTGCAGAGAGATAAAGAATGGTATATAATCAGATGGTTCTGCTGGAGAAAAATAGAGTATCCGGTTATAGCTGTCTGATTTCCTGTCAGGCTAGTTGATAGCTCAAGTCACCAGTGCCCCTGTTAGAGGAAATATTCGAGAGCATTAATGATTTGCTGGTACCCAGGGATGCGATGAATGGTTTTAAAAATACTGCCCCTCAATGGGAGAGAATGTATTTCTATTAAGGGACCAGAATTGTGCTACGCTTGTTGGAATTTTTGCTTGTGCACAGGAATTTAGCTCGAGGTCTATGTCTGTCACTAAAATTGACAACTGCCTATGGCCCTGCACAATTGAAACGTAGATCTTAAATTTCACATCATTATCCAAATAAAATATATCTGCCAAGGGGGACTGGTATTACACAGTTAGAGGACTATGATACCAGTCGTCTGATTAACATATTGAGAGGAATATAAGAATTTCTCACCTATTTTCCAGAGAAAGGCTGGCTGGGGAGCTCTTGCTAAATGGACTAATTGATCAGCCTCCCTGTACTAAGCAGAAAGATGCCCAGCAACTGCCTGGCCAATGGAGGCAGGCCTTTTCTGTCATTTATGTCAGTGAAGAAGGATGTTCAAAGAGGATGTTTCCTCCATCCGATCTTCTAAGAGGAAACACGAGCCCCTGATTATCTAATCCAGATCAAGCTCTTGGGTTTCCCACTGACTCGGAAGGATGAAGGAAGACTCACACTGAATTTCTCTTCTCAAACCTTGACACCATGACTCCCCCTTTTTGGTTCATTCATAAAACTGCCAAATTCATAGACAGAAAACATTATTATGACAGAAAACATAATAAAAAAGAGAATAATAATAAGGGAATGTGAGTTCACTCTAAAAGATATATTGGTGGTTTTAAACACAAGTTATGTGTGTTTTTATTCTGTTCTAGGCACTTGTTCTATGGTGTAGGGACCAATTCTACATTGTGATAGACAGGTTAGGATGCAACAATCCTCAAATGTAACTCACAGGTTTAAACCACAGTAATTTAAGTAATCATAGAAACATGTGTCTGCTCAAGTGACAAGTAAATTCACAAATGTCGCTACAAATTTTATTTTCCCAAGTGAAAGTAGAGATGACTTATCAGCTAATACATCAATGGCATTTAGAGTGACTTCAAGAACTATCAATCAGCAAACAACTATAATCGTTTTGTGGCATCATGGGGATTCAATTAGCCTTAATTTCTAGAAGTGTCTTTCCAAAACAATTTTTATCATCCTGTAATCATGTCCTGTATTGATAGGTATATTGATAGCATTTTATTCTAAATGGACCAATGTCTTTCTCATACTGTTGGGTAACACATATCTAATCTTTATACTTGATATATATACTTGAAATACTTGATATTCCTTGATCACTCTGAAATTTGGCTCAGACTTAATATTCTGCATGATGGCATGTTCAGACATACCTTAAAGTTCAGATTACTAATGATTTCACTCAAACAATTCTGAAATGTAAATTTCTTTCTTTATCCCAGAAACATATTTTAAATCCAGCAAAAGTGAACTCCCTGATGTGAGCTGTTACCATCACAGCCTTCTATTTTCATAAAGTGGAGTTCCTTGTTGTGCTTGAATGAAGCAACTGCAAGGTCTCATAAAAACAAAACAAGGGGCTTTGTGAAGCTCCCCTGAGAACAAGGTCAATTCACTGCAGTTCCCTCACCTTCTATCTCTCAACATGGAGAGCGTGGGAGGGAAAATTTCCACTTCTCTGGGTTGTACTGAGCAAAGCTGCACGTATATTCCTTCTCTGGTAATATTCCCATCTTACAGGAAAGGCAAAGAGTAGCAAGGAATATTTGAAGCCCAGTTCTCTCTTCTCTGTCTCCATTTTCTAGACCACAGCACCAATGCTGTCGCAAGTTAATGATAGGAGGATTCATGACTAATACATAAAACAAATGCACTTGCTCTTGACTGGGCCTAAAATTATGGTTCAGGTGCCTAAATTTTGCTGGGACAAAATGCCATGTTACTTTATATATATATGTATTCTTACTGCTATTCAGGAAAATAATACAAAAATTGAAGAAGTCATTTGTTTTTACTCTTTAGCATCCCACACATGTCAGTTAAGATCACTGTATTGATCATTGTGTTCTTTGAAGGTGACAGCAAAATAAACTCTATACATCCAAGATTGTGTTGCAGTTTCTTCAGGAAGACATTTTGGCTTTTTAGTAACTGGCAAAGCTGCACGTTATAACAAAACTAGCGTAGCTTAGGGGAAAATCCACGAATCGCTTTAATCATATGTTTACATCTATGCTCCTTTCTCTCAGATATCTTAAAATTACATGGTTTCTGTGTAATGGGCAAGCTTAGGTATAAAGAGGAAAGATGAACTGGTCTTCACTCGCAGGATTCCGTAAGTCTTAGGTTCCAGGAGCTGTTTGTGCTATATGAAGAGGGTGTTTTAAATTGTGACAATAAAACATATTCTGTACACAAGCACAGTCTTTGTTTACTCTGAGTGCTCACCGACTGTCATTCTTGCTTTTCCTATAACCTTGGGGATTGAGTGTCTCCCTAGAGAAATGTTGGAAGAGTAGGCTCTCTAAAGGGTTAAGCGACAACATAGAGATGAAGAAATGAGAGAGAAATGCAGTCCCTGGGGCTCTCTGTTTACTTTGCTTTAAAATGTTTTTTACCTGGTCTTTCCTGAGATTTATCAGTCCTTTCTGAAATCATAAAATGTGCTACCCTGTTCAGGACCCAAAATATTGTATAGTACACACAGCTGACTTCCCTGTGGGTCTTGCATTTAGTCTCATCAGTATTCATCATTCCTCTGAAGAACAAACAAAAATATATTCCCACTGGGAAGATAGAGACTCTCAAGCATGGATGGGTCTCTTTTTGTTCTTTTACTCTCTTCTTCCCTGCAATCCATAACCCAATATTGTCAAAGTGAAATATCTAGAGAGTGACATGAGACAAAAAAGCAAGAGCCATATGAAACTTCCCTAGAAAAAGAAAAGTTGTGAGGTTGCAGCCAATAACAAATTGTTTTCCAGAAACCTTACAAAATGGTTTTCTAGTTTATGTACTTTAATATTTTATTAATGTATATACATTATGCAAAGAGGTTTCATAATGATGTTTCCACAGGTGAACGTACTTTGATCACACTCAGTCCCCCCATTGCCTTTTCTCATACGTCCTTTCTCTTTCGTTCTTTCCATATCCCAAATAGTCCTTCCTTTACGTTGAAGTCACACCTCGCCCAGATTGCACACCCAGCAATGAAGATGCAATACCGGCTTTGTGAGCCTGGCTATTTCACTTACTACAATGATCTCCAGGTTTATCCATTTCCTTGCTGGGGAGTAAGTCTCCCACTGTGTACAGAACCGCATTTATTTTACGTATTCATCTTTTGCTGCATGCCTACTGGGATTCCTCAACTTGGCTACTGAGAATTGTGTAGTGATAAACATGGGTATTCAGTTAAGTAAGGGATTTGAAATACAAGCTCTTTACCTCGAGTGCTGTAGTGGGATCATAGAGTGTTCTCCTTTTAAGTTTTGTGGAATATTCGCAGTAGTCTATAGCGGTCAGATTTTCAAGCCATGCCATTAGGAGATATGAGAACTAAAGAACAAGAAAGAATATAAACCACAGTCAAATAGACCAAGGATTTGAAATATATATAGATTTGTCACTAAATTATCAATATTGACAATGATCAGCTATCTTGTTTTTTTCCTTGATGACCAATAAAAGATGAGAGGGAGGGGGAGAGAGTAATGATTGAGCAAAAGGGAACATAGCACCATGATAGTTGCCTTGTTATGAAGTCCAATTTGATCTTCATTCAGATTTCTTGATGGTAAAACATCTAATAACAATCTAATAACATGCTTATGAGCCTTGGCATCACTGTCTTTCAGTAGTTGCATGACAGACTGAGTTTAGTAAGTTGTGTTCAAGGATGCTAGAGAATGGATATGATCTATGGCCACGCCAAGGACATGTTCGTCTACCATCTTTACTTCAGAATCATTTTTACTGCTCCTCCTCCACTTCCTCCTTCTTGATAGTAATTCACTCACTATATAGTCCTTGCTGGCCTATAACTTTAATAGATTAAATAGGCCTGGAACACACAGAGATCCATTTGTCTCTGTCTCCCTCTTAGGATTAAAGGCATGAGCCGCCATAATGACTTCTTCAAAATCTATTGGAAAATGTTTTTAGTTTCTAAGGTATCTTGGGCAGAATTCCCTACCTTTGCTTATTTAACTAATTTATGTTTTTAGTGAGCTGTTTGTTCACAGATTACGTTTTGTTCTGGTGTATTTTCAGTCTTCCACTACCAATGCTTTGTGTCTTTTTTTCTTCGTAGAGAGCATGAAACCTACAGGACTACAAGAAAAACTTCTGTCTAGTGTGAAGTAAGGATTGTTTTCAAATGAATCTCTGTATTTCTAAGACTGAAGATCCAAAGTACACCAGAAATACATAATTTTTGTATTAAAATAAGACCTGCACATCAGATGCTGCAACTTATTAATGGAATTTCTGCCCTAACTTTGTTGCCACTAGGAGTCCAGTTGATTCTCCCTAACACGATGTACGATGACGCAGTGTAGAGTGATCGAAGGTAGTATCCGATGGTGACTTAAGACTGAGTCCTGTGATTTGTGTATAGCAGGGGGTTGGACCTCACTTGAATTTTCTAAGCCTTAACTTTCTATTCTAACATGAGGAGAGGGATAACTTCTATCATCGTAAAGTACTGCATAAAATGAGAACATGCATAGCATGATGTAATGACATAAAGGCCCTTTGTAAACTGGAGGTGAGGCAGCGTATGAAAACAAGGGTGAGTTCATTCCATCATATAAAGCACCACGCAAACTGAACGAGGAAATGGGGAGAGTGAGTCATGGCTGTGAAGTGTTGCCATTACTTTCACACAGGGATACATAGGAGCGGATTCTTCTTCATTTAGACAGTGAATTTTTTGTTCTCTTTATTTTGGGACATATATGGAAGGGAGAGGGGATTGGAAAAATTAAAACTTAAGCTTTTTAAAGCCTCTTCTGATATTGCCTTCCATAACATATCAAAAAGGGATGTGTTTTTTGCCCATTAGAAAAAACAAAAAATTGAAGTCAGTTTGTCTCAGAAGACCATACATTAGTCCATGCCGGGCTTGCTTCAAACGTAATCACGGGGATTGTATACATTACTCTATTGTGACCTCAGTGTGTGTAAGTGCAATACGCTCTATACAGGAGAAGAACTGTGAATATCATCAGTGACACAATCAGATATAAAAAGGCAGAATTCCAGGGGCTGTGCCACCCTTTTACAAAATGTTCTTTTGAAAAAAATTCCTGGAACTTGCAGTAGACTTTATATGTAACCCATAAATATAAAACTTACAAAGGCTGGAGATAAAAAATGAAAAGAACTTTGAAAACCTAGGATGAACTGAGACATAAAATAAATATTCACAGAGACATGTTGCCCAATTAACTAAATATAGAGTCTGTGTTCACAAAGACTGGGCTTCAGCCTCTCCTATTTATCCCAAAATAAATACTATAGAATTGTTCCCTCTGTGTTTCCCAGTCCTAATCTTTGCTCCAAATTTTCAAGTGAACCACTAATATTCTGAGCTATGAATGTGTCTTGATAGCCAAGCTATATTGAATGTTGAACTTTGAGAAAATGCTGAGGTGACCTGCAGGGGAGCAGTAAAAAGCCCCATTTCCTAGGGAAAGTCTTGATGAAAAAGAGAGAGAATCTTTGAATATGTAAGAAAACCACCAGAGTATTAGAATCAAGCTAGGCAAACTGCGCCACACAGTTCCTGGCTTCATTTGTTCTAGAAAACATTGAGGTTTTCTTTGGTTTGTTTTGCTTTTTAAAGTCAGTAAAGAATACAGAAACACTGTAGGACAACTAGCGTGGCAGAGAGGCTTGGGTTACGATATCTTCTGAAGAAAGGCTCCTCCAACCACATCCAGGTAACCTCAATTTACCTTGCATCTTGAATTTTGGCACAATCTGATTTCACTCTACCCTACCACCGATTTAAGACACAATTTCCAAAACCGTGAATCTAGTGGGAAGACTGCCCAGTGCCCAAACGCAAGCACAGAACCTTCCTTTACTGAGTTTCTGGCCAGGTGCTCATAAAATTAAAGATATGTGGGCTTGCCATTCAAGTAATAGAATGTCTGAAATCCAGTTAGAACTGATGGGGTTTCATTTTGAATTGGAATCCAGATAAGCAATATTAAGTCTAATGTTTGGAAGCATGAGGGTGGTTTTCAGAAGAACTCAGCAGGTTGTACAATATTTGAGGGTGAATACAACTTAGATTTGCATCACTTAACTGAGATAACTGAGTTCAAGACTTATAATTAATCTCACAAATAACATGGCCAATAAATTATGATATAAGGGGGGAAAAGCACATACGATTGCAGGTACAGCATCGCCCTTCACAGACTAGTGATATGAGAGTTATTATTTATTTTGATTAGACTGGTTTGTAATTAAAGATTTTTTTTCCCTCCAATCCCTTGTAAAAACTCCCTTTCAGAGTTCCTTTTTCCTTTCCCACTTCAACTTTAGATGACAATAGCATCCTTCGTTCTACTGACCCTTATCACTTCAACCACAACAATCAACAAAAACCACCCAAACACTCACCACCTGGCTCTTGACTTACTGAAACTGGATAGTTTACTTGTGCTACCTGCCAATGTAAAAACATATATTGCACTCATCCCCACAAAGCCAAGGCAACATTTTCACCACAGGGTGAAATCCTGGAACATTTCAGTATCTTGAAAGCAAATGGTAATTAAACACTTTTCCTAACACTGGGAAGCTGGAGCGCTGAAGGGGAGAAAGCTAGGGATTGGAATCTATTATGCAGCGGAGGCTTCTGCCTGGTCGATTTAAGCAGATTGAAGCCGAGGCAGTCGCACATAACCGCCTCAGGTAAAGGAGCGCAGTGTTCCTGTGGGGTTATCAAACCGGCCAGGCCTTGAAGGCAGAGCAAAAGCCTTCCAGTGGGAAGTTCTTCCTAAGTGCTTGCACGGCATCCGCGGGATTATCCCACCCCACTCACACACATCATCTGGCTTTAAACTTCAGGCCCTCTGGCAAAGAAGAAGCGAACATTCTATTCGTTCCCTCCTCCCTCTTATCCCTTGGTTCTGCCTTTCCCATCCTGTTTCCTAGCAGCCGCTGGCTGAGGCCTGCCCTTCTCTGCCAAGCACCAGGCTGGATTAGCTGCAAGCCAATAGCTGGGGGTCAGGATTAAGAGGCCAGCGTGCACTTTAATACAAGCTGCCTATAATTAATGGCATTATTAATAGCTTGACTGAAAAATTCATTAAAAAATCCATTAAAAATAAATACCCTTTTACAAAAGGCATCGCCTTGGGTGAGAACAACAGAAAAAAAGATAAAGGAAAATTGATTGGTGGCTTTCAGTTCACAGAAAGACAGACCATAGTTCAAACTGATTAAAATTGAACATTTTAGATTAAGCACCCTTGCCAAAATATTCTCTGTAGTTACCCAACATGAAAATATTATGATATGTCACTTATTTATATTTTTACGTATCAAGTGCTAGAATAGAATGCATACAAGTAACTGTTTCATATAACGTTCTTGGAGTGAATATTCTTGACTTTCCGCAAGAGCAGAATGCCCTATGAAATGCTGGCTAACTGGATCCGTTAAATTCACAGCCTGAACTGCAAAAGACCTGCCAGAAGGCAGATCATCACCCCACAAACCCTTAACTTTTTGCAACTCTCTAGCAACTTGAATATTGTCTGTGCCTCTGTGAAACCATCCCCCCCCTTCCTTTCTCCTTCTTCCTGCCCTCTCTCCCATTCCCTACCACAGTTCTGCTCCATCTTTCTGGCTCTGTGACTTGGAATCGATCCTATTGAGTTTCGCCTCAGCCCAAGTAAACAGTGTTGATGGTGATTGGAATGTCTGCTTTAAATGCTAGCTCAGAGAGAAAAGTGGTGATATCTATAGGCTGGCTATGCAGCCTCCTTGGGTTTCTATAAAGGTTTGTTTGTATTGCTACTAAGTCTGATCTTTTGGGTCAACTTTGCCCTGGGTTTAATCTGCTCACTGGCATGAGATGAACATTGTCTTCCCGAGGTGCAGCCGATCACATTCTCGCTCACTCCAAAGAGCCTATTCATGAGCGCATTTGCGGGGAAAAGCGCTTTTATTCACTTCACCTGTTAGGTTGTGTCTATAGCACACAAAAGCCAAGTGGAGATTAGGCAATTATCTGGCTAATAGGATCAACATAGACAAGAAGTTCATTCAATAGGCATTTCTGAGTGCACACCATGCACAGCTCAGCCTTCCATGGAGGAGAGGCACAGGGCAAGGAGAGACTGCAAGGCTGCTGAGTTCGTGATGGAATAGAGGAAATGAGGCAATCACACACAGCCAGCAACTGACAGGTAGTTTACAAGCCAGAGAAGAATCATACAGGCACCTACGCATTACAGTGTATACAGCACCACGGCAACTGTGACAGAATGTGCTTACAGCAGGCTAAAACTCTTGGAAAGGCAGGATCATTCTTTCTACACATTCAGATGTCGCCTCCTTTAAATCTGGTCATTTTGAGCACAGCATGCTTTTCTTACCTTTGAAAACGCACTCGTTCCCCTTTGTTGCTGTTACATTAAGTACCCAGAATTTATGCTGAAGATAGTATTAGGTTCCTGGAAATATTGAGAAACTTGTCTTTATCTGCAATTCACAAAGGAACCCATAGATACTGTGTTAATACCCTGGCGTTGCTTCAACTCTCTCTTTTCTACCCTTAATTACACCTTGGTACAGAGGTCTTCAAAGTTATCAGCACCTCATGATCGATACTGAGGAGTGTGCTTTGTAGTCTAAAGCTTCTGACCAAAATGCCCTTGCCTATTGGTTTTCCCCTTTTGTTGCACATAAAACATGGCCGTGACCAGCAACACACCCAGTAACTTCTCCAACAAGAAGAGGCAGGCTATCTAGTGCTTTCAATGCTCTCCTTTTCTTTGTGATAAATCTTCCCACAAGGGAAATGCTTTTCAGTTTTGTAAGACTCGGAAATGTAAGGAAATAGGTGTTTGGAGACAAGACACTCTCTTCTACTCCTCTGAGAAAGCTCTTTCCAGAGTTTTTACTTCTATGTTAGTATGAAAGTCATGAAATTTCAGAAAATTATTTCAGTTTTGTCCATGTGGACCAAAACATTTCATTGTGTTTCTGAAATATTTACTGATAAAACCAGCAGTTATCTGGGCATGTGCTAGAGACAGAGAGGCAGGAACCAGCTAGATAGAAGGATTAGTGAGACACTGGGTACCCAAGATGGGGGAGAAGAAGGAGAAGGAGAAGATGGTGTCCCTGGCTGTTTCAGTCACAAAGTACCTGGTGTGTCCTCCATCGGGTAAATCAATCAATACTGGCTTCAAAAAGACCTTGCTATTAAGAAAATGATATCCCACAAAGGTTCAGAAGATGCCTCATTCTGTTTTTGCTTTTCAAATCCTGTTATTCCAGATGTCTGAGTCCACCGGGAAGTTTGTTGCATTGCAAGAACTAAGGGATCTACTTCCATAAAAGAAGATTCGAATGGTTACCGACATGACTTGTAAGGAATATATGCAAAAGGTGGCAAGGACCAGGGAGTGAAAGAAGACATTTCAATAAAACAGTCACCACTGCTTCCCATCACCACAGTGTTCCAGACAGACCTCAGAGCAGATCCTAGATCATTCATTCCCTCGTTCAGGAAATAATATTTAAACACTTACTAGAAACTAGTCACATCACCAAAATGGAGAAATAAAGTACATAACAAAAAAATTTATATTCCAATGAAGAGGTAAAGGACAAAAGAGGAATATATACACATGTACATACAGATATATGTATGTGCATATATAATAAATGTAACATATTACATAATATATGTAATAACTTATAAATGTACATATTATGTAACAATTTAGACATACTTATGGGAAAGAATTAATAAATTAGTGGGGTATATGAAGAAACACCAGAGCAAATCTCCTGGTCTTCTAACAGTTTGATATTTCCATAAAAAAATTGAAGATGGCTGAGCACAGTTACAGGAAGAACATTATAAGAAAAGAGGATGGTGAGAGAGGGGTGGTCAATTTTTTGAGAATGTCATGTAAGAATGAGGAAAATTGTTTTCATTGTTTTAAACACATTTGTGGTAACAGGATACTGATAAATAAAATAAGAGGTTTAAGACATTTCTGATGGTCAAATGGATGGCAATAATAAACGTATGTACTAGAGGCCATAGATTTGATCTTGGTGTTGTGGGGGTTTTCAGTCATTCTAAAAAACTGTTTTGGATTTATGGTGGTAAATCAAATAGATCCTGAGAATGCTGAGTTAGCCCAAGACCTAGTCAATTTCGTTAAAATTATCAACAAATAATTTATGTAAAATATACATTTAAATCTGATTACCTTCTTCAACATAATTCGGTTATATTTGCTGTTATGACTTTTTGTCCTCAAGAAAAATCTACTCTTCCTTAATATAAGGCTAAGCAATACTATTATATCCTATGTCAGCAATCTATTCTTTATAACCCTGAGTATACACAGATGAAAGCTACCCTCAGAGGATCATTACACTTTAATTAGAACATGGAATGTGTAGTTGATCATTAATGGTGCACTATAGTAAAACTTGTAACCCACATAATCTTAGAGTATTGTAGATATGGGTAATTGGAATTATTGGCCAGATTGCAGAGAGATAAATTTATCTGGGGAATATTTGTAAGTGGAGTCTTAAAAAAAGGGAGAGAATCTGATCAGTGGCAGAGGGAGAGGAGCACATTTATTTTGAAAAGAGGGAAAGGCAGAAATGAAGAGCTAGATCTAGTAATCAACAGTGATTTACAACAAAATTATGAAACATGAGAGCAGATGGGAAGAAAGAGCCCAGGATGAAATGATTCTGGCTAGTATTATCTTGAAGAGAATATACTAATAAATTCATTATGCAGTGATCTGTTAACTCTCCTCATGAGGAGTGTGGCAGCAGCAATGTCAAGAGCACGGATGGCATTATGGAGCCATGGGGACCAGCCAGTGGGTCATTGAACTGCTTCAGACAAGACCTTATAAATGAGTTCGAAGTAGGGGGTTATAAATGGTACTATTAATAGCAGTAATTATTTAAATAATGGGGAGATGACATAAGTGAAAGCAGCATTCAACGTCTAAAGAATGTGGGAAGAGTCAAGAACGACTTAGAGAGTTGACTCAGCCAACACAAAGATTCAACACAGAAAGAAATGATACGGTAAATGATAATATTGACTTTGAATGGCTTGTGCTGACACATCTATGTGACTGCCCTCATGGTAGCGATTGCTGCACAGTATGTGCATTTGTGGATTTGAACAGACTGTATGTACATAAAAAGACCACTATACGTATATAATATTTCTGACATATTACACTTAATGTTTCCGATTGTATGCATGTACCACCAAACAGGGAGATGCTTGACAATAGCAAGCATTTCTCTTGCATTTAGTGTTTGTCTTAAAAGATTCTCAAATCATTTTCTCCCATCACTTGTGATGGCTCTTAACCCTTCTGTGTGACTTACTTGCATTGAAGAACATACCAAAACTTTCTGCTCAGAAAATTATAGGGTATATTGGAATTCCCAACTAAGGTATTTTCAAATATCTTACCAATGAAGTCATTTTCTCAGTGTTTCATTTTTAAAAAAGTAGAGGAAAAACCTTTGGAACCTTTTTTCATAAACTTTGCTTTATGGGACAAGTCCTCACTATAGAGCTGGGATGGAATTAAGCATTAGCTCTTCTATCCCAGTCTCTCATAAGCTGTAGATCACTGTGTTTGACTGGAATTTTTTTAATTTAAATTTTATTTTAAGTTTCTGAGTGTTTTGACTGAATTTAAGTCTCTGTACCATGTGTGTTGCTGGTGCCCATGGGAGCCAAAAGAGGGTGTCAGATCTGCTGATGGTTGTGATCTACCATGTGGGTGTTAGGAACTGAGCCTAAACTCTCTGGAAGAGTAATCAGTACTCTTGACCACTGAACCAAATCTTCAGATCTTCAGATTGTCTTTACTAGAAAAAAAATTTCAGGACTTGAAATATAGTTCAATATTAAGAACTTGTTTAGCATTCAACAGGTTAGGCTTGATTCCTAGTGCCACAAAATTAATTAAGATGTGATGACCACACATACACACACACACACCATCATCATCTATAAACACCCTGAATTTTGCCACTGTGTCCACAATATGTGTATTACTTGAAACAGTGATTGTCATAACGTGATTGTGAACAGATATTCACTAAGTATGTGAACTAACATTGTCATGTGGAAGAAAATCTTCACCTTAAAACCAGATGCCTGAGTAATGAAAAACTTTAAATTTCCTTATCAACTGAGTGATTGGTTAGCATGGGTGAGATGTATACTCTTATGTTGTTAGTCTGAGTTCTGTTTGAAGATGAGGCAGTTTATAGGAAGATGTCATCAGTGTGATATGAAATTACGAGACTATCCAATGGCTCTTTGGATAGCACCATTTTGTTAGGATGCTTTGACTTCCATTGGTTTCAAGTGTAGGGTTGCAAGGCATCTTCACAAGGAAGCACCTCAAAGGTTGCCTCATCTTCACCAAGAGGTTGTAGGCACTATGTACTACCTGACACAGGTTAGTGATCTTGATTAAATTTTCTCTGTCCCTAACTTGACTGTGTTAATGCTTAAAAATTACAATAGTAGGTTCTCTATTTGCTTCATATTTTAAAATATATATGCATATATATTTTTATATATACCAGTCACATATTTGTTGCTAGTAGTAGTGGTGGTAAACAATGAAACACATTTTTTATGTAAATAGAGAAAAGTAAAAGAATGATATATATAGAGAAAGCACAGTGGCACATACAGTCTGAGACTATAGCCTTGAAATGAATGAGGGAGAAGGAAAAGACTGAACTCACAAATCCTAATCTTTCTAGTACAAAGGAAGTAAGAAATAGTTGGGAACACTAAGAAATAAAACCAAAGTCTTCCAGAACCATATCTCACTCAACTTTGGGTTGAAAAACTTTGGGTTTTTTATTTGATTGCTTAAAAATCCTCTAAGCAAGTGTCCCATAACTTTTTGTTGTTGTTAGAAATTTTTATTTGTGATT
Organism: Microtus pennsylvanicus; assembly: GCF_037038515.1. Lineage (NCBI taxonomy): Eukaryota > Metazoa > Chordata > Mammalia > Rodentia > Cricetidae > Microtus > Microtus pennsylvanicus. The sequence goes on along the minus strand of NC_134585.1, from coordinate 47,092,011 downwards.
AAGTCAGCTCTTTGACATACATGTATATAATATATTCTGCTGACGGTCCCTGCCAAACCTATTAATTCACTTCTTCTCTATTGGTTCCTTAACCAAACTCATAACTTCAGGTTTTATTTTGTGACCCATTTCATTTAACCAGGACCAATTGTGTGAGCATTGGATTGAACCTATACGAGCCTCATGGGGTCACTGGTGGGTACCCGGTTGTAGGCACCCACTTCCTCTTTTTGAATCTATCTGTAACAATTAGTTCATCAGTGAGGAGCAGAATCCCCTGAGCCCCTCCTCTACCCAGGCCCAAATATCTACAGACCTGCTCTTGTGAAGACTCAGTGAAGGCATCCATCCATGGTGCTGTGAGTTCCCAATTCCAAAGGCCATGTCTGACTCAGAAGATGGTTTTCACAGTCCTTGCTCTAATATTCCAACTTTTACATTTTCTGGTACTTGAGTCTTACAGGAGGTGATGTTTTAGTCGCCTTTGGTGGAAGTTTTAGAGCTCCTTTGTGGAACACATCCTGTGGGGCCTTCAATATATTTAAGCTCATGTAACCAGTGAATCAGGTTGACAAGATCAGGTGTGCTTAGTGTGGTATGACCATAGTGAACAATCTTGCATTTAATAGACACATTATAAAAGAGAATGGGAAGACTAATGAGAAGACAGCACACACTGACTCCCAAAGGAATAAAGGAAAGTATATAGAGAAATTGGATGTAGGAGTGATGGGCAGCAGTTTGAATCATAAAACTGTTATCTTTTAGGTTTCCTAAAATAGACAAAAATAGACCCTGTGTAGGAATCGGAATAATATGACTTTAGTCAAAATTTATTTCAAGAAACTCTTGGAAAACTGTAGGGAGTTTGTCATGTCCCTCCATTACTTGATACTTCAACTTGAAAACATTTTGGTTGAAATTAGTAGATCAAAAGTTAGTATGTGTGTGTGTAGTTCTGTTGCAACATGCAGTGATGTAGAGGTGAAAAAAATCTGGCCATGTCAATATAAAGAGCTGAGAATAAAGAAAGAACAAACCATCTTAACCATTTTTATTTTGTCCATTGTTTGAGTTCAAACCTACAGCTTCACATATGTTAAAAACTCTCAATCTACCTTCATCCTCAAGGATGTCTTTTAACTGGGAGATTCAGGTTGTGAATTCTGGGAGACGCTTCCAGAACATGAAGAAACAAAGTGTGCCCAGTAGCTTGACTCAGGCTTTTAAAAAAGCAACAAAAAGTGAGGTCATCAACTCAAACATGCTGAGACGGGAACAGGAGACTAAGAAAGCTGACTTTCAAGTGAAAACAAGCAGAAAGCTTCAGAAATATGAACTAAATAGACCCTGACTTGGAAGACCTGAGATGAAGAAAGAAAATGCTTCCTAATTATTTCAAAACTGGAGAGCACAGAGGAAAAACTCTTCCAATGTGTTAACTTTCCAACTGGGTATCTGAAGGAGATGGCCTGAGAGCCAGGATGCTCCGGGAAGCTCAGATGATGGGCACCGAGCTCAATCTTGCATAGGCAGTGCATGCCGCTCAGCTGTCCACCTCAGAACAGATGCCGTTCAAATCTACACTTCCTGGACAGACTCATCAAGTTCAGTAGTTTGTGTCCTGTTCTGTATGCAAATCATATCCATGAGTATTAACTAAGGTTGCAGGAGGAATTAAGTTCCATAACAAATGCTTTAGCCAAGAGGCTTTTGGGAATAAAATTGTGTCTTCGGGCAAAATTCTCATAAACTAGACATCATCTTTGATTTACAATTTATAGCATTTTTTGTCACTGTATTCAATGCCCCCAGTCTGATGTGATATGACTGACTGTCCAAGTGGGAGGATCATTCTACACATTGAAGCTAAGTCAATGAAATTAGAAATTGAGGAAAACACATAACAATCTGAAATTTCCCATTCCATTTCATTTTATTGTTGTTTGTTTAAGATAGTTAAAATATTTGTGTATGCGTTAATCTACCCTAAAAGAAATGATTTAAAAGATATTGGTCTTTTAGATATATGGTGTTCTACTCTACTGTGATAATATTCAAAGATAAAGACACAGGTGGGGAGGTGTGCGATCCTACTTTTCATCATAGGCTATCAAAAAACACCAGGTGGTTTAAATATGGGGGAAGATTGGGAATGGAGAGATGGTTCGGTGCTTAAATAACAGTGGCCACTCTTGCAGAGAAAATGGGTTAGATGACTGGTACCCACATTCTCTCTCACAACCATCCGTAAATCCAGTTCCAGTGGACCCTTCACCATTTCATCTCCGTAGGCATAAGCCATGAACCTGGTGCACTGACAACATGGACACAAAGCATGTATCCGCATAAAATAACAAAACAGACAAACCTTTCAAAAACATTGAAAGGCATAAAAGCTGCACAAGTTTCCCATCAGGTCTGAAGAGTAAACAAAGAAGAGGAGAAAATGAGACAATATTAAACAAATTTGATTTTGTCAAGGCACTCTTCAGAGCAGATTGGTATATTATATAAACAACAGTATGTAAAACAAACTGATGTCATAAACCATAAATAATGAAAAGAGACTACTTTAATTAATGTATACATGGAAATGAATGATAAATGCTTTCTAGAGAATCCTGTCTCATTTTTGAATCATGTTGATATTCAATACATTATCAGAATGACTACGTTCAAGAAACAAGACCATTTGGCAAAAAATGTATTCATGTATACATAAGTAGCTGGAGCATATGTTTGCAGTTATTGGTAAATGGGTGCGGTGCACAGATATGCTTAATTTCTTATTGATCATCTATTTTTAAAAACCTAGATGAAAGATACCTCTGAGCATTATTTATGCTGACTAAATTTTTTAAAGTCAAAGGCTTTTGCTATGAAACAATTGAAAACAGTTTTTCAGTTATGAATGTATTTTGAAATAGGGACTATTTTACTTTTCCCCATCTCGATGATCCTTTTTCACTGATTATAAAGTCACAAGAAAGCTCATAATTAATTTTACTAAGGTATTTCCTGGGTGGATGAGCAATGTGAGAAAAAGAGTTCTATGTGTGCTTTAAAAAAATAGTATCTTGGTAAAGATTCTTCAGAGATCCTAATGAATGGTAGGAGGCGATATCGTGGGGCTTGGGAACTTTGAGATGTGCACTCCAATAGTATGAGTGAATGCAGATGGGCAGAACAAAGTAGTTCCATAGCAGATGGGATAAGCCACTCTCCACAAACGCACACCACAGCCCGAGAAGATTTTTATGGTTGCTTTGCATGATGTTTGGAAAAGACTTATGTAACGTTAGTATGTGTATTGGTTCCAGATTATCAGCTGGGTCTGTGGTTTTGAATTTTGTCATATGTGAAAAACTGTTGCTGAATTCCTGGGGAAAACCCTGCTTTCGTGAAATCTGGGTTTTAAAAATAGCAAACACACCAATACCCTGACCATAACCTAACCTCTGCTTCTTCCAAAGATAGCTTCTGGATATAAGCTAATTTTAACACCCTCTCCCCCAGTGCAACATCACATAAATCAATTAAGTATGAGATCAGAACTTACAGTACAGGCAACTTCATATGCTTTTATTGTTGCTCAACTACTTTATGTCATTTGTCTCCAAGGGTCCTAGATCTCCTCTCGTTTTACAGAAAAGCTGACTAGTATCATAGAAACCTATTAATAAGAAATGTGAGCAAATTAAATGCTATTCATCCTAAAACTGAACACCAACAATTCAAAACACTTTGTTTAAATTAACTGAAGTGGAAATAAAATATGTGTTATATAAGGAATGAGACAGAATATTTTGACCTTTTTATCTATTTTATTTTTGACATGCTGCAATATAAACCTCAATGTGTGCTCTTTTGGCAGTGATACATTTTGACATGGAACGAGAGATGGAACGTGCTGGAAATAAGGGTTGCAGCTGGGGACTGAGTCTGTCTCACAATCAATGGCTGTGTTTTTTCTGTGTTAAAGTACAGGAGACACGAGAAGAAAACTGATATGTGTGAGGAGTCCATAGGCTGAGCTCTCAGTAACCATTCTCTTCTTATGCTGGTGGATGGAAGCCACGCTGCATCTGGGCAAGAGCTGCAAAGCGAAGCTATATCTCGAGCCCTCAAATTGTCTTCTAGCTTTATTGTTCTTATGAAAGTTTAGAAAAACGAACAACAAAAAACTTTGCAAGGTCATGTCTATGCTTCAACCATTCATGTTCTCCATATATTACAAGTACAGAGACTCCTCCCTTACTATAGCAAACACATGGTTCATAAAGGAGGTGACTGTTGAGATCAGCTGCTGTCTGCTTCCTCCCGTGCAGTTCTTTACAGATTGAGAAGAAGGAAGTTGGGGAAGATTAGAAACAATGAAAAGAGAGTATATGAAAAGTAGAAAGCCCTCAGTGTTTCTGGTTTTATGTTCGGGTTTGAGTGAATTGTGTTATCTGACAGCCTTGTCGTTTTCTTCTGTCCAAAAATAATCCATGGTGAGTGCCACAATTTGGAAAAAAAAATCAATCATATAGCATACTAAGATGATGATTTCCAAAACAAACAAACAAAAACCCCAAAGACCTTTAACTACAACAAAGTCAAAGAAGATATTAATCAACCTCAATCTTTGGTTTCTGAGAACATTTTTAAAGCTATGAAACTTTCATCTCCCAGAGTCCCGGTTGAGCTCTAAAACAATGTCAAGGGGGTGATTCTGTTCTCCCCTAGCTGGCTTTTGGCCTACTGTGAGGCAGCTGATTCTGCAAACCTGGTATCAATAAAAGGGGGGTGCTATCCCTGTGTGTATTGTGTGGGTGTGTTAATCTACCACCCATGTCAAATTGCCTGAGCACTAAGGGAGGTGGATGAGGATTTGGGGGAAGGGTGGAGAAAGCTTGGCTTTTCTTATCTCATTCAAATTGGTGTATTCATTTCAGCTCTCATGTGTCTTATAAAAATCAAGATGGGTGAGCTCCTGGGGGACTCTAGTATATTTCCCCCTGTCAGCTAAGGATTATACCCTACGATCTGCCCCCAAGTGCTTTATACACAGCCATTTAAAATAACTCCAGTAACAGGATCTTTAATTGACTCAGGGATGGTGGGGGCCTTCCCACTATGATTGTAGTTTTGGTTCAAAGGAGAAGAATGAAGTTGATTCTCTGCCTTGTGTCTAACTAACAATATGTGAAAAGATTCATTTAGTTCTTAATCCTTATGGAGGATCTGAAAAGAGCTGGCCATTTAACAGCCACACAGTGTTCTTTTGAGCTGTTTTTCTTATTTAGGTCTTGGTTGTTAAAGCTCTAACTGCTCCCCTCATTGTTCAACAAGAAAAGAGGAAAGAGAGAAAGAAAGAAAGACAAATTGGTATTAGTAACTCAGAAGGCAATGAACTGAACTTAAAAATGAAAGCAACTTCAAGTCTTCCGGAGGTTAAAATTTGGCTTGGAATATTCTGTGATTTGTTGTATCAGGAAGATAAAAGAATAAAACTGAATAAAAGAAAACCTTATTTAGAGAAAGCTTATGCATATAAAGAAAATGTTTGACCTTTCCCAACTGTATCTCTCCCAGTTTTACTATTATAAATGAGCTCAAGAGAATCTTGAAGGAGCAAAGTGGTATATAAGTACACTATCTTGGTATTTGTGGCATCAGGATTGCACAGATTTAATTGCACATACTTTTTTAGGGTGCACAGATAAATATTTCTTCTCAACTCTTATTTTTTTTCCTCGTTTTCAGCACTATATCAAATTGAGAACATTTTACTACAAATTTGGAGAAATGAGACAAAAGGGTTGTTTGGAATATTTGTTCTAAAAATCAAAAGTACTATCATCTATCAATGGCTGCATATCTGCTTCTGGTTTTGCTAGTTCTTCTAGTTCTTACTGCTTTGAATGTTATCGAGAAAACTGAGAGAGCAGGCAAAGCCAAAGCTCCTGCATTTTCCCCAATCAACCTAAAGGCTGAGTGAATGTAATGTATAGCTATTACACCTCCTAATTGCCTCTAAAGAGATCCATGGCGTACACACTCATATCAATGTAATCCCAAAGGTTTATGAACACGGAACTGAGTCTGAGAGGTGGCATTTAGTTGAAATATGGGTTTGTCTTGCCATACAGGATCATGATCCCAGATCTGTGCATAAGGACACATCTGGGTGCCCATGAGAGTAGGAAGGTTAATATATGAATCAAATCACAGCAAACTGGGTGTACATATTTTGTTAAAATATCACAGGCTTTGGTGAGGCAGTAATCGTGACCAAGGTATACAAATAAGAAAACACTTGCACTACTAAAAGCAAGAACTCACCAAGGCCAGCTGGCCTGGGTCTGAAAAAGCGTGGGATAAAACCGGACTCGCTGAACATAGCAGACAATGAGGACTACTGAGAACTCAAGAACAATGGCACTGGGTTTTGATCCTACTGCACGTGCTGGCTTTGTGGAAGCCTAGGCAGTTTGGATGCTCACCTAACTAGACCTGGATGGAGGTGAGTGGTCCTTGGACTTCTGACAAGGCAGGGAACTCTGATTGCTCTTCGGGCTGATGAGGGAGGGGGACTTAATTGGGGGGAGGGGAATGGGAGGCGGTGGCAGGGAAGAGGAAGAAATCTTTAATTAAAAAAACAAATTCTGATTTGGGGATTGGTCTCCACTGTTTTTTTTTTAACTATCTTTAAACTTTCTTGAAAGAATGAATAAGCAGTTACTATGTTATTTTATTATCATATGTAAAAGGCTTATTTGTTTTTCTTTCATGTATAATGGTTTTATGTCTGCATGTATGTTTGAGCACCATATGGGGATAATGCTCATAGTGTCCAGAAGAGGGCGTCCTCTGGAGTTGAAGTTACAGTGTGAGCCACCACTTAGAAGCTAGGGATCAAATATGAGTCCTCTGGAAGAGCAGCCGGTGCTGTTAATCAAATGTGGGTCCTCTGGAAGAGCAGCCAGTGTTGCTAATCAGAGTCCCCCTTTTCACAGCCTATAAAACAGTTTGGAAAGAATTGGCCTGGTTTTGTTGTTGTTGTTGTTTGCTTACTAAATCTGTTGAAGAGATTTTGAGCAACGATTGGAATATTTTCTGGAGAGGCAGTTTTGAAATGAGTCCACACTGAGATTTATTTTGCTCCCTTGGAGATGGCCAGTTGGCCTGCATGACTAAAGCTGCAGGCAAGGAGAAGAGAGTAGCATGGGAACAAATAAAGGGTGATTTCAGCTGTTTCCCAGAGTGAGATTGACGCCATTCAACCATTGCTAAAAAGTTAGCATACACTCGTGATAGTAATAGGTACTACTGGGGCAGGATATAAAAGTTAGAAAAGACCTACTGTGTACGTGGACATCTATCTGGTATGCTGGAGACCTCAGACAGCCAGACCAGCAGGTGGAATGAAGAGGATCTATATAATGCTTCCTCAAGAACACTTTTGGCAATGAGACACCTTCTCTGGGAGTTTCAGGTAGTTCCTGCTGCAACACCTTTCAGAAATGATTAGATAAGAAGAAAATATTCTGAGAATCACTGTTTGCTTTTCCATATGGAAGCAGTATTTACCTCTTTTCCTATCAAGTCTAACAAGGGTATGATGGGACTACTGATTATCTAGAGTTCATCTTTACAATTAGTAGATGTCAAAAACTGATCTTTTCTAAGAAAGAAGGTGAGAAAGTCCTCATAATTCAGAGTTCAAGTTTATGTCTTCTTCATTATTGTTATTTTTAATGTACCATTAGGTATTTTTTGCTGTCCACAAGGATTTTGGTGGGGTCTCCCAAAAGGGCTAGCTGATATTTGATTTGGTTAAATTTGATTTTCTTAAAATGGTTTTTATATGAGTAACCTAGTATTGTTGAACATTAAAGGTTGGCTTGCTGTGCCACCTCGGGTATATATGTCACTTTAAGTAGCGCTCCCAATTACCCTTAGATTTCCTTTCAGATCTATATAGCAAAATGAACAAATGTGTATCCAGGACTAGAGCAAGAACTCAGTAAGTACTCTCCTTGAATGCATGGAATTTGGGTTCCATTCCAAGAATGGAATTATGAAAATTCCCACATTAAGACAAACAAACAAAATAAGGGCTTGGCATGGAGATATTCACCATAAACCAACATAAAGGCAAAAGTAGGCAGAAATCCAGGGTTGCTGGCCAACTAACCTAAGCTACTTGAACATTTCCAGAAAGGTAAATAGCATTCAAAGATGACACTTGAGGTTATCCTCTGCACACAGATACACACTGATACATACATACTCTTGCATATGAGCACTCACACATATGAGCACACACATGCCTTGTGCTCGCTCTCTCTCTCTCTCTCTCTCTCTCTCTCTCTCTCTCTCGCTCTCTCTCTCACACACACACATGCAAGCAGGCATATCTACAAAATAAGGTCTTTTAAGCAATAATTTTGAATCCAGGCTTAACTTTTTGTCTACATGTTGGTAGTTTTCTATTCACACATTCTCTAGACTTGCTAAACATATCTTAAAATTTCCAGCATTCATATCTTTATTGATACTTAAAATTAAATCAAAAGCAATCATATTCATTTTCTCCAAAAAGAATACCAGTGACTTTAGTTCAGCTTGCTCTTACTCTCAAAATTGCAGTCCCTTACCCCAAACCTTTCTGAGTCTCACCACCATTGTGAGATTCCTCAACAAATTTTTCACATTAGCAAAATGATTGAAGAATTTTGTGAAGTCTCTCAAAGTCAACCATTATCCTACATCTCCTTGTGACTTTAAATATCCCCTTTATCATTTATGACCCATATTAGGTTTTGGCACTATGGTATTGCTTTGCTTTCAGTAAAGTTCCCTGGACATTTTACCCCCACTCCCCCCCCCACACACACAAGCACACATAGGCACACAAACAAACACACACATATATTACAAAAGCAAATAGCAACTTCTTTTCTTCCTTTTTGAATTTGCAAAGGTTATCTTGACAAAATGTCCTGAATAATAGTCATCAACTCTCAGGGAAAGCAGCTCCAATGTAGTCAAAGAAAGAACTCACAGAAGATTCAAAACACAGGTAGCAGCAGGCAAATGGCTTTCAGAGAGGTCAGGTGTAGTAATAAGAGCGGCGGGGCTGTGTCCCCAACACCCCGGCTGCCTGCACGGCTAGCTTATGCCCCGAAATAATTACACGGACACTGTATTCTTTTAATCACTGCTTGGCCCATTTCTATCTAGCCCTTACTGGCTAATTCTGATATCCCTATCAACCCATATCTAATAAACTGTGTAGCTCCGGTCTTACCAGGAAAGATTCAGCATGTCTGACCTGGCGGCTTGCTTCATCGCGTGCATCTTCCCGGGAGCAGGGAGCATGGCATCTCTCTGAGGCGTCTGCTCCCAAGAGGAGAGCTGTCGAGTCTGAGCTCACTTCCTCTTCCTCCCAGCGTTCTGTTCTGTTTACTCCACCTACCTATGTTCTAACCAATAAAATGGGCCAAGGCAGTTCCTTTATTAGCCAATGACCTTCCTCCATCAGTCAGGGTGGCCAAACTTCCCACTCCTAAAATAGACTTTGAACCATCACTTCTCAATCTCCTTTTGCAAATCTGGTTATGACTTGGTTGCTACAGCAGGGCATTTTAATACTGACAGCTTGGGGCACCTGTGCAGGTGTGTGCAACGACACAGCCAATTGGCTATTTAGATAATGACATGAGGAAAACCAACTCCATGCTTTGACTAAGTTATAGGGACAAATGAACTAGCTAACTGAATGAGAACAGTTCATCTTGGAATGACACCATGAAGGCTCAGAGTGTAAGCTAGAAAAAATCAGTATTGGCTTGCCCATTGTGGTGTGTGCTACAATGTGATTCTTGATATCAAGGGAGAGATGAACATATGACATAAAGCACTGGATCTCCCAGATTTGTGTCCTGTATAGTCAAGACATGGACCATTCCTCTCTCAGATCATAAATTAGTGCCAGTCATAGATATCATCTCAGACTTTTAGTGAAAAGGTAGACTTGTAATGTACAGAATTTTTTCTCACCTCTGATTCAATTTAGTCTTAGCAAAACTAAACATGAAATTCTTTTAAAAGCTGTGATGGATCATATGCTTGAGGTGTGTACCATTCCTCAGAACAATAATGAAAAGCTTGTTAGTCTCCTCATACATAGAAAAAAATGAACTTAGATATGACTTCCTAAGAAATCACAAATTATCAGGACCTGAAGCATATTTTCCAAGCATTAATCTTAAATAACTAAAACAAATTAACAAAATAAATAACAACAAAATTGGTAAAATAGTATCACTGTTTATATTAAATTAACTGTCACAGAGAGATAAATCACAAAACATGCATTTGAATTCTTTTACTCCTTACTATAGTTTTGCAAGATAATAGGTAACCTTATTTTCAGTTACCAAATGCTAAATAATTAGCTAATACCAAATAACTGCTGGATTTGGAGTGTAACAGTATTCTCACAGCATGGTAGATACCTATGTTCCTCTCTATTCATCCAAACTTCTACTGCAGCAGTGCTATGGGATAATGCTCTTGTACCCTGTAAAAATTTGTCACTCGTATTGGTTTAATAAAATGACAATTGGCAAGTAGCCAGGCAGGAAGTATAAGCAGGGCAACCAGACTAGGAGAATTCTGGGAAAAGAAAAGGGTCAGTCTGCAGTTGCCACCCAGGCAGAGGAAGCAAGATGAAAACGCACTGAGAAAAGGTACCAAGCTGTGTAGCTAAACATAGATAAGAATTATGGGTTAATTTAAGTTGTAAGAGCTTGTTAATAATAATCCCAAGCTAATAGGCCAAAGAGTTTGCAGTTAATATAAGCCTCTGTGTCTTTCTTTGTACCGAATGGCAGTGGGAGTCGGCAGGACAGAAACTTCTGTTTACAGATTCACACCCTCAATCCTAGAACCTGTGAAGATGCAGTTATAGGACTCCATGAGTTAGGGTTATACATGAAATCAATGTTGCTAATCAGGTGGCTAATTTACTATGTTTTTCTGGATTGTTTATGTAGTTAGGCTTTGTGAAGCATAAATGTCTTTAAAGGTGGAAGATAGAACCTTAACCATGGAAGAATGCAACATGAATTGGTTGTGAAGATGTAAGAGGGGACACTGAGCTGAGTAGTTCAAGGGTTGAAAACACAAGGAAATGTTTTCTCTAGAGATTCAAAGAAGCTTTGGCACACACTAGCATCTTGCTTTTAGCTCAATGAAATTCACTTGTTTGTTTATTTTTGCTTTCTTTTTCTGCTTCTGACGTGCAGAGCTGCGTGTTAATAAATTAATATTACTGTGGGTAAACCGCTATAATGGCTGAGAACTGGCATCCATTGTTTTCCACTTTGCCCCCTTTATCCATCTCTCTGAACTCTGTGCTCAGGTTCATGTTATATTAAAACATGGTCTTTTGCAGCAGCATCCTCAGGGCCTGAATTTCCTGAACACTGAGGATTATTTCCCTTTCACCATTCCAGTGACTACACTGAGTCTCTTGCCCGTCAATCCTGTGGCCCGTGTTCCGTTTAGGTTCCAATTCCTGGGTTCTAATGATCAATACTTGGGCCCTATGGGTAGGACTCGTGAGCATGTTCTGTTCCACAATTCTAGAGAATGCAATGGTGAGATAAGTAAAGAATAAATGAGAGGCTTTTAAACCTTCATGGCTTCAAGGCTAGAAAGGATTTCCTATGCTACCTGCTCTAACATTTTCAATTACATTTCTCATCATTTAGATGAGGAAACCAAGGCTGAGTGAGCCTAAATCCCATGGTGAAATTCACCTTCCTGTTTAAATATGCACCAACTAATGAGCAAGTTTATCTGAGTCTGAGTGCATGGGCTTTTCTTATCTGCATTCAGCCTGAATAGGATTCTGCAGATGAAGTCTCAGAAGACTGCTGTAACACAATGCCTATTCCGCTTGGAAGTTGAAGGAAAGCCCAGTATCCTTAAGGCTAGCACTTCAATGCCAGTGTTAGTTCTTCTAACCTATCCCACTGGCTTGCCTTTCTTCATGCCTACTCTCTTCCTCACTCTCCATTACATGTGATCACTGATTTACATTTCACAAGGAAGCAGCCAGAATATATTCCTCAAGTGTTTAACACAATAGTGCTACAGGCAATATCAATAATGAAGAGCGAAACAATCATATATTATATTTATTATTGGGTATGCATATTTACTTTATGACAGAGTCCCAATCCATTCCCAAATGGTTAGCAAATTCACTGGACTTCTTTGCTGGAAGGCTTTTCAAATTTCCAATAATCCCCTTTTCTCTGAGGCCCACAAAATAAAGTTGTCTCTTAAACTTTAACTGTGTTCTCTGTGTGTCTATGCTTAAAAAAATGGAAAAAACAAGAGTGCTCCTTCTTAAATGGTCATTACTTTTAACCAAGTTTTTAACTCAGCAGAGTCAGGCACATGGGAAAATTTTTTTCAGTGGTATATTTCAATGAACAAAAATCCATAGTTCTTAGTCTTACAGGGAATGTACCTTGCTTTACCTAATGGATCATTTCAGGCTTCACTTATTGAATTCGTGTTAGTTCAGTGAATTCACTATGTTAGGTCAGGTTTTAATGACTTTGTCATACTAATTATTTTCTCCTGAAATGTATCCATCTGACTGCAAACTTTCTGAAGCCCTGTGTGTCAGGAAATGTTCAACAAGGTAGTCAATCCTTGAACTCAAAAGGTATGGTCAAGGGGTCAACAAGACAGTTAGAGGTGCTTGCTGCTAACACTGACAGCCTTACATTGAGTTCATTGATATAAAGAGGTATTAATGACCAGTGATTGTTAATTCCTAATTTTTTTAATGGTAATGTTTGTGTGTTTCCCTTCTTTGGGGTTTGCTGGTGTGATGTGTGCAATCATCTGTCGCCTGTGATTTCATGGGTGCAGATAACTTCCTTGGGTTGGAGTTTTCCTTCTAGTACTTTCTATAAGCCTAGATTTGATTTGTAGATATGTATTGTTTCAATCTGTTTTTTTTTTTCATGAACTATCTTCTTTTCTCAGTCTACAGTGATTGAAATCTTTCCTGGGTATAAGAGTCTGGGCTTGCATTTGTAGACTTTTAGTGTCTTCATCACATCTGTCCAGGATGTTCTGGCTTTCAGAGTTTCCATTGAGAAGTTGGGTGTAATTCTGATTTGTCTGTCTTTACATGTTACTTGGCCTTTTTCCTTTGTGACTCTTAATATTCTTTCTTTATTTGGTATATTTAGTGTTTTGGTTATTATATGGAGTGGAGACATTTTTGTGATCCAGTCTATTTGATGTTCTGTAAGCTTCTTATACTTTTGTAGGTATGTCCTTCTTTAGGTTGAGAAAGAGTTCTTCTATGATTTTGTTGAATATATATTCTGTACCTTTGAGTTGGAGTTATTCTCCTTCTTCTATCCCTATTTTTTTTTAGGTTTGGTCTTTTCGTGATGTTCTAAATTTCCTGGATGTTTTGTGTGTAGTATTTAACATTTTCTTTGACCAATGAATCTATTTTCTCTATCTTATCTTCAATTTCTGAGATTCTGTCTTCCATCTCTTGTAATCTGCAGAACATGCCTGCATCTGTAGTTACTGTCATTTACCCAGATTTTTTATTTCCAGAATTCCCTCAGTTTGTATTTTCTTTATTGCTTCCATTTCAGTTTTCAAGTCTTGAACTGCTTAAACTGTTTGTTTCACCCGTTTGTCTGTTTGTTTTTCTTGGCTTTAAGAGATTTATTGATTTCTTCCATTACCTACCCATCTCTTCCTCCATTGGGTACAGATGGGGCCTGTGGCTTAGGTGGTCACTCTTCCTGCTGGTGCAGATGGAGCTATGCCTCTGGTAGTCCCTGATGCATCTCTGGGGGCTCCTCTACAGGTACAGTCAGAACTCTGGTGTTTGTAGGTACAGTGGGAGGTCTTCCAGTGTGGGGAGGCTGCTCCTAGATCTCTGGAGCTTTGCTGGGTGGGGGTAGAGCATGAGATATGCTTCAGGGGCTAGGGCCTAGAAAGAAGGACTCTCTAAGAGGGAACCCAGACACTCACCTATTCAGGGGCAGGCAGGGCCAATGCTCCAGTGGTCAGAGATGCCACTAATAATTTTCTTATTGTTAAGAAAAATGATGCCTAGACTTTGGACATGAACTTGGATCAATTTTAACACCTACTTGAAACCAAGAGATACTGGCCTAGTTGTGTTATATTAAAGGTTGGGTGGTTAAATATCTGCTGTCACTTTCTTTCTAGAAATCATCTAGAAGACACATAACAATGTGATTCTAGCTACACCAACAGCTATCAAAATGGCTGGAACCAGATCCCAAATTCATCACTTTTACATCCAGTCTCTGGGGCCTAAGGAAACATATGGATCCCAATGGATGGATGTTCTTATGAGTTCCTAAAGAGGTTTTAATTTTGTTAAAGTAAGGTAGGATTAGACAAATGAAAAAGTAATTATAATCTTACATGAGAGTAAATACTCTTTACCTTGGGTTTACATCTTCATAAATCATAAGTCAAAAATTCCTTGACAAATCTATTGAGCACACTCTAGTAATACATAACACTGAAGGGATCAGTGGCTTAGATTCATGACTTTGAATCTGACCAGAAGATGTATCTGGTTACAAAGAAACAGCATTGTAAAAGGATACTACTACATCACAGATGTCTGGTTAATAAACAAAACAGAACAAAACACCATTTAAAGTATGGTTCCTACCTTAACATGTAAGCCCACATTGATGAAGGGAATCTATTTGTGTAGAAAGGCATGGTTTACACACTAATGTAGAACCTGTGAGTGACTACCATAAAATACTCAATAAACATTGACAGAATTCATGAGCACAACCTGTGATGAAATGTCTCTTGAGAGACTTCCTATGATTGCTTTACTTCCAGATGAGTCTGCCCCATAAACATTTACTATCTGTCCAGATAGAGGTAGTCAGAGAGTGAGAGAAATTAAATGGGTATTTCACTTTTATAAACTTAAAGCAACTGAGTTGGTTTTTCCATTGATATATCTTTATTGGGTACTGTAAATTTGACAGTAAATTGGATCCCTCAGAGGTAGATAAAATTTTGCAGGTTAAATATTCCTCATATTTATCCTGAGTCTGTCATTGATGAGCATGTTAAGTTCATGATTTAAACTCTATAAGATCTGTTTGTTAAATGACTACCACCAGGACTAGTGAGAGGGCTCAATGATTAATAATATCGGTTGTCTTTCTGGAGGACTGAGATTCAATTTTCAGTCCCCGCATGGCGTCTTATAAGCTTTGATGAGTCCAGTTCCAAGAGATCCAATGCTCTCTTCTGGGCTCCATCATATTGGTCACACAAGTGGTACCCAGACATGCATGTGGGAAAAACACCCATATGCATAAAATAAAGCAAAAATTAAAAATAATGGTTATAATATTTTAGAGAATTAAAAATAGCATTTAAAGGAGTCAAAGCACTGACTTCCGTGTAACAGCAATGAATACATGTTATTTTCAACTGCACTCTGCCTCATACCTTTGATGTTATAGGTTTAGCATAAAAAAAATGAATTATCTAAAAGATAGAGTTGTGTGCAACAAATTTTATTTGCATTCATCTTTTTTGTCCCACTGTGATCACATGGTACTATTTAGTCAGAAACTATATTCATACACCAAGTGAAAGAATCAAGAAAATGAGTAAGTAGTAATGAGTAAATGTGCTTCCTTTTCTTTTTTTCCCCACATTATTTATTTATTTATTTTTATTTATTTTTACTTAAAAATTTCCACCTCTTCCCCTCCTCCCATTGCCTTCCCCCTTCCCCATTCCCCTCCCCCTCCCTCTCCAGTTCAAAGAGCAATCAGGTTTCCCTGCCCTGTGGGAAGTCCAAGGTCCTCCCCCACTCCATCCAGGTCTAGGAAGGTGAGCATCCAAACAGATTAGGCTCCCACAAGTGCTTCCTTTTCTTTAAGACAGCCCTGGTCTCTACTGAACAAGAGGAATGAAATGAAGACAAGAGCAAGATCTCTTTCCCTGACTTATACTACCTCTGCTTACAATGGATTATTTATACAGTGCTCCTGGATTTTAACAGTTTCATCTGTCCCACAACCAATAGAGTGACATCATTTAAAATCCTATTAAAGGGGAAGCTGTTATCTAGTTATACGAATTCTAGCTCATTGTCAAACCTTCTTCCTGGGCCCATGGAGAGAGCACATTTCCAATGCCCCTTGAATCCCCTCAATGAGTTCTAGTCAATAGAACATGGGTGCACGTGGTGTACATGACTTCTTGAGAGGGTCCTAAACCTCTGCCCAGCTGTGATAGCTGCATGTCTCTCAGCTGACTGGGAAGGATGATCCCCTGTGATAAACTTGGAGAGATAGTGGGAACACAGAAGAGACTGAACCTGAGTCTCAGAGGCCTTCTAGGGGAACACCTCATGGAAATATCCCTTTGGCTGCCTGAGTGAAAAAATAACTTTCAGTATACAAAACGATGTTACTAACATTTGAAGGAGTTGCTTTTTACAGCATCTATCATTATTTCTCTGCAAAATTAACTTACGAGACAAAGGTTAAGGATGTGAGATGTGTTCTGCAATTCTCTTTACAAGTCGTTAGCCCTGTTTTAAGTAATTGATTTCTTCTGTCAAAACTTTCCATAGACTGTTAAAGGGAAACCCTACTTCTTAGTTTTCATTAGGTTTTCAACTCAGAGCATAGCACCTAGAAAATGGCAGCTAGGCAATAAAAAAGTGATCAATAGATTCATCCCACTCAATAGGCAATTATGGTGTGTGTGTGTGTGTGTGTGTGTGTGTGTGTGTGTGTGTGTGTGTGTGTAAAAATGTGTGCATGCATGGAAGCCAGCGGAGGACATCAGGAGGCTTCTTTGTGCCTTTCTTATGCCCTTCAGACAGAGTCTTTGAATGGATGTTCATCTCAGCTGTGTTGACTAACGAACTCCCAGTAGCCACTTGTTTCTGGACTTACAGGCACCTCCTGCCATGCTTGGCTTCATATGGGCCTGGGAATTGAAACTTCAGTTTGCTTTCTTGGACAGAAAGTTCTATATCCCACTGATCCAGCTTCCCAACTCCAAGCAATTGTTTTGAGACAGGCCAGAGCCCATATAAGATACTGTTTATATGTATTAACTTTCCATAAGGCATCCTGTATTCAAAGGCTGGCTATAACAATGAATGATTTATTACAAGTAACTCAGCCTCTTTTTATCTCTATTCTAGCATGTGAAAACAGGAATAAAAATAGAAGCTTGCCTTGAAAGGTGAGAGCTGGCACGCATAGGGCAATGCCCATCTACTAAATTGATGAGAGGATTGTTAATTTGGATACATGCAGCTTTGGATAGCAGGTCAGGAGGGTAGGACTCACCAAGATTGAGCATAAATAGAAACTCTTGACTAGGAAGTCATGGCTCTTTTCAGAAGGTTCTCATCAGCCTAGCTCAGATGTGTTTTATCAACCTCAATACGATGCAGAAGAAAATTCCAGCCTGGAAACCAGGAGCGTTGCCCTGACATCCTAGAAATCGTGACATAGTCTAAAGGATGCAGGAGGAAGCAGCTTGAGTCACAGTGGAGTAGAGTCTGATGACTGTTGACAGCATCAGAGAAAAAAAACCTATGGCCCTCTAAAGCACTGCACTCATCATAAATGTGTGCCTGGATGGGATTGTTTATTTATATACACACACATGCAAAGATGTTGATCCTGGCATCTGCATCACAAGGCAACTGAAAACTGTTTACTGTATCTTCCTCCAGCGGATGAACTGTATACCGCCTCTCCCCTGGGGTCCCGCTTGGTCAGCAGGCAATACTTTGCTGACTTTGACTTAGTGACCCCTGAAGGCTTAGGCTGTCATAGGTCAGGATATCATGGCTATGAATATAACCCTGTAAAAATACAGTAATGTCCATATGTTTCTATGCCCTGTGAATGAAAACTAAGGTTTTTGTAAAAAAAAAAAAAATACAAAAATACAAACAAAATCAAGCAATTAGAATATTCAGTTATGTTCTTACAATTTATAGGAAGAGCACCTGAACTGTTAAGTTTTATGATCACATTTATTTTTCTTTGAGTTGAGATATATCTTGGGAGTCTCCATCTCGCTTTAGAATTTAAATCCAATCCTCCCCTGACCCCAAGCTGGCAAAGCCAATGCATTTAAGTCTTTGCCAGCTAGGAAAGCTGGTGAGATCATCAGCTATTCTTATTGGTAATTTATCGAGTAGAGAAAGCTGATTAGAGGCAAAGAAAGAAAGCTTGGTCTCACAGACACGTGCATACATAAACGCTTCTGCCTCCCTGCCCCTCTCTGCAGCCCCAACTGTGCAAAGCCCCGATCACATTAGCATTGAGCAGGACAAATGGCTTATTTTCAATCAGCTGGAGTCAGCTGCTTCCCACTTGTCGCCGGCTTTCTGCCTCATCATTGTTCTTCAGGCCCCCAACAGCAGGAGGTAGGGGACACGTGGAGCCACTCTCACCCTCTGGCCCCAAATCCAGTCCTTTTCATCAAATCATAGACAGACACTTTCCAAGAACTTGAATGGGGACCCAGGGCCTCCTCGGGGATTGTTCATTAATCTGCTTGTTCAGACATTCCTCTGCCTTTTGGCTGGCCTGACCAACCCCCGAGGACAATAGTACCCAGAGTGCAATCACTTCTTACAAGCAGTAAGTACAGTTCAGGAAGGCAGGACCATCTAATAAATTCTGAGCATCAGAAAGAGACAAGGCCCCTAAATATCAGCTTTATCTAGATCTGAAGGATGTGGATTGACATATGGACATGAAATATTAACTTTGGGATGAAGATGTATGTGTCCATTGAGAAGTCACCATGAGCAGAACTGTGCTGTGTGCTTGGTGCCAACATACACAGGAGACTAATTAGAATTTATCACAGTGTTTTAGAAAGAGCATCTGACACATCTTAGCACTATGCTGTCCTTTTAAGATGCTACCCTTCTCGTTGGGTAGATAAAACAGGACCACATGAGCTGCAGATAAAATAAACTTCAAGTGAATGGAACAGCAGTCGTAAGAAGGTAGATTTTTAACTTGGAAGGCCTATGGAAGTCTTGAATTATGGAAACCGACATTATTAGAACCTTAGAGGGTTGGTAGTATCTCCATAAATACATTAAGAGAAAATGAGTGGCCTGACCAACTAGACCAGAAAGTGAGAAAGCATAGAATGTGATATATTAGAAAAGAAACCACCCATATATGACTGAGCAAAGCATTGGAACACGGGTTGAACTAGAGACCATTCTGGGAAGCTGAGTTGAACAGGCATTCAAGAAACCCTTGCTTGCTCACTCCTTTTACTGACATTGGACAAAACCATTTTCCAGCTACCTGCTATGCCTAAGATATATCTCCATCAAGTTTTAGGACTCAGGAAGCTACATGGAAGAGGCAGAAAGATTGCTGGAGCTGGAGGAGATGGGTGTCATGAAGGAACATCCGTGTGCAGGGTTGTCAGGTCCAAGAGAGATGGGTATCAGCACCAACAGAGGGTAGTGAACACAGGCACCCACCCTAAGTGAGAATCTGTCTGCAATTGGAACCCATTTGCAAAGAAAAAAAAACACATAATTTTCTTCAATAGAGGATCACTGGGACATAGCCACAATTTACGGCAGGCCCTTGTGAAGCAGTAGATGGTCAACACAGAATTAACACAGTAATATTTTTATAGATTACTTGTCTCATATGGCTTTGTTTGGGCATTTTTTTTTGTCTTACTGATCTTCTGTTTGTATATGGTTTCCAATCTTGTGATTATGTGTGCATGTGCGTGTTTCTTGTGTTCCTTTCTTTCTTTTTTTTCTGGTTTGTTTGTTTCTTTGTCTATTTCTCTTTGTCTTACTTTTTAGAGAAAGTAAAGAGAGGGCATGGAGTTAAGTAAGTAGGGATGTTGGAAGTGCTCAGGAAGAATTGGGGAAAAGAAACTTTGATCAGAATATATTATACGAAACAATGTTTTTCAATAAAAAATTAAAATAAAAAGGTGTGGTAGGAATATAGCTACACCACAATGGCAATGTTCTGTGGGTGACTGAAGAGCTATTCAAAAGTCCTTAGTAACAGGTGGCCCCCAGGAAAACAGGAAAGATATTGCTTTCTTATTTCAAACCTAACCTTCTCTGCTTAATGGAGCGACTTCTTACCTTAGTAGCTCCCTGGGTATCACCAGGCAGTTTAGGAACCAGCATGAAATCTACGCTGGCCCCGGGGCTACCACTTAGCACGCTGAAGCAGCAACTTTTGGAATGGTCTCCCACTGTCTGACAGGGTCTCATTCTGCAGTTCTTTCTAAGGTGTCCATTGAAAAGCCAGCGAAGACTGACTTCAACAGTTCCCATCAAGGATGCCCATCCTGGGAGTTGCTGAACAGAGCGTGAATGTTAACATGGCACTTGTGCAGTTCATGGTAGTAGGAGTGTGCATAGAGACACAATTCTGGAAGCCGGGAGGTCTCAAAATGAGTGCTCTCCCTGACAGAAGAAAACTTCATGATGTGTAGGCAGTGCAGCACACAGTCACCATGGCAACTGCCAAAAGTAAACCTCCGTTTGGACTCTGATGCCACATTGTAGTAAAGCAACCTTAGCAGTAAGGATAAGGATAACGTATACAGTTTCTGCTTCTCTGTGCACTGAATGCGTGGTTGAGTCTTACTCAAAACCTTAAAAAAAAATCACATTCATTTGCCTTTATCTTTTAAAAAAGTAACACATCATAAAATGTGATTTATAAGGTCATTTCCTCGACATTACCATCTTCTCCTGTGCCAACAACCATCAACATTTTAATAGGCTTAATGGGAACACAAGTGAAATTTTTGTAGACCTGTATATTTTCATTTTCATTTACTGGACATATGTGTACCAGTTAAACAAGTTTCCTGTGTTTTACACTAGTGCATGCATACAGAGTAACAAGTTCCTTTTGGATAATCTAGGTCTGAGGAGTCCAAGTTTTACTTCTCCAGCAGGGAAACTGACAGGAAGAATGGTAGTGTCTGTAGAGAACATTTCAAAGGGAGGAATTAGTAACCTGCGAGATGATGATTCAGAGGCACCCCATAATACACACACACACATAAACACACACACATACACACACACACGCACACACACACAAACATGCTTCAGGAATGGCAAGTACATAGCCTGAAGGTCCCTAATAGAAGAACTTCCACTCCTCACTTTCACTGAACCTGAAAAACCAATATCATTCCTTTCCACATCCCCATGATTTTTCATAGGCTGGTGAAAAGCACTTGCAGCCTAAGACTTATTTTGCGAAATCTTGATTCAGGCTGCTGGGAAGAAGAGAATTATATGATGAAAGCTTCAAAGTGATGAGATCCTCTTATCCGATTCTCTTCTTACAAGTGAAATAATCAGAAAGATGGCAAAAGTTCTAGGAAGTCATGGATTGTATAGTCAGTTGTCTCGGAATGTGTTTAACTAGCTCTTCTCTCATTTCTTTTCCCCAACAACAGACAAGAGCTATAAAAGAAATAACAAACAGGAAGGGTTTTGCCACTTTGTCGGGTATACCGGAGGCCCTTTGCCTGGTTGTGTTTGTGTGTGTGCACACATGTTCAGAGGCAAAGGTAACCATCAGGTGTCTTGCTTGATTGCTCTACACCTCACTTTTTGAGGCAGGGTCTCTCACTGAACCCATTCAGCTAGACTAGCCAGCCAACAGTCTCTGGGCATCCTCTTGTCTCTGTGTGTTCCCAATAATAAAAGAAGAGATGATCATTGCCATTCCCTGCTTCTTCTTTTTTTAAACAAACAAACAAACAAATATGGGCACTGAAGGTTTAAACTCAAGTCCCCCTGCTTATACAGCTAGTAATTCACCAATTGAGCAATTTCAGCAGTCACTGGCCTCCTCTTTTGAACGGTAAATGCTTAATTCCCATAGGCTTTGCCCTGACTGAGATCTCAGTGTCCATTGTCTCATCCCTATGTTCTCTTTCTATTTAAGGTTTTGCTAGGTGTTTTCTGCCTCTAAAAATCTACTGTTCCCCCAGGCTGCAATGTTCATGTTTTTGAAACTCTGCCTACAGCCTTTTCCCTGGGTGACCTTTTTTTGGTATTTTTGAAGGACACTTTTAGTTTTCCAGAATTTTCAGATAAGATTAATCTGCTCTGGGGTAATTAAAAAATCTCTTGACCCCTCTTGGGCAGTGCTACTGAATCATCAAAGGGTGCTGATTAGATCTCATTAAAAAGAGAAAGAAGAAAAAGCATGGTATGGAAAAATTCATATCATATTACTTATAATTTAGGTGGGCATTGCTTTATGAAATTAGTCTTAGCTTTCTCTATATTTAACCACACACATAAATATAAGTCAGGCTGTATGTCTGTGTGTGTACACCACTGGATAATTCTGTAAAATGAGTAGTCATCATTGACATTCTCTAAAATCTTTAAAAAAAGAATAATCTGGAATAGATAAATGCACCAAAGGAAGCAGGGTAGTGATGTAATTATATCACTTTCCAGGATGTAACTTTGTCCTCCCGAGTTTAGTGCTCTGGGAGCTTAATGGCTGAAATATTTAATTGCTTGTATTTTATTCACACTAACCAATTTCAAGGTCAAATAGTTCCACTTAGATTACAGAAAAGCAATAAAACAATCCTCATTTGTTAATACTACTTTCAAAAAATTTATATCACTTATGTAGCATGGTGTGATGTAACAATTCCTTCTGAAATAAATATTGCTTCTTGGAGCCGGGCGGTGGTGGCACACGCCTTTAATCCCAGCACTCAGGAGGCAGAGGCAGGCGGATCTCTGTGAGTTCGAGGAGAGCCTGGTCTACAAGAGCTAGTTCCAGGACAGGAACCAAAAGCTACGGAGAAACCCTGTCTCAAAAAATAAAAAAAAAAAAAATATTGCTTCTTGGAAGGAACATTTTTAAGATTCAAGGCAGGAGGGCTTTAAATAACACACACAAAAACAAAAAGCTTCCTGAAACTTAAAAGATTCAAAACGTCCCTTCCTCAACAGTTAAGAAAGCCATAAGGGTCACTGCGAGAGGAGGCACTCAGATCTGGCAAGCTCCTTCCCTCTCATGCAGGGGGCACAATGATTCAGGTTCTGTGAGCCATCACCCAGGTTGGGGTGGGCTTTTGAACAAGGCATCTGTCTTCATTCCTGTAAGCCCTCTACCATGCTCTGAAGTGACCTCAATAAATAAACTCATTGGTTTTCCAAGCTAGACTTTTGTTGAATAGTTACTTTGAGTTACCAATGGTTCCTTGAGGTAGGTAAATGCTTGTTCATGTTTCCCTGGGAAAAGTCACACATCAAGGAGCTAGCCAACAAAACATTTCTTGCAGGTGTGGCTGAGAACCTAGGAAAATCAGAGTTGGTCAAGACACCTTGGCCAACGAACAGTGCTTCACCATCTGAATACAGAATTATTGTCTTTCAACCTTGCCACTAAGGCACATTTAAATCGTATGAAACTATAGTCCTGTGGGACCAAGTCGAAAAAAAATAAGCAGTCTTTTTTAATTTGTGTAATGAAGACTGGAAAAAATAGCATTTTATCTCCTTTTAGCAGGCCATGCTACAGATAACACAGGCAGAGGTTACCTCCAATTTTCTGCGATGTGTTATAATATCTTTGACACTTTGAGAGGTTCTGTACTTCAAAGCAATGGCATTTCTGAATATATGATGTTCTTAGAAGAAATCACTGTCATGTAGACTGAATGGTCCTTAATAGAATCAGCAGTCCACATAGATTGAACATATAAAAGTTAATGTGAACACCTTCTGAATATGCCATTTTTTATATTAGTCTGAGAGATAGAAATAATTTTCACTTGTACCTGAAATGGTGAAAAGTATCCAGAAAATAATGGTTTGCCCTATGTAAAAGAACTTGTATTAGCTTGGATTTAAATAACAAAACTCAGTTATTTAACAGTCTGAAGGCTGGGCAAGTTTTGAATGTCCTAGTTCCTAGGTATATTTCCTTTTTTGTTCTCACAGTGTAGAGAAACTGAAAGGTGTCTTGTCCCTCTCTGGTTAAAATTTTAATCCCATTTATCAAGGGTCCTTTTCCATTCTCTAATGACCTCTGTAATTTCCCTGCCAAGTTTGTATCTTAATTGTCCTCCCACAGTCCCATATACTTTTGATGATTATTTTTTATCTAGTACCCCTATTTTGGGAAGATTTGGAACATCTTTAAAATGCGGGGCCTGAGTGGCAGCAGTCTGGGGGGCAGGCCTTTGGAGATAATCACCGGTCCCTCTTTCTGTCACACCTTGTCTCTGCTGCCCTGTCAATCACGATGTGATGGGTGCTGGGTGTACTTCAAGATTCGCTCTTGCTTCTGCACCACCTTTCTACTCAAGTACGTGGGTCCTAGAAACCATGACAAAAATTCACCTTTCCTCTTTTGTCTCTGTCAGGTATTATTACCAAAGCAGCACACAACCCTGTTTTTTTTAATACCGTCCCTTTGAAGGTTAGAATTGCAACACATGAATTTCGAGGGCACACAAACACTTAGGCCTTAGCAGTATCAAATCTAAAAAACACCATAAATCATATCTTTCCTTCAAGTATCCTTTGGAGAATACAACCTATCATATTTCAGTCGTGTGTGTTTCCTAAGTTGCTAATAAGAACCACACAGCATGTACAAGGAGATGCTCTACATAATTGGAAGCTGGATATAGACACGCAGACCAGAGAATCTAGGTCACAAAGGAGAAAATACTGCAGACTTTCTGGACAAGCAGAAGGGTAAATACATTGCCACAGGCAAACTCTGATAAGAATTTACTAAGGAAAGAAGTATAAATTGATCATTTCCAGATTCATTAGTTTGTAGCTGACTCCAAAGGTGTATAGCCATGTCAGAGCATTTGAAATTTAAAATGATCAAATATTAGCTTTTAAAAACTGTGGCTGCAAGGAATTTCAGCAATGTAAGTTATCAAAACGTGTTATCTAGTTTGTTTGCTGGAGTCTTTTCTGTCTATCTACAAATGAGATGGTGTCTTGATACGAGATAATGTCATTTTTTTTTCCATCATATTTTCCCTAGTTTTACTTCTGTGTCATTTCTCAATAGCAAGTGACAAACTACTTGAATCTCATTTTAGGGACCCAACATGGCTATTATTAAAGATTTTCACATTTTTAAATTTTATCTTATGACCTAGTATTCAGAAAATATGTAATTTTATGGCAACAGAAAGAAATGAAACACTTTCCTAGTAAGACTATAATCTGGAGCTATACTTTTGTTTCATACCTTCACTCATAGATCATCAGCTACACACAGGAGAATATTTCAGAAGAAGTAAGGTTCTCGGATACTTTTTAAGGCTGGGGAATGGAATGTCCTAATATCGAAAAGAGATTTGCTCTTCAAGTTTACTTTTATAATATATGCATTCAAACGACCATGTGACCAAGTGTCTTAGACACCAGATCCATTCCTGCCCAACATATTTACATGAATGCCTAACATGGACAAGATGCCATGATTATAGCACAGACAAAACAGGACTGGTATGGTTATATTCCTGCTGCTCTCCAGATCAGCAGAGACCAGGCAAAGCAGGCTAAATGGTTCAGAAACTTCAGGTGTGGAGGAAGATTAATACCAACAGTATTGATATGCACTCTATCTCTTTTATCAATAGAGAAACTGAAGCTTAAATAATTTTAAACTTGCTTATATGCATTATACTACAAAACATTAAATATGAATCTTAAACATGATCACGTGACAATAAAGTCTCTACTCTTAAATAACACCAGTAATATTGCTGAGATTAATGAGGAAGAAACTTCCAGGATCACATTAGAGTTTTATTTCTGTTTTTGGAATTTTGTGTAGTAGTGAATGAAAGCATTTACCTGACATAGTAAATAAATTCAAAGAATGAAAACCACAGAAGTGGCACTGGTTTAAATGACTGACATTTTGTCACAAAGTGGAAGAGTAAGACAGATGAGATGAAAACATTGAATGAATAAATCTCTTACGGTTGGAGCTTTCCATCAGAAATTTAGTCAGTGGAGAGAATAAGGATACAAGGATCCTACCTAAATATAATAAAAGCTATTTACAGCAAGCCAACAGCTAACATTAAATTGAACGGAGAAAAACTCAAAGCCATCCCACTAAAATCAGGATCATGACAAGGATGTCCACTCTCTCCATACCTCTTCAATATAGTGCTTGAAGTTCTAGCAATAGCAATAAGACAACATAAGGAGATCAAGGGGATTTGTATTGGAAAGGAAGAAGTTAAGCTTTCATTATTTGCAGATGATATGATAGTTTACATAAGTGACCCCAAAAAGCCTACCAAAGAACTACAGCTGATAAACACCTTTAGTAATGTGGCAGGATACAAGATCAACTCCAAAAAATCAGTTGCCTTCCTTTACACTAAGGATAAGGAAGCAGAGAGGGAAATCAGAGAAGCATCACCTTTCATGATAGCCACAAATAGCATAAAATATCTAGGGGTAACCCTGACCAAGGAAGTGAAAGACCTATTCGACAAGAACTATAAGTCTTTGAAGAAAGAAATTGAAGAAGACACCAGAAAATGGAAGGACCTCCCTTGCTCTTGGATTGGGAGGATCAACATAGTAAAAATGGCAATTCTACCAAAAGCAATCTATAGATTCAATGCAATCCCCATCAAAATCCCATCAAAATTCTTCACAGATCTGGAGAAGACAATAATCAACTTTATATGGAGGAACAAAAAACCCAGGATAGCCAGAACAATCTTATACAATAAAGGATTGTCTGGAGGCATTATCATCCCTGACTTCAAACTCTATTATAGAGCTACAGTATTGAAAACAGCCTGGTATTGGTATAAAAACAGAGAAGTCGACCAATGGAATCGAATAGAAGACCCTGACTTTAACCCACAAACCTTTGAGCACCTGATTTTCGATAAAGGAGCTAAAAGTATACAATGGAAAAAAGACAGCATTTTCAACAAATTGTGCTGGCAAAACTGGATGTCAATCTGTAAAAGAATGAAAATAGATCCATATCTATCACCATGCACAAAAATCAAGTCCAAATGGATTAAAGACTTCAATATCAGTCCGAACACACTGAACCTGATAGAAGAGGAAGTGGGAAGTACTCTACAGCACATGGGCACAGGAGACCACTTCCTACGTATAACCCCAGCAGCACAGACACTAAGGGCATCATTGAATAAATGGGACCTCCTGAGGCTGAGAAGCTTCTGTAAAGCAAAGGACACTGTCACTAAGACAAAAAGGCAACCCACTTACTGGGAGAAGATTTTCACCAACCTCGCAACTGACAAAGGTCTGATCTCCAAAATATATAAAGAAATCAAGAAACTAGACCGTAAAAGGCTAATCAATCCAATGATAAAATGGGGCACTGAGCTGAACAGAGAATTCTCAACAGAAGAACTTCAAATGGCCAAAAGACACTTAAGGTCATGCTCAACTTCCCTAGCGATCAGGGAAATGCAAATCAAGACAACTTTAAGATACCATCTTACACCTGTCAGAATGGCTAAAATAAAAAACACCAATGATAGCCTTTGCTGGAGAGGTTGTGGAGAAAGGGGGACACTCACCCATTGCTGGTGGGAATGCAAACTTGTGCAACCACTCTGGAAAGCAGTGTTTCGGTTTCTCAGGAAATTCGGGATCAACCTACCCCTGGATCCAGCAATACCACTCTTGGGAATATACCCAAGAGAGGCTTTATCATACAACAAAAGTATATGCTCAACTATGTTCATGGCAGCATTGTTTGTAATAGCCAGAACCTGGAAACAACCTAGATGTCCTTCAACGGAAGAATGGATGAAGAAAGTATGGAATATATACATATTAGAGTATTACTCAGCAGTAAAAAACAAGGACTTCTTGAATTTTGCATACAAATGGATGGAAATAGAAAACACTATCCTGAGTGAGGTAAGCCAGACCCAAAAAGAGGAACATGGGATGTACTCACTCATACTTGGTTTCTAGCCATAAATAAAGGACATTGGGCTTATAATGCATGTTCCTAGAGAAGCTAAGTAAGAAGGTGAACCCAAAGACAAACGCATAGGCATCCTCATGAATATTAACCTTCATCAGGCGATGAAAGGAGACAGAGACAGAGGAGCACGGGACAGAAATCTCAAGGTCCAAATCAGGAGCAGAAGGAGACGGAGCACGAGCAAGGAACTCAGGACCGCGAGGGGCGCACCCACACACTGAGACAATGGGGATGTTCTATCGGGAACTCACCAAGGCCAGCTGGCCTGGGTCTGAAAAAGCATGGGGTAAATCCGGATTAGCTGAACATAGAGGACAATGAGGAATACTGAGAACTCAAGAACAATCGCAGTGGGTTTTTGATCCTGCTGCAGTACTGGCTTTGGGGGAGCCTAGGCAGTTTGGATGCTCACCTTAGGAGACCAGGATAGAGGTGGGCGGTCCTTGGGCTTCCCACAGGTCAGGGAACCTTGATTGCTCTTCGAGCAGATGAGGGAGGGTGACTTGATCGGGGGAGGGGGAGGGAAATGGGAGGCGGTTGCGGGGAGGAGGCAGAAATCCTTAATAAATAAATAAATTAAAAAAAAAAGAAATTTAGTCAGTGAGTCAAAGAAGAAGAAAAGGAAGGGAAAGCAGGGAGAAAAAGGACAGAGGAGAGAGGAAGTCAAGACAGAGAGCCCAGAGTACAATGGCTCATGAAGAACAAATGACCATTGTTAAATATCAGACCCCTGGACACCTTGGCAGGCATGTGCTGGAGAGATAGTGACAAAACTGCTGAGTTTGAGCGTCTGACGTCAGGACATTAGCTGAAGCAATGGATCTGGAGCAGCCACTAAGATGTAAGTTAGCCAGTTCTCTTCTACCTAGTCTTCTGCAACTACTCCAATTTTGATTGAAGCAGGCATAAGGGGGGGGGGGACCTTAGAAGAACACAGGATGCAAGAATTTCTCTTTTTTGTTTTTAGCCCATGTGTCTCTAACAGAATTGGGAGAGTACTGATGACCAACAGCACCTGCATCTATACTGCTCTTTACCATTCAATTAAGTGTTGCGTTCACCTCGACCAGCAAGGATGATGCAAAACCTGGAGCTCTTCTTGCTGACAGTTTATTCAGGACCTTGTCTCTCTTTTTCTCTCTTCCCCTCTCCCTCTTTCCCCTCTCTCTTTCCCTCTCTCCCCTCCGGGCAAACCTCTCCCAGCCCTTAAAAAGGCACGGGCCGCCAACCCTGGATTGCCAGGTGGGCACTGCCCATAGGTTCACGCATATGTAAGCAGCTGACAATCATTGTGTGATCGCAGCATAAGTCAGGTCTTAGCCATAATTAAGAGGTGATTATCAGATGTGGCTCCACGCAGCTCGCCACAATTAAGAGAATTTATTCCATTGTATGAGCTCCCAAGATCATTTTATATTTCCATGGAATATGTGTAATAAATCAGATGCAAATAAATTGAGGAATAGAAAAGTTGCTTCTTTTTACAGCAAATTCATGACTGCTTTAAACCTAATCTCATGCTTCTCTATCCTGGATCATGCGCCGGTACAGCAAAATTCTTTGGAATACATTCTAGCTTGGAGAAAAGTACTGAACACTGACTCTGAACTGTCTACTTTATCTACTTGACATGGAACACTACACAATGGCTTGCAGCGTTCTCCATTTCCTGCTGCAAATGCCCGTGCTTAATCCCTAAAGAAGAGGTTTGACCCCGTGACCTACTTTCAACTGATACAAATGAGGTAAAAGGGTGAAACTTTTTTAAAATATAAAGTTAGGTTAGAAAAGACCATGGTTGCTATGATATATCTCTCTTGTTTCACTTTCAGTCACTCAGATGCACTGACATGCGATGTGGTAATGAATCCTGTGGAGAGGCTTGGATGGAAAAGAACTGAAGTTGGTGTTTTGACCAATAGCTATTAAGTAACTAGGCCATCTTCCCAACAACTGCCCAACAGCCTCATGCATATGCTTCAAAGTAAATCCTTCTCCCATTGATGCTTCAGTTGTCCATTGCTCACCAATACCTCAGTCATGGGAATACTTCATCATGGGAAGTTCTGAGTAAGAACCAAAACTAGTTATTCACAGAACTCTAGTCTAAGAAAGTGATATGATGAATAATGCCACTGTGTTGAGGGTTGTAATTCATTACATAGCAAGAGAAAACAACAAATATTTCTGGAGAATTTGACTATTGTCACATTGACAAAATGAATGGCATCATGTCTGAGTCTTCTATATATCATATGACAAGTGATATTGCAATATGGAACAGAAAACAAAACAAAACCAACCAACAACCTAAGAAGTTCATCTGTAATTTGTGATATATAATACATCATCACAAGGACCAGGTAGCGTGGCTGTAAAGTGTACGAGTAGAGATTCTTAGGCCTGTTCTTTATTCTTCTTTTTCAGATTGTGTGGCAATCATGACCCCAGTGACTCAACAATGTGACCGAAGTAATTCATCTTAATACAAACGTTTATGGTTCCCCAATGTTTCTGATCTTCATTAAATTCATTTTGGGAAACTAAACTGTAATTTCTTTCTTTTTTTTAAAAAAAACCTGTAATTTCTTTGAAAAAAGTTCTATGGTATAAATATTTTTCACTTCAAATTGTGAGGAGAAATATGTCACTTGTTCATTAGGTGATCTCTCATGAATGAATCCAATTGGGAATATAGGTAGCAAACTGAAAGGTATTTCCAGGAGTTTTTTCTTCTTTTAAGTGTTTAAACCTTTAAAATATAACACAAAATACTGATCACTTTTCTGGTGACTCTTCAGATTACTTCCTATGCTTTAGTTTTTAACTATATCACAAAGAGAAGAAACTTGAGTCCTCTGTGTTTCAACAAGACTCATTGTGTTAGAAGTCACTTCTTCTCTGAACTGAAGTATTTGTCTTAAAGTGAGGCCTGGAAAACTACTGATCATGTCTCCAGAAAAGGGTACGTTTCTTTTCATTAGTATCAAAGAAGAAAACAAATGTGGATTTAGTAAGGATAGCAGCTTTACAAGGTTCGATGATCATAACGTGAAAGATTCCTTAGTTGACAATAAATGTTGATGCTAAACAAGGAATGTAATTGTCAAGATCTGAGTGTGTGTGTGTGTGTGTGTGTGTGTGTGTGTGTGTGTTGTGGAGAGATTGAATTAAATGATTCCCAAAGGGAGTAGCACTATTAGGAGGTGTGGCTTTTTTGAAGTAAGTATGACCTTGTTGGAGGAAGTGTGTCACTGTAGAGGTGTGGTTTGAGGTCTTATATATGATCAACATACATACTGCAAGATGTAGATTTTCTTCTCCAGTACCATGACCGCTTGGATGCTGCTATGCCCCACCATGTTAAAACTTTGAACTGTAGGCAAGACACCCCAATTAAATGATTTCCTTTATAAGAGTCATTGAGTGTCATGGTGTCTCTTCACAGCAATAAAAACCCTAACTTAGACAAAGGATGTTAGCATAGCACTTGAACCCACCCAGACCTATGTCCATATCTCTATAATCTCTGATTTTGACGTATCCAGTTCCTCTACTACCTTTCCTCTTTTTAAAATTACTTTTACAACTCTTAAGACCTCTAACTGAAGAATGAGAGAGGAATAGGGATAATACAAATGAAGGTCAAATGATCTAAGGGGTATAGCCAGTACTGAAGATGAAGACCTGAATGCAAGAATGAATCTTCCATGTGGTAGTTTGGATAAAAATGGTCCTCATAGGTCCATAAGAGGAGTGGCCTTGTTGGAATAAGAGTGGCTTTTTTGGAGGAATTATATTTTTGGAGGGGGTTGACTTTGAGGTCTCAGATGCTCAAGCCATGCCCAGCATCACCATCACTTTCTGGTGTTTATAGATGTAGATGTAGAACTCTCAGCCACCTTTCCAGCACCATGTCTACCTGTGTGCCACCATGTTTCCCATCATGACAATAATGGACTAAACCTCTGAACTTAAAGCCAGCCCCACTTAAACATTTTGCTTCACAAGAGTTGCCATGGACACAGCATCTCTTCACAGCAATGAAACCCTAAGACACTATGTTCACGCTGCTTCATTCACAAACCGCTATGAATGTGTTCTCATTGTAGCCATACCCCGTCTGCAGATGTAGACAACATATGTGTAATGTTAGTTCTAGTCTCCACCTAGTCCTTGACCCATATCTTTTTTCATGAGTTCACAATAATTTATTGGAGTTCAATGTTTTATGAGAGCAAAAATATCAATCTTAATACTTGACTTGAATTCATGTATATAACCATGAATATCTGTTTCTACCAAAGATGATGAGTACATGCTTTACATGTGATACACAAACCACAATCTACTATCTAGGATAACAAATATAATATGTGGTTGAACTTTATTTTTGGATTTCCTTGTATCACTTTTAAGGAGTCTGAGAACAATAAGCATTATTTGGAGGTGGGAAAAGATGATTCCTTTATGACGACGTACTTACACTCTATTAGCATACAGCATTTATGAAAGCTTAGTTCCTTCATTTCTGTTCTCCAAACTGACCTTTATCATACCTCTGAGAATCTTCTATATCTGAACTAATATCTCAAACACAGATATCTGTTATTCACTCTTGTAATAATTCATATAGTGACATATATCAGCACAAACATGATGTCACAGAGTTAAAAATTAGAACAATTGGATTTTTTTCTGTCAGCTGTCTAAAAAGAGTGTATATAATTCACAAGCATGATGAGAATCATGTAATAACTCCACCCTCACTTTCAGCTGAGGGTCTAGGAAGAACTGGTACAGTGGTGTATGCATATCATTCTTGTATTTACTTAGGCAGAAGGATCTCAATTTCAAAGCTAGTATTGACTTTATAGTTAATATGAGACTAGCCTTAAATACATAATGAGATGCTGTTTCAAAATAAGCAAAAAAGCAACAACCAAAAGGAAGTCTCCACAAGGATCCTATAGAACACTACTGCTGGGCACATTGCTATCAATGTAGTTAAGAGGTAAGAGTTCAGAACTCACAATGTGTAAGTTAAAGTTCATAAATGGAGAATGTAAGTCACTTGCTAAGTTAGCAGTCATTTTAGGTTTTGAGCCAGGTAATAAATTCATGCTCTAGGAACTGTGTTTCAACCATATTCTGCCACTGCAATACAAAACCAAACACAGACAATGCATGGATTGCCTGGTGTGGAGTTATAAACTTCATTTATTAAAAAAAAAATTCTTAGGCCATCCTTGGCTAATTTGCTGAATGTTCCTTCAGATACTTAATTCAACATACATTGATAAATTCTCAAGTTATGTAAAATATCATATAGCATATAAACATACTAAGAAGATATCATGCTTGACAGTTATAATTGTACATTTTTGTTGTTAGTGGTGGTGGTAGTGTGTGTCGTTAGGATGGGTTGTAGTGCTGTCTGGAAGTACTAAGCAAGAAGCAATTATAGGGACTGTAGAGGTGATCCAGAGGTCAAGATTATTGGGCGCTCTTCTAGAGAACTTGTGTCAGACTCCCAGCATTCCCCTGGAAGTTCACAACCTTTTACAACTCTAGTTCCAGGGAATCTGATGCTCTCATCCAGTCGCTGGGCACACCAGGTATACAAGTTGTATAGACATATATGCAGGCAAAATACACAAATGCAATTTTAAAAGAAGTGGTGGGGAAAGAGAAAGAGGAGGAGGAGGAAGAAGAGGAAAAGGAAGAAGAAGAGGAGGAGGAAGAAGAAGAATAAGAAGAAGACGAGGAGAAGGAGGAGGAGGAGGATGAGGAGGAGGAGGAGGAGGAAGAAATCATTGTTCGTAACTTATCTATGTTTTCATAGCTACTTGTAACCCCAAACCCTGGGTCATTCAACACCACTGGATACATCCATATATGTACTCATGGACACAGACAGAGGAGTCAACAAGAACATGGACAAGGACACAGACGCATACACAGATGTGTAATTTTAAAAGCTATTTAAAATAATTAATTCCTGACTGAATAGTTGTGTTTCTGGATGCAAAGCAATTTAAGGGGTGCTTTAGAATTGATTAATACTGAGAATATTGTGTATATACCACCAAATGGCAGAAGTATGTTTAGGAAAATTTCAGAAGCTGTTAGAAATGATGTCCTAATCTCAAGTTAAAATTTATTTATTGTGATTTTTATGAAATTTAAGTCAATATTTCAAATGAACATTTTAAATATCTAACATTCTCATATAATATAACTTAAACATATACTACTTTGATACTAATATTTTGAGGAATAATGGTAGGAAAATACTAAAAATCTTTTTTCAGTAATTAAACCATCATGTTGTTTTGTTGAGAATGTTCAACTTTCTGTGAATGGTAAAAACAGTGAGACAGATACTGTGCGATTGTCTCAAATCTGAACCAAGCGTTATTTCAGAAATATTATTTGGGATTGTGTGGCATGGTGGTGTGTGTAGTTTATAGTGTACATGTTCTACATTCAGATCCAGGGCCTGGGTGAAGGACGGCACAACATGACAATATGTGTGAGCACTGTCAGAGGCATCTTAGGTCTTAGGAATCTGAGTTTAAATTATTATTATTATTATTACTACTACTTTGGTCATTGATTTATTCCTGACCAAATTTTGCCTGCCTCCTACATTCAGCTTCTCTGTCCCATATTGGGTCATGACCCACGTTTAAAAAGCTGGATTCAGACTAAGGAGATGTCATACATAGCCTAAAGACCCGAATTCAATCTTTGGGACTCACAATGAAGAAAGAGAAAAGAGAAGCGAGCAAGTGGGTTTTGGCATTCACATGGGTACCATGACATTTGTGGCCACATAAGCACATAAAATAAAGAGCAAACATATAATAGGATGCCATGACATGTGTGACCACCCATAAGAACATAAAATAAAGAGCAAAAATGTTATAAGGTGCTATGACATAAGTGATTCCTACTCAAAAAATGAATAAATAGACGTGTAATAAAATTATTTATAAAAACTTTTAACGTTGTTTTTTTCTTTTTACATTGGCTCTAAAAGAATTGAAGAGCTACTCAAAACCTCACAGCATAGAAGAAGGTGGGCATTCACTTCAACACAGCATGGTGGGAAAATTCTGAAGTCATATGTGCCCACTATCATGTCGACTACTAAAAAGAGGCTTCAGATAGACTTAGTTTAGCAGTAGCGATGTTTTAGTATAAGTAGCAGAACAGCACTTACTGCCAGCAGCATATCCAAATTGAGAGATGTGAGCTTAAGAGACATTTCATTGTTATTTTAGACCGCAGTTCATTATGTATCCCTGGTTGGCTTTGAATTCCTGATTCTTCTCCCTCTGCATTCCACGTGTTGTGATTACAGGCTTTTGCCATTACAACTGTGAATTTCTTAAGTGCTCTATTTGAGGAAGTCCTGAGAGTCCTAAGTTGTTCAAATGCAAGGCAGTTTTATTTCTTCCTTCCCACCTCCTTCAAGTGCTGATTTTCTGTCTCAGCTCTGGCCTGGTCGAATCTGAGCTGCCATTCACATCAGCAAAATGAAAGTAATTAGATTGATTTTTTTCTTGCATTTTGATACTGGAAGCTTCCTGTAGTAGAATTGCTGGAACCATCATGATTCTCACCTCCATGCTCTGCCTTTATTTATCTTTATGGAATCATTTATATGTCTATGAGGACCACAGACTCTGAATTTGGTACCGATCACCACACTAAGAGCAGTTGCTTTATTTCTGTCCCCACAGGAATAGATGAACATGGGATGGCCATCATCTGCATTGTATCCTAAACAAAATGATAACTTTAGTAATGGATTTCACTTAATACATTTATTTCAATTACAGTAATTGTTAAACCTGAGATTAATAATAAAAAAAAACCATACCCCATGTTTGTACTTTTTTTGTTTGTTTGTTTCCAGTGCCACTGTGTGGCAAAGGTTATAAAAAGAAAAGTAGTAACTGAATTCGGCACAGAATATGCACCTCATACATACCCATCATCCCATTCTTTGGTCAGAAAACTAACTACCTACTCTAATATCCTCCCCTGGAACTTGAGAAACAACCTCTTTTTGTTACCTGGAGTCTATGCAGGTTAAGAGACCAATCCATCTTGATTTATTTACCCAATCAATGGAATAAGTTCATTTTTATACTTGTAGAAATAGGATTGTTTGGTAGGAAGTTTGAAATACTTTCATCCTATAATCTGTATTGCCTTGTTTAGGAAGAGAGAACAGACAGAAAAAAACATACATACATACATGCATGCATACACACACATACATATATAAATAGTCACCAGCTTGCTATAAATAGAAGAAAGCACACACAACAGCCCTTCTGTCCAGCCAGAAAACTCTTTAAAAACTCCCAAAGCAAAATCTTACCTTTTCTGGGATTCCATCCCAGATCAATCCATGCAGGCCTAAAGAAATGGGGAGTTGAAAGAAACCATCTATTCGCTCCCATCCCACCACTCTCGTGTCCCCTTGTGGAAAAGCCTTCTTAGGCCATAGTGGCTGGATATTCTCATGGTCTTCACGTCAGTCTAAGAGCAAACGATTATCAAGACTCATCTCAGTGGAACCAGGAACTATCAAAGTAATTAAAAACCCAGTCCACACAATGTAAGAATGCACACCCGACCACATTTCCTCGCGTTTTGGCACTTATCAAAAATAAGTAAAAGCAAAAGGAGTTTTTAAAAATTCATTCTTACATTTGTTCGAGCAAATATGAAACCAATGCTAAGTGAGTAGATATCAGAAACACATGGCTGGTTCTCCTTGTTATATGTCATATCTTGTCATAAAGAGCAAAGGGGCATAAAATACAATGACGATTTATTTCTCATCTTTAAGGCAGGGAGACCTAGGTGGGAAGAAATGTTATTTGTTTTGTTTCTCGTTTCAGTTTCTGAAGCTCCTGTAAACTATGTGCAATTATCTATTATGTAGGAAATTGCTTTTTCGAAGATGCACAACCTAGTCTGTGTTCTTTAAAAAATTGTACAAAATATGCAATTTAAGGAAGAAATGGTTTGAGTGTGAAGAAAAACGAGGCTACAGCTGTAGGATTTTGTTTTGCTTTTAGTACCAAATCACAAAATCCATTAAATTATTTATCCTCCAGGCAGGCATTGTTTTGCTAACTTTGAATAAAACTGCAGATTCTAGGAAAAGAAATGTGTGCGTTTTAATTGCTTCTGATTTAAGCAACCTCTAATTTTATTAGCTTTTTTTTTCCTTCAAAAACCTAAGAGTTCATTTTTCGTACCAAGACCCGGATAACACCGGCGTCTTCTCTTTCTCTGAAGAAGCCGACTGCCGAAAGGGCCAGAGCTGCAGAGAAACAAATGTCCACACATAAACTCAAGCAGGTTGTCCGCACATACGCAGCACGTGCTCCTGGATACACAATTTGCAATATGCCGCTGAAGAATTTGTAATGCACCTCTCAGAGTCTTTGCTTCTCATACATGCATGTAGATCGACTTACGGTAATTCACTCCCATTATTTTTCAAGATACTGTGTTGCAAATGAAATTATTTTTCAGGAGTCCCTCTTTAAAATACAGACTATTGGTCTCACAGGAAGAACGCATACAAACTGAGCAAAGGTTGCATAGCACGTGATTGGGAGACACTCTCTGAAGCTGTGCATTTGGGTTTATATTTTTTTAAAAAAAATAATCACTTTGCCATTCTCTGTAATTAAAACTCCTTGTTTTAAGATTTATCAGTGCAAGAATAAATGCATTTTCAAGTTTTTTTTCCTATTTGTTTGTTTGTTTTGCAGTTGCTACTGGATGTTTCTAACACTGCCTTAGGTTTGATGCAGCACTTTTGGGGGTCTGTCCTCCCCATGATAAATGAGCTTACCTTCAAAGAAAGGTTACAACAACGCTTGAAAGGGAAACCCCCACTCCTGCTAATATATGCTGCTCCTCATCACTGCACTCTAAACACAGCTACATGGAAAACAAGCCAAGACGTCTGCTTAAACCTCCTGTGTCAGCCAAGTCAGATGTAAGCTAGACTTAAAATGCCAGCAACCCAGTATTCTAAGTTATCTTGTTTGTGTGGAGGGGAACACTCTAGCACTGTCTACTGTTGCTGTCTGGACATGAATTTAAACAACACCCACAATAAGGAGATTAACAATATTAGTCACTATTTTGTTCCATTAGCATTGGGAAATGTTACTGCACTTAAAGGGGGGGGGGGGATAGTTTTTTTAAACTTACAGTTCTTCTTTGTCCAATACATTTTCAATATATTTTTTACCTTACAGACTAGACCTTCACATGAGGTTTAAAAAATTAGCTTTAATACTATACAATCTTCAAAAGGCTATGAGCATTTTTAATGCGGTATTGATATTTCATATCTAGCAGCATATTTTTCTTTCTAGAATCCCTCTTATTTACAAGAATTTCACACTCTAGGCCCTTTTGAGTGATTTCAAACCAAGACTTTAGAATAAGAAAATGGCCCGTCAGCCAACAATGCTCCTCAGCTAGAGTATATTTGTTTTCCTGGCCAATGAATTTTCATTTCACATCCGGGATTGTTAGCAGAGCAATATATACATAGAAGAGAGTGTGTAAATTGGAGCTGGCCCTTTATCCTCTGAAAGGGTTAAAACGAAAAGAGGGCTTGTTGAAACGGAGGGGGGGGGGTGTTCACTAGGGTGGGGGGGATGAGGGAAGGAAAAGGGAAAAAATAAAAGGTTAGTGTTTTCTATCCATTAAAGAGAGTATTCTGTCCCGAAACCAAATTGGTCATGCATTCCAGAAGGGTTTCCTGGTAGAGCAGAGTCGGGCCTGAGCACCTGCTTTGCTATTGTACTGGATTTGGGCTGCTCTCCTCCAGCCTTTTCCGTCATAGTGAGCAGAATCTGTCACTTATTACAAACAGATCGCCCGGAATGGCTGAGCCCCACCAAGAGGCGAGGGGGCAATCTCTGTATAGCTTGACTCAGGCTCCAAGTTATCACGGAGGAGGAGCTTTGTTTCGACTCCTCAAGCACTTACAAACGATAATAGGAAAGTTAAGTAGCATCGTGTGGCAGACCACCAGATAAATGAAGTGATCTGTTCCTTGGGTACAGTTAAGTTAATACCCTGAGATGAAGAAAAATAAACAGTGGGTGCTGGGCACTGAGAATTTCAGGAGTAGGGAGGAAAATGGTATGTCGTGGCCGGCACACAGCAGGTGGAACCTATTAGTTCTACACATCGGAGGTAAATAACTAGACAAGGGCCGGGGATCTCAGAAGGAGTCCTCCAGTGCCACAGCTGTGTTTTCCTATAGGCCTTAGAGTACCTCCATAGATCTGTGCCCTGGCCAACCTCAGCACCGAGGAAGGACACCTTATCCAGAAATGATGTCATCCCCTTATTACTGCATGCTTCAACTGGCTATATTTTTAAAGACGTGTTGCTTAAGAGGCACACGTTGTGAACAGTTTCTTAATGCGTGCTTTAAAGGATTAGCTGGTCCCCTTTCATCTAGTCATTTTGTTTTTCTCTTAGAGAAGGGCATAATGAGCAGAAGATTTTAAAAGGGTTTTTTTTCTCCCCTGAATTCTTCTCAATGGGTGTACCTCGAAAGGACATGCTGTGATAAAATCCAGTTGCGAACCATTCACAGTGCCCTGTGGCTGTCTGTTCAGATTAATGAAAGGTGGCCTTTGTAACTGAATCTTCCAACCCCAGGGTCACCCACTCTGGCCCTCTAGAACTGTCCTGCTGATCATTAGAAAGACAGTCTTCAATATGTTGGCCTTTAGTACCATTTCTGAAGTCTCTGAACAGATGTTAATTATCGGAAAAATGATACCAGAAAAGTAGATGGTACATCTATTAAATTAAAGTCTGTCAAAATTCAAAGTGATTTTGTCTTAAATCTTATTATTGTTGTTGTTGTTGTTAGTCAAAAGTTTTGGTCAGGAAACACACATGCTGAAGATTTAGACAGAGCATCCCTACCCCCTTGTGGCACAATGAAACTTGTAAGTAGACAGCTCATCCTTACAGCCTCTGAGAGTTCTGAACTCAGAAGTGCCTGAATTCAACCTTGAAGTGGTGCCAGTCCTGGTGAAAATGAGAACAACCTAAAAGAGCCAGATATTTTCCATCTCTGTGGGGAAGGAAAGTGGTATAAAGAATGTTGGTTTCAGAATTCATTTCAGTTTTCAAAAATGTATATGACTGACTTAATCTTCCGGCACTGCAGTTAAAGGTAAAGACACCATAATTTACGTAAATCAAAATGAGTGAAAAAGACTCAGAGTTTCACAAATGTTGCTTCAAGTGTTGTCTAGTCTGTTTGCACTGCCCCTCCAGCAGATGTCTGAGACTGGTCTTTCTCTACAGATGAGGACACTGCAGCTCAGACATGTGAAGAGCCCATCGTGAGTGGACAGTGGGCTCTGGGATCCAGCACAGGGCAGTACAGCTAGTCAAGGGGGACATCTGCCTTCGAGCCAACCTTTCAATGTCTAAGTGTATGAATGTACTATTCTTTAGCTCACATTCCAAACTTCCAGTGTCTTAGTACCCTAAACCTCACTGTTTAGCCTATTAATCATTAATTTTATTAATAAATTTAATGCTTCCTCACGTGGTTCTCATCCCTAACATCTTTGCCCATTTTTCTTCTTATCCTTAAAAACTCAAATAAGGGGTCACTTCCTCCACAAATTCTTCCCTGACAACAATAACCAGTCACAGATTTTCCCCTTTGTGTTTTCCCTGGCCTCAGCTCACTTTTCTGATGCATATCAGCATGTTTTGTTAGTTTCATCATTCCCCTCACCTGTAGCTCCTGCTAGGCTCCACGTTCCACCAGGCTGAAGATCTGGATCACTTGTGCCTATGTCCCAAGTCTGTTATGGACCTAGCAAGGATGCTAGCTACCAGGGGGTGTTTGAAGCTTCCTACGCATGGTGTGACTCCAGGTGGTTAGTTAGGACACCACTTCTGGCAACCTGCAAAGGATCTCACTGCAAGCAAATTTCTCAGACACCTTATGTATCTGCCACTTCCTTAGTCATTCGGTGGAAGGCACTCTGGATTCAGCATGCCTCTGATTCTTGTTCCCTCGTACACTCATTAGTTCAACCAGTACTGAGTTCTTGCCCCAGGGTTGGCATAAAATTAAGTCCAGGTTAATAGAAATTATCAAGGTAGAAGACAGAAACAGATTTGACTTCAGCAAGCTCGAAGAGTGATGGAAAGATTCATGAATAACTATGCTGGTTAAAGATGAATGTGTCGTCTTATGGCCACTCAGTATCTTGTGTGAAAAGAGAAGGAGAGAGCATTAAGTTTCTCACAGAAACTCATATCTGAATATTTTGATTCATGGGTGGCTATCAACTAGATAGAAAATAAGTATGGAACAAGGGAAGATATAAGAACAGTACATAATCAGGAGAGAATGGAAGGAGAGAAGGATTCTTAGACATCACAGCTTTAGGGTTTTTTAAGAAGTTCACTTTGGTAGTTATAAGACTAAGTAGGAGAGTGAGGTGTCAAAAACTTGCCATAAAGGAATCTGAAAATTATTCCCAAGTTTTGTTCTGGAACTATGAATGTCATGAAAACCCACTAGAGTAATTTAAAGAGGTGAGTATTGTAAGTTGCTTTTTATTTTTATGTTTTAGAAAGTCTTGGGATTTTTTTATTTATTTGACAGTTTCCCCTCCCACCTCTTCTCCCAGTCCCTCTCCTCTACATCCCCTCTGCCTTTCCCCATATCCACTCCTCCCCCATTTCTATTCCAAAAAAGGGTAGACTCATCATTGACATCAACAAACCACAGCATATCAAATTGTAGCAAGACTATCCACCTCCCCTTGTATTAAGGCTGGGCAAGGCACTCCATTTTGAGTAATTGGGTCCTAATAGTCAGCAAAAGAGTCAGAGACAGCTCCTACTCCCAGTATTAGGAGTTCCATGAGACCAAGCTACATATCTGTAACATATATGAAGTGGGCCTAGGTCAGTCCCATGCAGGCTCTCTGTTTGTTTGTTCAGACTCTGCCAGTTCCTATGAGCCAGGTTAGTTGTTTCAGTGGGTTTTCTTGTGATATCCTTGCCACCTCTGGATGGTACAGTCCTTACTTTTCAACCACAAATCCTGTGACTGGCAGAGAATTAATTAATAGGATAGACTTTTCAAAATCAGAGCATAATCAAATACCCTCCAAATACCAAATAAGAGAAATAATAATAAACTGAACACTAGAAACGTCATAATGAAAGTTTGGCCCACCAAATACAAGGGAAAATGCTCAAAAACTATCAGGAGAAAATGAAATACAGACTACATTAAAGGGAATATAAATGAGACCGTAAATTTTCTGCAAGTGACAACAGATGCTGAAACCAATGGAACGATACTTGCTATGTCCTGAAGGGAAATTCTGACCACAGTAACACATAACCACAGGCATTATCATTTGAGCTCGAGGACAAATGGAAACATGGGAAACAACACACACAACTGAGCGACTTCGCCCAGAGCTCCCTGAAGCCACCGTTAGATGAAGTGTGTGAAGAGGAGGACATGTGAATCCACTGGAATACATGGGCGGCGTGAATAACAGCTAAGCATTGACTTTCTACTGGGCACAGTTTTGGAATACGGCGTTTTGAGATCGATTCCTGTGGCAGGCAGTAGGATAGCTACGGTTGTTAATGTTTCCTCTTATGATTGAGAAAATAAATGTATACAAAAGACATGTAACTTTCTCACAGATAGGAATTTGCAACCTGCTTGGAGGTTAAACTTAAACAGACTGGCTCTCATAGGCACATACACTGTACATACACTGTACATAGGTTCATGCTTACCATCCCTTTCTACCAGAAGAAACAGATGGCCAGAGGAAGTAGTGGAATATGTCACCCAGTGTCATTATTAGATATTAACTGAGTCAATTTCAGGCTGATAAGTAGAGGTTGTGCCATAGGGGGTAAAGGCAGAGACTGTCAACAATGCTTGTATGTGGGACAGTGGTTAGGGAAGACAGAGCAGAAGAAATGATGTTAAAATTCATAGACCGAGAGATGGGGTCCCCAAAGAAAAAGCAGTAGGAGAAAAAGAGGATAGAGATGTGAGAGCCAGCAGGAGGAGCCAAGACCCAAGGCATGGGCAGCCTTTTTCCTTGTTCTTCTACTTCTTCCTTTTCCCCCACTTAGATTCCCACAATCTTTAGAATCTTAATCACCCACATTAGCAGGTAATTATAGGCCGAAGTTCTCCTGATGTATTTCCATACACATTATCCTCTTGTCACCCTCAAGTAAACTGAGCTCCTTGAGGTGAGAAATTACATTTTATAGTTCCTTTGTCCCGTTGAAATGCCTACCACAATTCAGGAAATAAAAAAGTAAATCATTATGACTGAATAATTGACATCTCTGACAGTTATGTAATTAGAATATGTTCAGTAAAAATTACCTGTCTGTGTATAAGTGAGGTAGAAAAGTAGTATTTTTCAAAATATTTTTATTTTCACCCATGATATATTTTGAGACACTTAGTCTAGTTAAACTAGTATAAATGTTGCAAACACTTGCATTGGGTCCATAAACCTACCTTTCTTAATTCTTTGGAATCAAAGTACTTATTTCTCCTAAGGAAAGTCCCTGTGAGCTAAGAAAGTATGCAGTAGGGCTTGCTTAAGATCTCCAACCATCTGGTTCTTGGATGTCCTCCCATCCTTGAACAGCTTCCACAGCTTACAGATATCAGCTCCTAGAGAAGCCATGGTGAGCACGGGAAGGGAAACTCTCAGAAACTAGGCCTGCTCTCAACTGTGCAGTCTTTTGAAAACTGTTCTGAG
Organism: Microtus pennsylvanicus; assembly: GCF_037038515.1. Lineage (NCBI taxonomy): Eukaryota > Metazoa > Chordata > Mammalia > Rodentia > Cricetidae > Microtus > Microtus pennsylvanicus. The sequence goes on along the minus strand of NC_134585.1, from coordinate 47,048,000 downwards.
CTAACAGCGTCATCCTGCACTCTGCATCCCGGCAGCTCAATAAGCCATCTTCAAACATAGAGTCGGTTCTCAAACATTACTCTTGAGACTAAAGCAGAGGAAATCTACCGAGGTAGACTTCTTCCAAATGTTTTGGTTCCTCTTGCTCCTTTGCTAACTTTAGCAAAATTGCCTCCAGTGGAGATCTGCTAAAATGCTCTCTATGGTGTCTTTGGAAAGGCTGGGGAAAGGCATCCCAAAGGATGAGATTTTCACTTGATCCCTTCTTTCTTTGTCTTAATGTTTTTACTCCCCCCAACCTCTCTCTGAAGTTTCCACAACTTGCTGAACTCTATAGTGTTAATTGGCATCTTGGATGCTCTCAGAGTTGTTCTGCTCACTGGACCTCCCATGACCATAGCTGTCCTAGTGCCAAAAGGCCTAAAGCAGCCACCACAGAACTGCTTTCTTAACTTTCTCCAAGCCCCTCTGTGGGGGGTCTCCATCTGATCCAGAAGTTGAGGTCAGGTAATGGGCAGCTCTCAAAGGAAGGACAGAAGATTTTCCTAGGAACTAACACATTTTTAAGCACAACCAGCTAGAACCTTCCAGGAAGACCCAGCAGCTTCAAGAGATCCACTCTTGGGGCTGGAAATGTACCCCAGAAGACACCCTGACATTTCTGGAGACCCATTCATGAAAGGCCCCAAGATACCTTCAGACTGCAAAATACACTCCTCTGAAATGTAGACCACAAACTTCGTGGTAAAATATAAAATAATGGAAATGGGCTAATTCTAGACATAAGAGCTAGCCAGCAATACACTCAAGCTACAGTATTGCAAATACTATACTGTATTGCAAATGATATGTAATTTTACTATGTCCGTTAAAATTTAAACCTTCCTTTTTTTTAGACAGAATAGGGGAGGTGATGTGGAATTGTCCTCTGTATGCTGTGATTACCAATGATTAATAAAGAAACTGCTTTAGGCCTATACCAGGGCAGAACAGAGTTAGGCAGGGAAAACTAAACTGAATGCTGGGAGAAAAAAGGTGGAGTCAGGAAATGACATGTAGTTGCCAGAGGGGAAAGATGCTAGCTGCCAGCTGGAACCTTGCCAATAGGCCACAAGCCTCATGGTTAAAATATAAAATAATGGAAATGGGTTAATTCTAGATGTAAGAGCTACTAAACAATATGCTTAAGCTATTGGCCAAATACTATTGCAAATAATATAGTTTCTGTGTGGTTATTTTGGGTCTGGTCAGCTAGGAACAAACAAGAGGCCTCCTACAACATCTAACTTGTATGCTTTTCCAAGGCAAAACCCTGGTGGATTTACCAATCACTGTTTATTTTCACCTTTCTCCAACCTCATCTCAGCAATTGACCAATGCTGGACCAATTATAGAACTTCAAGTTCTATTCCCATGCACTTTGGTCTGAAAGGCAAACATTAGTCCCAACAACTGGGTGTCCTTACCTTGATTTTTTCATATTTAATCATGATAAGAATAATTAAGCCTTTTTCATGGGTCGACAGGTTCAGAGCCATCTTTACTGACTGTGCAGAAAAGCTTCCTGGCCACAAAGTCAACAATGGGGAGACAATTCAATGGCTACTGGTCTGGTTAGAGCATCCACTGGACTCACATAGAAATCCTTTTGATTGATGTTAAAGGATAGGTCAGTGAGTTAGTTAACTTTATTATTTCAGTAGTCTCAATCTATTTCAATAGTACCTTCACCCATTATTTCTTTCTTCATGCTCTTCTTAAACTTCCTTCCAAATATCACATCACCCTCCCAATTCTTTCCAAATACAGTTACTGTTTCCAAATATCCCAAAACCTACTCTAAATTTGCTGCCAATCAGTGTAGGCAAAGGCATCTGCTCATTCTGCATCATGTCAGTTACAGAACTTAGAGGAATACAGACTCAGTTAAGTGTTTGGATTGTGGAGAATATCTTGAATGGAGAGAGGTATATGTATGGTTTCAATTGCGCACTAAAAGTCACTATAGGTTATAGACTAGTTTTCTAGTTGAAGGACTGTCATAGCAGGAAACTTCTTATGAAATATCTTATTTAATTTTCAAAGCAGCCTCATGTTCTGTCTTGGAATGTGAAAAAGACAATTTTTGGGGGGGAATGGTAGCTCATAAATGTCTATAGACATTGAATGACTCAGGGACAAGGTTGGCTTCAATTTTATTTAATGAATGTATAGGACTCTGTGTATTTACATAAATTGAAGCATGAAGATGTTAGTATTGTAAAAACATAATATTCCAATCATTGGGTGCCTTCTGAATGAACACTTACTTGCAGCTTGTTTTCTATCTAATACATTTCTCTAGATTTTCCAAGAACAATAATAATTCAACAAATTGTGGGAACAAATGGACTATTACTTGCTCACAGACCAAGCAAAGTTTCAACTAACTTTTCTTTCTGGAGAAAGTCTATGTCAGTAGGCCCTTTCAATTTAACAAGCTAAAGAGAAAATATAAAACTGAAATGAATAATATTTATTACCTGTTGGGAGAGTGGACTATGGGTTTTTTTCTGACAAAAGGAATGACTTATAGTGAATTAATGGGGGAAATACCAGGATGTTCACAGAAAGTCCATCATATCAGAACTCATTATAAGAGCTCTCATGTTAGGGTATGACTTTCTGGGACCTAGAGAAAAATGGGCATACAGTCCAGGTGCTCTCTTTCTCTGTGGTTCCCTCACCACACAGTTGAGCTTGGACTTCTCATTCCTGTTTCATGAGTTTTCCCTGTATAATAGATAAAAATATAATTGTTAAAAAGAGGGATCATAATAGTGGGTAATAGAGTGAATACTTGTGAGTTATTATTTATGGATAATTTACATTGGTAGCATTTTTGTATATTGATATAAATTCAAATTATATTTGTTATTTCTGTTTATAATATTTGTACACCTATGCAAAGTTATTCTGTCAGATTGTATACATACATGTTTCTACCACTGTTTAGAACATTTTGTATATTGATAAAACTTTTAGGATATGTTTTCATACTGCATTATATATTATCCTTACCTCTGATCAAGATACGTATACATTGTTTACATTTGAGGTCATTGTTCTGATTTGCTGCACATTTGTTTACAGATTATTTAATATTATGATGTGAAGTCTTAGTCTTTAAGTTATATAGGTATTAAATATTATAGGTCAATACTTGTTCATTATATAATTATATATTTATATAATATAATAATATATAATATATAACAATATATTATATATATTTGACTATATATATATATATATATATATATATAGTCAGATTAATTAGGTCCTTCAGATATATGGAGATTGTGTCCTGCCTAAATAGACAATTTTCAACCACTTCAAGGATCTGTAGAACATGGCATTTAAATAATTTAGAGTTCTGTTGACATGAGATATGATAGCTCCTGACAGCATTAATCTATTCCCAAAAGAATGTTAAGCACCAAAGACACCCCATTTGGAGTTTATTTTCTTCTTGGCACAATTGGCCTTTGGGCAAGGAACTGCCCATACCTCAACCACTGACAAACTACATGGTATCCAGACTGGACAAGCAGGACACTAGGAAAAGAACTGCCAAAATTTGCCAAGGCAGTGTAAGACAGTTCTGAAAAATTCCTCTGAAAATGGTCTGTCAGTTAGGCTAGGCCTTAGCCAAAGTTGGTTGCTTCAGCATCACAAATAAGGCTTTGAGTAATTATTCCAGTAGCCAATTGTCTCTGTCATATACTGCTCACTTTGGAAGCTTCTAGATTGCACTTCTTGCCTACTCAAGTAATATTATCTCCTTTCTCAGACCTTCGATGGGATTAAAGATTAAATAGTTGTAGTTACCTTCCTATTATGATTTAGCCAAGCTTATTTCTGATGCAAGACTTAGACTCTCTGAAATAGAATGTTTATTAAAACATTTTTCATGTGTTCCTTGCTTAATATTGTTTATGTTGTTTGTAATTTTATACTTGATATCTGTTCCTATTATATATAGTTTGGTATTGGGCTAGGGTCGCTCTTGTTTAGAAAAAAGGGGGAGGTGATGGGGAAGCCTTGTTAACCAATTATCTTTAAGAGGTGGGATGAAGTTAGGATGTGGCTTTCTGGGACCCAGAGAAAAATGGGCACAAAATCCAGGTGCTCTATCTCTCTCTTTGTGGTTTCCTTGCCACACAGCTGAGCTTGGACTTCTCATTCTAGTTTTGTGAATTTCCCCTTATAATAAATAAAAATATAATTGTTTATCTTTAAGATAGCCTAGTTATTTCCAAATAGAGCTGACTTCTACTCTCTATGAGTTTACATTTTGCAGCAAGAGTTGAAAACTCTAAACAGTTTGATGGTCCTCCATTCTTCTCCTGTTTTCAAATCCACTGTTTTAGGAAAGTAATTTCCATCTGTCACAAGGCAATTGAGGGTTCCTCTCTCTGAATGTGATAGCTCCCTGGAGTTGTTTCCTGGTAGAAGGCAGCTTCCTTCTGAAGCTTGCAGCCGTAAGTATGATAGCTCCATGTCCTGAGCACCTGGTTGAGGATGTTCTGACAAGTGTCACGATAAATCAAGGTCACAAATGGTGTGGCTTCAAAGATCTTAGCATTTGTTGCACATATATGCTCGGCCCTATTTATTTTGTGGGCTTCTTGTCTAATTTATTTTTAGTTCAATACTAGCTACTATTCTATAAAAACAAGTGCAGAGTGGAAAAGACTTTTGAGTGAATTTTAACAGGTGGCTTCTGAGTTTTTCTGCTTCAGATACTTCATCCTGAACAATGTTGACAGCACTCATATGAGCTTAGCAGCTTCATGACACTGGTTTTTATGGATGCAGAAACTGAAGCAGAGGAGACACCGGTGCTAGAAATCACTCATCTAGTACATATTAATGCTTTCTGGAGACTGGGGAGCCAGATGACAAGGATGATACATAGAGCCTTTATGTAATATTTCTGGATTAGCACTTATGTACTAGATATACACTATGATTACCTATGCACAAATGCTTGAATATAAATCACTCTACAGTCATGCAGTGGTAGTGCATGCCTTTAATTCCAGCACTCGGCAGGCAGAGGAAGCCGAATTTCTCTGAGTTCGAGGCCAGCCTCTTCTTCAGAGTAAATTCCAACCCAGCCAAGACTACAAAGAAGAACCCTGTATCAACAAACAAACAAAATCACCCTACAGTCTTGGGAATTGCAGAGAAGAGTCTCTGCAAATTTCAATGGCAAGGCCGTTGATAGCTGCCAATGTCATGTAGAGCATCATTTACTCTGCCAATGGCTGTAGGATGTGGTTGAGAAAGAGATGGTGATTCAGGGTGACTGGTTTTGTAAGTGTTACCCTGGGAATAAGCCAGGTGCTTGTAGAAGTTGGACAGTTCTATCAGTGGATTAAAATAATTTATAATATTGTTGCTCCTATGGCCCAAATGCTCAACTGGGTGACTCAAAAGCCAACACCTGGCTATTCATGGCAATGCCAAGCCCCTGCACCTTTAATCCCTGTGATTTATGTAGTGCAATAGCAACACCTCAGCAAGGCAGACCACTTATTTATTATTATTGGTGGTGGGAGATGTAACTTCTTAGAGAAGTTACTTAGAGAACTTCAGTACAGTTTGATAGAACATAATAGTTCATGTTAATCTTGATTATCTAATTTTGATCTGTCTCTACCTTGCAGGGCTTAATACTAAAATACATTTTATATTCACTCACTCGTTGATAAAAATATGTACTGAGAACACATCATGTACATAAAGCTATGATATTTAATATGGAAGACTAAGAAAATGTATTCCTGAAAATTGTCAGAGAGTAATTACTAACAATCCCTTCTTTTAAAAAAAAGTTATTAGCCATCCAGTGCATATTTTAACATATTCTTAATGCAGGGGAGGTGAAACTCCATTATTTGAAAATGTCTTAGTGGGTGAAGCATTGTGAGATATTTAGCTTCACTGATAGCTAAATATCATTTTAATATTATGACAATGATATTATTTTTACTTTTATTATTTCTTATGACTTACAAAGATGGAAAAGAAAAACTTGGTAAACTAATGTAACACTAGGTTCAAGTTCACAAAGCTAGGGAAGAGTGAATAGCTGGGTTCCATAAGCCCATTTTCCTTCAATTAATCTGTAATCCATCATTATTTTGGTATTTCTGAGGCTAGGATGTTGTGGTAATTGTTGGAACGAGCTTTAGAAGAAGGAATGGCTATACTCTGCAATCCACATGATTATCAGAGAACACCTAGAAAGGAATTAGTTGCACATCTTTCTTCTAATATTTTGCTTTGCACTTCCGGGAACCAAACCCACAACCTAGCACACACAATAGCCAAGCACTTTCTACTAAGCTACAGTGTACTGCCAGAATCTAGTTCTGGTAATAGAGGTAATAGTTAGCTTTAATTCACTGAATAAAATTAGTTAGCTAATAAATTTAATTCACTGAAAAAAATGACTTGTAAATTGGGCATTCTAGGGTATGTGTGTCATCCCAGTGTTTGGGGAAGAAAGGGATCTGAAACTCAGGATCAGCCGCTAATGTAGAACAGTTTCAGTACGACACAAGACTGTATCAAAAACAAACAAACAAACAAAAAAGACAAGCTCTAACATATATCCATTCTGAATGAATTTTCTTCCTAGCCCAAATTTGAAAGGATAGAATTTTCCTGAAAGATAAGTAAGTTATCATGTAAGTGCTTGTCACTGAGTTTAGGAAAATAATTGGTATTAAGATTTAAGAGGAATCTGAACCTAGTTGATCATGATGGAAAAGATCTGGAAGATTCTATGACAAGACTATAAATGAGTCCCTGCCTATAAAGTCCATGCCCCATAATTTCTAAAAACACAGTTTCCAGGAGCTGAGAGACTTCTAAGAAGAGTTTGTGTTGTGCCTAAGATTATACTGTAAACTTCTAGGCTTGTATTTGATGAGTGACTGCATGAGTATTGGAGAAAACTGTGGACATTGTAGCAGACTCCATACCTCTAAAAGTCAATGTTTGGAAACCATGAAGGGTTTTCCAATTAAGAGTCAATATTAACTCTTTAAGCACAGGTCCCATGGCAAATCAGGACCCATAACCTGTTTATAACTTGGACCCAGTAAATGTTGCTAGGAACTGAAGTGCAAGAACATTCCTTACATCACTTTCTCTGTAGCTTGTTTTCCTTGTTCATCATCAGTAGTACATACCTCACCTCCAGTAATATGCCTCTTGTTGATTTTCATAGTGATGAGTGAGTGATCTTTTGATCATTTGACAAACAACTTTCCAAGGTTTCTTATTAGTATCTTCCTGTATTGCTAAGAACTTAGGTGGAGTTGACATTTCATTTGGACTGCCAACCAGTTCCCAAATAAAGACACAGAGACTTAGTATTAATTATGAATGCTCAGACGTAGACTTGTCCCACTAGCTCTTTTGACTTATTTTGTTTCTGTTCAATGATGTTTGCTTCAGAGCTTATCATCTTTTTTCCCAATCTCTATGTCCTAATTTCCTGCTTCCTTATGCCTGGCTGCCTGGCTCCTGGTATCTCCTGTATCCTTTTCTTTCTTCTCCTTGAGCCTAAATTCTTCCTCCTATTTGCTCTTCCTGCCTGGAAGTTCCACCTATACCTCCCTTCTTGCTATTGGCCATTCAGCTTTTTATTAGACCAATCAGGTGTTTTAGGCGGGCAAGGCAAAACAGAAATATGTCTTTACATAATAAAAAAATGAAACACATCTTTACATGTTAAATGAATATTCCACAACATAAACAAATGCACAGTTAAAAAATGCAATATATTTTTGCATAGTTAAACTAATACTCCTCAACACACAGAGTGTTGTTTCCTGAACTCCAGGTTCTTTTCATAAGACAGTCAATCAGAAGTCCCCAGTGTAGAGTAATTAAATGTTTTGACTGAACCCTGTAATATTAAAATAGATGGGTTACTATGCCATGGGTAATCGTGTGTGGATCCTGCACTCTATGGGTTTTCAGTAAGACCCCAGATAGGTTTTACACAAGTATTTGTGTTCATGTCACAGTCACTGTCTTTACGTTCTTTAAATGTAGAACAGTTTGTATCTGTATGTCTCATGAGTCCACGTGAAAGACAAGAGTAGAATATACAGTTTGTAAGAACTCTTAGGGCTTTTATATATTCGTGAAGATGAAACTGACTAAGCCAAACTCCAACACAACTGCCGCTGCACTGGACACACATTGATCTACAACCAAATGGGTTCTGCTAACTGCTGTTAACAGGTTGCTAAACACATTCCTAATCACCACAACAACCTTGCCTTCTCTGAGGATTTATCATCACAATGAATGAATAATCCAGCCCACACCACACAGAAAGATGAAAACCAAACATACCTAAAACAACAACATTCAGTGGATCAAGATTCTCTGATGCTTGGCTCTATACCTCTCTTCTTTTCTGGAAATTCCAGGACTTGAGGCTAGAGCTCTAAGAAAATGCACCTGGGCCTGGTAAGGATATGATAATCACATGAGTCCAAAGGGACTGGTCTTTGTGTCAAAAAAGAAAAATCCAGTTCACAAGGGGGAATATTTGACTTCATAAACACTGGTTGAATGACATTGTGCTAGACTACAATTGAAAATGTGACAATAAAAACACTTCATTTCTTTTCAGAAATTCCTTGTCTGGTGGAGTAAAACAGAAATAAGTAATTGTGACTTTGTGTAGTAAGCCTCAAACAGAAATGCCTTGAAACTTCACCAAAGACACAGGTAGGGGTTGACTGGGTTCATGAAGAGAAATCCATGAAGTTTTTCTAAGATGAGATTTTACCAAGAAATATCTAGGATTCTTGGTGGAAATGAAAGGTAGACTAAGAGGGATTAATAGGAGGCAGAATAGGAGGGAACCACAAATGGCTGAGTATATGTGTGATACACGGACTCGTGTGTGGAAGCCAGAGTGAGCACATCTACCTTACTGTTTGGACCTCTCTCCTATTAAACCTGATTAGCTAGAGCCACCGGCCAGCGAGTCCCATTCACCGCAGTTATGTATGTTTGCCCATTTACATATCGCATAAAGCACATTAAAGACTGTCTACTGCAGAATTTAATTTGCCTTTCTCGTATAACATTTGGAAATGGGATGGACATAATACTGAGACACTCACAACCACTTCCCTCTTTGAGAGGAGGCCAAAACAATAGTTTAGCTGAATATAGAGATGATTGGTTGACTTACAGGGGACTTGTGAGAAATGATCTGTCCTGAGGTTCTTTCCAGACTTATAGGAAGTTGTGAAATTCAAAAATGCTAAAAAATAAGAATATATATATATATATGACACTTTCTCTATTAACATACACTAATTTTCTTTATGAATATGAGTGCCAAAATAACCTAAAAGTGAAGTCTCTTTCATTATGTTTCTGTCTCACCATCCTAATGTCCCCCTTCTCAAATCTTCCAGATGAGCAGAGTAAAGACTTTGGATGCTGTGCGGTCGTCATTCAGTGAAGAACCAAATTAACACTAATTATATTTTGACTTGCTGTGGTGCAGCCAGTGTGACTTCACAAGGGGAGATGGCATCCATGGCACTAGGCGGCATCATTGTGGCACATTTACAGACCATTAACCAGCACTAACATCATTTCAAAGGGCTTCTGTCAAAACACGAAGGGCACCCTGGAGCACACTGCTCAGCCCTGTGAGATCCCAGAATGAAAACTGGGCTATGGATCGATACGGAGAGGAAATGCTTGGGAGGATTGGGTGTCTGCTGCTAGCACAGCATGCTCCCAAATGTAGGTCACAAGAGCAAGCTCTGTCCTCGTGCACATTAAAAGCTCCTCGAAACTTTGTATTTGGTGAGAAGGGCATGTAGCCATAAAATCTTCGTCCCTTGTTAACAAATAGAAAGATAAGTTCTTCTTTGGTATCTGAAACTAGTCTAGGTCACACGATCCCCACCTTTCCTAGGCAAAAATCAGTGTCCATTTTTGTCTCTAGAGTATGCTAATTGGGCTTCTCAGACTTAGCAGGCTCAGTGAGAGAAAGGGAGACAGGATGAATCTGTAAGCTGAATGAGATGCTAGATGTGTGGGCGGTTCAGATGGCCATGGAACTTAGAGAACAAGGCAGGAGACTCTCTTTACAAGCTATCTTGACTTTTGTCACTCAGGATTTGATCCACAGAGCATCAGCACGGTGTTCCGGAGGAGGCTTTGGGAAATGCATTGTCTAAGCTCTCAGCTCCGTGCTTCCAAAGCTTCTGAATCAGAATCTACATGAGATACCAGAGAGAGTCGGGCATGTAACTGGATGGGTAGGTCTGTTCCTCTGAACACTTGGGCGTGTCCTGAGCTTCTTTTTTCTTCACTTCAGCAGTTTGGTAAACAATGAATCCAGACACAGCTACAGTTATAGCTCACAGCTTCCCACATCCTTTTTGGTCAGGGCCTAGTTTCTAGGATTCCATATAGTCTCCCATTAAGAAGTGTTCAAAGTCTACCTGATCTGATTGTGTGTGTGTTCTTCTCCTTTTTTTACATATTGACATTATCATATGTGGTCATAATATGTTATGATCATAAATTCATCCTCCACTACATTCTTTGATTGTCTCATCAAAGGAGAATTTCAATCAATTGGTATTTTAACTTGGTCCTTACTCTTTCTATTGCAAGTCTTTTCTCTTCACTTTCTAGCTGCTTTTGCGCTTGTCTCAGTGTTATTATTTATTATACCCAGCACAGCACCGCCTCATGATTCTGTACTTACCAGTCACCAGTTTTTGTGTCTGGATATTGGGCACACACAAATCCACACCTGTTACAAGGAGGGCTGCTTGTTCATTTCCTGGCTCCCCAGACTCCCAAGAAACCACACAGAAACTGTATTAATTAAATCACTGCTTGGCCCATTAGCTCTAGCTTCTTATTGGCTAACTCTTACATAGTAATTTAATTCATCTCCATTAATCTGTGTATCACCACATGGCAGTGGTCTACCAGCAAAGTTTTGGCATGTCTGTCTCTGGTGGTGGCTCCATGACTTCTCTTTGACTCTACGTTCTTCCTGCCAGCACTCAGTTTAGTTTTCCCTGCCTACCTAAGTTCTGTCCTATCAACAGGCTAAGGCAGTTTGTTATTCACCAATGGTATTCACAGCATATAGGGGTGAATCCCACATCACACACCCACACATGCACATATGCACAAATACACACAGACAAACATGCACTCACACGTACACACACACACACACACACACACACACACACACACACACATCACTTCTAGACCTTTTGCTTAAGTTCAAGAGTAATGGCAATAACTCTCTTTTGGTAATTGTTAGGTCTTGGTAATTGTTAGAGTACATATTGGCATGGCTATGTGCATGATGATGAAATATCTTAAAGTGTTCAAGGTTTGGATGGTTAGAACAGAATTCTACAGTTGTGGTCATGAGGACAAATAAACACCCACCTCGAACACTTTCCTTCATTAGTGCATTTTGCACTAGGAAGCTCCACCTTGTATTGCTTATTCTCAGGTGTGAATTACATTAGCAAAATCATTTCCAGCATTTCTCTAAAAGATGATTGTACAATTGTAGTAATAAGAGCAGCAGGGCTGCTTCCTGCCACCCCGCTGCCCGCACGGCTAGCTTTACCCAAAATAATTACACGGAAACTGTATTCTTTTAAACACTGCTTGGCCCATTTCTATCTAGCCTCTTCTAGGCTAATTCTCACATATTAATTTAGCCCATTTCTAATCATCTGTGTTGCACCCCAATGTGCGCTTACCGGGAAGATTCTAGCCTACGTCCATCCTGTTTCGGAGCTGAATCGCGTCTGTCTGCAAGAGCGGAGCATGGCATCTCTGTCTGAGGCGTCTTATCTCACTTCCTCTTCCTCCCAGCATTCTGTTCTGTTTACTCCACCCACCTATGTTCTAAGCTATGAGCCCAAGCAGTTTGTTTATTACTTAAACAATGAAATCAACAGATTGATATATGACACTCCCACATTATACAGTGATAGGGATTTTTGATTGAAGCCGTTAAATCTTTCTTGATTCCAAAGAACTGTAGTAATTTGAGAATTCTTGCCAACTGAGAGGATGCTCAGTCAAGTCCTAATAAAAATGCACACAGCACATTGTTGGTAAGCAGTTTAGTAATGCTTCCAGATGTTGGGTGAAACTGCTTGTTTGTTTCCCAGTAGCCTAGACTCCCAAAATAATCACACAGAAATTGATACTAATTACAGTACTGTTTGACCAATAGGTTAAGCGTATTTCTAGCTAGCTCTCACATCTTAAATAAACCCATCTCTATTAATCTGTGCATCACCACAGGTCATGGCCTACCATTTAGGTTCCCAGTTCTCTCTCCTCCAGTGTCAGCTACATTGTGTCTCCCTGACTCCACCTACTCTCTCTCTCTCTCTCTCTCTCTCTCTCTCTCTCTCTCTCTCTCTGGAAGATATATATCTTCCAGCCTGGCTATATTCTGTTAAGCCATTAACTGAAAGCAGCTTCTTTATTAATCAATAAAAGCAGCACATATACAGAAGGACTTCCCACACCATACAGACATTGTCCTAGAAAAACTCTGGGAAGCATTTTCAAATCTGTCAGTTGGTTCATTATGTATAATACTTAAAGGACCTTGCCCAGAAGGACAATATATTTGTTAGCCAATAATAAGGACTATAGTAAATTATTATTTCTCTTCTTTCCATTTATGAACATCTCTTCTCTAAGTAGGTATCATGTATTTGAGTCCATATAAATGAGCATGAAGAAGGAAATGGAAGATTATCTTTGATGAATTCTCAAATAATGCTTGGTTGAAAACGGAGTAACTCTTCCTTCCATTCTAAAATAACCTCCCATATTCATTGATTCCAAATACACTTGGGCAAGTTGCAAAGAGTCACTTTATTTTATTTCATTCAGATGTGTGCCACTCTCCGTCTCCCTGCTCCTCACCTCTCTGCCTCTGCCGCCTTTGAATTATTTAATGTTTTCCCCAGTTAATCTAAATTAGAGGGTGGTTTTTTTTTCTTTTTTTTTTTTTTTTGTTGTTGTTCTTTCAAAGGCGGGGGTGGGAAGAAACTAAAAATAGTCACCGAAGCCAAGATATATTACAGCAACTGTTTTTGCCTCTGGTGCTTACTGGCGTTTCCTTTGTTGTCTTGTTTGATTGTTTCATTTATATGGCAGGTTAGACAGCAACACACTTCTGTTATTGCCTTTTCTCAGTGGTGGATTTTTTAGGCTCAGATTCCCCTGAGGCAGCCACTCCCCATCCCCAGCTGGTGACAAGAGGTGCTGTTGCTCTCAATGCGTACACCTCCTGGAGAAAGATCTACAGAGCTGCTATTAAGTGCCAGGGAGTGTCTCCATTTTGAACTGGAAGGGAGGGGGAGAGGGAGGGAGGGGCTGGGAAAGGTCATTGAGCAGGTTACAGATGCTCCATTGCATCTTTGTGTTTTGGCCATGCTTTCCCACCTCCAGCTACCACCTTTTCCTTTAAGAATCTCTTTTGGGTTTCTTTTTATATTGTCCTCAATAATCACATACGTTTTAATCAAATCGCAAAACGTTGTAGGAGGCAGGGTTTACCAAGTGACTGGGAGCAGGAAGGTTGGTAATTCTGTCCCCTGGGCTATTTTGTAAAGTTCTCCCAGGAAATGCTGGGTCATTAGTTATTCTCGAACTTTCCATTACTCTTAGTTGATGCAGCCAGGGAGCATAATCCTTGGCATATAATCAGGAACGAGAAGACTTATGGGAGGAAGGGAAGCAAAACAGGAGAAATTAAAGAGATTCAGTGGTTCCAGCGATGCTTAAGGTACTGCAAGTTAAGAAGAGACCCCAGTGAACCCTGGTCATGAGGAGAGAGCCTCTTCCCTCCAGCCTGGCCTCCTGCAGACATCCCAGCTGCCCTTTTGTTTTTTGTGGTTCCCAGAGCAGAGACACTGGAAGGAACCTCTGTGCTGCTACTGTTCTATGATGATTTTCTTGTTTGTTCAAGGTACAAAAAAACCAGGGTGTGTAAAGGAAGGTTAAGGAAGGCTATCCAGTTTGCAGTGCGAAATAAGTTAAGATCACCTCCAGCACTGAAGTATCGGACCTGAACAGAAAAATAAAGAATAAAAGCAGATTTTCGCAAAGGCAGGTGGTTCAGCAGCCAGGTCTCTGGCTTTAAAAGCAGAGCCAAGAGACTCCCTAAAGGAGCCTTGCCACAGAGCTGCAGAGTAAAGGGAAGCACCAGTTGACGAAGGTCCAGCAGCCCCTCCCAAGATCAAGGAGGCTGATGTCGTCAGAGATGAACGGGGTGTGGAGGTATAATTTGGAAATGGAGAATGAGTTGGATTTAAGCATGGAATGTAGATCAAAGAAAGCATTTAAAAACATCCCCTTCCCTCCATAACCGCAGACTTATGAGGTAAAGTTATAGAAAATACACTGAGTAAGTTGCTCTGTCATTGGACTAAACCCGATGACCTGCAGTAAGGATTCTGAACTCACCCTATGGGCAGAAGCAGAAAGCATAATGACTTCATGAGAGGCCTTCAAGAATCTCTTACTTCAGACCCTTGGTTTCTTCCTTACTATGTAATTACATTGTATAGTTTGTTAAGCTACGAAGCATGTAACCTGGACAGTTCTACAATTGTGACTAATTTATAGCTTACCACATAGACTTAGTTTTATAGAGGATGAGACACATTTTCAAATATGACCCTGTAACAGTACATAACAAAAATTTTCCTGAAGTTGTATTGCTAAAAATGAAATATTTACTCTTTCTCACTTAACAAACATATGGAGGTTAATTTATTATTTAGGAAGAACGTGTTATATCCACAATACTTTTGAAAAATATATTGAATTGGGGGGGGGGGTGAGAGATGGCTCAATGTTTAAGAGAATGTGTTACTCTCACAGAGGACACAGGTTCCAGCACACACTCGGTAGCCTAAGGGTCTGTAACTCCAGTACCAAGAAATCTTGTGCCTTCTTCTGATCTTCATGGACACTTGAATACATATGGTGCACATATAGACAAGCAGGCATAAGCACAGTTTATGAAAAAATAAATGTAAAAAAGTCATTACAATGTACTGAATTTGAATTTTGTGTAAAGCAATAATATTAAAATATTGATAGCTAACAGTTTTTCACCACCAAAATTTTGGGTATATGTGCACATTTATGAAGGGCAAAGGATAGCCTTCAGGGTTGTTCTTTAGGCCCCATACTCTTTCTTTCTTTCTTTCTTTCTTTCTTTCTTTCTTTCTTTCTTTCTTTCTTTTTCTTTTTTTCTTTTTTAAGACATGGCTTCCCAGTGAACTTGAAACTGAGCAAGGAGGCTAGGGACTAGCTGGTAGGATTACAAGCACACATCAGCAGGCTTAGCTTTTTGCTGCTGTTGTTGTTAACATGGGTTTGGGGGATGCAACTCGGGTTTTCATACACTTTGAGTGGATCATTTCCCTAGCCTTTTGCCCCTGTATATTTAAAAAAAAAAACTTTTATTTATTCAGTGTGTGTGTGTGTGTCTGTGTACATGTGTGTACATGCTAAAGTACATGTTTGGGTCAGAGGACACCTGTGAGAGTCAGCTTTCTCCTACTGTGTGACTTTTGAGGCTTGAATACCAGGTTTGGCTGTCTTACCCACTGGTCCATCCTCTCAGACCTAAGCATGAGCATCTGAAAAGATAATATCTTATTTTTAATTCTCATACCTTACACTAAAAGAATCATGTTAAAGTCTTTTTCTCTGTTGTGTTCCTAAAGGGACAAGGCAAGAGAGGGTATCTGGAGCTTTTACTCACCCCGAATATCTGACGCTCCTGGGTGCAGGAGTGTTTATTCCCTAGAAACAAGAAGACTAACTGACACACATTATCCTTACTGTTTCCATTGGGGGGCACTGAAAAGAGGACGTCTAAAACTGACTTACAGAAATCCCCAAGGAAGGCTGAGCATCTCTTTCAGACAACAAGCACAGCTTGATGTTAGGAGGGTTCCAGGACAACATTCCTAATTTAAATCCACTATCCTCTTGGCATGCAGCTCTGGGCCTCTATCATCCTGAACTTATGTACTTACCCTACATTCTACGAAATTATTTCTTAACCTGTAAAGTGGAAATGGTAATACTGGCCATTACATGAGAACACTAGAAAGATTAAATGAATTCATATTTTAAAGCAATTAAAATATTAATTCAATAATGCACATTACATATCATATAGATTTTAAACAGCATCTAAATACGCTCCTCATTAACATACAAACGCCAGTGTTTTTATGCTTACTGCCTGTATAAATTATAGCCTGCTTTTTAAAAAAAATGATTTTAAAATATGTGATAGCTAAAATTACCATGATTTTCTTCCTTTTTGGTTTGCCAGACCTTGTGGTAGCATCTATCAGCCAGGATGCAATCTCTGCCTTATTTGCAAATATTTAAGCTCTTCCTTTTACAAATGAAATCTCCTAATGATTGTTTCAGTTGAAACTGAAACCGACATCATGGCTTCCTTCTAACGTGTTACTTCCTACAAAGTTAGGATCAGGAGACTGCTCAGAGTGTACTTGAAGAGCTTGCTTTAATTTTGGCTTAACATAGGGAAGAAGTCCAGTCTCTTCATGATACAAAGTCTGTTGGAAACTAAACGATGAAAAACCATTGTGCTGCTTACTGTGCTTGCTTTAAATATCCTTGAGGAAACTTTTTTTCTAATTCATTATGGGAAATTTTGAAATCAAACTTTTATCTCCCTGAGAAGTACTTGGAAAGCTAAGTTGCTTTAGTATCGGATAATGAAATCTAGGTATGTTGAACTTAAATAATATTACTAGAGAGTTTCTTAACAGGGTTGTTTTACTTCTTTGTGCTTAACTGCAGTGTAGCATCCAGTCTCTCTCTGTTCCCTTGGCTCATCTTTCTTCTCCTGGATCTAGATCTCCTCTCTCTCTCTCTCTCTCTCTCTCTCTCTCTCTCTCTCTCTCTCTCTCTCTCTCTCTCTCTGTGTCACACGCATTTCACATTATGAATCCACAGTTTCAAACCTAGAGAGAATGTGTGTGTGTGTGTCCTCATCCTGCCCTGTCACTACCAAAATCCACTGCTTTGTAAGTGAGGAAGTAAAGTGCCCTTTTGAGATTTAAGACAGACCTTCCTTCAGGTTGTCCAGAAAACGCCCCAGAGGGCCACACATTTCCTTCTGAAAGCGCCTGACGCAGCTCTGTCCTCGTGTTCACTTCTATTCAAAGTTCATAATTTGAAATTAAAAAGTCTGCAAGGACAGGTTGCCCCAGAATCACTGTGGATGGTATTCTCCCCAGCATCCATCCATGGGAGAAGCACAGTCCAAGGCTTTTCAAAACGGCTGCCCAATTACATTTTTTAAAAGATGTTTTGCTGACATCTAGAGGCATTTGGGTAATAACACTTATTAATAATCATTCCTTTCACTTCTAGGGTGGCTCGCATTGCGTGTTCCCTCAGCTCTTTACACACATGAATTAATTACACATCACGGCACCCCTGTGAGGTAGAATGGGTGGGCATTATTATGTGCAAAGGATTTATTGATTTCCTGAGACAATATGGAGCTGAGACACAGAAGGGAAACCCATAGGAGCAGGAATTAAGGGGGGAAATAAAGACACAGTGTGAATGCAAAAGAAACAGATACAAATAAATATGGCCCCTCCGTGGCCCTCAGAAAGAGATGATTAGTTGGAAATTTTTAAGGCATAAACATTAACATATAATTGTTAGTGACTTCTGTAAAAGTACCTAGGAAATTGAAGGGAAAGGGTCTTACACAAAATTCCAATGTTCCAGTTTGAAACCAATTTATAATATTTCCATGGACGTTCCTGAATCCTGGGAAGTCAGTGAGGGGCTGTGGTAGTAGCAGGGCCCTTGGACTTACAATGGAGGTATTTTATGAGTTAAAGAAAAGGGTTTGGGACAAGGCTTGTGATATAGGAAGAAGTGAAGGAGAAGTTCCAGGCAGGCTTTGATGCCTGTAAAGTATGCTTGGAGGCTGTGGAATTTAAACTATGCCACAGAGTTATATAAATCAACTATCCTTTGGAATTCTTCTAGGCTTGTTTTATGGCAATGGCTCAGATAACTGTTTTCCAAAGCAGTAACTATTCTAGTTTTTCATGGCAGGCATAGTTCTTATTTATCTTCATAGAACTAAAACTTCCAGGGTTTACGATTCGTTTCTATACTGAAAGGTAATATTCTCCTCAGAAAGAAAACTGCCATAAAATCAGTAGCTTGCAGTCACCAAGACATGATAAAAGACTGGCAGAAAGCTTTATACTCTTTCCATAAGTTATTGCAATGCTGTCTTTTATGACAATAACAATAAGTTGCCTTTAAAACAACTTACTTTAGTCAAGCTGATTACAGGTAGCAAGAGAGTAACTTGAATATAAATGATCATAAATGGGCCTTAGACTTCCAGCATTGATTCTGAAAACAACACTTGATACTAACTTCCTGATACCAACTTCCTTACTACTATCAATCTCCCACCAAATCCCCATACCAATTGAAACCTATTTAGTACTAGAACATTGCCACTTCTCTTGAATCTTTTTGAAAACTTAATACTCAAGAATGGTTCTGAATTAGAGAAAAATGGGCTCGTTGGGTAAGGGAGCCTGCTGCAGAAGCATAAAATCTAGAGCTTTGATCCCAGAACCAACAAAACAAGCCTGACTAGCCCCTCCTGTGACTCCAACATCAAGTGTGGTGGAGGCAGGAGAATTACTGGAGCTCACTAGCTACCAGATTAGCTGAAAAAATACAGAAACACTCTCACAGACACATACATATATACACTCCGAGAAGAAAATAGAGGTTGAGAAAGATAGGACTTATTATAACTGATTTATGCAAAAACCCTTTCTAAATGGGATCTCTTTTCTATTCTCTGCTATCATTTATATTTAATTGTTTTACTTTGTGACATCACATGGACAATATTATAATATTTGTTTGATTTTCCCTTTTGCATGAATGCAGTACTTTTTCTAGAGTTGTTATTTTCTGTTGTTTAAGTCGTCCACTTATCAGGAGGAAATAATTTGATCACTTTCTTTTCCAAATTACATCAGAACAAGAAGTTCTGAATCCAGAAGGAGTTTTACTTAGAGTAGAAGTAAGGGGAATCATGTTGACCATGAGTTATTTTACTGAGAGGGAACCTTGGGTCTCTGGGTACATGGAACCCGTACTGCAGGTTAAATGGAAAGAAAAACTCATGGAAGAGATGGGAATAGTACCAGAAGCATCCATCGATGTCAAGATGATGATTGGGTTTCTCTCAATGATAATGAGACAAAAACCCCTTCCTCTGGCTCATCTTCCCCATTCTGATCTCTTTTTGACTACTACCTTGAGATACCACATACTGGCTGTCATTCAGACACGCTCTGGGCTGGCATTTTAGGAGTTCCCCAGGTATTCAAGCTCCATCAATCACTTTGTTTCTCAAGAAAAACATCTTTATCCCATGCTTTTTCAGTCACAGTCCAGCGGGGCTTGGTGAGCTCCCAATAGATGAGCCCCACTGTCTCCGTGGGTGGGTGCACCCCTTGTGGTCCCGACTTCTTTGCTCATGTTCTCCCTCCTTCTGCTCCTCATTGGGACCTTGGGAGCTCAGTCCGGTGCTCCAGTGTGGGTCTCTGTCTCTATCTCCATCCATCGCCAGATGAAGGTTCTATGGTGATATGCAAGATATTCATCAGCTGGACTGTGACTGAAAAAGCATGGGATAAAACCGGACTCTCTGAATATGGCGGACAATGAGGGCTGCTGAGAAGCCAAGGACAATGGCACTGGGTTTTGATCCTACTTCATGTTCTGGCTTTGTGGGAGCCTAGCCAGTTTGGATGTTCACCTTCCTAGACCAGGATGGAGGGGGGAAGACTTTGGACTTTCCATAGGGCAGGGAACCCTGACTGCTCTTCAGACTGGAGAGGGAGGGGGAGAGGAGTGGGGGGAGGGGGGAGGAGTAGGAGGAGGGGGAGGGAAATGGGAGGCTGGGAGAAGGCGGAATTTTTTTTTCAATAAAAAAATTATATTAAAAAAATAAAATAAAATGATTGACTCTAAAAAAAAAAAGAAAAGAAAAACATCTTTAAAGTTCCAAGTCGTGTACTAAAAGGGGAATTTAGAAAACTAGCCATTGCCTAAATTGGAGACCTCTTCATCTTCAAATGAGCAGCTCTGAGAAAGCAGAGGACTCACATATTAATCTTGACTCCGGTATTTGTTTTGCTTTTGACCTTGGCTTAGTACTCTAGGTCGGCAATCTATAGCTATACGTTTCGTGGTATCAGAGAAGGAGAAGAATTTGCTTTCAAGTTCACTGGGTCCTGTCTTCCAGCCCCAGCTTTGCAGCTACTTGTCGGGCATAGCAACAGTTTATAGCAGGTGAACAGTAACAATTATGTATTACATTCTGTTTCATGGTCGTGTGCCTTCTGGGTGAAAAGCAAACTAGAAAGTTAAAATTCTCTCGTGCACAAGTAATATACTCCTATTTGCCAAGGAGCTGGCGATAATAGAGAACATGTGTGGCTTCAGAAACTAAAGAGATTTGCAAAACACTTCCATGTTTAGGATGGGTTGAGGGGGTACATAGGGGTACGATTTTCACTTCTGTGTTCTCTTATTAAAATGTTTATTGTGATTACAAATAGATTTAGTAGATTCTGAGTAGAGACTTAATAGTGCATCCTGTCACTTGGCTTTATTTACAAGCAAGAAACTATGTAGTGGAGAGGTGTAGCCAACGAAACGTGTACATCAGTTTAGCAATGAGAGAGAGAGAGAGCAAGGGGGCATTTATTCACTCTGTTTTTTTTTTCATACTCAGAACATCAAATTTGTGCATAGGGGTAACCACAGTGGGCACCTGCATACATAGCATCTGCACAAACACATATCCATAAATAAAACCATATTAAAATAATAATAGTAATAATAACTAGGGACTAGGGAGACAGCCCAGTGGTTTCAAAGCACTTTCTGCTCTTTCAGAGAACCTGAGCTTCCAGAATCCATAATGGACCACTCACAGCCCCCTGTAATTGCAATTCTCAGATATCTGATTCTCTTCTCTGTCCTCTTGCACATATGTGGTATATATTAGCGCACACATGCATTCACATAGACTCACGTAGACACATCCACAATAAAACAAACAAACAAATAAATAACAAGATGAATGTTGCTTGTATGTATATAACTCCAAGGATGGCCACTGGCACTGGATAAAAAAGTAAAGGTCCTCACTAAAGACTAATTCTCCTTCTCTCCAATAATTAGTTACCTGTAATTAGTTGTCTAGGAGTGGGGCCCCAGCAGACCCTCCTTCTTCCATGTTTGCATATCTATTGGTGTTTTCATTGTTTAGACCTTGCTTAGGCAGCCATATTGTTGAAGTATCATAGTTATGACTTCTCTGCTATTTCTAGAAGACACAGTCCCTCAACAGACTACCTGGTCCCCTGGCACATAACTCTTTCTCTCTCCTCTTCTGAGATATTACTTGAGCCAATAATTATTTAATAATACCTAAAGAAAAAGAGGCCATGAATATGAGAAGGGGTGATAAGGGCGCCAACAGAAGGGGCTGAAAGGCAAACAGGAAGGAGGGAAATTCTGTAGTTAGACTTTAAATTATAAAAATTACAAAATAATAAAATAATGCATTTTAAAAATAAAATAAAGTTAGATTCTTTAAGGCTAAGAAGGCTAGTTTATTCAGCTGAACTCTAGTTCAAATGACTAAGAGGTACAGCTGTATCTCTCTTTTATCTAAACCCTTAACTATATCTCACATAGGTTAAAAGCCAAGGTTCCCACAAGGGTTGCTATGGTCCTGCATGGTCTGTGCCTCCTATGCCCTCAATCTTGTTTACTCTGCCGTCCTAGCCATCCCTTTCATTCAGGCTCCGCTACTGCAACTGTTGGAAGACACTCCTACCTTGGGGTCCTGGCATTTCTTTCTCTTCTTTCTCTGAATAACTGATGCCTCCCTCTCTCCCCTCCTTCAGGTCTTGACTTAAGTCTCACCATAGTGAGCTCTTCCCTGATTTTATCTAATTGTCCAACACTTTCTCTTCCTCAAAAGCTTGTATGTTCCCTATATCTAAACCTTAATTTTCTTTTTTCTTTGGCATTCTTAACATCCCAATTGTCTCTACACCTTCATCTTTTGTTTTGTTTGTCATTGGTATTGATGAGGTGTAATAAAAATTTATAAACTCAAGACTTATTGCTTTATTTCCTGTTGCATAATCATGATCTAGAATAGTACTGGCCCTTAGTATGTCCTCCAGAAACATTTTCATGAATCTGCAGGAGTTGCCTGGGCATCAAAGGCAAAAGATGTCCACAGAGATTCAGTATGTTATTGTAAGAACACCAGGCATGAATTTAAACATTGGAAGACATTAACTTCCTTTAATATGACCAGTTGAACAAACTGAAATTACAGACTAAATTGTATCACCAAGCACTTAATGAAACTGCCACAAGAATATTCAGAGCTGTATGAATGGTTTCAAAAGTACAGAGTATGTCTGTTTCAGAGTGATAGATACATAATCAACAGATAATGTTTCACCCAGAAATTCTGCATAGCTCCAGTGAAGCTAATTTATAAACTTTAACTACTGTAGGTAATTTTGCTTGCTCAGCTTAGACATTATGTTGAATTAGTGCTTACACTGTATCTTAGCTACTGCTAACTTAAATATGTATGTTTAAGATGGAACCACCAATGTTTTAATGCATTGTTATCCTTTCAGAATCACATGTGTTAGTTAATTGGATTGTTTTTTTTTTCTATACCTTTTAAAGTCTGTCTTATAGGCTCATTCGCCAACCGGGACAAGTTTCACATGCTCAAAGCCAGCATGGGCAAAGCTAGAAAGCATTTTGTATTTGAAGACTGATAGGAATTCAGCAAACACTCTCCCATTTCCTTTTCTTTTCTGCAGTAGTAAAGAGTATGGGTTAGGGAGATGTACTGAAAATGCTGTCAGTGGACAATCTTGTGACCACATATTGACACTGATTAGAAGCCCTACAATTCTTCATAAGTAGCCTAATGCTTCAGAGTTCAACACAAAGTCATCATAACATACATATGTATGCCAGGGGAAAAACACAGAGTGGGAATAAATGAGGGTACTTGGGGAAGTAATAAGGGTGGAGCTAGGAAAAGTGTAAATTTCTGCTCAGATACCTATAAAATAGCTTGTTTCTGACATGTTACTTGATGACTGGAAACTTGTTGATAGAATAAGAAGTAGGTTAGTTATAACCTACTTTTGTTAGTATTATTCTATGGTGGTTTATATTTATTATTTTTATAAGAATAAGGAGTCAGAAGATAGGAGTTTGGACCAAAAATGATGAGGAAGATTGTTTTGTCTGGCTTCACAGCATGATTTTCAAATTGTTGTCTTCCCTGGGTCTTTCTTTTTCTTCTCTATGTCTTAGTTTCCGTGATTTAAACAATCCCACCAGCACTTTGTAAAAACAGTATGTAATCAGGAACTTAGATAGACATCATCTTGGGTCTTCAAAAGGGTTCAAAACAGATACAAAAAGATACAGCAACTTCTTTTGGTTAGAAAATTTATTATTATTGATGCAATGTCCTCATGTGTATCTATGCATCATTTGTGTACCTGGTGCCATTGGAGGCCAGATGAGGTCATTAAATCCCAAAGGAATGGAGTCACAGATGGTTGTGAACTGCCATCAAGCACTGGAGATTGGACCCAGGTTCCCTGGAAGGGAAGTCAGTGCTGTTAACTGTGGAGCCATCTTTCTAGCCCTCGATATAAAATTATAAATGTAAAGTGATGAAGAGGAATTTGTCTCAAACACATGACAAATATCCATAAGATTCAAATGTGCAGAGTGAAAACTTTGTAAATATTCTTTACAAAACAGATCAGTAGGACTAGGACAAGAAAGGCACAGAAGTACTAAGTAATATGACATTTATTTATATTTTATATATGCCTGTACGTTTCTGCACATATCTATGCATATATAATAGCTGCTGAAGAAAATAATCCCTTAAAAATCATTACCCAAAATACAGTCAATAAAGCATCCTATGGAACAAGAGTTTTAATTTTATTATAGCAGAAAGAGGAATGCTACACACAACAAACATTCTTCCATCTTTTCTTTCATTCTGATATGTGCTATGTCTCTTTTTCTGCTCTTCCTCACCTCCAACATCTCTTCACCGTGCCTCCTTTCTGTGTTTATTACAAAGTTTTACCCCTAAGCCAAAAGCATGCCTCGGGGTAGTACCCCATGTTCTAATAAAGCAGCCCCTTTGTCAATGCCCAGAATGGCTCCTCTTCTGCAGCTGCCCCTGGTGTTGCATTTTCTAACACAATTTGGCCTCTTTGGGCTCTGGTTAGTCCTATTTAACTTACTGCAGGGGTTCCCTGTTTGATCTCTAATTGATATAATTGACTGGGAATAATCGGGAAGGCTTTATAGATGTTTATTGATAGCTAATTTTCCTTCATCCATTGTTTAATTCGATAAGAGCATAACCTAATTTATTGTCACTCCAATAGGGGTCCATTATCCTTTTGATAAATGCTTCTGGGGTCAACTTGTCAGGAACTGATTTCAAAGCGCTGTTAAGCCCACAGAGTCCATCATTAGTTAATGGCAGTTTAGAAAGCTAATGATGTTATAAATTACAATCAATAAGAACATGGAAATTACAGTGTTGAGCAAGATAACACCATATTATTAAGCCGACACTAAACTGCACCTTTATTTATGTGTGAAAAGTTTCTGAATCCACTTAAGGATATTCATGACTGATAGAGACAGTCCTGGGTCAGAAGGGACATTGGGGGAATAAAGCAACTAGTACTTAGAAAAACATTTCAGAGTTGAGGGACTATGCTTTCCGTCTCTGACAACAGGGGGAGTCTGGACAAAAAGCACTCAAGTGCTGACATTACAAAGCTCTCATCTTAGATCTTAAATCTGACCCCACTGAAGGAAATGAAAATAGACCATACCCAAGCATTTAACACCTTCAGCTATGTCTCAAGGCTCTGTTAAGTCTGAAAAATATGTATGTATGTTTACTTGGGTAACTAGCTCCTCCCTTTTGCTTCTCCTCATGACTAACTGAAATCATAGTTGATAAAGGAAATGAGTGAAACAGAGCCAACGTTTCCCACTTTTCTTGTAGCAATTTATATGTAAGTCATTTTTACTTTTATCAACATAGGGTAATGTGTAATATGATTTCAATTAATTTATATTGTTCTTGATTGATATGCTATTGACTTATATCTCAAAAACCAGCAAGCAACCATAATAAATGCTACTTGTCTTTCAATGATGTAAAGCCATAATTTCTGGAGAAAGGATGGGGAGTTGGAGGTACTTAATGAACTGCAGTACACACAAGTGCATAAGATGGAAATGGTAGGAATATTTCACCATGGTAAAAAAAAAATCAACCTTCTGAAGTAATATTGACTTGACTTTTTATGCTAATGTGTTTTGATATATTATATTTTGGTAATGAGAAATTTTGTACAGAGAGCTTATGTATTGTTTGTTTGGGTTATTGTTGTTTTAAGATAAAATCTGAGTTCATAGTCTAGTTTGATCTTGAAATTGTAATTCTCCTGTCTCAATCTCCCTAGTGTGGGGATGAGGAACATGTAACACCCTCTCCAGCCATTCACCTATTCTATCCATTCAGAGTACGTCAGAGAACTCTGGAGATACAGTAGCAGGACCTTCTTATTCCTTATTCTGAAGGTGAGAAAAGAATGTACAAATGCCTCAGATGTTTTTGATGTAGGAAATCGAAAATGTCAGCTCAAATGGTAGCGGTCATTAGAAATGTTCAGACAGTGGCTCCAAAGTACAGGGCTTCACTCATTCATGGTGTTGTTTGTTTAAAGAAGTATAACTTTTTTAAATAACACTCCAGAAGGTTCTATCAGTAATACAAAAATAGTTTTTTTTCATTTAAATGACAATAAAATGATGAAAGGAAGGAAGGAAAAAAAGAAAGAAAGAAAGAAAGAAAGAAAGAAAGAAAGAAAGAGGGAGGGAGGGAGGAAAGAAGGGGGGAAGGAAGGAAGGAAGGAAGGAAGGAAGGAAGGAAGGAAGGAAGGAAGGAAGGAAGGAAGGAAGGAAAAGAAACCAGAAAACCAGAGTTCTATATTCTGGCTTAGGTCACATCCATTCCCAATTACAAAAACCCTTAATTTTTTTACACCCTACCTCTTAAATTCTCTACTGTTCCCTAGTAGCATTAGACTCAGAAGCAATCTTTTACTACTGAGTCTTTGAGGAACATTCTAGACCCAAACTATGGCAGAATTCATAGTTGAACAAAAAGCACCTAAGTGAAAAGGCAAGTATTTAGGAAATACTCAAATATATAAAGCACAACAAACTATGTGGTAATAGGGATGATAAAAGTTCAGTGTTCTATGGGAGGACAGTGAACTGTGAGTCCCTAGGATGAAGACAGAACTAGAAAAATCTGAATTTCAGCCCCTAATAGGCAAGACTTCCTTGATTTTTCCTTTTGGAAACATTTGTCGTAATGTTCTCTGTGATGCAGTCAAACAATAAATATTAGTTCAATAAAATGCTTTCAAATTAGTATTCCATATATTTTTATTTATTAACAAAAACTCATGTATAGGATATTCCATTGCCTAGTAATTGACTTCTGTTTTACCTTTGTGAGTAAGGGTGTACGTCTCATTCTGTGTACATGGTACAGAGCTAAATTAAACTCCAGGCGCATGGAAGTTAGTTATTGTTCATGCTGATTTCATTTCCTGAAACATCCACTCACAAGGATAAGCTGATGTTGCCTGATGGTCATGTGTGAAGTGGTGGAATGGGTGAGGTCGGATACTTACCACATTTATGAATAATTTTCGCTGTACCATTGCACCGAAGAAACTTTTTTGAGACATATTTTGCTGTGCAAAGTATGAACATACTACCATGCTTATTTTTCCAGTGGGTGTAATATTAAAGCACTTAACACAGAATCACCATAGGGAACATTCCGGGTAGGGTGGAGTGGGGGAAGGGACTCCTCTGAGAGACTTGTCTTTACCCCCTTCTGTCTTCCTCTGCTCATCTCTACTCCTTCATTGATGACACCAAAGTCATGTCCACAGAAACCATCTGTAGGCTTGTGAAAACAGATTGTGAGGTTGGGGCAAGGATAAACAGCGTGCAGAAGAAATCTTTAAAAAAATAAATGAACTACTTTATGTAAAGGCATGGCCCATTAACAGTAAGCAAGAGAAGTCCTGGGAAGTCCCAGGGAGGGAGCAGTGCAGGGAAAAGATTCATCTGTCTTCTGTGAGCCATCGGCTGCTCTTCTACTGTGTAGTCCTTGCTACTTTGAAGACACAGCGGACGGGCTTGCAAGTGAGGGGAGCTGCTTGTAGATTGATTTCCTTGCTTCAATAGCTCCTCGACATAGCAAAGTTTGGCTTCATTCCATTTTCAAATTGAAAATTTATACAGAAATGAGAAAAACCACCACACCCAGCAATGAATTAATAATAGCTGCCAACGAGCTCCGAGAACTGTTAGACTCATAATGCCTCCTGATGCCGTTCTCATCGCCTGCAAAAGATCGTTTGTTCATAAGCTGCTTATTCTCAAACTACATGTGAAGACAACAAATTGTGTGGCATGTTTATCCAATAAGGCATAGCGAGGAAACTAAAGAGGCAGAGGGGAGGGAGTGAAAAGCAACAGAAATTTAAGGGCTAGCCAGGCTGAAATAAAGCAGGCAAGATTAGGAGACACATGTACAATTCTCCACGGTCCCTAAAGTCTCCAGCGGAAAGGTAGAAATGAACTAATTTATTAGTAAAATCGCATCAGGGGCAGTAATTTCATGTTAGTGAATTTACATGTAATAACATTAGGCTCCCAGCCTCCACTTCACCAGTGTGGCCCTCTCCGATGATGAATGAGGTGCCTAAAGAAAGATGATAGTTTGATTGTTTTCACAGCAAACAGATCAGCATTTTAATTTCTTGCCTCTGTGTTTATTGCTTATTTGGCCCCTTGCTCGGCTTGTAAAAACTTGGCTAAATGGAAATGAATAAATGTAATTACTGCGGGTGACAGTGGTAATCTGTGTGGGTTTTTCATATTGGCTTTGCCAGCCTTAATCTAATCACCCGAGAATATGTGTCACTGCACAAATACACTGACATAAAGCAGAGGTCTCAGTCAGTGCCAAGCACACACACACACACACACAGGATAGGGGGCCCAGGCCCAAGCCCAGGCTCAGGCCCAGGTTGCTGCTTCCCCTCTGGTGTGGGAGCACAAGCTCCTGGAGAATTCTAGAAGGTAGACCAGAATGCACAAAATGGTTTGTAGTTTCAAGACTCAATAGAGAAGGCTCCCAGGTGATCCTGAAGGAAAACAGCTTTCCCTAGTGCTGGATACAGCATCTCAGAGCATTGCATGAAGGAACACTGAGGCTTGTCCATCTTCGCCAGTATTAGAAGACTGGCAGGGCTAGCTAATGTGTTCCTTTACCTTTCAGAGTTTTGTTTTTCCATCCATAAGGCAGAGATGGGACAAGTCAGATGTTTGATGTTTGTAGCAGCAGGGGGTGAGCCAGGCAATCAGTGTGGGGTAGGAAGGATGAAATGAGATAATGTATGTTAAAGTGTCTTGCAAACTACAAAGCAAAGCTAAATGGAGCAGAAGAAGAAGCCTGGGAACAGACTTTATTATATGTAAGATTTATTTTATCAAAGCAGCAGGGAAGCAGAGGATTAGTCACTAAATGGCAGCTGAATGGCTGGTTAGCATTTTGTAACGAAAAATAAATCAAGACCTGTAATGCTGAATATTGGTCAAGAAGAATTCCAGATGGATCAAATAATTAAATAGAACAGTAAAAAGAAATAGGAAAAAAAAACAGATTAAGAATTTAATATTTGCTGGATTTGGGGGAATTTAAAAGAGGATTCTGTACACTGAAAAATAATAAAAGAAATAATCTCAAAGGAAAAATAAAAACTGAATATTAATGCTTCAAACATTTTCAGTCAAAATGAAGACAGAAAGCAATTTCAGTATATAAGGTAATCATAGTGTATGAAAAGCTCATAAGTGTTTATTTAAGCAATAATAAAGTCCTATAGATAACAAAAATAAATTGAATATAAAGAAAGATCACTAAAACACTAGCTAGTAATATGTTAGGGGAAAAATGTTTGAACTAGCAAAGAATCAAAGCAAATTCCAACAAATGTAAAAAAGAAGATTATGTTTAGTGCTTTCAATGATGTGGACAGGCTGAGTCATATCAATCAGCTAACACTGATGTGGGTACCAGCATCTTAGAAACTTGGATACGTGGGATAGTTTTGACTTAGTGATTGCGTTTCCATGAATAAAATTTAAAGAATGCTTCAGAGACTGAATGGATAATATCTTTGAAAACATATAATAATGAATATCAGACATGATGAAACTATATATCTTTTGCTCACCATTTAAGCATATAAACCTTTAATGCACAAATACAATTCTGTACAAGTAAATTATAAAGGCTTAACAACACAGGAAGCATTAGGTAGATGGCAAAGTTGGAAGAAAGTCTGCATGTTGGCGTTCTCAAAGGCTTCATTGCATTTTGAAAGCCTTGGAGGCCAATAGTAAGTTGTGTACTGTTTAAGCCATCATCTGGGGAAAGGATACTAGGCAATAGTAAGGGGAGTCAAGATACCAGCCTTCAATGATGTTAATGGGGGTATATTGATTATTATACTTGTGGAAACAGGGGAAGCAGAGCACATCATGAGGGCAAAAAGAAATAATACGGTTTTAGAAAATTGAATTATTGGAACAAGAAGGGAAAATAGCATCTTGTGATATATTGGAAACAGTCTTTGGACCAGTGGCAGAAAATGAAAGAGAAGAAGGAAGAGAGTCATAGAGATATTGGATTGAGGGAGAAATAAAATGAAAAAAAGATTATATGGAAGTTGGGATATTAAAAATCAGCTCTCCAGAACCCCTAATTTTGGAAAAAGTTATACCACTCCTAGAATAATTCCACTTATACAAGTCAAAGACATTCATAATGACATTTTAATTCTCCAAACGGTATTAAAAATATAAGACCTCTTTCAGTCTTCTGGGGAGGTTGCTGAAACACTTTGTAAGCTTTTCATTTTTGTGGGGCACAATAAATAAATAAATAAATGAGACAAGTCTCTGAAGAAAGTGGCACCAGCTCTATCTGAGTTAAAGTATTCAGTAGGTAGGCCTTCAATATTATGATGCAATGAGTAAGTTCTTTAGGTCATGAAAAACGAAGAGAAATATAAAGAAGTGTGTTACTTTGCCTTCTGTTTCTGTAATAAAACACTGGCCAAAAGCAAGCTGAAGAAGAAAAGTTTATTTTGTTTTACAGATTATAGTCTATCATCCAGGGGAAGTTACAGTCAGAACTCAAGGCAGGACTGAAGCAGACATCATGGAAGAATGCTGCATACTGGCTTGCTCCCCAACGTTTGCTTAGCTTACTTTCTTATACCTCTCAGGACCACTTGCCTAGGGATGGTGCCATCTAGACAGAGCTAGACCCTCAAGAAAATGCTCTACAGACTTCTCTATTAGCCAATCAGACAAAGACACTTTCTCAGTGGTGGTTTCTTCTTTCCTCAAGCTTGTGTCAAGTCGTCAACAACAACAACAGAAAATGCAAAACAAAACTCAGTATAGGGAGGGACGTGTGGATGTAATTGGGAAGAAAAAAGGACTCAGGAGGAGTGGGAAGGGGCTAAAAGACGACAATCAGGGTGGTCGTGAATGTGATCACAGCACATTCTATAACGTATAAAACAAGGAGAGGAAACTGTGTAAGAACCTTTCCAAAGCAGCCCTGCTTAGAAGTAGACTATGACCACTCTAGGAATTAAAAGTAGTCAACCTCTCAAGACAAAACCAGGAATCTGGGTGCTTCCTGTTTACAAGGTGTGTCTAGTTGGCAGTAAATTGCAAGAGAGTGTAACTCATTTTCTCAAGCCTTCCACTAGCCCACATCTTATGGCGTCAATTAAGTTTAGTTAGGATAGTAATGAAGGTAAGATCATATAAGAGAGAGCACAGGGCCAGGAAGTACACACACATCTCTGCAGGCTTTGGAGTATCTCAGGAGCCATTTCCTGGAAGAGAGTTCAAAGATGATAGTTTTCTTCTTTCAGAGTATCTGCAAAAAAGTTTTGCAGATCAAGAAAATATATGCATTGAATCTTCCGAAAATTGGATTTTCTTTAAATCAGTGCTTTGGATTCTCATCTTGTCTGGGCATCCCAAGGATAGTTTGCCTCCATTGATAGCCAGGAAGCTGGAACCAGTCAGTGATCCTAGGGGCAGAAATATCAGAATTCTCGGTTCACCCCACCAGCCACCCAAATTCACTGCCTCTAAGAGGAAATAAAGCGGTTTCACTGATTCTCATTTTGAATGCAGAATTGAAGTACAAGCCCAGACCTCTGACTTGACAAAAAATAAAGATGGGAAAAGTTTCTTTTATGTTTCAGGAAATTATTACATTTTGGTGAAGTGCTCAGAGGTATAATATGAGCTGGATAATTTTCGCAGCATTTGATGGAGCGAGTGTTGTGGGGCTTTTCCATGACACACAATCAGTATTAAACCAACGTTTATAAAATAAAAAATGAAGCCAAGTTTCTCACCAGGAAAATTGGTTTCCGTTCAACAAGATGTCCTTCGGCACCCTTATAATTTTTAGATTTTGGTTCTCCTCATTCCTTTTTACCACAATAGATAATAGTCAGAAACAACAACAAAAATACAAAAACAAAAAAGGGTGTTTCATATTAAGGATGTATATCAAAGTGTTGGGAGAGTCACAGGTCCAAATTAACCAATGTTTAATGATTAGCATTAGATTAGTATCTGTTTCTTGTCCGTGTGTGTGTGTGTGTGTGTGTGGTTTTTCTTTCTGAAGAAACTTTATAGGTCACTCCTCTTTTAAAAAAATATGTAGTAGTATCATGAAATTGTTTTTTATATCCATGAGGAAAATAACATAAATTAATGCCACAAGGTTAAGTTTAAAGCATTATGTGAGGTAAACAGCATAGAATTCATCTCCTGTTCTTTAGCAACATATAATTGAGCAGGTAAACTAAAGCATCCACACTTATGAAAGCAACAGATTTTATGTATGGATGATGAAAAACCAATTTAGGATTGTGAAGTCTAGGAAGACATACTTGATACGCACTGCAAAACGTCTGCATTATTGAATTGTAGGAATGTACCAAGAAGTATTAAGGACTAATAACAGGAAACTTTTCTACTTTTTAAAGATTTAAAATTCTTCTTTACTTATGTGTATGTGTACATGTATGTGTACATCTGATGCCTCTGGAACTAGAGTTAAAGAGGGTTGTAAGCCACCCATCAACATGGATGTTGAGAACTGAACTCAGGGCCTGCGAAATAACTACCAATAAGCTTCCTTGATCATGCAGTCAGCTTTTCAGTCCCTACAGACAACATAAACAGAAGAGGGAGGATAGAACCATTGAAGCTGGTGAGGAAGGTGGCCGTATTGGATTTTTGTCTGTATGACAAAAGAATATGTTTGCAATGCTAAGACGATAGGAAACGGTGTTGAAGATGTACTGGTGGGAAAAGAAAGCCCGGCAAGCTAATAGATTTATTATGACGTGGAAAATTCTTACAGACAAAGCTAGAAAGGGCTCTCCTGAAGAAGCTAATATCCGGAGACTCCCTAAAATTAAAAATGTGTTTAGCTATAAATAATGGAATTGATAAATGATAAAGCATTGCTAATTTTAAGAAAATTAATTTTTGAATGATATAGATGTGACCTTAA
Source organism: Microtus pennsylvanicus (assembly GCF_037038515.1). NCBI lineage: Eukaryota > Metazoa > Chordata > Mammalia > Rodentia > Cricetidae > Microtus > Microtus pennsylvanicus. The sequence goes on along the minus strand of NC_134585.1, from coordinate 47,014,933 downwards.
CAGAGTATTAGAGTGTTCAATGCCTTTAAGTAGTGTTTGTGTGTGTCCATGTTTGTGTGTATGTGCGTGCTTGCGTGTGAGAGAGAGAGAGAGAGAGAGAGAGAGAGAGAGAGAAATCAAAATCATATGGTACCAGCCCGAAGTAAGAAGTTACAAATTCTACTTTTGCATTTGCCACCAAATGCTTTTTGTTTAGAATTCAAAGTAATGTTATGTTCTAAATGCTTACTCTAATATTCCATACTTCTCTATTCTAAAGCAATCGTAAATCCCTGTTATTTTGCCAATCAATGATGGAGGTGGGGGACATGCTAACAAGCTATAAGGCTGACTCTTCATGCTCTACATTTGCGTTAGAATTAATCAGCAAGTATAATGTACTGAATTTCTACTAATGCCTTAACCAGAGAAAGTAAAACCTGTCCCGGCTTTGCCTCCCTTCTTCCCAGTACCTGCTGGGGGCAGCTGAAAAGTTAAAGCATAAGTCATTCAGTTTCTAGCTGGGCAAAGGGAGGGCACCCTCAGAGCCAAGTGACAGCTCCCTGAGTGGTGATGCCTCCCAGGTCCTGTGAAGAATTTCTCCTCAAGGGGAAAAGCAAGATCTAAGCAAATGAAAGAGGAACAGAGAAGGAACAAGAATACCTGACAGTGTAAGGGCTGAGAGCAGCATTGAAGTCCTGCTATGTTCCACTTTAACAGGAAAATCAAAGCAGAGCTTGCATAGTGAAGTTCTCTCACATCTTAGAACTCAACAGGAAACATTAAGCTTGGGTGAGTGGGGCTAGGGCATGTTGCAGAACATCTCTGGTTATTTCTTTCCACACCAGGTCGATGCATGTGAACACAGAATAACTGAGTGATTTGGAACAAAACCAAGGACAAAAGCAAATCCAAAAAATAAAAAAAAGCAAAAGCACAGAAAACAAACCCCTTTTAGAAATAAATTTATTTTTTATTAGCATATAAGGTATTAAGTTTCATTATGGTACGTTCAAGCATGTTTGTTTTTAGACGATTTTTCTTCCTCAGTCCCCTTATTCACATGCCTTGTAATCACCTAGCTTTTTCTCTGCTTTTTTTTTCTCCTGCCTCCAACTTTTGTACCCTTTTTTCTTCCTCAAAGTGAGTGACAATCACTGACAGGTGTTCTCCTTCAGCACCTCTCCCCACAGGCACAGTTCCACTTGTGCAAAGCTCCCAGTCTCAGTGCCAAGCATGCTGAAGACAATTGCTCCTCAGAGAAAGTTCCGTGTTGTCATTTTCCAGTAATATCTGCTTGGAAGGCGGCTCACCATCTGTCTTTCTTGCGGATTTTATTGTTGCAGCAATGAAACACCATGACCAAAGAGCAAGTTGGAGAGGAAAGGGCTTCTTTGGATTACATTTCCAGATCATAGTCCATCATTGGAGGAAGTCGGGACAAGAACTCAAGCAGGGCTCAAACATGGATGCAGGAGTTAATGTGGAGGCCATGGAGGGGTGCTGCTTACAGGCTTGCTCCTCCTGGCTTGCTCAGCTTGCTTTCTTATAGAACCCAGGACCTACCGTCCAGGGATGGTACCACCTATGCTAGGCTGGGCCCTCCCGCACTGATCACCTCTTGAGAAAATGCCTTACTACTTGATCTCATGGAGGCATTTTTTGGTGTGAGAATTCCTTCTTTATATGTGTTGCTTTTATTGGTTAATAAAGAAGCTGCTTTTAACCAGTAGCTTAGCAGAATATAGCCAAACTGGAAAAGACATAGAAAGAGTCGGGGAGAAGCCATGTAGCCACCACCAGAGGCAGATGCCTCCACTGGAGCCCACCCCAACCTTGCTGGTAAGCCACAGCCACGTGGGGATACACAGATGAAAAGAAATGGGTTAATTTAAGGTGTAAGAGTTAGCCAGATAAGGGAAATGTGGTACATTTACACAATGGAGTTCTACACAGCAGAAAAAAATAACGACATCTTGGATTTTGCAGGCAAATGGATGGAGCTAGAAAATATAATTTTGAGTGAGGTAACCCAGACCCAGAAAGACAATTGTCATACGTACTCAGTCATAACTTGTTTTTTAACGTAAAGCAAAGAAAACCAGTCTACAATTCACATTCCCAGAAAACCTAGACAACAATGAGGACCCTAAGAGAGACATATAAATCTTATCTACATGAGTAGTAGAAAAAGACAAGATCTCCTGAGTAAATTGGGAGCATGGGGACATTGGGAAAGAGGGTTGAAGAAGAGGGGAGCAAAGAAAAATGTATAACTCAATAAAAATCAATTTTAAAAAGCTCAAATCAAACCAAAGCTCAAAAGAAAAAAAAGTTAGCCAGAAATACACTTAAGCTGTTGGCCAAACAGTATTGCAAATAATATAGTTTCTGTGTGATTATTTCGGTTCTGGGCAGCCAGGAATGAACAAGCAGTCTCTGACAACACATTTTCTCATCTGAAGTTCCTTCCTCTCTGATGACTCTAGCTTGAGATCAGTTTACACAAAAACCAGCCAATTTACCGTCAAGTTATTTCCTGAACATTTAACCACAAACATAAGACGATTGAGAAGGGTTCTTCCCTTAAACATTTTGCTACTTGTTACTCTTTCCTCCCTCTCAGTGAAGACTATGACCATTGATATAGTGTTTTTAAAAGACATTCACTAAAAAACATCTTTGGCTTGTTTGTAATTTTTCAGTGTATTCTGGTTTACATAATAGAGCCTAGAAAAAGAATGCTTAAATTTCCCTTGTAAATACTGGGTTATTATTATATTGTCATATAGCATCAAGTAAACCAAATGATTATGAAATAATGGTTATTTGTTTAGAAGTCTTATTGTGGGATAGGTAGTATCTTAAGTAATGTTCACTTATTAACAGAGTTGATAGTCAAAACAAAGCTAGAGATAGATACAGTCGCTTTCTTCATTTTGATATGTGAAAACAGAATCACCAATAAGCAGCATGGTTCGCTCTAAATTGTGCAATGAGAAAGAGATGGAGTAGTAATTTGACCCCATATGCTTTCAGATTTGTACTTGACCCATTCTAATTGTTAAAATAGCTATTATAAGTGGGTGTATGCATATTCCTCAAATCTTCAAACATCTTACTGAAACTAAAACATAAATTTTAATTTATGCACAGTGGGCTGGTTTTTATACAGCAAAGTGAGAGAGTTAGGAGAAACAAAACCAACAGAAGCAATTGTAAGGTGCTGAATAAGAGTTGAAAAGGACTTGTGCTAAAGAAATGACCAAAAGAGTATGTGATTTCATTGAGAGGGCTGATGATCTTACTTTCAAAGGGTTTGTTCCAGTTCTTGTTCTGACTGTTTGCCATGCAGATTAACACAAGGTAGAAAAATCTCCTCTTTAAAACTCCATGTATATTGGGGAGAGGAACTTCAGTTGATGTCTTAATGTGAGTTGAAAAGGTTTCCCCTGCCTGGGATAGCCAGGAAAGGTCCAATGTGAAAGGCGGGCTGTGGACTCCCCAGAGACAAGGCTGATTCTGAATTTGTCCTTCAGATCTCTTCACTTCCTCCTCACTCTCATTGTCCAGCTATTGCTTTCTCTGCTCTCATAATGAAGAGGAGATACAAGAAAGGATTCTGTGAATAAACGCTGTACCAGTATTCTATGTCCATTGGCGATGGTCTCAAGCCTTCCTCCCTAAGGTTTCAATTACCGACGATAGTGTTGAGTTTTCATAAGCTTCAGTTTAACATCTGCTCCTGCCAGGTTTATTTCATTTGGCCTGGGAGAAACAACATAAGTAACACTTTTCCTCTCTCTTGTTCTGCCTGTTGAAATGGGATATAAAACTCTGATGGTAGCAAAGAAGGAACACATTAGAGTCCTCTGCCTTTGCTGGATTATGTCTTCTGACACCAAAGGTAGTGTTCACAGAACTCTATTAGGTGGCAGAGAAAAGAACACATGATTCACAGGTTAAAGAGTCTGGGCTCATATGTCATTATGTAGCTAACACCAGCTACTTGTTTACAATTTTATTATAGAAGCTGCATGAAGGTAGCTGGATCAAAAATATAAAAATATTACTAAAGATGTAAATAGAATGGTGTGAAAAAAGCAGAAACTATGCATACTTTCATTATATTCCCACTTCACGGAACTTTAACAGCAAGTTTTTACATTTGTTATTCAAAAACTCCTGGTGACAACTTCATAGACGTGAGGCAGGGATGCATAGAAGAGACTGTTGTTGATGGTCCTTAGACTAGAGCTTATATTAATTAGGCTTTAAAAAAAAAAACAGTGAAAGAAGAACTGACCAATAAAAAAAAATTAGCTAAAGAAAGACTTCTGGACCTAAATTCAAGTTAAATGCCTGAACAACTAGGAGGGGAACAGATTGCTAATTTGATGTTATTGTTGTTGTCTTCCTGTAAGTCACAGAAAAGAGATGAATAGCTCATGTGACAGAGGCCATCAGGGTTTTTCTCAGCACTGTTTCTTAAACTTGTTCAGGGACATAAGTCCCATGGCTGTTTCCTTTAGTGTGTAACTGGGAAAATGGAAGGGAAAGGGGAGTGGAAAATTAAGGCGACAACTGCTATTTTTCTAATTTAATAATTTGATAATTTTCAAACTTCTTAAGACAACAAAAGGAGATCAAGGGGATACAAATTATAAAAGAAATCAAACTTTCATTATTTGCTGATTATATGATAATATACATAAATGACCCCAAAAATTCCATTGGGGAACTCCTACAACTGTTAAATACCTTCAGTAATGTAGCAGGATATAAGATTAACTCAAAAAAAATTAGTAGCCCTCCTATATACAGATGATAAATGGGCTGAAAAAGAAATCAGAGAAATATCACCCTTTCTAAGTCTGGATTGATTCCTTATAATAAATAACTGTCAACCCAACCCAGAGAAGTCACACTTTGCTGTGAATCTCAGGTGCATTGTTCTTAGGGAGCAACTGTAATAACAATTAGATGCGACAGAATATAAATAATTGTTACATAGATTACAGTAAAAGTACAATTCTGGGCCCCAATGAGAGGACATACCAGAGCTGTTTGAATTTATCAGCACTAGTTCCTATACACATAAGAGATCCATAGATGACCTTGGTTCAAAGCAGGAATGTTGTGCTCTTGAAATGGAAAATTCTGTAAAGAAGTATATTGTGGAATACATTGCAGTTAAAAAAATCAATTATGACTCACAATTGACAGGTAAAAGAAGCCTAAGAAGAATCACCTCTGTAATGGGAGAAAGGCTAAACCTCAAGGTTATTTTAAGGTAGATCACAGATAATAAGATTAAGGCCAAATTTCTATGTGTATAATCAAGAGATCATAGAGTGCCACTTATTTCTCATCTGCACACACACACAAATGTGTTCTATAGTAATTACATTTTTTTAGTGAAGTAACAGTTGGAAATTTTAAAATAAGATCATTACTAATAGATTTTGTCTTTTTTTTTCCTTTTTGACAGGGTATCGCTATGTAGACTTGACTGGCTGACTATGTAGACAAGGGTTGGTTTGAACTCACCAAGATCCTTTTTCTTCTTTCTTCAAAGTGTTTTGATTAAAGATATCTACCAAAATAATCAAAGTTTGGTGGATAGGAAGGTGAGGGAGGAGAGTGTAAATGTTGGAATAATTGAAGGCAGGGATGAATACATTATCTGCAATTCTCAAGGACTTAATAAAATATTATTTTTAAAATATTCTTACATCAACTTAAAATTTCTAAAATTATCCTAGTCATAAAATTATTCAGAATGGCCGGGCAGCGGTGGCGCACGCCTTTAATCCCAGCACTTGGGAGGCAGAGGCTGATTTGATCTCTGTGAGTTCAAGGCCAGCCTGGTCAACAAGAGCTAGTTCCAGGACAGGAACCAAAAGCAACGGAGAAACCCTGTCTTGAAAAATCAAAAAAATATATGAAATTATTCAGAATGGTATTATCAAAACAGTGTGTTTGGAAATCAATTAAAATATTATGTAAGAATCTTATGGGTTATAGAATATACTTCAGTAAAAAATATTTTAAAAATTTAAATAACTGGAGACATGTTAATGAACATAAAAGTTGTATAAAGGTCAAAAGCTCAAGTTTATATACAAATTAGATGAAATTTCTGTCGAGATAAAATGATAATTCACCAAATGCTTTTAAATATATATATATTTTTTTTTTTTCAAGAGAGGGTTATACCATGTAGCCCTGGTCATTCCGTTATTCACTCTGCAGACCAGGCTGGCCTCTAACTCACAGAGTTTCCAAAATCTTAATGGATGTTCAAACACCAATAATAACCAAATATGCTTATATTAGTTCTGAAAAATGTTATGATCGTGAATGCACACATATAAATGAAACAATAGTAAATAAAGGAGATACCAAAATTAGGAGAGGTTGGCATGGAAAGCGTTATGTGGGAGAGGGGGTTTTAGTGATTTAGATACAGTGATCATATAGACATTTCTCAAAAGAATAAAATTAAATAAACAAATAAACAAAAGGATAGATTTCACTGACAAAAACAAAGGTGGAACCGCATATTTCTTAAAAAGAAACAGCAATGGAGGGAGCATGAAATACGAAAACAGAGAAAAACATTCTCAAGATAAGTAAAGAGATTATTCATTAGACTACTTTAAAGAAATCAATATGCTATTTTCGTTAAACTTAAGATATAGTATTTAGCCGAGCGGTGGTGGCGCAGGCCTTTAATCCCAGCACTCGGGAAGCAGAGGCAGGTGGATCTCTGGGAGTTCGAGACCAGCCTGGTCTACAAGAGCTAGTTCCGGGACAGGCACCAAAGCTACAGAGAAACCCTGTCTCGAAAAACCAAAAAAAAAAAAAAAAAAAAAGATATAGTATTTACAAAGGTAAAATGTTAGAAATTCATATAACAAACAGATTAGTGTCTAGGCTACATAAACACATATTCTAATCTAGCCAAATCAAAATAATGCATAATGGCCATATCAGAGATTTCACTGAAGCAAAACAGAGCAATAAACACGTACAAACTTTGTGAGCCACATTAACAGAAAGTAGATAAACTAATATTTAACATATTTCCTCTAATTAAAAGTAGATTGTAGATTGAGACTGCTTTTTATTTCCTGGCCTCCCAGACTCCAAAATAACCACACAAAAATCAGTATTAATTGCAATACTGTTTGGCCAATCGCTTAAGCATATTTTTGGCTAACTCATATCTTAAATTAACCCATTTATAGTAATCTGTGTATTGCCACGTGGCTGTGGCTTACCGGCAAAGTTCTGGTGTGTCTGTTTCCTGCAGGTGGCTATATGGCTTCTCACTGACTCTGCCTACTCTTTCTCCACATCTCTGTTAAGATTCCCTGCCTGGCTTTATTTTGTTAAGCCATTGGCTGAGAACAGCTTCTTTTTTAACCAATGGCAAAAACCATATTCACAACATATATCACGTTCCACATAGCCTCCCCTTTTCTGACTAAATAATAAGGACGATTTTAACTTTAACATAACAAGATTACATATAACAAAACAGGTATCAAGCAAGAATTACAGTTACATTTATATCTACTTTATCTTTCATTATAACTAAAATAACTATAACAATCTATTCTTTAACTCCATCAAAGACCCCAGAGGGTTATAATATTACCTAAGTTAACAGGAATTGCATTGTAAGCAACTTCCAAAATTCTAGAATTGACAGAGACATCTCACTACCTGGACAGTTACCCAAGTTTTTCTGCAACATTGAGTTATCAATAAATTTTTCCCATATAATATATCTTGATTATGGTTTCCTCCCTTTCTTTCTCCCAGTACCTGCCCACATCCCCTCCTATCTTCATCCATCCCCTTTTCTGTCTCACATTAGAAAACAAATAGGTTCACCTTTATGTGGGAGTTAGCTGTTACGTAAAAGACAATCATTCTACAATCCACAGGCCCAGAGAGGCTTAAGAAACAAGGAGGGATCAAGGGAAGACACATGATTTCCCCAGATATTTGAAGTTGACTGAGTGTGGGGGGATGAGAGCAGTAGGGATCGGGATCACTCTGGAGGGCAGGGAGAATACTGGGAAAGACAACTGGAATTGGGACCATTGTAGGGGGTCCATGTAGAAACCTAGTAGAGTGGAAACTCCCTGGAATCTACATGAGTTACCCTAGCATTGTTTCCTAGTAATGGGAGTACTGAGTCTGAATCGGTCATCTTCACTAACAAGCAGTTAACTTACTAGTGGGACTGGGACATCAACCCAGCCACAAATCTTTGACCTATAATCTGTCCCACCTGCAAGATGTGCTAGAGCAGTGATGGTGCAGAATTTGTGAAAGCAACCAACCTATAACTGGTAAAACTTTTGCTGACATTGCCTGGATGGCCAGGAATGGGCAAAACAGCCCAGAGACCCAGAACAACACCAAACATGACAAGCAAAAATAATCACTAAAATTATTCTAATGATATTCTGCTGTACTCATAGGCTGGCCCTAGCCCAATTGTTATCAGAGAGCATCATCCAGCAACTGATGAGAACAGATGCAGGGATTCACAGTGGAGCCAGGGAAACCACTCAGAAGAGCACTCTGAGTAGTCAGAGGGGTCTAAAGTACCATGAGAACTTGGGCCATAGAATCAACTAAGTAGGGTTCAAAGAGGTCATAGGGACTAAAATTACAATCATATGGTCTGCATGGGTCTTCCCTAGGTCCTCTTCACACATGCTATGGTTATTTAGCTTGGAGATTTTATTTAGCTCCTAACAATGTGTGTGAGGGTGTCTCTGACTCTTTTGCTTATTCTTGTGACTCTTTTCCTCCTACTGGATTGCCTGATCCAGCAGTGATATGAGGATTTGTGCTCGTTTTATTGTGTCTTGTTAAACCATGTTTGGTGCATATCTCTGGGAGGCCTAGTCTTTTATTAATGAAAACAGAGGAAGCATTGTTCTGTGGAAGAGGGGAAGTAGGGAGAGGGACTGGAAGGCGTGGAGGGAGGAAAAACATGCTGTGAAGATGTAATGTATGAGGTAACAATAAAAGTTAAAAAAAGAAAGCAAACAGTAATTTAAGGGATAAAAATAGAATATATTATGGTAGACCAAAACTAACACAAAAACTAAAACTAATAGGAATAGGACAAAACAAACAGAAAGAAAAGAGATCAAGAAAATGCAGAAAAGCAGATATCTGACAAAGTCATATGCATATTCAGGAGTCCCATCAAACACTAAAACTGGAAGCTATAATATGTATTTAAATTAAAAAGCTTCAAGGATACACCTTAGCAAGGATTATAAAATAAAAATTCTTGTTTTCTAAGGGGGTATTACTTAAATAATTACACTATTACACATAAATATACCACCAGAAATGTGTAGAGTCTTCATACAGTATTATATATGATGGTAGAAAATAAGACATACTACAGTAAATGTATTCTCTCCCAATAAACAAATTAGCTACAGTATATTTCATGCCAAAATAGAATATTCATAAGCATGAATGCTTATTCATAAAACTAGTATTCATGAGAATGAATAAAGTGAGCTGTATACCTCACCACATAGTAATCTCAAAAATATAAATCCTAGGGGGAAAAGGTGCAAGTCACAAAATGATGGGGAAGCATTGTTAACCAATTATCTTTTAAGAGGTGGGACCAAGTTAGGGTGTGGCTTTCTGGAACCTGTAGAAAAACAGGTGAATGGCCCAGGTGCTTTTTCTCTGTTTGATATTGCTATCTTGCTATTTTTGTGTTTGTGCATCTGCTGACCAATCAGGGACCTCTACAGAGCACACAGTCTATGATTTGCATTAAATATCTGTTTTTAATCTGAGCATATCTTATGCCATTTAATGCTAAACGCTGATTGAAACTGACCACATGGCTACAAGTGTGCTGAGACACCTACTGGCAGGTAGTGGTTATTGCACCTACTCCACTTCAAACTCAACCACAGATAAGATTTATAATTTAAAATATAATTTTCTCCTTAAAAACAAAGTTTAGGGGCACTTTTAGAAATGATATAGTCTTTACAGACTGATAATGATCAACTAAAAGGAAATTCAGCACTCTGGAGAAGGATACAACCAATTTGACAAACAAAGCCCAGTCAATGACAGAGGGTGCTGAAACATTGTTTGAGAAAATTTATACTATTGAATGTATTAATTGGATTCTGTCAAAGGGTTATGATAGATTGACTGATAAAATGTCTCTCCAAGAAGGTAATATACATACCATAAAATTTATGTCCAAGGGTGAGACGTTATCTTTACTGGACAGACTTCACACCTTAGAATCCTCAATGAGAACATTAGAACAGAACATTGGACAGAAGATCCAGACTTTACAAAAGACAGTGGTAAGGAGATTAAAAAAATTGAGGAATTTATCAAATTTGACCACCAGGGACAAAAGATACAAAGACAAAATATAGCCTCATCAGTACGTAACAAACTCTGGGATAGCTTACCCAGAGTTCTACCTGCCTTTCTGGTAATATCATCAGAAAGAGTATCTGGAGCCAAATACCCTAAGCTAGTCAAAGAATATACATGGGAGCCAATACGTAAGACTTGATCTACAGGTAATTAAACAATCAATTGTATCTTATGGAATACATTCATCATTTGCTAGGGAAATGATCAAAATGTGGGCTTCAAGCAACAAAGCAATGCCACAAGGCTGGATTTAATTCATCTCAGTGGTCCTAGAAAAAGGACCTCAGTTGCTTTGGAAGTGTTCTTGGAGAGAAGAAGGGAAATTTTTTAGAGCAACAGGGAAAAGCAAAAGGACTTAAAATTTTCCAAGATCAAATTCTGGGAGAGGGACTTTACTCTGATCCTCAGGGTCAGGCTTTTTATGTTAAAAACACCTTGTTCCTATATAGCACAGTAGCTTTAAATGCTTGGGACAGGATTCAGAAACTAAGAAAGAGAATTGAATCATATATTAAGGTTAAACATGGTCAGAGTGAACCCTTTAGTGATGTTTTATTAAGATTAACTAAGGCTGTACAAATAGGGGATAACAGACCCAGAAGCTAGACATGTACTAATTGAATCTTTGGCTTTTAAGAATGCCAGTTTAGAATGCAAATGATCCTTGGGCCTTTAAAGGTCAAATCAGCACCACTGAATAAATGAATCTTGCATACAATGCATAATGTTGAGACACTGAAGCTTGGATAGCAGAATCAATTTCCAGTGATATGAGGAGACATCAAAATACCCAATGTTTTAATTATGGTAAAATAGGAGATCTGAGAAAGGATAGTAGACAAGGGATTCCTAGAAATAATATCTCCTTTGGGGGTGGCAAGAATAGGAGAATTCAACCTTCAGGTAAATATAGGAGTTATGGCAAAAAAAACATTGGACCAATAAATATAGGTCAGCAAAAGACAGACAAGGCAACCTGATACCATCAGGAAAATCCTTGGGAAGTCCTCTTGCAAGCCTCCATGACAAATGTGGCCCAATCATTCCCCGTTACTGTGGAGAATGTATCTCACAAGGAAAATTTTTAAAAAATCCAATGCCTACTCTTAAAAAAACCATACTGGTCTGGATAGAAGAATAGATGTGGATGATGAATCAAACACTGCAGTAGTACATAGAAAACATACGTTCTGACAGATTTCTATAAATGATCGAAGACGAAAACTAAGAGTGTATATAAATGATATTTTTATTAAAGGTTTACTAGACACAGGTGTGGATGTAAGTATTGCCCCATCCATAATCTTGGTATCTGAATTGGCTTCTTCAAGAAGTAGATGTTCAGTTCCTAGGAATTGAACCCTCTCTCAAGTGAAACAGAGCATGAGATGGGTCAAATTTCTAGTTCCAGAAGGACAGAGAGGAAGGCTGAGGCTATATGTAGCCAATATTGCAGTAAATTTATGGGGTCATGACCTATTGAAGCAATGAAATACCCAGACTAACATTCCTTCAGTCCCAAAAACTTACGTTTCTGAAGAAGATATTTAAAAATATTATAGCCAGTCACTGTACATTCAGGTTGTGCAAGAACACAAAGCAATTGAAAATACTTCAGAGATACTAATGGCCCTGCCTTTAAAATGGTTAACTGAGAAACTAATATGGGTCAAATAGTGGCCTCTAATAGAAGAAAAGCTGCAGACTTTTAAATAGCTGGTACAAGAGCAACTAGATGCTTACTATATTAAAGACTCTACCTGCCCTTGAAATTATCCCATATTTGTTGTTAAAAAAATCTAAAAAATGGGGAATGATGACAGATCTTAGAACTATCAACAAGGTTATTCAACCTATGATCCCTCTACAATATGAAATTTCTCTGCCTTCTCTGTTACCAAAAGGATGGCCTCTCATAGTTATTGATTTAAAGGGTTGTTTCTTCACTATACCTTTACAAAAAAAGATAGAGAAAAATTTGCCTTCATAGTGCCTACTTATAATAATTCTCAGCCTACCAGGAAATATCAATGGACAATCCTCGCACAGAAAATGCTCAGTAGCCCCACCCTGTGCCAATACTTTGTCAGTCATTTATTAAAAATAATACATAAGCATTATGTATCCTAAGTCTATAATCTATCATTACATGGATAACATTTTGTTATCTGATTCAAATGCAGATACTTTAAAAATGTTTTAAAAACTAAAGAAAGTTTTGCCTAAAAGGGATTAAAAATTATTCCTAAAAGGAATCAAATAGGAGATTCTGTTAGTTACCTAGGTTTCAGAATAGGTTTACAGAAAATTAGAACACAAAAGGCAAAAATTAGGAGAGACTAGTTGTAAACTCTTCATGACTTTCAAAGATTGTTAGGAGACATTTCCAGTGTACAACTGGCTATTGGGATAACACCTGATCTAATAATTCATTCAAGAAAAACCTTAGATAGTGACAAAGAATTAAATAGTCCCAGAGAATTAACAGCTTAATCAAGAAAGGAACTGACAATTGTTGAGAAAAAATTACAGGAGACACACATAAATAGGGTAAAGTCAAATCTTAATTATATTCTAGTCATATTGCCTTCCAGAATTTCTCCCACAGAAATTTTAATGCAGAGGGAGGATATTATCTTAGAATAGATCTTTTACCATGTAAACCAAGAAAAAATTAAAAACTTATGTAAAAAGTCTCTAAATTAATTATAAAAGGTAAATTGACACTTTGTCAATTAGCAAGTATAGACGCAGCAGTGATTATAGTTCCTTTTTCTACTGATGAAATAAAAGAGTTATGAGAAGGCAATAAAACATGGCAAAGAGCCTGTGCTAATTTTGGGGGAGAAATTAATAGCAATTATCCCAAAAGCAATAAACTTAACATTATAAAGATAAATTCTTGGATTCTTCCCCAAATTATACATGATACTCCAATAACTGAAGCCCATACATTTTATACTAGTGTAAATAAATCAGGGAAAGCAGGTTACAAATCAGAAGAATTAAGTAAGGTGAAAGAAACCACTTATAATTCTGTCCAAAAGGCAGAATTATATGCTATTCTCATGGTGCTAAGGGATTTTAAAGAACCTCTTGATATAGTTACTGATTCACAATATACAGAAAGAGTTGTCTTACATATTAAAAGCCTATCGACTTCTCAACAGTCTTTTGCAACTATACTAGAGAGTAATCTTGAAACTTAACCATCACTTACTTTTGCAGGATCCTAAAAAGAGACCATCGCCCCCATGACAACAGGAAGCAATCCTAGAGGATAAAGCTACCTCTCCTTAAAAAGTTTGTCCTTAGGGTTGAAAATACCATTTAGGAGTTGTTGATTATTACTTGTATCAGGTAAAGGGTTGGGGTGATAGTAATCTAGGTACAGAGATTAAAAAATAATGAGAAAGGGATAATAATAGTGGGTAATAGAGTGAATAGTTGTGAGTTATTATTTATGGATAATTTACATATGTATAGTTTTGTATATTGATACAAGTTCAAACTATATTTATTTCTCTTTACAATATTTGTACACCAATGGAAAACTTATTTTGTCAGAGTGTATATATGCATGTTTCTACCTCTGTTTAGGACATTTTCTTTATTGATACAATTTTAGGACATGTTTTCATATTGCATTATATATTATTTTTATCTTTGATCAAGATACTTATACATTGTTTACATTTTGAGGTCATTGTCTTGATTTGCTGCACATTTGTTTCCAGATTATTTAATATTCTGACATGAAGTCTTAGTCTTTAAGTTATACAGGTATTAAATATTATAGGTCAATAATTATTCTGTTTGTTATACATATAGTCAGATTAATTAGGTTCTTTAGATACATAGAAATTATATTCTGCCTAGATAGCTAATCTTCAACCACTTCAAGGATCTGTAGAACATGTCATTTAAATAATTTAGGCTCCTGTTGACATAAGATATGATTGCTCCTGACAGCACCAATCTACTCCTGAGAGAATGTTGAACACCAAAGACACTCCACTCGGAGTTTTTTTTTTATTGGCACAATTGGCCTTTGGGCAAGGAACTGCCCATGCCTCAATCTCTGACAAAGTACCTAGTATCTGGATTGGATAAGCAAGACACAAGGAAAAGGACTGCCAAATCTTGCCAAAACAGAGTAAGATGGTTCTGAAAATTTTCCTGTCTCTGAAAATAACCTGTTAGATATGCCAGGCCTTAGCCAAAGTTGGTTGCAAGTGAGACTTCGGGCAATTGCTCAGGTATCCAATTGTCTCTGTTATATAATGCTCACTTTGGAAGCTGCTTGTTTATACTTCATGCCTACTGAAGTAATATTATCTCCCTTCTTAGGCCTTCAGTGGGGTTGGAGATTAGATAGTTGTAGTTATCTTCATCTTATGATTTAGCCAAGCTTATTTCAGATGTAAGACTTAGTCCCTTTGGAATAGAATGTTTATTAAAACATTTGTCATGTGTTCTTTGCTTAATATTGTTTATGTTGGTTGTAATTTTGTACTTGATATCTGTTCCCATTGTATATAGTTTTGTATTGGGTTTGGATTGCTCTTGTTTAAACAAAAGGGGGAAGTACTGGGGAAGCTTTGTTAACCAATTATCTTTAAGAGGTGGGACCTCTTAAAGTTAAGGTGTGGCTTTCTGGGATCAGGAGAAATACAGTAACATGGCCCTGGTACTCCCGCTCTCTTTGTGGTTCCCTCACAGTACAGCTGAGCTTAGACTTTTTGTTCCTGTTTCGTGAGTTTCTTTCTTATAATAAATAAAATATAATTGTTTTATCTTTTAGCTAGCCTAGTTATTTTCTAAATCGAGCTAACTTCTACAACAAAACATAGATGCTGTAATGTTTATACTATCATCAAAAACAGAACCAATGAGCTGGAAACATTTTTTAAGAATGTTTCACACTGTTTGGAGACAGGAGACTATTTAGAGGAGTTTTTAAGACAAAAGTGTCCTTACATTAAAAAATATCTACTTTTTGTATGACTTCATTGGTAAGACAATACAAAACCTTTATGCCCTTTGAAAATTCCCAACACCAGGGAGTTTATAAATTCCGTCTTTTTCTATTATCTTAAGGTTGAAGATCTGGTTTTGCTATCAAAGATTACAATAGATTAACATAATTATACTTAAGTATACATGCATGTATGTATTATTCATAAAAAACAATCTTGGAAACTATAGTTGTATAAGTGAAGAGATAATTCAAATCAATTTATGTTTTACTTTGCATAGCATCAGCATTTTAGCAAGGTTGTAACTATATATAAAATACATTATCTTGCTCACAAAAGAACTGCTGTGGAAGTATAAGGTCATAAACACTCTCAAGTTGATGAAACAGTCATGAACACAACGTGGGAAGAACAGAAAGAAACAGAATTCATGAAAGAAATTTCTAACCAAAGTCTTGGGAACACCAAAGCCAACCCAAAACTAAATCAACAAGGTCCTTGAAGATTTCCAGGCATCAATTATCTTGTGTATCTGGAGACAGTTGTCTTCAGAGGCTAAGCATAGTGGAACATGGCTATAATTCCAGGCACTTAAGGGGCTGAGGGAAGCTCTTCTGAGCCCAGAATCTGAGATCAGCCCGGGCAACCTAGTGAGACCCTTTTTCAAAAAGTTTGGTAAGATGTTGGATCATTTTAGTAATTATAGAATAATGGATTTACAGTTCAAAAGAAATATTTTCCCTTGAATGATTTTAGCCTATGACATTCATTTGGTACTATGACATAAATCTCTTTAAAATGATGTTTTTAAAGAAGCTGCATGGCTTATCTCCTGAAGTTAGAATGAACGTTCTCTCCAGAACATTTTACAGTAATACATATTGCCATTGAGAATCTACCTATCAAGTGTTAGTTGTAATCAAAATAAACATAATTTTTTCACTCTTTGAATAGGTGAATTCAACTTAAAACCATTTTTTTCTTTTTTTTTTGGCCTTAATGAAACAGATAAAACAATTTCAAAAGAGTTTTGGAACTTAGAGTAAGCTTGATTTTATTTTTCTCTGTTTTAGAGGTTTTATTTTTTTTCTGAGAAAGATTTCTTTAGGCATATACATGTCAATCCATAATACAGAAAATTATATTTAAAAATAATTCAGTATTTGCTTTTCTGGAAGCATCTGGCTTATACCACAGGTCTAAATGCACTTCAAAATTTTCTATGACACATAGTTATATGACTTCCTTTTTAAGCTTTATTAATGTTCCATTGCCTATATACTATATTTTCTTTTGTATTAAGCCATTAGTGGATCTTTAGGTTGAGTTATGTTGACATGAACATGAAAGTGTAGCTGTCTCTTTGACATACTGATTTTATTTCCCTTGGCTAAGTATTCAATAGGGTGGTTGCAGGATTAAGTGATAGTTTTATTTTAACTTTTCTGAAGAACCTCAATAATGTTTTCAAAGCTGACTCTACTAACACTCCTACTATAGTGTACAAGCTTGCCCATTTCTCCATAATCCCATTGGTACTTCTTATCGTTTACTGTAGCTATATGTGAAATCTGAATAGTAGTAATAAAAAGGCCAAACTCGTGAAATTTTGGTGGTTTTTAAAAACTGGGACAGAGTTTTTGTAGAATGTTGGTCATAATTTTCAGCATCTCACTTGAGCAGCTTTATGGACTATTGCCTACTGATGAATGCTGATGATTATTATATATTATAAAATGGTCAGATTATATTTCAAATATTCTTAAGGATGGGATATATTAATTAGCTGGTTTCTACATTCTAAAATGTATACATATACTAAGATACCACATTATACTATTTAAATACATACATATGTACAATCTGTATATATATCTTTTCTCAAATTGTAAAATTTAAAGAGCAAATTCAAATAAAAATTTTATTTATTCAAATTATATGCCTGTGATCATAATAGGCTTTTGCTAGCAATATTGATATACCAAGCAAATAGGACTGAGATCATTCTGTTTCCGTATGTAGAATAGTAGCCAGCATGTCTTTGGTTTGGGCCACTCTACACTTTGGGCATGTCATTACCCCTTTATCCTGGGAAGGTGTGGGCTTCCCACTCTTTTATTCTGCTCTCTTTCTACTTCCTGCCTATCCAACATCATTTTTCCTTTTTCCTAAAAACAGAAATAATTTTGGTTAGATATCTCTCTCCTTTTCAGCAAACTCGGACTTTAGAGAATAGGCCACATCCAACCCAGAGGATGTTCTAGCATAGCTATGGGTTCAGAATGAGTTGTGTGACCCAAAAATGAAAATCAAAGATGTTTGAAGGGGAAATGTTCTGCCCACTGTGTGTAGACAGAAGCCCTGATGCTCACTGGCATCTGCTTTGCCACTTTGAAGATGCTCTACCTGAGAGTGACCAAGTAAAAGACATAAGAAAAAAATCCATGTAAAGTTTACAGGAAACTATTTGAATCACAATTAAGTGTCCCAGAACTTCTGGAAGAAGTTAATACCATATACACAGGTGAGTTATACATCTTAGAAAAATCAATTCCTTGTACGTTGCTAAATTCTGGTGAGTAAATAGTATGCAAACCATTGAATAGTATCTAATCATGCATTCAGAATTACCCATCATGCCCTGGAGTCTGCCTGAACTACCTCCTTACGTAGTATCCAATCCCAGAAACAATGTACAGCGATATGAATGGGGCATCTAACACTTAACACAACCAAAACTAACAGTTCCACAGGAACAACATAAGTAGGTATCCCAAACTCTCGTGTTATCTCCCACTGTTCCATTGTGCTTCTTCCTCAGCCTTCTTTGCAGACAATTGCATTCTATTATGACCAGATGGCTGGAGAGAAGGTGCACTTAATTCATGATAGATTGTCTTGACATGCAGGCAACAGCTAAAACTTGACTGCTCTTTTATATTGTCACCCACAGGAGTGGCCTTTATTGTCAGAAGTGACAGAATTCTCTCTCGTCAATGCTGTATCTGTTCATTCACTAGGAAAACCCACTTTTAACTACTTCATTTTTCATATTAAGCCCCTATAAGGCAACTTACAAAGAATAAAAAACCAATAATTATTTGTTAAACAAAAAGTCAATTCAACAAATATTTATTGTGAAAATACTCCTAACAGGTATCCAATAAATATTTGATAAAGTATTATGATTCTTATTTGCCCAGTATTTGCAACAGCTGCTTTTAAAGGCAACTAATAAGAAATATAAAGAAATGATAGGAAAAAACACACAGAAAGCAATAGCTAGATTCTAAATCTATAGAAGAAGAAACATTTCATGAATGATTATCCAATATCAATCAGGAAGCATAAACATGACATTTAGATAAAGAGAAATATGGATACAAGTGGGTGTGAGCTAAAAGGAACTATCATCCACCAACATATCCACAATTCTAAAGAATAAAAAGTATATTTGTATTTTTGAGCTAATGTGTAAGTTTTATAAAAGGGAAAGTCCTTAGTGCAATGAACCCTTTTGTATGATGCAAACATTTGTAGATATTTGTCTAGGAAAATGCATAGAATTTGACTGATATATGGGCAGAAGACTCTGTAATGTCATCCTTTAAATCAGACTGCTCTCATTCACACATAAGCCACAGATTATAAACTGTGTGTGTGTGTATGTGTAGTTCTGATTCCCACAAAATTGATGTTCAAATTTAACAGGTATAAATGAGACTTTCATACAGTAACCCACACTTCTTTCTATTTACTCAAATGGTTTATTCATTGATTGCTCTATAGAGGCCTGTAAAAGACACTTATTGCTACTTTTTAGCTATAAAATATATAAACTATCAAAAAAGAGAGAGATTTATTTATCTGTACATCAGCAGTTGGTTCTGGGAGACTCCAGGACAAGGCACATCTATCAACATGCCATCATGGATGAAGGAGAGTTTGGGGAGGTTATCCTCTTCCTAAGGAGCTCTTGGAAGTTAGTAGTTCCTGAATGAGGAAAAATTATTTTCTTCAGTGGTGTAGGTACTGGTTGCTCATACTCTAGCAGACAACACTCCATCTGTGCTCAAGCAAGCAACACTAAATAAACCCAGTGAATCAAACACACAGAAATACAAGAAAGTAAGAGTAAAGGAAGAAGTGTTTCAACAGGAGTACAGAGGTATAAGACAGGGCACTGGGATGAATACAACCAAAATACATTATATACATGTGTAAGGCTGGGAAAGTTCATGAGAAATGAAAGCACACAGAAGAACCTTAAAAGGAAAGAGACCAAGTCTTAGTGTCTAAATACCACACATACAATTGGATTCCAACTATATGACATTCTGACAATGGGAAATCTATGATATCAGTAAAGTGCATTGCTCCCCTAGGTATAAAGAGGAGAGGAGGAAGGATGAATGGATGATGCACAGAGGCTTTCTCGAGCAGTGGAAACAGTCTATGTCATTGGAACAGTACTTGGAATTTCTTATAGGCTTTTTCACCATTGGAATGCACAATGCCAAGAGTGAACCCTAATGGAATCAATTAGTTTTGGGTGATAAAGATGGGCTGCTGTGATCCATCAACTCTAACAAACACCTATGTAAAACAGAACATTGATAGTGACAGAGAGACCCATGCTGGGGCAGGTGGGCTATGGGAACTCTTGCACTTTTATTCAACTTTGCAGTCATTAAAATCTGAAAATGCTCTAAAAACTACAGTTTCTTTTTTTATGATAGAAGACTTAAGTAATAGACTAATTTTTCTTTTTATATCTACTTGTATGTGTGTCCTCTTTCTTAATAAGGTCCCTCTCTGGTTTTGTTTTTGTTTTACAAATAATATAAAATATCTTGATCTGGTGTACATAGAGGGCAAAAAAAGAATTTGTCCTAGGGATGTTCATGCTTAGGGGCAAAATAGCAGCCAAGCCTGATGAGAAACTGAAGCCAAAAATAAGAAAATTCTCAGAAATGCATGGTTCTCATGAAATACTCAATCCCTAATCTATGGAGAGTTTACTTGTCTACAAATTATCTGTAGTATATTCTTTAGGCTGATGCATGAGGCATTGTTCAGAGTAACTTTCTGTATAGTCTTTTGTCACTCTATGCACAGAGAAACTATGCCCAATTTCATATATATACCCAAGTTTTCCATGCATATTTGTAACTAGATTTTGGCATAGAGGTGCTGTCAGGTCAGTGGGAAGGAAGCAGGGGTCATAGGGTGGTGACCTCAGAAAGTCAGTTGTGGGGGAAAGCCAATGGCCTGGGATTTTTTCCTTTTCACAACACAGATACCATACCTGGAGCTTAAATATCCACCTTGTGAGCAGAAGGAAGCTAGTTGAATGCTCAACACAGTGGATCAGGTACTATAAAGAGATGTGGTGCTTTGCCAGCCTGGGACTGTTTATGGCTAATCCTCCTTCATGAGAAAATACTAAAAATGAGTCTGTCATCATTGGCTTTCTGTTTTTGTTTGTTTTGTTTGGTTTTTACAGTAAACTCAGCCCATACATAATGCATTTACTTTAATAGCAAATAGACTTTTTTTTGTTCTTTGCACTGGAGGAAAATGATAGCTTACATATTTATAGTTTATATTGAGTTTATGTTAGTAATCTACATTGAATTAGAAGTTTTCAGACTTAAGAAATTCATTATAGAATCTGATTAACCTGGCTGGTAAAATCAACAATGTATAGATTCAGAATAAATTGGATGCTTGTGATTGCCATGGTCCCATCCACTGAAAGATTCCAGAGAAGACGTTTATCCACAAACAACAAATGCCAATGTGAAATACAAGGCAAAAAGACTGTAAAGGCCAATAATGTGAAAACCTGTGTCTTTTTTTTTTTTTTAGAATCAGTGCCTTCTGTCACATAATGTGGCTCTTCTGATGAGGTCTGTTCCATACACGCACAGATATGGCAATATCTATTCATCTATGTTCCTCCTCAAAGGCACACGTTTGAGCAGAAAGTATCATCTTGAAGTT
The DNA here is from genome assembly GCF_037038515.1 of Microtus pennsylvanicus. Classification (NCBI taxonomy): domain Eukaryota; kingdom Metazoa; phylum Chordata; class Mammalia; order Rodentia; family Cricetidae; genus Microtus; species Microtus pennsylvanicus. Next base: position 46,993,502 of record NC_134585.1, on the reverse strand, counting down.
AGCAGGCACTTTCTGGGGAACTTCGCTGTGTTATGTCTCTCTGTCTCTGTCCCAGTGCGGAGGTATCTGTATGCTAATTCACATGAAATTTATATGTGAACTCATAACTTCCTATGCAATAGAAGAGTACAGACTTACTAGATGTGTGCTGCTCATATTCAATGATTTAAAAATAAAGGGGGCATAAAATATGGTATCTGAAGTTTTGTATAACTGATCTGGAGAGGCAAGCTGTGTTCAAAATTGCAGTTACTTTACCTCTGTTATGTTATGTGATTAAAACTGCTACAAAACCAGAGGAAGCAATAATTCTTTGTCATTAAAATCTGTGTAGTAAATAACAAATTAAATTTTTCTCCAAAGTTAAAAATAATTGTACAAAAGAAATCTAACTTTCAATTTTGTCCTTTTGTTTGTTGAGCAAGCCTCTGATGCACTACATATAAATATTATAGATGCAAAATTGAATCACTCACTGAACTGTTGCTACATTAAGTAAAATAACATCTGTTTTATATAAATACCTAATACCAGTATCATATATGTGCATATATGGATATATAAAGTTATTTATACATATATATGTATATAAACTAGACACCAAATCCAAAAAATCCAATTAAAAAATAAGGTGCAGATTTAAAGAGTGAATTTTCGATAGAGGACTCTCAAATGGCAAAGAAATACTTAAAGAAATGTTTATAATCCTTAGCTATCAGGGAAATACAAATCAGAAAATGTCTAAGATTCTATGTTACCCCTGTTAGAATGGGGATAGGATCAAAACCACAAATAACAGCTTATGCTGGAGAGGATGTAGAGCAAGGGGAACACTCCTCCACTGCTAATTGTATAGTCACTTTGAAAATCAATATGGCAATTTCTCAGAAAATTGAAAGTCAGTCTTCCTCAAGACAAAATTATAGCACTCTTGGGCATAAATCCAAAGGATGTGTCATCATACCACAAAGACACTTGCTCTAGCCAGAAACTAGAAACAACCTAGTTGTCCCCCAACCAAGAACGGATAAAGAAAATGTGGTACGTTTATACAATAGAGTATTACTCAGCTGTTAAAAACAGTGACATTAGAAAATTTATAGGCAAATGAATGAAACTAGAAAAGACCATCCTTGGTGTATTAACCAAGACCCAGAAAGACAAACATGATACGTACTCACCTATAAGTGGATATCAACCGTAAAGCAAAGGAGAAACATATTACAAACCAAAGACTCAGAGAAGCTAAGTAAGAGGGTTCAAGGGGGGGTTGTAAAAATCTCACTGTGAAGGTCAAATAGAAGGGACACTGCCAGTGGATGAGGGAGGGGCCAGGGGAGGGGAATGGGGACCGAAACAGGAGGGATCAGGTGAGGGGAAGGATGGAGGGAGAGAGTACTGGGAGAGACAATTAGAATCTTGCAGCATTTCTGGGATGATCTGGAAACACAGAGCAATGGAAACTCCCAGAAAGCTGAGGGTGACCCCTGATAAGGCTCCTTGCAATGGGAAATATGGAGCATAAACTGGCCATCCCGTTACCAGGCAAGACTTCCAGAAGAGGGACTGGAACACCAACCGAGCCACAAACCCTTCAAGTACTTGTCCTGCCCATAAGATATTTTGGGGTAAAAATGGCACAGAGAATGTGGGAATGGCCAACTAGTGAATGGTCCATCTGGAGACCCATACCCTGAGAGGGAGCTCTCATTTGAAGGCCAAGATCCAGAGCCAGGATACCCCAGAGACCTAGAACAGAGCCAGAGTTGAATGGCAAAAAAGTCAATGTAATGATTCCTAATGATATTCTGCAAGTCTCATAGATTGGTGATTAGCCCAGCTGTCATTGGAAAGGCTTCACCCAGTAGCTGATGGGAACAGATGCAAATACCTACAGCCAAACATTAGGCAGAGCTCAGAGAATCCTAAGGAAGAAGGGGAGGAAGGATTGTTGGAGCCGGGGGGTCAAGGGCACTACAAGAAAACCCACAGAACCAACTAACCTGGTCTCACAGAGGCTTACAAAGACAACCAGGGATCCTGCAAGGGGCTGACCTAGACTCTCTGCATATAGGTTAAAATTGTGTAGCATGGTTTTCTTAGAGACTCCTAACAGTGAGAGTAGAAGCTCTCTTTGACTCTGATGCCTGCTTTTGGGACCCATTACTCATAATGGATTGTCTCATTTAGCCTTAATAGAAGAAGAGGTGCCTAGTCTCATTCCAACTTGATATACCATGATTGGCTGAAATCCATGGAAGGCCAGGCTGTATCTGAAGAGAACTAGTGAAGGAAGAGAGGATGGAGGGTAGAGGGAAGGGCAGGGGCCAGCAATTGGCGCGGGGGGGGGGGGGGCAAGGAGAGGAAACTTTGGTAGAGATGTAAAAACAAAAATAAATAAATAAAAATAAAAACCAGAAAGAATTTAACTTAAAATTTACACAATCTATCTTAATTGCTATTTTATTTTTGTGAAGGGACTCCATGACAAAGGCAAGCTATAACAGAAAATATTTGACTGGGGTCCTGCTTACATTTTCAGAGGGCTTAGTCCATGATCTTCATGGAAACAGCATGGTGGCACACAGACTTGGTGCTGGAGCAATACCCGAGTGCTTATATCCTTTTCCATAGGCAGAAAGGCAGAAAAATGAGACCTGTCTGACCTGGGCTTTTGAAACTTTAAAGTCACCCCCAGTGACACACCGCCAACAAAGCTCCACCTCTTAACCCTTTCTAAGGAGTCTGCTACCTGGCAACCAAACATTCAAGTACATGAGCCTAGGAGGGCCACTTCCATTCAAACCAACCCATGATCTGCCATGGTGTGTTAGCTCTGTGTTATTAAATCATTCCTCATTTGGGCGTTCAGTAAATGTTTCCTGAGTGACATCTAAATATGAGGCACAATGCCAAGTATAAAAGCACAAGAGTGAATACTACATAAACAAGGGTCCCTACAAGAGAATTAGCGAAAAAAAATGCAAATATGAAAACTCATGAAAGAAAATGTGTTCAGAATACTGCAGAGGGACCTGATGCTGGTCTTGTGGAAGGGGGATGTCGCTAAATATTCGCATCCTTTCCCATCATCCAAGCTTGAAGCGCTACATTACCAACTTTCCACATTATTCCTGACCGTGATAAAGGCAGAAAGTGCTGAGTTCCCAGAGAATGTCCATTTTCTGGAAGGATATCTTGGATCTTTGCCAACCTCAACCAAAAAATATATATAAATAAGCAATGGGATCCATCTATATGCAGCTGTATTGAAAATTGTATTCCATATGTGACAACGTATTATTAAAACAGAAAACCCATAGCTCCCATCTGCCTGTTGGGATGCATGGCGTCACTCTCTTCCCTGTAATGTTAGACTTTATTGCATTTGTCGGCAGCATATTCCATTTTAATATTTGATAAATAGATATGGGAGGAATTGTTTCAAGCTAACAATTCCGTGCTGCTTCAGCTGTTCACCTCCTTTTTGAAGCAAAACTCTCTATCCTCAAACTAATATCCCCCTAAAAAGAAAAATCAATTTAAAATGACTGTGGAAATGTGTTTATTTTTCTACCCTCAGGATTAAAAAGCTGAGAAATGATTAATAATAATTTGTCTGCAAAGATAATGTGGGCATTTTAGGGGGCTGTGTGATTTTTGCATCTTTAATTTTCATCAGGGCTAACATTTTATCATTAAAACTGCATGAATGTATAGAGAGAAAGATAAAGCAAAGGAGGGGGGTAATATGTCTGATCTCTTAGGCGGTATTTCCTATATTTCAGATTTCTACATTGTCTGACCCCATTTCAGTCAATTTTCCATAGCCTGCCTGTCTCCTATCCGCTGAGGGAACACACCAGTGCTGTGTTTATGCTAATTTTATGCTCTCTGAGTTGTGTCTGTTATTCAAAGCAGTTGAAGCAGTTATTGCCAGTAATCTTATTTCTGTGGGAGCCCCAGGGCAGACGAGGGCTCAAAATCAGGCCTGCAGACCGAGGCAAAGCCATCACAGCCTGCTGGTAAATGGCAGTTCTTTCCCTCCGAATCTGATATCAGTTACTTCGCAAACACAGTAATAAAATGAAACAAATCAGATTTTCAAGTAAATAAACCAGACTTCAGTGGGAAGCAACAATGGTCAGGGCAACAGGAGTTTAATAAGTGATACATAGGGGGAAATACGGAGCACTATGGACTGCTCCGGTACTGCTGCTATTTTAAAGCAGCCCGTGAGCCTCCCCAGTATCAAGGGAAGGGGTTTTAACTGCAGAGAATAGAGAGAAGGCAGAGCTGACCACAAGCAAAGCCAGCAGCAAATTAAATGCATATTTTCTCCGACTAAAAGTCAGGAAAGGTACTGAGGAAATGTATTAAGTGTTCCTGGAAAGTGACAGAGATCTTGTGCAGACAAAAGGATGACAAAAACAAATGGAACTGTCTCTTCTCTTACTAGCAATAAGCACCATTTAGAAAACTCAAGAATATGCACGAAGCAAGCATTACTCATATCCTTTCCTGACATTCGTCCTACAGTGGGATGGGCGAGCCATATGGTGAAGAGGCAAGAGAACTGGGTGAAGTATCTTCTCGATCAGAGGATTGTGAACTTCTGAGACCATCCACTTCTTTTCACTTTACGTTTCAAGTTCTTACTTGTAGTTCCTCTAAGATGATTGCTCACTCCACTCCCCTTCACTATCTCTTCATTTACTGAATGCCATTGAAATGGCAGAGTAAGTGAGCAAATAGAATCTGATTGTTATCACTGTCACAGTTTCTCTCTCAGGGGTGAGAACTGTTTAAAAATTTGGGTTTAGTGTTATGTTAATAAACTTAGAAATTTATTTTTTCTTTAATCTAAAACATCTCGCTCTAATTCTGCTTAATAGTTGACACATCTTCCATTTATCCATCTACACATCCATGTCCCTGGCCATCCACCCACCTACACCCGAACCCATCAATCCATCCCTCCACCTTTGATCCATTTATTCTATAAACATATGTTGTCTGTCTACCTTGTTGCAGACATTGTTCTCAAAAGCAAAGTGGGAAAGAAATTGCTCAGAATTGTGGGTATGTTCATTGCTCATTCATTTAACTATTGCAAAAGTAAGGGTTGTAGAAAACCTTGGGAGGTTCTAAGGTGATATGCAAGATATTCATCAGTATGGCTATAGGATAGGGTCATTTCAGGTTCCCTCTCCTCAGATGCTCAGGGTACTAGCTGGGGACATCTCCCTTGACACCTGCGAGAACTTCTAGAGTCAAGTCTCTTGCCAACCCTAAGATGGCTCCCTTAATTAGGATATATATATTTCTCTGCTTCTGTGTCCACCCTTCCTTCCCATTCCCCCAAGCTCCCCCCATTATCCCCTTCTCACGTTCCTCACCCCATTTCCCCTTAGCCCCATGCCACCTCACACCCAAGTTCCCAGATGGAGATAGAGACAGAGACCCAAATTGGAGCACCGGACTGAGCTCTTAAGATCCAAATGAGGAGCAGAAGGAAGGAGAACATGAGCAAGGAAGTCAGGACCACGAGGGGTGCACCCACACACTGTGACAGTGGGGCTGATCTATTGGGAGCTCACCAAGGCCAGCGGGACTGGGACTGAATAAGCATGGGGTGAAACCGGACTTTCTGAACATGGTGGACAATGAAGGCTGATGAGAAGCCAAGGACAATGGCACTAGGTTTTGATCCTAATACATGAACTGGCTTTGTGGGAGCCTAGCCTGTTTGAATGCTCACCTTCCTGGTCCTGGATAGAAGTAGGAGGACCTTGGACTTCCCGCAGAGCAGGGAATATGAACTGCTCTTCATTCTCGAGAGGGAGGGGAATGGAGTGGGGGGGGGAGAGGGAGAGGGGTAGGGGAGTGGGAGGAGAGGTGAGGTGTGCGAGGAGGGGGAGGGAAATGGGAAACAGGGAGGAGGTGGTAATTTTTTTTCAACAACTAAAATAAAAATAAACATCAACAACAAAAAAGATGAAAGAAAAAAGAAAACCTTGGGAGACAGAGATGTCCCGGTGTATGGAGATAGAGTTTTTGAGAAAGTTGTTTCTGGGTTCAATTTTGTGTGAAAAAGAGAACATTTTAATCAAAGAAGAATGAGAAAAGCATCTCTGGTAGAGGGCAGCGAGTTAATTTGAAGAAAATCACAGACACCAGTGTCAATGGCAAAGAGATCAAACAAGTAGTGAAAAAAGAAATCTAAGCAACCGGACTCTCCTGAGTTTTGGTACCTACTGGGGAGTGTTACTGTGCGCCCTCTACTTGCCTCTTTTCTCTGATAATTTGTAAATGCTAGCGACCCCAGTAACTCTTAAAGTTGAAGCAGGATACACATTCGAGAATGACAGCAGATTCGTAGTCAGTAAAGAAATAATTAAATTCTCTGTCTGGCCTCATTCTTAACAGAAGACAAACGGGTTATACTTCTAAGAGGATAAATCAAAAAGGAGTTTCGACTTAAGCATACAAGTAATGGAATAAAAGGGAAAAATACCAATTGCAGAGAATTTCTTAGTGTTCAGATTTGAAAATAGAAAAAGCAGTGGTGTTTACAAACCCATCAGTGTTATTTAAAGAAACTGTCTTATTCAAGACAGTTATACCATACTACTGCATTGGTGCCTTTAATGTAAATATTCAAATCTCAGACTGACTCAACTACAAGGAGCCCTACTGAGCCCACACATACACTAAGGTTTTTCTCATTTTACATATAAATATGGAGCCAGAAATAAACTGATTTGGGCAGCTGATCAAAACATACAAAGATGATGAAGAACATATGAACAAGAGAAGTGTGTGTGTGTATGTGTATGTGTGTGTCTGTCTGTCTATCTGTATATATGTGTGTAGTACACATGTATATGTATGTATCTTAGAGGAGTAAGAGAAGACATTATTTTCCTGAAACAAGAATGGGCATTATAAGAAAGGAATGCTAAGAATTAAAAGGGATCTTAAAATTTCAAAACAAGAAATCGGAAAAACATAAAGGAAATGCTTAAATGATAGGGGACAGAGAGATATTCAAGCAAAATTATTCTACTTAAAATCCAAAAATTTACAGATAAAAAGCCTATTTCATGTATAGAATAATTAATGATAAAGCATGTGTAATGTTGAATTTTAGAATATTAATAAAGACAATATTTTCAAAACCTCCTAGAAAGAAAAACAATTAGAATAATATGAACCTATAAACAGCCAAAGTTAGGAGGCAATAATTAGGCTACTTTGAAATCTTTAAAAAGTGATTTCTAGTCTAGTCTGTGCTCAGTATAGGATGAGCACAAAGCAAACATGCTTTCACACAGGTATGTTTTCGGAGATTGACTTCTCCTTAAACTTTGATTAGAGAATGTACCCAAGCCAATGACTGAATTAATAAAGGGAAGAGGTGGGTTCCAGAGGACATAGGTTAACCTAGGAAGAACAAAAGGCATCTCCATTCCAGTAAAACAGTGTAGACATGTCTCAAGCTCCACAGATCTAGAAATTAAGTCATTCAAATGGGAAGAAACGGGTGAGACCTTCAGAAAACATGCTCCAAATGAATCAGAGACTTTAAAAACCTATGTGTCTTGATTATATTGATCAAGAATATAATATAGAATATTGATGGTGTTCTATGGGTGTTCTGGAAAATATGAGACTAAGGTAGTGACAGGAACATAGAAAAAAGATGCAAATAGAAAAGAGCAATTATTAGCTTTTAATAATCATTGAGTACTCAAGATTTAATACAAGTTAGAAAAATGATAACTATGAGAGAGTATTGATATCAAAAGTAAGCAAGCTAGCTATGCTAATGATCAGGTTCCATTAAATGTTTTTATGTATGAAACACTCTCCTACATGCTTCTTTAGATAAACAGTTATAAGGTTCTATGTAATAGTACTCCTGATTGCCTAAAGTCCCAGGAGAAGGCTTTTCCCAAAAGTCACAATGCAGATATACAGATATTCAACAATGTCTGAGTATCTTCCTAATCATATACTAGTTGTCCTTTCCATCCTGCTTCCCTGCCATTCATTATTCCAAATAAGACAAAATTGGAACCAGTTTTCCAATATCTTCAAGTCCCACATAATGATGATACAGCAAACAATGACCTTAGGTACCAAGGAGCTTCACTTTCTGTGCTACCTGTCTCTTGTTTGGGTCTCTTGAATACTGAATTCATGTCTGCATCAGACCCTGCTCTACCAATAGTCTAAGCAATTCAAAATCCCCTTCTGGAGACACCTTTGTGAGATGGTGTCCCTTTAAGGCAGGTGCACTGAAGTGTTTGATAGTTGACTGGGGTCTTTCTTTGTTCCCTCACTCATATTTACCGCTAAAGAAGACACTCTTCATGAGTTGCTCAGTTGGCTCAGACACTAAGGGCATTTGACCGATCTGAATTGAAGATTTGAGTTATATCTCTAGACCCCACATGGTGGAGAGAAAGAACTGACTCCTGCATACTGTCCTATGATTGCAACACAGTCTCTGTAGAATGAGCATACCCCAAATATAAAAATAAACTGATGCAATTTTTAAAAAATCTTGTTCCCTACAAATGAGAATGTACAAGCCAACTTAATAGGTCATTTTCATTTTTTTCCAAGATCATCTTTCTAGCATGGATGGCCAAATTTAAAACAATAAAGATAAGACAATAGCAAAATAGAAACAAAAGCAATCATAAAAAGAAGAAAACACATACAGAAAAATTTAAGAGCAATACCATTTACCTAGTTGAGAAAAGATTAGAAATATCATTAGAACATCTGCTTATTGCCCCCAAACTGAGGACAACACTAGGAGGACAAGCTTCTATTACTAAATCATGGAGGGTTCCAGAAAAACTAGAAGTGGTCAGTCGCCACATGTTGACCAAAATGTTAGCTATAGCATTTAAGGTAGCAGCACACTGATCTCAGGCATGGCTATTTCCCCATGAGGCTTTAAGGTTGATCTGAGTGTCAAGAATAAAATATTCTAACATATTTGGAAAATGAAAGGTGTCTTTCTTTTATTATTTTTCATTTGGTGGTTACACATACTGAGATGTTGGTGAGAGTTCCTTGTGTGTAAAAGGAGAAAATCCTGAGCTACTAGTCTACCCTTCATAGACAAGTGAACCAGGTGAAGAGCCAAACAAATCTCAAGAGAATCGTAAATACAAAGCTGTAACTGAATAAATGAATGCAGACAGACTGTAAAAATATATATACAGCTTTAATGGAGAAATGGACTTACAGAACCACCGTTCCTGCGGAGACCAGGAAAACAGAAGCAAGCTCTGCAAGCACGCTTGCCAAATTTATAGGCAAACATTAGCCCGAGGCGAACATGCCCCCTTAGGGGAAGGACTTATCCCTACACAAAGCCTTACCCTTGACTCACAGTCAATGTAAGACTACAAAGAAAGTGACATGGCTGGCAGAGGCCACTCTGAATGTCTTTATAAGATAAGATTCAGCTGGTATTGACTGGCCAATACAGGAGAAAATCTGTAGTGATGAAGACAAGGTACAGTCTCCGAAAGTTAACAGTCTACATTCAAGACATTAATGGGGCTCTTGAGAAAATTCTACAGGATCTGTGCTATTGATTTATTGTGTTGCTGTTGCTTCAGTTCACCAAAGCAAATTTCAAATGTAGAAGATTTTGAATATCATATCATGAACTGTTCTCAGAAATAACATATCAAAACAGTAAATTTTTATTGTTTTAAGAATTATTATGTTAGATTTAAAACACTTTGTGATATAAATTTAACTAGTAAGTTAAAAAATCAGTAGACACTTTATAGCTCATTTTATTGTCTATAACATAAATATGTCTTTATGAAGTTGTGTATGATCATCTTAGCCCCAGATTGTATTTAACTCTGTGATATGACTTATTTAAATAAATGGAATCGATTCCATATCAGATATTTTTTGTATTATTGTTTGACAAAAACAAATATATTTATCTAAGAACCTTAAGATATAAGTATTAGTCTTGTATATGTTTAAATTTTGTAACCTGAAAAGATGTACAATGGTATCAAACAGTTTTATCATTTTCCTAAGGTGAATGATATTGAAAATTAAGTGCTAACCTACTGTGTTTTCATTAAATTTCTTGACATATGTAAACTAAGATCTTCATATACTGTAATTGAAGACTTTTGTTTGCTTGTTTCATTATGTTTCACTATGGAGTTGGAGAATACTATAATTGGATTTTGAGTCCTTTGTTGAGTTTGTGACTTGCAAAAGTATTTTTCAAACTAAAGATCATCTTTTAATTTTCTCCATTGAATATTGTACAGGGATTTAAGAAATATCTGACCTACAACTTATCAACATAGTTTTGTTTGGATTGTACTGCTGGTGCATGCTGCCTGGGTATTTTTTTTCTCTTAAATTTATTTCCACAAATATTTTTGTTTTCTGTATCATATTAATTTTCTTTTCTTTTTGTTTGTTTTAGAGATAGGACTTCTCTTCTAGTTTGCTTTCCATCACTGTGTTGAACACCACAGCCAAAAGCAACTTAGGGAGAAATGTTATTTCAACTTAGAGCTTGCAGTCTGTCTTCAAAGGAAGTCAAGGCAGGAAATGAAGGCTGGATTTGAGTCCAGAGCTGTAGCAGAAGCCACGGAACAAATCCTTGTACTGTCTTGTCCAGTCTTCTTTAGCTTGCTCGGCCTGCTTTCTTGTAGAACCCAGGACCATCTGCCCAGGGGTGGCATCAGCCACATTGATCTGAGCTCTCTCTCCTACATTAATCATCAAGACAATGTTCCACTGGTTGTCCTCCTGCTTTTCGGAAAGAGGCATTTTATTCCTCTATAAGGTTTGAAAAATGACCCCAGCTTGTGTCAAGTTGCCAGACGAACATTCATTCCAGCACAGCCTTTAACTGATCTTCTGTCTGAATTTTAAATTCGTCATTGTAAATGAGGTAATACATTGTACTAATATTACTGCCATACTATCATTTTTTCATTAGATCTGCAAATATATGTTTATATATTTAGATATCCTAGCATTAGGTATATATATTTTATTATTTTATGTGTTCCAGCTGAACTGACCCTTTTATTACATAATAACTTCCCTGTCTTGATGAACCAGTTTCAATTGCATCTACTTTATCTGAGTTAAGGATAGTCACTGTTGCTTTCTCATGTATGATATTTATATCCCTTATAATATTAAGCTCCAGTCAGTGCATGTCTTAAATCTAAACTGAATTTGGGGGGTGGTGTGGCTGGTCCTGTCTGTGTGTTGCTTTTAATGGTTAATGAATAATGAAACTTCTGTGGAGTTAGTTAGGGCTTACCTAGATGAGGAAAAACTAAGCTAAATGCTGGGAGGAAGATGGGCGGGGTCATAGAGATGCCATGGAGCTGTCCTAAGAGTCAGACATGCCAAAATTTTGCTGGTAAGCCACTGCCACATGGCGAAACACAGATAAATAGAAACTGGTTAAATTAATATTTAAGAATTAGCCAATAAGAAGCTAGAGCTAATGGACCAAGCAGTGATTTTTATTTATTTATTTTTTTATTGAGAAAAGGAAGAAAAAAAAAACAAGTTTCCACCTCCTCCCAGCCTTCCATTTCCCTCCCCCTCCTCCCACCCTTCTCCCCCTCCTCCCACCCTTCTCCCCCTCCTCCCACTCCTCTCCCCCTCCCTCTCCAGTCCAAAGAGCAGTCAGGGTTCCCTGCCCTGTGGTAAGTCCTAGGTCCTCCCCCCTCTGTCCATGTCTAGGAAGGTGAACATCCAAACTGGCTAGGCTCCCACAAAGCCAGCGCATTGCGTAGGATCAAAACCCCGTGCCATTGTCCTTGGCTTCTCATCAGCCCTCATTGCTCGCCATGTTCAGAGAGTCCAGTTTTAACCCATGCTTTTTCAGTCACAGTCCAGCTGGCCTTGGTGAGCTCCCAGTAGATCAGCTCCACTGTCTCAGTGGGTGGGTGCACCACTCGTGGTCCCGACTTCTTTGCTCATGTTCTCCCGCCTTCTGCTCCTCATTGGGACCTTGGGAGCTCAGTCCAGTGCTCCAATGTGGGTCTCTGTCTCTATCTCCATCCATCACCAGATGAAGGTTTTATGATGATATGCAAGATATTCGTCAGTATTGCTATAGGCTAGGGTCAGTTCAGGTTCCCTATCCTCAGCTGTCCAAGGAACTAACTGGGGACCTCGGCTTGGGCTCCTGGGAGCCACTCTAGGTTCAAGTCTCTTGCCAACCCTAAGGTGGCTCCCTTAACTAAGAATTGTCAAGCAGTGATTATTTGGTTTCTAAGCTAGCTGGGAAACTGGGAACCAACAAGTGGCCTCCTCCAACAGTGGGGAGGAGGGATAAGGATGGACAGAGTGCTAGAATGCCTAGTACAAAGCATGGAACGCTGTGGTCAATAATTCAAACTTCAAAACAAACAAAAAAACTATGCAAAATAAAGAAAGTCAATTTCCTTTAGAATGTATATAGTTGGATTTGATCTTTTTCACTCAGTATTTCTATATCTTTTTGTTAGAGTATGGCTCATGGTTATTTAAATTATTATGATAAGGGAGTTAGCGACCTCTGCAGAAGCAAGTATGAGGGAGCGACCACTGAGAGAACAGTCCCAAGCCAGAGACCTATGTGGGACAAGGCCTAAACCTGGAACCTCCCTGGAGCAGGCCCAATCCAGGGACATTGGAAGAAACAGGCCTGAGCCAGTGACCTCAGCATGAAACCAACCACACCAAACCTCATAGAAGAGAAGGTGGGAAGAACACTTGAACACATTGGCACAGGAGACCACTTCCTAAATATAACCCCAGTAGCACAGACACTGAGAGAAACAATTAATAAATGGCACCTCCTGAAATTGAGAAGCTTGTGTAAAGCAAAGGACATGGTTAGTAAGACAAAACTACAGCCTACAGAATGGGAAAAGATCTTCACCAACCCTACATTGGACAGAGGTCTGATCTGATCTCCAAAATATACAAAGAGCTCAAGAAATTGATCATCAAAAGACGAAATATTCCAATTAAAAACATGTGGTACAGACATAAACAGAGAACTCTCAACAGAGGAAACTAAAATGGTTGAAAGACATTTAAGGAAATGTTCAACATCCTTAGCCATCATAGAAATGCAAATCAAAACAAGTCTGAGAATCCATCTTACACCTGTCAGAATGGCCAAGTTCAAAACACTGATGACAACTTATGCTGAAGAGGATGTGGAGTGAAGGGAACTCTCCTGCATTGCTGGTGGGAACGCAAGCTGGTAGAGCCCGTTTGGATGTCAGTGTGGTGATTTCTCAGAAAATTAGGAAACAACCTTCCTCAAGACCAAACAATACCACTTTAGGGTATTTACTCAAAGGATGCTCAATCATACCACTTTAAAATTTAATAACAACTTAGCTTCACTTATATACAACCACTCTACCCATTTCCCTCTTTGCTGCCCAATATGGTTTTAGGTAATTTAGTTTATATCTGTTCAGGACAAATTTAAATACAGTTAAAATATTTTTGGATTTTACTTTTTTGTAGTATAATAAATTTTTATCATTTTCGCAGTAATATTTTTGTGTAATTAGCTTTGCCAATAATTTCCTACTTCCTTATTCTCTACATTCCTGCTGAAGATTCATATTTCACTGTGAAGAATTCTCCTTAGGATTGTCTGTAAGGTAGAGCAAGCCAAATTCAACTATACAGAAACTCATTTTATTTTTATTTATTTATTTATTTTGGTCTAAGAATGTTTTTATATTCCTGTCATTTGTAATGGACAAGATTATCATTTGTAGTATTGATAACTGACAATTTAAATTCCAGAAATTTATCTTATTACACTCCTATGCCTTCTGTTCATTAAAAAAAATTCCACTGATAATCTCATGAATGTTTCCTTGCTTGTTATAAGTTAGTTTTCTCTCACTGCTTTCAAATTTCTTTGGATTTAACTTTTGATAATTTTATTCTTTCCTTTTCTCTATAGAAGCTTTTTACTTTCTCAGGTCCCATTTCTCATTTGTTGCCCTTACTTCCTGAGAAAAGGGAATTCTATTAACTAAGTCTGTTCCTACACTTATAAAATGTAGGGCATTATCTATGGTTTCTTCTAGAAGTCTCCATGTATCACATTGTAGTCTTTGATATATTTGAAGTTAAATTTTATGCAGGTGTCTAATTTCATTGTTCTCTATGTGGAAATCCATGTTTCCCAGGACCATTTGTTCAAACTACTCTTTAATTCTGCAATGTGCTTTGTGTTTTCACCCATTTTTAAAAATCTCATATGACTCTAGTTGCAGGCATGTAGTTTGGGTCTTATGTTTTAATATGGTGGTCTACATGTCTACAAGTTGTTTTCATCAGCATAGCTCAGTACTGGTGCTGTAGCTTAAAATCTGGTGTGAACATCCCTCCAGAGGTGATCTTTACTTTGCCTAGGTGGGGGTCTTTTTGCATTTCTGTATGAGTTTTGGGGTTGTTTTTTTCTAGCTGTGAAGAATGAAAGTGGAATATCTCTAGTTGTCTAGTTGTGAGGGGTTTTTTTTGTACTGTTTTGTTTGTTTTGTTTTGTTTGGTCTTTCTAGTCAGGGTTTCTCTTTGTAGCCCTGGTTGTCCTGGAACTAGCTCTGTACACCAGGCTGGTTTCAAACTCCCAGAGATCCACCTGCCTCTGCCTTCTGAGTGCTGAGACTAAACGCACATGCCACCCCCACCCAGTCTAGCTGTAAGTTGTTAAGTTCAACATATTTGATGCCATTTGCGCATCCTAAAGCTGGATGCTTTTCTTTCCAAAGGTCTGACAAGTTTTATCTTTATTTTTAGATTGATTTTTCTATGTGTATATGCGTGTATGCATCTCTGCGTAGAACTGTATGTGCAGGTGCATGCTCTATGCTCATAAGCAGAGGCCAGACCAAGGTATCAGGCATCCTCTTTTATTTCACTACCCATTTCCCCTGAGGTAGGGGTTCTTTTTGAAGCTGGGGTCTGTGCTTTCTTGGCTGGGCTCAAATTCAGTAAGCCCCAGCAATTCACCTATACTCACCCCCTTCTCAGCTAGAGTAAAAAGTGTGCTCTGGACACCCATCTTTTAGTGTGCCTGTTAGGATCCAAATTCCTGCTGTAATGGTAGTAGATTTTCCCTAGGGCATATGCTCTTCACAGCCATGACAGTAAACCCTGGATTTTATTAATGGTATTATGTTGATTTTCTAGTTTCTTCCTTGCTTTCTACCATCTCATATTTTCTAATTCTGTAGACACCCTTTTTGATTTTGGTCTTTTGGTGACACTTCATTTCTGTGACTTTACTCAGCCTAGCATCAATCTTCAGGAAATCTTTCTTTTCACTTAGAGAATACACAAAAGAAGATTGCCTTTATATTGCCATAATTCTATAGAGCCTGTAATTTTCTTTGAAGGCAAACACTCTTCCTTTCTTCCAATGCTATTCAATCTTAAAAGAGAATATGAAAAAAAATATAGTCACCCAGTGCTTCTGTTCAATAAATCTTCAGAAACAAAAGAGATCCATTGAGGGAGAGGAAACTTAATGTCTAATAGTACTAGATAACTATGCTTTCCTAAAATGCTAATTCAGTCCCAGTGGCTCACTGTAAGATGTAAGGGAACCACACAGTATGAAAAAAAGCACAGTACAGCCACCTAAACAATAAGCATATACATGATCAGAGCTTCCCTCATACCTTATTCCCAAGACAAACCATTCATCAGTGCAAGCTAATTAGATGTAGAAGGAAGGAGACATTCCAAAGAAATGACAGTACTGATTATTATTTTTATTGTATGAATTAAGGCTGTGATTTTTGTTGGCAGAAGTTTCTGTCCCACCAGAAGCTCCAAAATAAACACACCGAGGATTATATTAATTATAAATGGTTTCCCAGTAGCTAAGGCTTATTAATAACTGCCTCTTACAACTTACATTAACCCATAATTCTTACCTAAGTTCTACTACATGACTCATGACTTGTTGCTTCGTTTTGTACACATCATGATTCCTCTGTATCTAATTGGTGGCTCCTTACTCTGACCTTCTTCCTCCCAGCATTCTCCGTTTGGCTCCCCTACCTAATCTCATCCTGTTCAGCTATTGGCCAGTCAGCTCTTTATTAAACCAATCAGAGTAATACATATTCACAGTTTACAGAAGGATTATTTCACAGCAGATTTTTCATGTCAAAAAGTAATCATGAAACTGTCAAATTTCCAGGAAGATGTGGAAAATTTTATGGTCAACCAAGTTTTCATATATAGTACAGCTGAAAAGTCTCTTTATTCCAGAGTTAGCAAAAGGTGTTGGAGGATGACACAGGTGGTTATTTTGATAATCTTCATTTGTTCGTTTTCCAGTTACAATAATGATGATTACCATCTATTTAATGGTACTGTGCTCCTGGAAAATTCTTATTATTTTATGTAAATTAAAGAATACTATATCCCAGCAACCCAATTTAGCAGTTATAACTGTTGTATACCCTTCACAGATGAGCTCAGAAATGCACAAGCACAAAGAAACATGATTGAGCAATTCTACTCATATACATCTAAAGGAGATGAAATCAGTAGGTGAAAGGGATATATGTATTTTTGGTCCACCATTGCATTATCAACAAAACATGTGGAGTCAATACAAGTGTCTATCAATTTAGGAATAGTTAAGGTGAATGTGAACCTTGAACATAGGTATACATAATATATTCATACAGAATGGCCTACTATTTAGCATTAAAATGGAAACAAATCATGTTATTAGGTATACCATGGATGAATCTAGAGACCAGCACAAGAAATGAACTTGCTCAGGTACACAAATGCCTCATAATAACATTTATAAATGGAGAATTGCACTGATTTATGAAAGTCTCCACAATGGCTATGTGAGTGGATAAATAGAAAGTATACACAGATAACAAACTTAATGACATTTTCCTCTAGAAATAATCCAGTAACTGAGGAAGTTGAGCACACAAATAGAAATCTAAAGAGAGTATGTAAGAAGACTATGGATCTGTCTATACAGGGAACCTGACAGAACTCAAACAAAATGAGCACCAGCATCAAACCAACTACTTCAAAGAACTCATCTTCACTGTGATTTCAGGTGACTGACATCAAGACATTCTGTCTTGAAATGTTGTTGGTTGTGAAGCAAAAAGTCTAAGTAGATTACTTTTCTGAGACACAGATTTTTAAGAATAAAAATTGCAATACTTTCAACAATATACCTGGAAAACAGCTTAGTAGTTACCAGCACCAGCTGCTCTTCTGGTATCCAGGTATCAGTTCTGAGTATCCAGCTCAGGTGGCTTGCAATGGCCTATACTCTAGTTAAAGAGAATCTGCCAACTTTTTCTGTCCCTCAATTGCACCTGAATACACAACAAACAAAACCAACCAAACAAAAAACAAAACAAAACATAAAACCCACAAAAAATATTTTAAATACCAAGCGGTCATCCCTGAGATGATATACACACTGATAACATTATTGGTAGTTTCTTGCTGAAAGACTACACTTCCCAGCCTCCCTTGCAGTTGCAGAAATCATTTCTACCCCTATAAAGGGCTGCATCCCATCTTCTTATGGGGGTATTTTGCCTTTCTGCATATGTGGCTGATAAAGATGCCTCTTTCCATGAATAAACATGGTTCCACTGTAGGTCAGACAAAGTCTGACTCTCTCTCTCTCTCTCTCTCTCTCTCTCTCTCTCTCTCTCTCTCTGCCTTCCATGTCTTTACCACTGCCTTTTTAGTAATCTAGCAATTATCTGTACAGAACAGGTTGTATTTATGTATCTCTGAATAAATAAACTATTAAAGAAAAAAGACCATGGATTTGAGGGACAGTGGGGACTGAATGAAAGGATTTGGAGTGAAATAAGAGAAGGGGAAAATAATGTAATTATATTATAATAAAATTTATGGAGCTAGTTTCAAGACAGCTAAGGCTATTACACAGAGAAAGGATGCTTTGAAAAACAAACAAAAAATAGTAATAAAAAACTTACATCAAGGGCCAGGTAGTGATGGCGCAAGCCTTTAATCCCAGCACTCGGAAGGCAAAGAATTTCTTCGAGTTTGAGCCCAGCCTGGTCTACAAAAGCTAGTTCTAGTCTAGGACTGTTACACAAAGAAACCTTGTCTCGAAAAAACAAAAAAACAGAAACAAACAAACCAAAAACAAACAAAAAAAATCCCTCACATCATATTAATAGGAGGCACTCATTTTTACAAAAGGACTATATCTATATCATGGATGCACCCAAATGACCCAAGTATTAGGACTTGGTATGAAAAATATTTCAAAATCATCTGTAATGGGGTATGTAATCTAGATAGTATTTACTTACGTTTTGTTTTATTGGTTTCTATGGATAATTTTATTACCAGGCTGCTACTGACAGACATGAAAACCAACAGGTCGCTAACAAGCAAGGTTTTTTATTTTAAAAAAAAAGGCAAAAAAATGAAATCTACAATGGAGCATATGCAGATTAAGGAGTCAGATGTGACCCTGGCTGGGGGGAGAGGGTGTCTCCAGGATACCCTTTCTATAGATTCAAGAATCCTGTGACATTTTTTCTCTCCCCCTTGGTATTCAGATGTCGAGGTACACAGCATGAGCCTCCTTGAAGCTTCCAGAGTGCGAGTACCCCTCCTCTGATGGCCAGTGTCCTTGGAAAAGTCCTCAAACAGGGCCTCGTTCTCTGTGTTTGGGCTGCCGTGGTGTTAAGGCTTCTTGTAGTGGTAGAGCAGTAGTCTGAGCCCAGTAGAGTGTTCTGGCTCTGTGCCTTGGCTCTGGGTTTGTAGAGAGAGAGGACCTGCATGAAAATGTAGGGCATGTGCTTGTGGGTAGCTGGCGTGGCCTCTTCTGCTTCTACTTCTTCTTGTGTCAAAGGAACCAAGCCACAACTTTCTCTCCCATCAGGCTTAGTCCTGATATTATAAGCTTTACAGTTAGGATTGAGGTCCATCTGCAAGTATTTCTTTAACACCCGGTACTGTTCCCAGGTGAACCCAAGGTGTTGATGATCTGGGAGCCAGTAGGGCAAGGAATCACAAGTTGCTTCCATTTTAACCATGGCTCACTTAAGCTCAGTTCATCTATTTTTTTCATATTTACCTTTTAAAAACATACTTCATAAAGCTCATATATTGTACTCCATCCTACATTAAATACATACACTCAAAATCTCCTCTAAAAATGGGTCTCCTAGCAGGCTAATCAATTCCAAGTGGTCCACATTGAAATCATCGGCTTACAAGCAACACTAAGTAACTCAGCAGGTGGTACTTATATTTTTATGTATACGTGTGTACATGTGTATGTGTGTGTGAACAAGTAAAGAAAGAGACTATTAATTGTAGAGGAAGCAAGAAGATGGGAATGGGAGGAGTTGATGGAAGGAAAGAGAATCAGGAAATGATATAATTTCATTTTAATGAAGTAAAAGTAATGGTTAAAAGAAGTTATAAGTCATTTAATGTCCTACTGAAAATTGACCCAAAGGCAGCTGCAGTGTGTTGGGATCATCTTACTGAGAGGTTTTCTATTGCTGTGAAGAGATACCATGACCACAGAAACCCTTATAAAAGAAAGCATTTAATTGGGGCTGGCTTACAGTTCAGAGGTTTAGTCCCTTATCATCAGGTCAGGAAGCATGGTGGTGTGGAGGCAGACATGGTGCTGGAGAAGGAGCTGAGAGTTCTACATCTGGATCAGCAAGGAGGAGCAGGAAGAGAGAGTCAAACTGGGTCTGGCTTGAGCTTCTGAAACCCCAAAGCCCACCCCTAGTGACATTCTTCCCCTCAACAAACCACATCTACTTCAGTAAGTTCACACCTCCTAATAGTGCCAATCCCTATGAGTATGGGGTCCATTTTCATTCAAACTATTACAAGATTATGGGTGTGACCCATCAGGTCTGGTTACTAAATGTTTGCTTGCTTTCATTTTTTTTGTTTTGTTTTGTTTTTAATAAAAGTGCTTGTAAATTCTGCCTGAATTCCAAATTGGTTCAAGGAATTGAGGTTTTTTAGTATTTCTATAAACATTTAGAAAAAGTAACAAGAAAAAAAATCATGGTGACAATCTAATTATCACCAACAGCTGTAGCCTGCTGCACTCCATCGCCAGAACACAATATAGGCTGCTTTAACCAACCGTTCAGCCGCTTAAATGACTTTTTTTCTAAATCTTTGCTACTTACTTAAAGAGAAACTGAGTAAAATCCAATTGGATATGAATCTGAATAGAAGAAAATTTAGCTCATTGCTAGCTATCTTTGGCAATTAAGAATTATGAGGCATTTGGGGGAGAAAGGGAAGGGAGAAATGACATAATTATATTATAACCTCAAACAAACAAAAGAACATTGAGACCCCACATTTCTTTTTTTCTTTTTGGTTCCTCCCCACCTCCCCTCCCATCTAGACCTGTACCTTTCTCCACTCTGAGCAGGCATCTAAGGACTCACAATCAAATTAAACAAACCAAATAAACAGCAAGATGACCAAACAGCCAAAAGAGAAAAAGAGCCAAAGAAAAAGTACAAGAAACACACAGGCATAGAGTCACACATGTTTGCATACACAGGAATCCCATAAAAAACATATAAAACTGGAAACCATAATATATACTTAAGAGTTAAAAACAAATGGCCTAATTTAATAACCTCCAAAGAGCCACTGAGTTTGTTTCCTGTTGGCCATCTACTGCTCTGAGTGGGGCCTACTCTTCAAAGTAGTTTGTTTCTCCATGGAGACTCCCTTAGAGAAAACTAATCTTTCATTTAAAAGTGGCTGTCTATTGGAAACAGCTTCTGGATTAGGGGTGTGTGTGTGTGTGTGTGTGTGTGTTCACTTCTTTCAGCTCTAGGACCCCACATTATGCAGCTCTTGTGTGTGCTACCACAGTGTCTGTGAGTTCGTATGTGTGCCAGCCCTTTGGTATCTAGAAGGCCTTGATTGCTTGATGTCCTCCATCTCTGGCCCTTACATTCTTTCCTCCCCCTCTTCCTCTAAAGTTTCCTGAGCTCCAAGGGGAGGATTTGGTGGGGACATCCTTTTTAGAATTGAGTGTTCCGAGGTCTCTCACTCTCTGTAATGTGTGGCTGTAAGTCTCTGTATTTCTTCCAATCTGCTGCAGGAGGAAGCTTCTCAAAGATAGCTGAACAAGGCATGAGTTCAAGAGTATAGCATATTGTCATTAGGAGTAGTTTTATTGCTATGTTCCTTTAGTATTTGGTTTTCCTCTTGCTCCCTGGCCTATCTAGTCTCAGGTTCATGAACACCCAAGCAGCATTGGCTATGTGGTCGACCTTAACTCAGATCAGATAGTGGTTGGCTACTCTCACAGCTTTTTGCACTATTTCACCAGAAATTGTGGCTGGCAGCTCACTACTATAGATCTAAGGTTTTGTCTCTGGCTTCCTATACAACTCCTTGAACATGGAGAAGTCAAGCTGGTGCCAACCCAGAGCCTTCATCCCTATGGATTACTGTTCACGTTACAGTGTTGGAAGGTACTGTGCACACTATCAAAGGAGAAAGGTAAACACCATTCCTTAAAAATGCATCCGAGCTCCTGCATACACAGATGGCACCTACTTAACACCATGTTGTTTCTTTTCCCTGCTCTCTTGTATGTGGCATTTAAGGCGGCATTTTTGCACGCTGTCATCCTGAACATGGCAGCATAGTGTTCCATGAGACAATTATCATACTTTCACAGCTAAATGAAACACAATCACAGAGAAAAAATCATACTGATAATTTTATTTAGATGGATCATTTTATTTGGAAGCAACATTTTAAAATAGGTGACCGAAAATTTGTGCATACCTGTCCATTTTGTATTGTTCTTCTCGTAACAATGACATGACAAAGTGAGCTAATTCTACAAGGCATTTAAAATCTAGTTCTATTAAGTTATGTAGTTGCAGAGGTTTGCCATTCATCCTCAAGTACCTCCTCTTGAGTAAGCTTATTTCTAGTATATGATAATTAAATAATTTACATTTTGTACAAAATTACAAAAGGTCTCCTGTGCTGTGAATGATGATGAGTGATGTTCCCATCTCCTTAATGAGAAAGTTGTCTAGGCTGTCAATGTGGTTCAGTGGTAGGACCCTTACATATACTGCTTGATGCTCTAGTGTAAGTTCAGTTCACTCACAGATCAAAGAGAGCTGGGGAAGGAGGAACAAAGAGAGAAAGGAGAAAGAGGTGAGAGAAAGAAAAGTATGGAGAAATGCAAAATATAGAAAATGAAGTATACGTAAGACAAATGTAAGAAGCATAATTAAAACTTCTAAAGATTGCTCTTTACATGTGCTAAGAAAGTATGGAAAAATATATGGTATCCTATTGTCCTTTGCTTTGATTAAATTAGTTAATTTCCTTTGCTAGTAGTCATTAATATAAAGGTTCTTAATTTTTTGTTTTATGGAGTTCTAGATTTCCTTATGACTTGGCTGAGAGAGTATTAATAAAAGTGCTTTTAATAGTGAATTTCCCTCCTTCCTTCTCTTTCTTATTAAGATAAAGATTCATTGCTTTTACTAAATAAATTTTAAAAAGAAAACATCTATTATTGATTTAAAACAAAAAAAAGATGCTCCAAATATTTTGTGTTCAAACATTTCTCCTTACAAAGAAGCTTGGGAAGAATTTAGGGCTAAATAAATGCTGCCTCAAACCAAGCAAGATAAAACATAAATCATTGCATTCAACCCGCTAACAAGTCTATCTGCTTTCTGAAATGACTGGGAGATGAAAGCAAGGAGCCTCATTTAAGAAGGCCCAGCGGATCCGTTCTGCATTTATATAGCTGTTATCAAAAGCAATTCATTTGGAGATCAAATAGACTGACAGATAGGACAAGCAGGGGATCACCACTGCCTTCAGGCAGCCCAAAGCCAGGACTGCTTCTCAGTGCCTGCACTGATATTGGGTCTAGTCAGTGCTATGTCTATTACGCTTCCCTGCTCTGCCAGCTGTACACGAGCATGGTCCCCTGGCATCCTTTCCCAGTCAAGCAACCTTGAGCACAGCAGTATTCAGAACAAGTGGCTGTATGAACCAAACTTGCCTCCTTGGGATTGAGTGAGCAGACCTTGTTGATATCACCTCTGGATAGTGTTGACGACAAAGAGGAAATTAGAGACTTGTCAAAAGGCCATGGGCATCTCTCCAGGACTAGTATATTGTCATTCTCCGTCTTTTACAGACTGCTCAAATCTCTGCACGTTTTCCATCCACTGGGCATGGGCACAGGAGAGCAGCAGGTGGGTTTGAAATAAGTCTGTGCCGGTGAGTGTTTCCAGAGATGCTTTCAAGGAGATGAGTTCATCAGAGCAGAGGTAAGGTGCTCCAGTCCTCATGTAAACAGTACTTACTGGATTTTTTTTCCAGAAAATTTTAACAGGTTTGTTTATAATTTTTATAAAGTTGAACTGTTGAAATGTGTTCACTGAAACATTTTGCTTGCATTAATGCTTTATATCTTGCATTTATATTAAAAATTCACACACAAATGAAAATGGAAAAACTGCCAGTACCTGATTTCTGTCCTTAGGTACCTTTTGACCCCATGGAAAAAAATATCTAACATTCAGAACTACTGATAACAGGAAGAAGAGGAAAAAAAAAATTTGAGAATGAAATGTTTCCCCCCTCATAGTGGACTCTTAAGCACGTTCTCCGCGTATGCGGCATGCTAACTGGATATCTTTTGGCATAATTGTTACACGTTTGGCATGGATAGCACACAGGTTGGTATCTTCAAAAAGGCCAACCAGATAGGCCTCACTTGCCTCCTGCAAAGCACCAATAGCTGCACTCCGGAAGCGCAGATCTGTTTTAAAGTCCTGAGAAATTTCTCGCACCAGACGCTGGAAGGGGAGTTTGCGGATCAGAAGTTCAGTGGATTTCTGATAGCGTCTGATAGTGCCACAGTACCAGGCCTGTAACGATGAGATTTCTTCACCCCTCCAATAGAGGGCGCACTCTTGCGAGCTGCTTTTGTAGCCAGTTGTTTCCTGGGTGTTTTACCACCGGTGGATTTACGGCAGTCTGCTTTGTACGAGTCATGGTATGGGCACCTCCTTACTTACCCTCCTTCTCCTTCGGCTGGAGCTCGGCAAGTGAGAGGCGGCGCTGGCGTTAGAGAGCGGCGGAGGCGCTGCGACGGCTGCTAACAGAATTGAAAGATCTACTTACTGGATTTTTAAAATCACATGAAAGGATAATATTAAGTTACAGAAATCCAGTTAATATATTTATATTTTTAAAAATTGGTTTCATGTGAAATTATGTATATGTGTCTGTCTGTATGTGGCTACATACACATGAATACAGAGAACATGTATTTACTTTAAAGTCACTCATTCAACCTCCATGTCCACTCTCAGATTAAACCGCTATCGGGCAGACAGCAAAAGTAACCTCTGCTTTCTTTCCCAGCTTTGGCCAAAACTGAGCACAACGGTGATGCATTAGTTTCTTTCCTATCACTGTAATTGAACATCATGACCAAGGAAAGGAGAAAGTTTACTTGGGCTTACTGTTCCAGAGAAATAGTCCAGAATGATGAAGAAGATATGGCAGCAGGAGCCAGAGTGGAAGATGCTAGTGGGGTAAGACTATAAATCTTCAAAGTCCACCCACAGTGATTACTTCCCCCAGCAAGCTGAACCACATCTGCAAACAATACCACCAGCCGGGGACCAAATGTTCAATATTGGAGTTTATGGGAAATAGTCTTACTTCTCCTTCAAACCACCACAGCTGACCCACCTGGAAAGGGAAGCTTAATGACCTAGGTTAGGTTGGTCTGTGGGTATGCCTTTGGGGACATTGACTATTGATTGGTGGGGAAGGGCAGCCCACTGTGGTGGCTCCATTCTGTAGTCCAGGACAGCACATGGGAGGAGAAAACCAGCTGAGAGCAAGTGAGCAAACAAGGATCCACACATGTGTTCCCTCTCTGGTCTTGGCTCTAGAGGTGATATTTTAAGTTCTTGTTTGGCCTTCCCTGCAATAGTGTCATCTGAAGCAGGATTGTAAGACAAATAAACAATTTCTTTCGTAAGTTGTGTTCTGCCAGCTCTTTGTCACAACAACCAAACTGAAACCAGAGCATGTTCTTAGTCCTATTCTCTTTGTCTCGCCTCCCTTTCCTCCTCCTAAAACAAGGACACTGCCACTATGAGGATAGAGATACAGTCTTGAGTCAGAGGAGCAGCAATCACATACAAGTATTTCAGGATTTTTAGCTTATCAAAGTATAAGTTAATCCAATTTTAAGGTGACCAGTTCTGGCTGGTTTGTCCGGGAATGTCAGGCATTTCCTGGTTTTTGTTGTGAAATTTCCACATCCGGAGAAATCCCTCTCTCTTAGAGAAAGCCGAGAAGATACCACAAGCACAAATATACTCAGTTAAAAAATGTTACCATCAATGTAAAACAACTATATTAATACAAGTTAAAGCAGAGTTATAGTTACTGTTCTATTGCTATAAAAAGACCCCATGACCAGGGAGCTTTATAGAAGAAAACATTTAGTTCGGGGCTTGTTTTCAGAGAGTCTTTACATTATCACCATGGTGGCATTGCAGCAGGTAGATAGGCTTGACACTCAGACATTGGATGAGAGTTTACATCTGGTCCACAAGCAGAAGGCAGAGAGGGTTGGGGATTGAGCTTTAGAAACCTGAGAGCCCACCTCAGTGAGACACCTCTTTCAAAAAAGGCCACACCTCATAATCATTCCTAAATAGTCCACCAACTGAAAGCCAAACATTCAAATATATGAATCAATATAGGCCATTCTCATTCATACTACCACAGGCAGTGATTTTTATTGCCTAGTCCTTGCTCGACTCCCACACAAAAAGGCAAAGCAGACAAACATGATTATAAACACTAAAAAGTTTCTGTAGAGCAGCGTGAAGAAATCACTTGCGAACTTAAGAAATAATTCAAAATTTTTCATCTAAGAGTGGACTACTACAAGGAACTTAGAAAACTTGATTGGAAAGTAAGATGATAATTTAGTTAAAATTTAATAGCTTTTCAAAAACATATATACAAATGGGATGCGTTACAGATATATTGCAACCACTGATCCCAAGGCCGAGAGGAAAAATCACAGAAGAGGTTACAAAAGAATTATCGGACCCAGACAACCAGAATACCTGCTATTAGAGAGTTTCCCCTGGACATGATAGAAAAAAACATGTGCCCATGAATGCTCAGCAATATGGTTGCCTGAACAAGATTGACATTAATGATAGTATCAGTTGACATGCCAATGTGGAGAGAGAAAATTCCACCTGGTCCTATCCCTAGATGACTAGATGCAGATAGTCAATGGCTGCTAGAAAGAGACAATTAATTTCTTCTAGGGACGAGCTCCTTCAATGATTGTCCACTCCTCGGGCAGTCAGCTCACGACACATGTACATACCATACTAGCAATGCTAAATGGATCCAGTAGGTTGTAAATTCATACACATATAGAATTATAATATAATTAAAGGAGTAAATTATGACTTTGAGAGGAAGGCAACATAGAAAGGGTGGAGGGAGAAGTAGAAACAGGAGAAATGGAGATGCTGTGTTCATATATGAAGTTCTCAATATAAAATTTTGAAAAGCAACTATTCAAATGGATATCTAGTGTGTGAAAAATTACTTGATGTAGCAAATCACCAAAATGTTGAAAACCAAAACTACAACAAGGGATTTGACTGAAATTATAATGTCACCAAAGTGGCAAATAAATAGCCAATTCTTGGAGAGACACAGAAAATGGAGAACTCCCAAACACTGTTGGTGTAGATGGCAACTCCTACCCTAGTACAGAAAGCAGTGCGTGAATTCCAAATAAATAAAAATAAAAACTGCCACCAAAAGCAAAGCCTAGAGTTGCCATATGGTTTGGTATCCATAGGAAATGAGGTCTGCACAGCAGAAAAAAAAAATTAGTTCTCTCGGGCTTTCTGCAGCAGTATTCACAAAAGGTAAGTCAGAGCATCAGTTCAAAGTGCCAGTCAACAAAGTGATGGATAAAGAAAATGTTATATGCACAATGGGATATTTCTCAGCCATGTACACAATACCTTGATATGTTTGGCAACATAAGTGGCCCCAGGGGGAGACTAAATGCATATGCCAGGCATATAAAGAAAGATGTCATATATTATCATTCATAGACGGAAACTGAAATAGTTCACTTTACAGAGATAGAGCAGAAAACGTCGTGACAAGCCAGGAAAAAGAGGGGAAAAAGGAAGGGAGAAGCTACCTGCAAGGAATGTGTTAAAGTTCTTCAGTTATCACATTGAGTGTAGCTCACACTGAGTGACTATGTACTTATAAAGAGCTAGGAGAAAGCCAAACAGGAGGCACACACCTGGAACCTCGGCCCTTAGGAAGAAGTGGAGGCTGTGTAGGATCAGGATTTCAAGCCCCCTCTGGCAATATAAGACTCTGTCTCCACAAAAACAGACAAATAAAAATAGTTGAAAAAAACTACTTCTAATTTTCTCAACATGAAGAAATTATAAATGTCAGAGCAAAATGCTAATTACTCCAATTTAACCATCACCACACACACACACACACACACACACACACACACACACACATATATATATATATATACACACACTTATACAGTTAGTAGGTGCCAACTTAAGATCAATCAATCGATAAAAGAGAAATCATTTAGGCAATGAGGTACGGTCTTTTAAAGGTCCAACACACTGAAAGAAAATCTGCTGAAACTTTCTCATGTAGGTGTCGCGTAATTTGATGGTTAAAGTTCCTATTAGTAACCTATTTCTAACTTGATATAATTGTCATACAAAAGTTTTCCCTGTTTAATATTCCAGCATACTGCAAAACAATATTTTTTTCTTGTATTAAAAAATTAAGGTTGTCCCTGCCTCACTCCTCACCACCTGCCGCAGTCAGGAGAGCGGACCCTGCCCCTCAACTGCTGCAGCACTCAGGAGAGTGAGCCCTTCACCTTGCCTGGACAACACAATAGAGCTGCTCCTGGTGTCGTGGATGTGGGCGAGCTGCTCTGTGAGGGCCTGAGAACAAGAGAACTGGGCTCACCCATTGTTGCTTGTTGTATTCTGTGAGCTCGCTGGAGCAATGCTGCCCTGGTGGTGAGAATGAGGGAGAGTGGGCTGACAAACCTAGCTACCACCCAGACCCAGACCTATGAGTTAGCCCACCCCCAACATCCATCCCATCCACCATCTGCTGGAGCACTTGAAGTGGCCGGTCTTGCAGATCCAAAGCTGCAGGGTCTCCATGCCCCAGGGCAACAACAGGATATCCAAGAGAGGTTCCAGTGAGGACTCAGTGTCAATTATGTAAAGGAAGCCAGAGGCCTCAAACCAGACCAATGACTCATTGCAATGACCACTTGCAAGTAAAAATCTTTGGACTAAACTGGGCTGTGGGGGCGCACGCCTTTAATCCCAACACTCGGGAGGCTGAGGCAGGCAGATCTCTGTGAGTTCGAGACCAGCCTGGTCTACAAGAGCTAGTTCCAGGACAGTCTCCAAAGATACAGAGAAACCCTGTCTTGAAAAACCAAAAAGGAAAAAAAAAGTATGGACGAAAGGGTACACTGTGTGACTCACTGTGTCACACTACTGCTTTCTTAACAAGATTGTTTTCTTTTAAATTTTCTTTCTTTCTTTTTATATTTAGGGGGATAAGTTGCAAGGGCAAAGGGTAAACACAAATGGATGAGGAAATGAATGGAATCAGAATGCTTGATGTGAGATCCACAAACAATCAATAAAAAGCTTAAAAACAACCATTGTGTAGTAAAATACATTTAAATGATTTTTAAATTTTTTTCTTCATACTGTATTTATAACATTTATTGAAATTAAGTAGATGATGGATGACATTATTTTAAACTGCATTGGTGTTTTAATTATTGAAAAAAATTGCTTTTCATCAAAAGTGCAAAAGGTATGCTTTTTTTTAAAGTAAATCACATATATATACACCCCCAAGTTAAGAATTACTTTATACCCAGACATCACCTGTCAAAACCACATAGCACTGTCAGTCATTGTACATACATTCATATCCCAAATGAAGCATCCATGTTTCTAACACCATTGGAAGGTAATGCATCAGAATTAAGATCTTTATTATCTCAAAGAGAAGGCAGCCTGAAGATAAATGTTCCAATAGTCCTAGCTTCACAGCATTGTGCTGTTTATTCTCCAGATATGTACTGCTTCATGGCTAAGGAAGACTGCACATGACAGCTAAAGACAGTCTCGTTTCCCCTGGCCCTGCCTTCCGTCCTTTGCCCCTCAAACCTCCCCTTTTCTCTTTTTTCAGTTCCTTCTTTAAATGTTTGTTTTGGAGATATGCTTTTCACTGGGATTAATGCAGGGTTTGCATTTAAAATTTTCATTTACTAAACAGCAAAATATTTTACTAGAAGGGAACAGTATTAAGGAGAAATGATTTTTCCATCTGCCCCGAGGCCTGGCATAGACAGGATTTGATTTGCTATGTTCGGCTGGAATCTGGATTGATACACAGAGATGAGAGGAGGTGTTTAATAAAATTTACATTTCATTTTCTCACTTGACACCAGTCTCCTGTCACTCAGGAAACAGATGGGAGTGTTGCAAATAACTTTTGTCAGAATCTAGTTGGGGAAACAGAATGAAATGAGAAGTCAGAGTAGACAAAAGAAAAATTGCGATGGTTTTCTTCTTGTGATTTCAGTCATGGAAACAAACCCTCTGAGTCTTGAGATCTGAGACTAGGTCCTTTTCACACTAAAGGGAGCTAGGTGAAGCCTCTGGAAGCATACATGAACCCGCTGTACTCAGGAAGGGAACCTGTGAATTGAACTGGGAGTTTAAGCATCTAGAGGAAGAAAGAGAGCACTTACTTATTTCCCGGCCATCCAGACCTGAATAATAACACAGAAACCATATTAATTGCAACACTGCTTGGCCTATTAACTCAGGCTTCTTATTAACTAACTCTTACATATTAACCCATTTCTATTACTTTATATTTTACAACCAGGCTTTGTGGCTTACTGGTAAGATTCTGGCAGGCATGCATCTTTCTCCTTCAGTGGCTACATGGCATCTCCCTGACTCTGCCTTCTTTTCTCCTCTGCCTCAGCTTGGACTTCCTGTCTTGATCCATTCTGTGCTTCCATAGGCCCAAAGCAGTTTCTTTATTAAGCAATGGTAATAAAACATATTTATAGCATAAAGAGAGGAATCACACTTAATTTAGCCATGCTTTCAGAATCTGAAATACAGCAACAGGACAGATGGATCAGTGTTTTAGAGCCCTTGATATTCTTCCAGATGACCTGTGTTCAGTTCATATCCTAACCATGTCAGGTATATAGTATGTATTTCCAGCTCTAGGAGACCCAAAACCTCTAGCCTTCAGGGGCACTAGCACTAATGTACACACACACACACACATACACAAACACACACACACACACACACACACTCGCATACCTATACATCATTAAAAACAATACAAATCTTAAAAGAATATCAACAGAGGACCAGAAAATGACTCATCAGCACAGATGATTGCTGTCAATCTTGACAACCTAAGTTCAATTCCAGGACTCATGTGGTGGAAAGAGAGAGCCAACTCCTGAAACACATTGTTCTGTGACCTCCATGAGTGTTCCACCCTCATACACGTACATTCACATACATAAATAAAGATCATAAAATTAAATGCTTCATTGATTCAGATGATGAAACAGTCTTAATTTTTACTGACATTTCTTCTAAGCTATCATTTTTACCTCATTCCTAATCTAGTCAAACTGAATTTTCTTTCATCTGTCCTAGTACAAATTAAAGTCAAATCTACCACAACAGATTATAATTTCATATGCTCAAGGTAGTTATTAATTGTTCATTCAGCCTTTTATTTTCTATAAGAGCAATAATTTGTTGGGGAAGGATCTATAAAATGGCAATAAAGAACTATTGTAGTCATGAATATAGTTCCCCCATGTGAACTATCCTATGGTTATTTAATTCTGCTTCCTTTTGCACATCTCACTTGAGTTTTCCTTCCTTAAGAGGCTTCCTCTCATATTAGAAATATGACCAGCCTTTCTTTGTAATTATCAATGCAGAGTATGCAAATGACTATAAATAACAGAGATAATTTAATTTATATAGAATTATCAAAAATATTTAGATGAGGTAAAGATTGCAAAAATATTTTATGCTTTGCCACATAGTTTTCATGAATGAAAGCATGGATCTATGACAAACAACTCAGAAGATACAAATACCTTTACCTTTTTGGTGAAAAAAAGTTCACTAGATGTAATTCAATGCACTCAAGTGCAATAAAAGTAATGGGTTATAACTGGGTAAGCAATGGTATAAATGTCAACTCTAATCATAAAAGCAAAGTAAGCATAAGTATTTATCTAAAAATTTAAATAGAAGGTCATGAAATAAAATTCCAATATTAAAGTTATTTTAAAAAGAAATAAAAATTGGTTGATATATTTGGTTGCTCTGCCCGGTAATAAATTATATGAGTGATACTGGATTGTAACAAGGGGGTAAAACTTTTTTCAAATTTTTTTTATTCATTTTATATACCAACCACAGGTTTCCCTCCCTGCCCTCCTCCCACTCTCCAGAACCTCTACAAACCTCCCCAGCCACTCCTCAGAAAGGGTAAGCTCCCCCCCCAATGGGAAGTCAACAAAGTCTGGCAAAGTCAAATGAGGCAAAACCAATCCTTCTCCTCCTGACTCAAGGCTGAGCAAGCCATTCCACCTTAGGGAATGGACTCCAATAATCCAGCTCATGTACCAAGGATAGATCCTGGTCCCACTGCCAGGAACCTCTCAAGCAGACTAAACTATCCAACTGTCGCCCACAGGCAGAGGGCCTAGTTTGGTCCATTCAGGCTCTGCACCTGTCAGTCAAAAGCTGATGAGTTCCCAAAAGCTTGTTTCAGCTGTCTCTATAGAGTCTCCATCATGTTCTTGATTTCCCTGGCTCATAATCTCTCTTCTGTCTCTTAAACTGGACTACAGAGCTCAGCCTGGCACTTGGCTGTGCATCTCTGCAACTGCTTTCTTCAGTTACTGGATGGAGTCTCTATGATAACAATTAGGATATTCATCAATCTTATTATAGGAAAAGGTCAGTTCAGGAGCCCTCTTCACTATTGCTAGGACTCTTAGCTTGGGGCATCCTTGAAGATTCCTGGGAATTTTCCTAGCACCAGGTTTCTCTCTAACCCTATAATGACTCCCTGTATCAAGATATCTCTTTCATTGCTCTTCCACTCTGTCCCTCCCCCAACTAGCCCATCCTTTTCCTTCATGTTCTCATCTACGATCCTGTCGCCTCTATTGCCCCACCACCAAGTTTATGCAGGAGATCTCATCTATTTCCCCTTCCTAGGGTAATCCATGCATCAAAGGTTAAAACTTTATTAAATGTGATGTATTCAGAATAGTATGATGCTATTTCAAGCTTTCAAATTGTTAAATTCTAATATATATATATATACATATATATATATTCATATATTTTATTTTTTAAAAAAGTTCAAACAGGTGTCTTGGTCAAGTCAGATTGCCATAATACAATCCTATATTCTGAGTGGCTTAACAACATTTATTACTCCTAGTTTTGGCGGAAGGTACAAACAAGACCAAGTTGGGAAAAAATTAAAATACAGTCATTAGTGAGAGACCCCTTTCTAGTTTGAACATTGTCAGCTTTTTATTATGACCTCATATAGCAGAGAGCTTGACAAAGAGGTGGGGATGGGTCAAAGGAGAGAGGGATTGGAAAAGAGAGCTATCACGTGTCTGTTTCTCTTTGTAAGAGTTTTAATCCCATTATGAAGTGCCCAGCCCCATCACCTAACCAAGCAATTCAGTCTTCACTTTCATAACTTTACACAATGGCCTGTCAGAGTTTTCTCTTGCCTGTACTTGAAACACCTTGACATCAGAAATTAGGATATCATTGTGCAAATCAGAAGAAAATTAAAACTTTCAGGTCACAATAGATTGACAGTCTGAAAGCCTACATTAGTAGCCTTACCATTTTGTGTATCATTTTTCAGTACTGTGTTACAGCAGACTGCAAAGAACATGGATTTTGACTCAGTTAAACAATGATTCTTTGTCTTATTCCTTATTGAGAAAGCACATTGTCTTTGTTACTTTTCCGTTACTATGCAAAAATGCCATGACCAAGGCAACTTATTTACATTTAATGGTAGTTGGAATTTTCTTTAGGTCACCAACCACCTCCCAAATAAAGATGTGGAGAATTATTATTAATTATAAATGTTTGGCCCTACGTTAGGTTTGTCCCATTAGCTTTTTTAATTTAATCTCTTTCTATTCATCTACATTTTGCCTTGGGCCTTTTTACCTTTCTTTCATTCTGTATATCTTGCTTTCTTACTCCCTCCATGTCTGTCCCTCTGGACCCTGGCATCTCCCTGGAGTCTCCCCCAATGTCCCTTTTCTTTCTTTTCCAAGCCTAAATTCCTTCTCCTACTTATGTTCCCTGCCCAGAAGTTCTGCCTATACCTCCTCTGTCATTATTGGCTGTCCAAGTTTTTATTAGGCTAGGCAGGTACCTTAGGGAACAAACACATATTTACATAATTAAACAAATTCGACACATCATATAGTTAAACAAATCTAGCACATCTTTACATAAACAAGTATTTCACAACATAAACAAATGCAACACATCTTTGCATAGTTTAACAGATATTCTGCAACATTTAATATGTAACATGACTTCAGAAACTTAATGTATGTGATAGTAGGGTAAAGGCATGATGGCAGGAACAGCTGTGAGCTCACACCTTTATCCACAGCCAGGAAGCAATGAGGAAATACTGGAAATCGTGGGAGAGTCTTTTGAGACCTCAAAGCTCATGCCCAGTGACACATCTCCTCCAACAAAGCCACACTTCTGAATTCTTCCCAAGCAGTCCCACCAGCTAGGGCCTAAGTATTCAAACACATAAGCATATGTGGAAGGTGTTCTCTTTCAAACCACCACATTACTACCCAGCCGCTGTAGATTCATGACCATGTGATGGTGTGAATGGCATTGAGTCCAAGGTCAAAAGTCCCCATAGTTTTTTCATCTCAATAACTGTTTAAAAGTCTCGAGTTTCTTCAGAAACTCAAGGCAATCTCTTAGCCATTAACCCCAACAGAATCAAAAATCAAATTACGTATTTCAAGCATAAAAAAAGCAGAGTATATGTATTACCAATGCATTTCAAAAGGTAGGAATAGTATCACGATAAGAAATTATTGGAACAAAACAGGATAGAAACTCAGCAGGGCAAAATCCAAACTCAGAAAGTAATGCCTGATGTCAAAGGGCTTAGATGTCTCTTTCCTTCCCATTTGGCTGCCTGTGGGAAGAGGCACTTGTCTCTTTTGAGCTGATTCTGTTATGCCTCTGTCATAAGCCGCACCTCCAGAGACCACCAAGAGTCCTGAGTTTGAAGGTAAAAGCAAAGAGCCTTTATTGCAAGTTCGAATCTCCATCCATTCCAACACAGCAGTTAGATCAGGGAACCCTGAACTTAGTTGAGGTACGGTTTTAAGGAGCAAAGACTGGGGGGAGGAGTTTAGGGGAATTCCTGATTCAGATCGGGGGTTGAACTCCTAATTGGGCAGGAGTGAGGTAACAGAAGTTTTGTTGAACAGGGATTGGTACTGGAATTACTGCAAGGAAATTGGCAACCTATATACAAGTTAGGTGTAGCCTGTTATGGCTGTTGTGATGTTAAATTAAGCCGCTTGTTTGCAGCTCTGCTTGGCAGATAACTCATATCTATGGCATGTCTATAACATCTTGGGATGTCCGAAGTAACTACACCTTCATTTTTACAACTTTACACAATGGCCTCTCAGGGATGCCACACAAGGGCTGCGCTGCTGCACACATGACCTCAGCTGAGGTCATTAACCTTGGAGGAAAATTCTATGAGCCCTTTAATCATGCATCCTTTATGAACCTAAAGTCTGAACACTTCAGACAACACTGCCAAGTTTGACTGCCCACCTGGGATCAAGTCATGGCTTCTTGAAACACATTTTTCCACAGCCTTAGTTTGTTGTTCCTTTTAAAAACTGTTTAGAGACAGGGTTTCTCTATATAGCCTTGGCTGTCATGGAACTTGCTTTGCAGGCCAGGTTGGCCTCAAACTCAGAGATCCACCTGCCTCTGCCTCCCAAATGCTGGGATTAAAAGAGTGCACCACACTCAGCTTCATTGTTGTTTTTTAGGAACAGCAAATTCCTTAAGTCTCTTTTAAGTTTGAAGTTTGCCTGGGTGAGTCTAGTCCTGGAGAAGTTCCTCCTTTTCTTTCACTGAAGATCCAACCCTGGCTTAATCTCCTTGGTGCCAACATTTAATATCCTGGTGCTCCTTTTCTCTTCAGACTGTATATTTTGTGTTTCTTTTTTCTCAATTTGCTCTTTTCCATTGTAGAATAGCATAAAAATGGTCACTAGTAACTACATGACACCGTCAATGCTAGGCAGCCCGGCAGTCTCCCCTACCAAAGAATTTACTTTTAAATTTAGCATTAGATAAATTCGTAGGACAAGGGATGAAGGTATCCACATTTTAAATGAGAATATTACAATAATGACCTCTCACCCAGCTGTTGTTAAGGGTCTATCTTTACTTTGAAACCTCTTGAGCTCCATAGTCCACATGGCTCTCACTGCAATTGTCTTCCAGTCTCTATTAGGATGACCCATTAGACTCTTCTTACAGTGTTCAACCACTTTTCTAGTCTAAAGTCCCAAAGTCTCCCACATTCCTCCCAAAATAACAAGGTCAGGATCTTAACAGCAATACTCTACTCAGTACCAATGTTCACTTCTGTCTTAGTTCCTTTTTTTATTTTTCTCTGAAAAAAAAATCAATGACCAAGGGAACTTGTTTGTAAATGAAAGTATTTAATTGCGATTACAGTTTCAGGGGATTAGAGTCCATGGTGGCAGAGTGAAGGTATGATAGCAGAGACAGGTGAGAGCTCACATCTTGATCACAGGATGGAGGTCCATTAACTCTAGCTTCTTATTTGCTAACTCTTACATATTAATTTAACCTATTTCTATTAATCTGTGTATGGCCACGTGGCTGTGGCTTACCAGCTAAAGTTCTGGCATCTATCTCCAGCAGGGCTACATAGCCTCTCCCTGACTCTGCCTTTCTTTCTCCCAGCATTCAATTTAGTTTTCCCCGCCTACCTCTATTCCATGTGCAGGTCCAAAACAGTTTCTTTATTAACTGATGGTATTCACAGTATACAGGGGAATCTCACATTACCTCCCCTTTTCTGTTATATTGATTCAGATTTGAGATTAATTTTGTTACAGCATATTGTACATACATTTCTACTCTTGTTCAAGATAGTGTACCTTATAATGCATTTAATGTTGTAATGCAAATTTATAGTCTTGGAAAATTAGGGTAATAAGAAGGAAATGCAGGTTAGTGGTTAATCGTTTCATATAATTGAATTTGTAGTCACATTAATTATGTTTTCAAGGTCAAACAAAGATATATTTTACATAAGTCATATTCAAACACTTGAGAGATCTACAGAATATGGCATTTAAGATGCTTAATAGTATAGGTTCTTTCTTTATGACAATGAGACACATCTGGTGCTACCAGCACCAATCTACTTCAGAGAAAATGATGGGTATCAAAGAAACTCCATATGGAGCTTATTTTCTTTGTGGCAAAAGGAAGCCAACAAGCAAGAATGTGCCCTTGTGTTGACTACTGACAGTATGCTGACCTAATTGGATAAGCAAGACCCAAAGAAAGTGACTGCCAAACAGTGTCAAGACAAGGAGAGACAGTCCTTAAGGATATCATGTTTTACAGAAAAGTCTGTCAGATGTGCTAGGACTATAGGTCAAAGATGGATACTTCAACATTGCAGAGGAACCAGGCAGCCAGCTGGTTTTTGTCATTTCTTACAATTTTTGGAAGATGCCATTTGTGGTCACTACAAGAGTAGTCTCCATTCTGCAAATGTGTCAAGGGATGTATTAATGAATTTATAGGATAACAAAAAACAAGAAATAATAAAAATTTTCCTTTTTCCTCTTCTTTTTTGTTTTACCTTTAGGGTAAGATTTTCTTAATATGTTGGATTAGTATACAGAAAAACTAGTATATGGGGAGAGAGTGATATTTTTAGAAAGAGGAGATTGTTGAAGTTGCTAAATTGTTGGGAATAGAAAAAAATTTCACGTGGGGGATAGGAGTTGATGCTACTACTGCATCTATAACTCCAAATATGTAATACCTCTAGAGCTGTCAAGACACACTCACAATATTTATTTACCTAATTTTAAAAAAAAATCTAGAGTATTTTATTTCTGAAACCATATCCATTGTTTACAAACTAAAGCATGTAATATTGTATGTCTCTATCTTAAGGGTCTCCATATAGGGAGCTTCTAACACATGTCATCCATCTCAAAGTTATAGCAAGTGGTATTGGTTTAGAATTAAGTTTTTATGACTTTATATAGGGAAACACACACAGTTTGATGCTAACCTGAGATGAATAGTCAATCTATGTGGCAAGCATGTCTAAGCAGTATGAGCATATCTTGGGTTCACACTTAACTTAAAAGGATTCTTGCCTCCCCATTGTTTCTTTCATATGAGTGAATGTTTTTATTGTCTGAATTTTACTGGGAAAAAATATTGCACATTGTTTAATTTGACTTTTTAGTATATTGGTAGCACATGAATTGAATTGTTTTCTATGTTAAGCATTGTAATCTACAAGAAGGATGAATCATGGATTTAGACTTTGGGATTTGCCTTTGACCCCAAAGGAGGTTTGACAGTTGCCTATTTTTCATCTACCGAATAGATAGCAGATAAAATTCTCACACATTTTCTAAGATCATTTTGACTCTGTTCTTTTGCTATAGCTACTAATTTTGAAGTAAAAAACACGGTAATGATGATAAGATCTTTTTGAGATGAAAATAAGAGGTGACATAGACACAATCAATCCTTTGGGTTTCATTAAAACTTAGAAAGTCCTAATATATTAAAGAATTCTTTTTCATACAAAAGACCATCATGCTAGGAAAAATCCACTCTCTTTTAGAATTGCTCAGAAAGGCTAGGTGGTGGTGGTGCATGCCTTTAATCCCAACACTCAGGAGGCAGAAGCAGGTGGATCTTTGTGAGTTTAAGGCCAGCCTGGTCTACAAGAGCTAGTTCCAGGACAGGCTCCAAAGATACAGAGAAACCCTGTCTCTAAAAACCAGAAAGAAAGAAAAAACAATGAAACAAACAAACAAAAAAGGAATTGCTCAGAAAGAATAGATTCCCAATTATTGTCAGTAACTTACATAAAACTTACACTTGACTACATAAAAATATTTTGTCTTTTTATTATTATTATTATATTACTATAAAAAAACACCAATCCAAATTCCTACTCCCGCCCCTCCTCACATACCCTCACAGCCCTCCCCCTCCAAATCCTAAGAGATGGCAAGGCATCCTGCCCTGTGGAAAGTCCAAGGCCCTCCCTACTACATCTAGGTTAAGCAAAGTTTACACCCAAAAACCTAAAAAGCCAGTACATGCAGTAGAGACCGATCTCAGTGCCACTCCCAGTGGCCCCTCAGTCTGCCCCAAGTGTCAACCACATTCAGAGCGACTGGTTTGATCCCATGATCATTACTCCCAGTCCAGCTGGAGTTGGTGAGCTCCCATTAGCTGAGGCAAACTGTCTCAGTGGGTGAACCCTTCATGGTCTTGACCTCCTTGCTCATATTCTCACTCCTTCCACTCTTCAACTTGGGAACCTTGGGACCTCAGTCCAGTGTTCCAATGTGGTTCTCTGCCTCTGTTTCCATTTGTTGTTGGACGAAGGTTCTATGGTGATATTTAAGAAACTCATCAGTCTGACTACAGGGCAAAGCCGGTTCAGGCACCCTCTCTTCTATTGCTTACCTGGGTCATCCTTGTGGATTCCTGGGAATTTTTCTAGAACCAGGTTTCTTGATAACCCCATAATGGCTCCCTCAATCAAGATATCTCTTTCTTTGCTCTCATATCTGCCCTTCCCCTATCTTGACTATCCCATTCCCTCAAGTGCTCTTCAACCCTCCTCTTCTCCCCTTCCTTCTTTCCCCCACCCCCATGCTCCCAAATTTGTCAGGCGGTCTTGTCTGTTTTTAACTCCCAGGTGGGTCTTTATATGTTTTTCTTTGGGTTCTCCTTATTCCTTAGCTTCTCTAAGATCATGAACTATAGGCTCAAAGCCCTTTGTTTGTCTTTTAAAACTACATTTTTGAAACTTCCTCTCTCTATTCTGTCTGTAATTGGTCACAATGCTGTAATGAAGATTCAAATAAACTTTTCCATTCAGTTCAAATTATTTCTGTTTGTTGCATTTTTAAAATTGAATTTAGAAAACAAATGATGGAATAAATGCACAAATTTTAAATGACAGAAACAAAATTCTTTAATGTCATGGGCATACATAGTTTTAAAGAAATTTAGTTGAATAATAATTGCATGAGGCTTGCCATGCTTCTTCATTTTGTTTTTGTTGTTGAAAGTATTTTGTGCGCACTTAATGTACAGCAATTCTATACATTTGGAATTCCACTGCTAGATGGGAAGGAATGGTTCGATTGAGTTACCGTTGGAAAAGATAAAACCTGCGAGAGCTCAAGGTATCTTTGTTTTGGGCAGCTTCACTAGCAGTAATATGGACAAGAATTCTTTGCTACCTACCTTTGATTCAGCTGGCTCAGTCTCTTCTCTAGGAATGGCATCTGTCAATCTAAACCTCCTTGAGCACAATGCAAAAAGTTTGAAAAATGGGCCAAACTATACTGGCTTGCCTTTCCACTTTACTATGCAAAAACATTTATGAATTTTTGTCATATTTTTTTAATTTTAATTTGTATTATTTATTGGGTACAAAATAGCTCAGTAAAGCAAAGTGACATTCATATCACCCCACATGTTTACCAGCTTTTTATGATGAGCATCTCTTAAAATACACTCTCAAATATTTTTAAATCCCCAGAGCTTTAGTACAATAATCTCTTAAGAGGATGGGCACATCATATAGAGAGCAATAGACATGAGTAACAAAAATAAGTTCTCTGAAATGAAAGATGAAAAGGATGTTTAACTCACTGCTTATTTTGTTAATGGGAGTAGCTGAGAAATATTTACCTCATCAATGTTACAGGTTAGTGATGGATTACATTAAACTGTGTGTAATAGGTTATTCTAAGCTATTAATTAATAGCTTAATTCTTAGCTTCATTTTATGCTCCCAGCATTTGCTCCATCCTCTTCTTTTTAAGCAGTATGAAAGAGAGCTAGCTCAAAACCTATCATTTCACACCTCATAGGGTATGGATGAGGAGATAGATTAGAAAAGGGAGAATACATAAGAGTCTTGGTAGTTGATTGAGAAGGGTAAAGTATGACAAAGAGTCATGGTTGTTTAGATTACTGTTACAGTATGAAGGGTTTTGAACCTTTGTGAAGATCATTTGCTCTTGAGAATTCAAGGTGTGTACAAGAGTTTGTGAAGGCTAATGGTTTCATAGATCAGGAAGTTAGCAAAGGAAATATAATGAAGTAGTTATTACAAAATGAATTAAATGGGAGGATTGCTACACAAGAGTAATTCAAGGTTTCTGAAGTTATTTTGTTACTAAGACACCTTTGTTGTCCCCCCAAAATATATCTGTAAAGATTGATCCTGAGGCAGCTAGGTTATGTCCCAAGAGTAAGTTTTTATAGTCTAAATTGTCTCATGTTGTTCCCAGCATACAAACAAACTGTGTTTACGTCTACCAGAGAGGATCACATTCACCCCCTCAGCATTCAGTACAGCACCACAGAGAAGGGAAGCTGCCTCGGAACAGAGTAGTTCTAGACACTGGGAGTTTCATGAGCTGCTTCAAGAATCTTTAATGAGAAAGAGGCTGATATGGCTCTAGCCAACTCGTGGTAAGAGGAGATACAGTTTCCAGTTGATGGCTGCTTTCCATCCATGCTTCCTATGGATTCTAGTTCTCAGCTGCCATTATTGAAGTGTTAGCAATATAGGACAGTATTTCTTGCTTATGTTCTATCTCAATTGCAGGAGAGCCTGTCAGATACTGGGAAATCCTGGCTTATATTCAGGGGAATATCTTAAAGTATCTATTTGTGGAAATTCTCCTCACTTCTGCAACCTTTGTTTCATATTCTCAGGTCATAAGGGCCCCTGGGAACCAGACAAAAGTCATAATCAGTACATTTAATTATTATTTAGCTTGAGTAGAAATGAACGCTGTGCAAATATATGCATGTGGTAAAATAGTTCACTCTTCCTTCCTTAAAGCACAGGTTCAACTTTTGTCTCCCTTAGCACAGCTTCAAGAAACTACACCTAATGAAATCTCTCTTATTCTCTTGGGAAGCCCTTATACATGCCTTTGATAAAAATATCAGTTCTCTGATAATCAAGTAAGTTTTAATCAATCAATTTTAACTTTGGAGGATTATCTTTTGTCTGCCAAGAGAATTTTCTTTTAGTTGTACATTTGATCCAACCAATAAGAGAAATGTAAAATGTAACTACAATACATCAAGAAAAATTTTCATAAATTTAGTATGTTTACTCCTTTATTAACTGAACAAAAACCCATGTGATCACAGTCTTTCCAGTAAAAATACTCATGGCATACAAATGATATCTATCATGCAGAAATCTCCCAGTAATGAATAAATTTAAGCAATGAAATAAAATCTAAAAATAACAGTCATGAAGTTGACCCTTCTTGGAGACTAAGCTTTGGTATAGTAAGGAACAAGCTGCCTCTTGAGTGTTCTCAAACACCGTAGACACAACTGCAACTCCCTAAACCGAATCCAAGTCTTCTGCAAGACAACCCCGAAGCATTGTGGGTGTTCACTGCAATAGAATCTTATATCTCAGTTCCTAATAGTGAAGTTTAGTATATCACAGGTATAAAGTTGGCTGCATTACAAAAAGTCTGAACTCATGAAAATATCAGCAAGTGTTTGCGAACCTGTTATTTGTTGGAATTGGGTAGGATCAATGATAGGTACAAGAGACATAATCGGTTACAGACTCAGTCTACAAGCCTTTATCTGACTGTCTTCCGTATTAAAGTCAAAAGATTGAGAGTCCATATTCTCCCTTAGATGTCCTACCAGATCAGGCCGCTCCTCCCCCATTTACCATGTAGAAATAATTTTGAACGTTTTCCCTTCTCATCCAAACACCCACAGTGTTCCACACTCACAGCTGTTACTGGATAGCTTCTGGTGGTGCTGTGTGGAGGCAGACAGCCTCAGATGGAACACAAGTACCCTCCTCTGGGGAAAGTCCCATGCAGTTGCTCCCTTTGTTCCGCTGGCTAGACTCCTGACCCTGCTGCCTCTCTTGTCTGAGGTCCGGGCATAAGAGAAGCAGTTGATTGTGGCCTGCCAGCTGGTATCTGAGCAACTGTTTTTGGGCTTCCTTCCAATTCCCAGGCTCCTGCAGGGTCAGCTGCTGAGCAAGAGATCCTGGAACACAGGTGAGCCCCTGGGATGTGATTCTGGGAATCCTCGGGGCAGGTGTAGCGGCTCCTTCCTCTGGGACAGCATGGTGACCAACCTTCCTTTTGGACACTCCATCCATTGACTGTTGGGGAAACTGGTTCTGCCTTCCCTGCATGACCTTCATCCTCATATCTATAAAAAGAAACATAAAGGAAGAATAGATTTCGTTTTCAATCAGATTACATGGCTTTCACGAGTTATATATTTGACCATCATAGCAGCATAGTCAAAGAATAAAATATTGAATGGCATCTATTCACCAATTTCCAAATAAATTTAGAGATATTTTTTCATAAAAAGTAATATGCCTCATACTCAGTTTGTAATTGATATTAGCCATGTAACAAAAATGCGATTATATCATTCTCA
Organism: Microtus pennsylvanicus; assembly: GCF_037038515.1. NCBI lineage: Eukaryota > Metazoa > Chordata > Mammalia > Rodentia > Cricetidae > Microtus > Microtus pennsylvanicus. The sequence continues at coordinate 46,950,357 of NC_134585.1, read as the reverse complement.
GAAAAAAAATCACTCATACAATGTTATTAAGTTACAAGTATTTTTAATTGTAAGCATGGGTCAAATCTGAAATCTATATCACAGTCAAGGATAAGGTCAACTAACACGAGTATTAAAGGAACTGAATTTTAAAAAAACACCAGTAATTTTTCCCCAAATTTTTAATAATGTAAAATAACACATATTTGCAATGATAAAAAAATCAATGTATGTTCCACACTAGCTTCACATATAACTGTGGCCTTAAAACATCTTTCTGGAGTATGGGGTCCTATGATCTCTGCTTTAGTTGTAAAGGAATTAAGACACAAGTTAAGTAACTTTCTGAGATAACAAATAAAGCAGGAACAGACCTTATATAAAAATTCAGTTATTTGTCTGCACAGCGTCTGTGAAGCCAAGACTACACCATACTGCGTAATGATTAGGACAACCACAGAGAATTAAGAAGCAAATACAATAGTGAAAACTAGAGGGTGTGCATTCACTATCCTCTTCTACTACCTGGCTGTGAGATGGTCATCCTACCACTTAGCATCTCCTGACTCTAGTTGCATAACTTTATACTATCCTAATATGTATGGGACAATGTCGTGCATGCAAATGGCTAGCTTTCATGTGTGTTGTTATTTACAACAATGAGAGATCTATCCAAATTCTTGGGAGGTAGTTAGTGCCCATTTATCTTGCATTTCCCCTCTAGTCCTTTACTCTTTGGCACTCAGTGCAGATGGCAATTGATTAACTAGTACAGGACACAGTTGCAATCCACAGTTGCCTTGTTTTGTGTTAGGAGACAGCACATCTTTATTTTAACATAAGAAACAGGGCACAAAGCACTTCAGTTCAGTCTAACAGTGGATTGAAAAATGACATAAAGACGTAAAAATGGAATGGCTCCTATGAATATGTGATGCTTTTTTATTCAGGTTGGAAAAATGAGAAGAAATCTTATAGCTCATATTATTTCCACAGTGCATAGATTAATATCTGAGAAGCACATGTTATTCATATCTCCTCTATCTCTTTCCATAATCTTGTTGCCTGCCATTTATTTTCCAGAGTTGCCTATCTATGGAATGATTCCCTTGCTGAGATCTACAGAACTTTTCTGGTCACTCTAGTTTTCCCACAAGGTATACAAATCCTTCCTGAAGTGTTTCTTTTTTTTTTTCATGGTGTCAATATTTTTTTTAATTTTTTTATTGAGAAAAAGAAAAAAAAAAGTTTCCGCCTCCTCCCAGCCTCTCATTTCCCCCCCCTCCTCCCACCCTTCTCCCCCTCCCCCCACTCCTCTCCCCCTCCCTCTCCAGTCCAAAGAGCAGTCAGGGTTCCCTGCCCTGTGGAAAGTCCAAGGTCCTCCCCCCTCCGTCCAGGTCTAGGAAGGTGAACATCCAAACTGGCTAGGCTCCCACAAAGCCAGAACATGAAGTAGGATCAAAATCCAGTGCCATTGTCCTTGGCCTCTCATCAGCCCTCATTGTTCGCCATGTTCAGAGAGTCCGGTTTTATCCCATGCTTTTTCAGTCACAGTCCAGCTGGCCTTGGTGAGCTCCCAATAGATCAGCCCCACTGTCTCAGTGGTGGAAGAATGGATGGAGAAAGTGTGGAATATATACACATTAGAGTACTACGCTGCGGTAAAAAACAATGACTTCTCGAATTTTGCATGCAAATGGATGGAAATAGAAAACACTATCCTGAGTGAGGTAACCCAGACCCAAAAAGATGAACATGGGATGTACTCACTCATAATTGGTTTCTAGCCATAAATAAAGGTCACGGAGTCTATAATTGGTGATCCTAAAGAGGCTACATAAGAAGGTGAACCCAAAGAAAAACATATAGTTATCCTCCAGACTATGGGAAGTAGACAAAATTACCAGGCAAACAATTGGGATCTTGAAGGTGGGGTGGGATGGGGGTAAGGGGAGATGGGGAGAGAAAAGTGAGAAGGGGAAGATGGGGGGGAACTTGGGGAATCCTGAAGTGTTTCTTGACAGTGCAACTACATTGGTTGTTCAATGCACACTGACTAGAGTGTCTATGTAGCTGTCTCTACTATTGTCATCTTCACGTGTGTGGCGGCTCATTCCTCCTCTAAGGTTTCTGAATGCCTTCAAGGGAGGAGCTGTTTCCTGTCATTGACTTTGCACAGTCCTTGTGTCCCCTCCTATAGCCTTTACTGGACTTGATATCAAGTCCATGACTACTTTTCCCACCAGAAGCAAAAGGCAGTTTACCAGAATCCGCAAATAACCAGGGAACAAGCATAATAAATTGTCATATAGATGCAGACTTTAAAAGAAAACATGGGTTTTGAATTTTAATCCCTGGATAAAATCAATATCATATCATACCCGAGAAATTAAAAGTACAAGTCACTTTTTTCTCAGTCCCTTGAAGTTGTTCTTAATCTGGTTTTGAGAGACCTTCCTTGCAAATCCCCTGACCTCTTGTTTTTCAAGTTTATTCATGAAAGACTAATTCAAGACTAGCTTTCTTTTTGCAGATCCCTAAACATTTTTAAAATCTCCCATGAATTATGTACATGGCTGCTCCAATCAGCAACACACCTGACAGACGCCCCAGCTGAAATGAAAATTCACAGTGTAAAGCTCAGGGAGGCTGACCACCTCCCACTGTGAGCTTATAGACAGAACTAAGTCAGCACACATTATATGTCACTGCCGACATCAGAAAGAATCAGCTCCTTTGATCTTGGACCTCCACAGGAAGCTTAGATCTCAGACAAATTAGATAAAAAATAAATTTATAGTAGATATGTATCCTAAGGCATTCAGCTGAATGTTTGGGTTTAAGGGAAGGAAGGTTAGTGAGTATCAAAACATATGAATTAACATGCCTCCTTCCCACAAAAGCCTTGCTCATGGGTCTCCACTAAAATGGAAACATGACTTCAGATTTCTCAACCATGCTTCTTAGCATCCATTATCAGGCATGCTGAAACTTCTGGGAGAACATATAAGCTGTGGGCAAGATGCATCTATGTTCTACTAATATAAGGACACCTTGTGTTGAGGACCTCCTGAGTGTATGCACGTTAACTATAACTTCTGCAGCTCTCTTAGTCTTTTTTTCCCTCAGAACATTCTCAAACATCAACCACATGTTATGCCTCTCACTTGTAAAGTTTGCTCTGGTAAGTATCCTTCACTCATTTTTTCTTTCTTTTTGTTTTACATCATGAGCATTAGCAACGAGTGTCCTCTCATTCTCTATCTTCATCTGAAATGCTCACCTTTTTTTTTCTTACCCCTGTTCTATGTATGGTGTTCAGTGTTGACTCACTGGAGTTCTTAGTAGGATTGTTTTATATGAGACTCATGGCGTCTAAAGCAGAGGTCAGTTAGTAGAAGGAATCCACTCCTAACTTGTCAATAATGTTGAGAATCTTGCCTACATGTTACAGAATGTAAACGTAGTTCATAAACACTATTGCCTGTGTTCTCTTTAAATTCCATACTCCTTTATGTGGAAGTTATTGTTTAGAATATTGTTTAGAGGTTATTGTTCATCAGAAAGTGAAGAAACTTAGAGAAAATAATGTCCCTAGTGCCCTGCACACTTTTGGTTTGGAGACACTTTATCCAGCTATGATATGTTTGTGAAATTGTCTTTTTTGTTTCATTTTTAAAAAAAATGTAGCTCTAGGTAAACACTCTATAGTCAAGTTGAATTGTTTCTTGTGTAGATTGCTTTGCTTTTAAATCTTTTTATGTTAACATATAAAGAACTGGATTTTATTGTCATTTTTATACATGTGTTACTGTACTTTGTTCTCTTCTATTTCTCTTTACCACTGGCATTCTTTACAACTCTATTTTGTTCCTCTCTTAACAGATTATGTGTCTAACCCTACAAATGTTTAATATTCACATATATTTCCATTATTGTGTTAGTATACGCTAGTATTAGTATCACACGATCTTAAGAATAGTAACATAAATTTCAGCTCTCTGCTAGATCATGACATTCCCACTCCCATGTCATCAATTTACTTAATTTATTTTAGAAGATTAGCTCTTTCTCCTTGGTTTATACTTTATGATGAAATTTAAAGTCATCTTATGCCACTTGACATTGTATAAAAGGGTTGAAATTAAGTTAATATGTCTTTGTAATTATTAAATCTATTTACAAACATGTCATTACCCCTGAATATACTCTTTAAACTATTTGGCAAAATATAGTTTTTAATAAGTTCACCATATCTTTCTTTAATCTTCTTCAAAGCCAACCACATACTAAAGCCAACTTCATTATACTTCCAAAGTGCAACCTATTAGCTTATTATATTAGTTCACTTTGTGATGCTCTATGAAACACCTAAACCATGGAGGGTAACTTCACAAAAAAAAATGATCAGCTTTAAATGCCAACATCATCTGCAAATGGTCTCCAACACTGTCTTTTTAGTATGCCTACATTCCAGTGTCAAAAATGTGCTGTAAGATGATATGACTAATTTACTTGTTTGGTCCTTAATTGAGTAAAAAAATCTAAAGTTTTATTGTTAATTAATTTTTTTAGCAATGGAACTGTTCAATTAGTGTGTATTTACAGTTATTTTAGAAAAATAAGCACTAGATTTTATTCATGTTTTTAAAATGGGAAATATTTTTTGACAATTTACCTGCATTTTATTTAGTGGAAAAATAGTTTTTTTTTAAATTTATTTATTTATTAAAGATTTCTGTCTATTCCCCGCCACCGCCTCCCAATTCCCTCCCCCTCCCCCAATTAAGTTTCCCCCCTCAGCCCGAAAAGCAATCAGGGTTCCCTGTCCTGTGGGAAGTCCAAGGAACCCCCACCTCCATCCAGGTCTAGTAAGTTGAGCATCCAAACTGCCTAGGCTCCCACAAAGCCAGTGCGTGCAGTAGGATCAGAAACCCATTGCCATTGTTCTTGAGTTCTCAGTAGTCCTCATTGTCCTCTATGTTCGGAGAGTCCGGTTTTATCCCAGGCTTTTCCAGACCCAGGCCAGCTGGCCTTGGTGAGTTCCCAGTAGAACATCCCCATAAAATGGGAAATATTTACTCCCTTTTTTATGTGACATAGAGAAACTCTTAGTCAATGGTTTTCAAATACAGTTACCCTTACCTGTGGGCTTAGAGAAATGTCTTAAAGTACTCTCCTGTCTTTTCCAATGTTTTTTAATATGATAATTACGGTGATACAAAAGTTCTGCTTAGAGAAGATATAAATTTATATCAGAAGATAAGACAGACACAAATAAGTCTGCATTAAGTAGCCAAGAGAAGAGTGTTGTAGCTACTCCTAGATAAAGGAGTGTGAACATTGTTTCATTTTGAATTTGAAGAAATGTGAGGAGCTAGAGATGCGGACACATATGAGAGCATTCTGGAAGGGAGGCCTTTGTTGTACACAGAGGACGCTGTCACTGAAGGTAAAGAGGCAGGAGAAGAGAAGACACAGACCGCAAGATAGTAAATGTGACTGTATTAAGGATATCGTGAACTGAGGCAAAAGAATAGTAGATCAAGCACAAGAAAAGAAATCAAATTGATAAAATTCAGCAGTCAAGCTAGAGGGAAGGTGAGGAAGACTGAAGTAAGAAAGACACAGAACTTTGAGGCGTGTTGCCTGGGAGACTCGGGTGTTATTAACCAGTTTAAGAAAACAAGAGGACAGAAAAACACACTGCAGGTCTGAGCTTTCACAGCAATGGAAGACTCTTTCTCTGGTGTTTCTACAAACCGGTGTCTGCACAGTGGACAACCAGGCCCCTAACAAATGAGATCTGAAACAGTACAATACAATTCAGGACCTAGAGGGGCTAGCTATGTCACTTCAGACAATGCTCTTTTTCACCTTAGCACCTAGTTCCATATCTACATTCTGTAGTTTGTTGTGATTTCTTTATACTTATTGACTGAAATCCCTCTTTGATTGTCCCTAAAATTGGGCCCACAAAATGTTAGAATTTTTGATGTAAGACAGGGGACCAAATAACATCTTCTTGAAATTACACAAAAAAATGTAAAAGTTAGTATTTATAGATATGATGCTGTAATTAATATTTAATTATGGTGAGAGGAACACTAAACTTCACTCATCATTCATTCTACTGGGTTCTCACCTCAGTCTAGCAAAGATGCTCTTGCCGTATTGAACCAGATAGCTTCTGTTATGGGCTTGACACCAGGAATTACATAACATTCTAGTTCTCTTGGTCTCTATACACTACCAACAGTGTTCTGCCTTTTCCTAAGGCCTGGTGAGAAATTTTCTCCGCACATTGCAAATGTCCTTCAAAGCAAATGTAACTAACCTTCCCCAGAATTCTGGCACGGAGGGAATGACTGGATCATACTTCCATTAGTTTTACCACTGAGACACTTCTCTCTAAGACTATGATAAATTAGTCACCATATCTAGGGGACCAGATTTCTGTGGCTGAGACAGTCACTCCTACAAAGCGTTTCTCAAGGCCATAGGTGTTATAATGAAGGCACACATTCAGTGTGTCTTAATCCAATACAGAAAACATTCCCTTTTTATTCAAAGGAAGAACCTAGGGAAAGCTGTACGAAGAATAATGCATAGCACCTATTGTCTCAATGGGCAGAGTTTATGAGCAAACTAAGAAGGAGTTAGGCTCTCATAGTTCAGTTAGTTCAGTGAATGCTGCATAGTGATGAGAAACCCCAACAATGCAGAGCACATGGTTAACTCACTGTGTGCTATGATTTGTCCTGTGATCTTTGTTGACGCTAATTTTCTTAATTGATATAGAATCTGTGTAACAAACTAACTGTGCAGAGTATTATTATGACAATTCTACAAATTTAGAAACTGTAAGGCTTCGGGAAGCTAGTTGCTAAGTTTGAGGACAGAAAGTCTGTCAAAGGTTGTATTCAGAACGAAACCCAGTCTGTTCGACTCTGTGGTTCTGTTCCCTCGCTTGTCACATTCTTCTGCTCCCCCACCTGACAATAAGAACCAGTTAAGTCTGAGGAGTAGAAGAGAAGACTTATAGATGAACTTGGAAAGAGTGTCGGTGTGTCGAACCCCTTGGTAGCAGTGCGTTCTGCGAGCTCCATCTTCACACTTCACCCCTTTTTCCACTCTTGCATCCATAACATTTATGTTAGTAGTGATGACATGATGAGTTTTTTTTTTTTTTAATTTTCCAGACTGTGTTTCTCCATAGCTTTTTGGTTCCTCTCCTGGAGCTAGCTCTTGTAGACCAGGCTGGCCTCGAACTCACAGAGATCCGCCTGCCTCTGCCTCCCGAGTGCTGGGATTAAAGGCGTGTGCCATCACTGCCCGGCGACATAATGAGTTTTATATCTAAACTCACCCCTACCATCGACATGATCTCCAGTGCTAAGGGAGTTAGTTGTTCCTGAAGGAAGGCAATGGTAGGTGAGAAAACCAACCACTCTATTAGTAAATGCCTAAAGTTTAAAAACACAGAGGGAAAAGGAAAACTAAAATGTCATGTAAATCATGGAAAAAAAACAAATTATTTAAAGCTTTTAATAATTAGGCAGTTTTGTTTTTATAAACCAGAAAACACTTGGAAGATAAGGAAACAAACCTAGGATGGTCCTCATGGAGGACTCAGACAACACATTTCTTTTTAACTTGGATGTCCTAATAAAATGGCTTCTTCAATCCCATCTCTTCAGTCTAAACTGATCCCCGGAAGTCCCATTCCTTGTCTCATTCATGTTAACTTATTAATAAGCTGCCCCATAAAACCCAGGCATTATGGAGTGTTTAAAATATTAATTTAAGCAAGGAGACTATGAGCCATGTAGATGACCATATTAGGATAGGTGAAACCACAGCATGGCCCCGGTCAGTGGCTGAAAAGGAGCTGGTCGAGTCAGAAGGCAGTTTCAAACAGAACCCTGAGCTGCGTGCAATAGAGAACAAGAGGCTTTCCCATCCAAGAGGTGGGTAGTACCCCAGATCCATATGGCTTGGGATCACAAAGAATTCTTGTGTTCTTTTCTGTCACTGCATTCTTTATACTAGCACATCCCCAGTTCCCTCCTGCTTCCTATTATTATTATTATTATTATTATTATTAATTTTCATTATCATTTTTATTATTATGTAGAATAGTTTGAAAGACTGTGCTATATAGCTGGCTACTTTTGAAAAAATAAAAATTATATTTCCTTCATGGGAAATGGAACATTCAAAAAAGCTTGTATGTGTAAGCACACACATGGACACACACATGTGCTGACCTAGAGTGGTATATTATTTTTGCTTTAACAAGTAAAGCTTGCCTGAAGATCAGAGGGTAAAACAGCCACACTAGTCAACCATACAGGCCCGGGAAGGGTGGCGCATACTTTTAATCCCATGAGTAGGGAGACAGAAGCAGGTGGATCTTTGTGAGTTCAAGGCTACCCTGGGCTACACAAGATCCATCTAGAAACAGATCCAGCTGTGGTGGCTCACACCTTTAAAACCAGTATCCCAGCACTAGCGAGGTGGAGATAAGAGTGATATGGCTAGGCAGAGAGAGGAATATAAAGGGGAAGGGACAGGAACGAACTGGAGTGTGGAGTTTGAGGATTTGTGGAGACAGAGTCTTGCGCTTTTAGTATGAAGATTTGGCAGAGGCAAAACGCATCTCTAGTGTTTGGCTGCTTTGCTTTCCTGATCGTCAGACTGAACCCCAATATCTGTGTCTGGGTTTTTGTTGTTTGGGCTACACTCACCTGCAAGCACACAACTGAATAGCTCACTCAAATATAATTTCAGACTGACAGATTTTGGTCAAAATGAACTCAGAACTGTAAAACTGGTAATCCTTTTCTACTAGAAAACATGTTATTTGACTCCTAGGAAAACTAGAATTGTTTTTCTATTTAGAACATATGTTTTAAAATGTTTCAGAGTCATGGAAACTATGTGAATATTTTTCATACACAGTGTTCATACTTGGCAAGCTCATAGGCTCTGGTTACTGTATTCCCATTGTTCGCCCTTAGTAGGCTAAAAGCCAGACACTCAGTTGAGGCAATGGCTTCACTTTCTCTGCTTTATATCAGTTCTAATGGTAACCTAGCTGTGGGACAAGTACGAACACATACCACAGCACAGCAAATGATACACGCTGCTAACAGTACCAAGAAACAACAAAGCAGGGTTAAGCAATACTGACTCACTTCTTGAGGGTTCTACACTAAATCTAATTTGCACAGTGGGCATTTGGCAACTACACTCTCTTCTTTTCCAAACTCAATAATGTTGCCAAATTGGCAGCTTTGCAACAGCTAAGGGGAAGATTATACGCCTATACCCTGGCTTTCTCTTCTCTCTGCTAAACAAACTCAAATGTGAAACCAATAATCTTTTTCTACGAAAAGATATATAAATGTCAGTTCGAATAAGTGGCTACTAGCTGAGTGAATGTGAGGACCTGTGTCTTCCTGGACTGGGGTATTATTTAATTAAGAAAAAGTAATGAAAAAACAAAGAAGGGGCTGTAAACTAAAGCCCTTCATAGCCTGACACCAGGGAAGGAGGAACATTGTTAATCTAGAGTCGTCTTCACTGATTCATGCTTACCTTCCCGCATCACGGTGTCTTCTTTTGTTGTCTTTACTTGTACTCCTCGGTGTTTGGAAGAGTTATGGGTATTCCTTTGATCCTTAGCCTGGGATTCAGATATATCTTCAGGTTTTATTTCTGTATTGATGAAAAAAGAAGTTTTTTTATGTTGTTTTGTCAGATTAAAAGACATTTTTTTGTTTACAAGAAGGACATAATTAAGGTATCTTCTTCCTTGCTCCCATATCCACCCTTCCTCCATCTCAACCATCCCATTTCCCCAAGCTTTCCCCAATCCTCCCCTTCTCCCTTCTCTTTCCCCATCTTCCCTTCCTCCCACCCCACCCCCAGCCCCAGGCTCCCAACTTTTGCCCAGCAATCTTGTCTACTTCCAATATTCAGGAGGATATGGGAGCAGGGAAGAAGATACCTTAATTAAGGGAGCAATTTTAGGATTGACAAGAGACTTGGCTCTAGAAGGGTTCCCAGGTGTCCAAGGAGATGTCCCCAGCAAGGTCCTTGGGCAGCAGGGGAGAGGGTGCCTGAACTGGCCTTATCCCATAGCCACACTGATGAATATCTTGCATATCACCATAGAACTTTCATCTGGCGATGATAGGAGATAGAGACAGAGACCCACATTGGAGCACTGGACTGAGCTCCCAAGGTCCAGACGAAGAGTAGAAGAAGGGAGAACATGAGCAAGGAAGTCAGGACTGTGAGGGGGTGCATCCACCCACTGAGACGGTGTGACTGATCTAATGGGAGCTCACCAAGGCCAGCTGGACTGGGACTGAACGAGCATGTGATCAAACAAGAATTTTTGGTTATGTAATGTAAGTAATTTTTGTAATGTACATACATTTTGTAATGTATGTAATTTTTGGTTATGGTTAATGTAAGATGTAAGAATTAGTTAATAAGAAGCCTGAGCTATCAGGCCAACCAGGTTATGATTAATGTAGATTTTTGTGTGTTTCTTTGGGACTGAATGGCTGTGGGACTGGGTGGGACAGGAACCTCTGTCAACACATACTGGCTGATAAATGAGGCCTCCATCCTTAGACCACTAAAAACATGCACTTCAAAGGAACTGTACGACTTGATCCCCCACTTCCAGTCCTATTCTCTTTCTGTCCCAGATGTGAACACTCATTTCCTCATATGCTCCCATCATGATGGGCTCTATCAGCAGCCCTGACCACAGTGCACATTAACAGGACTTCCTCACTGCATACTTAATATTCAAAACTATGAGATAAACAAACCTTTCCTGTTTTAAAGGAGCTGTTTCAAGAATGTCATTGTGGTAACCTGAAACTGACCAACATAGCAGCAAAACAAGGAAATCAACATTGGTACATTCACATAATACAAGCAGATATGTACTTTGGGCTCAAAAAAGAAAATAAGATCCTCCACCTATCCCTGACTGAAAGGACACTTTGATGTCTTCATTCATCAGATAAATGTAAACATTAAAATACATCTATGGCCTGGCAAGTTGGCTCAGGATAAAACATTCGCCACTTAAGTGTGAGGATGTGAATTTTGATGTCCAGAGTCCACAAAAGCAGGACATGTAATCGCATATATGGAATGTCTACACTCCTACATTAAGATATGAGTTGGAAACAGGAGACTTTCAGGAAGGCAACAGGTCAGATGGCTCAGCAGACCCAGTGGCCAGCAATAAGACATCCTGTCTCAGACAAGGTGGAAAGTGAAGACGTACATAGGAGGTTCTAGGATTTCCACATGTTCCCCATGGGTGGTCTACCCTGTCACTTCCACATACAAATATGCATGTGTGAATACGCATGAACACACACACATACATGCATGCACAAATAAAAATGCAATACAAAATGCATAGAAAGAATTCTCTAAAGGAAACAGAACTGCATGGTTGAACTTCAGGCTGAACTAGCTGATGTTGTACAAAACACAATTTTTACTCAAATAATTAGAAAGAATCACCAGGAAACAAATTCTGCATACTTTAGAAGTTAGAAGATTTATAAATCAATTGTGATTTGCTATTATATCAGTTGTCAGTGTGAAAATTCAAAGTGCACTGGAAACTTAGTGTTCTGGGAAATGCATCAATAGCTAGGAATTTTATAGATTTAGAATCCATTTATAATATTTATATCATTTTAAATCTTGTGTATGTTTGTTTATCTGTATGTGGCTATGTACAGGTGTATAAAGAGACCAAAGACATTGGATCCCTTCGAGCTAGAGTTACAGGCAATTTCTAGTTGCCTGCTGTAGGTGCTGAGAAACAAACTTGAGTCCTTTGCAAGAAAAGTGTGTGCTCTAAGCTTCTGAATAATCTCTCCAGCTCCACAATTTCAAATTCTTCATGATTCATGATGATATTAACAAAAATTCTTTCTAATTTGTGAATAAAATTTGTCAACATTTAAAAGCCTGCCTGAATTACTAAAATGATATTCATGGGGTCACGGCATAATATTTCAAACTCATGCATGGGTAAAAGCCATTTAAAGTATAAGATAAGAATATTTTATAAAGAATAAACAGCAAAGGAGACTACTATCTTTCATGTAATAAAACACAAAAGGTACTTTAAAATGGACATCAAAAGACACAAAAAACTCACTTTGTCAAGTTTAGATATGTGATAAAAGTATATCTAAAGCCCCAAAGTCGACTGATTCTTATTCTTTGTCTGTGTGAGGCTGGTTGTCATCATCAAGTTCAGCATAAATATGCCCATCATTCCATTAACACTGCAGCGGCTGGAGAGTCTAATTAGGAAGCCACTAGAGGGGCTTAGAAGAATGCAACAGTTTTCACTATGTTTTGAACACTCAGTATTTTAAAGACAAAGGTTAATTACATTTATAAGCAATACATGCTTGTGTAAATTAATTGGTAACATTTAAATACTCTGTTCTAACTTCTTACATGGAAATACTGATGGATAGAGCACATACAGAAAGAAAACTGCTTAGCTTCTCAGTAATTAATCACAATCCAATGAGACAAAGCAGAATTAAAAACTAAATGTATCATTAAGTCGGAGAATTATGTTCTCCTAGAATGTTGAGAAAGAGCACATCTCTTATTCTAAGAAATTAATGATTGTTAATTTTAGGTTCAAAAAGCACAAAATGCATATTATATAAGGAAGCACTTTAGATTAACGACTGTAATCTTCACTAAAGGTCCTTTCAAGCATTTCATAATTTTCAAACATGTCTATAACCTCCTAGAAACATAAAATGTACTACAGAGAAATGTATCCACAGATATTTACAGGTTTAATGAACAGAAAGGGACTAGGATGGACAACTTATATACTGATAACTGTAGGTAGAAGCTACTTCTAGAACTGAGTGATAAGATTCACAAGGCTTAGTGAATGGCTTGCGAGTGGCTAGTGGAATTAGGTATTAAATTTAGAGTGAGAATTATACAACCTACTTCACAGGATCACATGACATAAAAGAACATAATAATCTACGTTAAAACCAGAAAATATCATATATAAATATATACGCTCAGCATATATTCCACAAACACACATGCATACATAGCTACAAGATCACACATACACATGGAAACATACACAAACATACACATACATACACAAACACACATCCTCACTTATATACATATGTACACACATACATACTCAAAACATGCTCACATACACAAATACACACATAGACACATAAATACACACAACTGTAGATAGAACTAACTGCAGGCTTAAACACTAAACAAAATAAAAACAGCAGTTCAACACATTACAGGCAATACAGTTCAGAACCCCTTTGGGACTGTACTCCCTTTTAGAGGATGAAGATTTTGCTAGTAGCTAATCTAGTCCTGGACACCAGGATAGAGAGACAGGGTCTCAGACTGAATGCTGTCAGATATGATATTTATCAATTAATGCTGGCCTTCTCTCAAATAGCCCTTGAAAGATCAAACACAGTGGCCATTCTAGTAATAAGGCCTGGCTACATCCCATGGGGTTCCTGTATTTGAATCTTTTCCTGTCGCCTTTACTTATCGTTAAACTTTTTAGGTAATCTCTGCTTAAGGTTGAGGTTTCATGCTGGCGGCTTACATCACTACTGTTTTTCCGGGATACTCAGAGGTACACAGTGTGAGGTTTGGGTGTCAGGAAGAGATTTTTCAATAACTTATCTGCCTTTCTTGCCTTAACAGGAGAAGAATGATAAGAAGCTGCACCCAAGACTCCCCTCCGAGTGTGTATTAACTTACAAGCATGACATTCTGCTTCTGGGGAAATGATCGAGGAGGTACATGGTTTTTGTATCTTCTCACCCACACTGACTTTCCTCCTTCCAGAGAATTTGCCTCTGTGTTTTTCTTCTTTGACTCTCGCAGCTATGTACCCAACACAGTCGGAAGGCTATGTACCGAAGTGTGACCTTGGACATCTGATGCTTTGTCTCCACCTCAGGAATGTGAGAACTGGGGTTTTAGATGTGACACACTGTGCCCAGTAGTATGAGGTTCTCAGAATCAAACTCAGGGTTTCCTTCACGCTAGGCCACCATTGTATGTTGCAAGCTGCATTCCTAACCCAGCTCTTTAACATGTCTCTGATAGTGTCACTTGCAAAGATGAGGTGGTGCAGCCAAGCCACATGGTTTTTATGTGGTGTGTGATAATACACAAGTTACTTACCCTTACTGGATATCACTCTTCAATACCTAGATTGTAGGAATAATAATCACTACCTCTGCCAATAAGTTGTTTAAGGAATTAATAAACTTATTGACCTAACGCACATAGAACCTGATCAATAAATGTAATAACTTAATATAATTGTTAATATTAAAGATCAGGCAGTGCCCATCTTTATTGTATTAATTGAAACAGTAGATTACATGTAGTTGTATAAATCACAAAATGACATAAAATTTCTTTTGAAGACAGATAAATCATTAATATGTTATACATGATTATTTCAGACATTTTCATCAATCCCCTCCTCTGAACTACATACTTCTATTTTTGTTTTTCCGGAACCAGCAGCATATGAGACAGCTCAGAGCCAGCCATGACACCACTGAGCACAGGGACAAGGCCAGGATGATAGTGGATCTCTCTTTGTGGGCCACTGGTAAGACAGCAAAGGTCTTGGATCGAGCTGTAAAATTAGCACCTGTTTGGGAACGAAAAAAAGTTTCAATAACACATTAAGATATCAATATATAGCACAGAGCAGGCATTTGAAAAGTATCTCTTTAAAGTTATTAAGCTGATGAATCAATGATAAATCTAACTTTCATGTTCTAGAAGAAGTCTAAGATGATAATAAAAAGTCATAACTTTTCAGTTCTGTCCTATCGTGATGAGAAACCCTACCGAGTCCTTAATTTGATGCTCAGACCTATTTTCTCTGTCACTGCAAAATTATAACTTCATTCACTCTGATGGCCTAGTTAGGAGAAAACATGTTCTTTGCTCCAGAAAGGGTGGAATGGGTAGAACTACTCACTTTGATAGTAGTCACATCACAAATAAATAAAAATTAAATAATTGCAATCTGGAATCTTCCTACAGCTCACAACTCTCCATCTCAAAGCACACAAAGAGTGTAGAGAGTACTTTAGAAGATTTTTTTTCTTTTTTATGTGTATGTGTCTGTGTGTGTTTGTGCACTTGTGTGTAAGTGCTAACAGAAGCCAAGAATAGGACACTAGATCTCCTGGAACTGGAATTGCTGGCATTTGTAAGTTGTCTGACGTGGGTGATGGGAACAAACTCGGGTGTTCTTCATGAGCAGCAAGTGGTCTTATTGGCTGAGCCATTTATCTATCCCAGATGGGATGGTTTTACATAGAGCCAAACAAATAAATGAATTTAAAATTTGAAGTTTGTTGGATTTGCTTACAGTGTTCTTCACACCAGATCACATGATCTGTACATATGGTGCTAACAGTCCCAAAGTTAAGAACATTGCAATCAGGTACTGGTGATCAGCTGTAGGTACTACTTCTGTGGCTGTAGGTGATAGGGCAAGGCGAGGTACTACTTAGAGAAAGAGAGAGAGAGAGAGAGAGAGAGAGAGAGAGAGAGAGAGAGAGAGAATTACTTAAAACCACATTTTTTTCAGTAGATTAAAAAAATGTGCTTCTCATCTCATTATTGTGTATAAAAAAAGACACAAGAGAATTTGTTTAGGAACATTCAAAAATTTTAGATGCAATGTTTGTAATAGTTTTATTCATAACTGACCAAACTCAGTCAAATGTCCTTTCAAAAGGAGAAGAAATAAACAAAATGGTTGATCCATGGAATCAACTCTCTTCTCACTCAACCCAAAAAAGAAAGTGATGAAGTGATGGTTTTGCAGAAGATGGTAAATAACCTCCAAAACTAAATTTAATATCAAATGCAATGTACTGAAGAAGCATGATGTCTACAGGGCAGACTCTGTATGATTCCATTTATACAACATTCTAGAAAGGACCATACTTTGGATACAGAACACATTGGTGAGCAGGAGGCTGAGCTGTCTGCACTAGCAGGGCAGAACTTCCTGGAGGAATAATGAAAATTATCTGTATCATGATTGTTTTGCTGCTTACAGTAATCTATACAAGTATTTCAAGTCATAAAAATCCAGAAACAACTCATTTAACCACAAGTAAATTTGAAAAATAACATTTAAAACAAACTTGTCTATAGTCTCAGAAGTTGCATGCCTTTATTATTAAGATAATTACACGAGAGGACATTAATCAGAATTTACCACATAGCATGCTTTATATTTATGTTTTATCATATTCAACTACTCTAAATATTAAAAAAGAAAAATCAGGATGATAATTTGCTTGTGATTGTGAGTTATAGCTGGCCTTTTTCTCATATAGGTAATTCAAAACAAACCTCTAACTTATTAAAAAAAACCCAAATTGTTATTTTCTCTACTCAAAGACACAGCATACATTTTTCCCCTGTAGTTTTCATGTGTGTGCCTGACAATTTGTTTGGAAGCCACAGTTAGATGTTGGATGTCTTGACTCTGGGATGACTCACCTCAGGGCTCCGAGAGCTGCTGTAATAACATCAGGTACAGTGGCTCTCTTGTACAAGCCCATAGCTTAGGTCTGAGCTGAGCTCATCTTGTTCATTCTCAAATACGTTCTTGGTGTGAGCATCTGCATAAGGCCAATTACCCCAGAAATGGAGGAATGGATTTTACTAGCTGCTCAAGGAAGTCAGCCAAAATTCTTAATTCTCTTATCCATTTTTATTAATGATAGTGACACTAATTGTCCTGCTCATATTTAAGATATGTAGGAGCTAGTAAATGACTCAATATATGCATATAACAAATATTTATAAAATGTCAGAATGCAATACACTCCAGAAAAATAACATAAATGAATATGATCACAGAAAGCATTCCGAAGGGGAAAAAAATGGTCCAGAAGAAACTTCAAAGGAGTAGCACATACATAAACAAAAGCAGGAGAAGACAGCAGTTTAGGTAAAAATACTGAAAGCCAGGGAACTTTTCACAGGCATTAAATGTCAGTCAAGACACTCTAACTAGCATTCTGACTGTAATGGATTGTAATAAAGGGAAGATTCTAGGCGGATAAGTGATGTGAGTCACAGGGATACAGATTAATCTGTTAGATATGTAAAACACCATCATCACCACAGCAACAATGGCTGAGAAGTCCATTTCATTGAAATTCCAACTGGAATCTGAGAGAGAACAGAAGTCCATGGTGGAAACACCTGGCTTTCATGTATTTTTTATTAATTATTTTTTTCATTTATTTTACATTCTGACCACAGTTCCCTTCCCTATTTTCCCCTTCCCTTCCTTCCCATTTCCCTCATCCACTCCTCCTCTGTCTCCATTCAGAAAGGGGCAGGCCTCTAATGGGCATCAATAAAGCATGGCATATCAAGTTGAGTAAGAAACAAGCTCTCTGTATCAAGGCTGGGTGAGGCAACCCAGCATGAGAAATATGTTCCCAAAAGCCAGCTCAAGCACAAAGGACAATTCCTGATCCTAATGTTAGGAGTCCCACATACAGACCAAGCTACACAACTGTCACACACATGCAGAGGGCCTAGGTCAGTTCTCATGTAGGCTCTCTAGCTATAGATAAAGGAATCTACAAAGTAGACCCCAGCTAAGACCCTAGCAATAGTGGAGAGGGTGCCCTTCTCTCATAATCAGGTTTGTGACTACCCTAATTATCATCAGAGTGCCTTTATTCTGTAACTAATAGAAGAAGATACAGAGATCCACAGCCTTCAGATATTTTTAACATTTATAATATTAAAAGTAATCCCAATATACTCACTTTTCCATCAGCAAATACTTCTTTGTACTAGATAGTTCCATAACCTGGGGATATATCACTCAAATATATTTACCTAAACAGAATACTGTTTCTCAGAAACTCAATTTCTAGTAGGGAACCTAGCCCACATACTATAGACAAACAAGAGCAATGTATGCAAAGTACAATGGACAGGGCCATGAAGAAAACCAAAGTAAGGAGGGTAGACGACAGAACCATGAGCAGCAGGGTGTCAGGAGTGGGTATCACAGACTGAGTTGTCCTAACTGGACTCTCTGAAGATAAAACTTTTGAAGGGAGACTTGCTAAGTGAATCATGTGGACTTAAGGAAAATCTTCATATAAAATGCTAATTACAAGCAAAATTTCTTTAGATTAAGTGAGGTATGGTAAGGAAAAAGATCCTGGCCCTTGTGATTCACCAAAGAACTTTATGGCTAAAAATAGTAACAAGAATTGTCATGACCCATACCGTGGTGACAGATGTTGAAGGGCCAGGTGGAACATCAACACCGCTAGCCTCTACCGATCACCATTTAATAAATAGTATCTCAGGAAGACATAAAATTTGGATTCATTAGTGCATAGGAAGGACTCAAGAGGATCCCATACAGACACACTAGATTTCTTTAATTTCTCAGCTCCCCAGGGACGCTACTTCTAAACTAAAATGATCCTAAGACTGACACCTGTTTCAAAGACTCATGGTCCCATACGATCAACATGATGTCAGTAGTGATTAAAGAAGCAGAGTATCCAATTATTTGCTTTTCTTCCTTTTTTTGTCTTTTTAAGCTTCTATTTTAATTTAAATCTTATAAAAATCTCTTTATGCAGAGCTTTGTCTCACAGACCTAGCTTTGACAATTATTTAATAATAGCAGTATCTGGGTTTATCAAGTACATGCTAATGTTTATCATTTCATGGTTTTTTGGTTTGTTATTTTGGAGAAGATCGGTACATTACAAATGATTTTTGTCTGATAAAAATATAAAAAAAATATCTGTGAACATTATCTCAACGATTATGTCTTTCTTTCTCTATCTCCACTAACAATTGCTTCTCTGGATATCTCTACATGATATTTTAAATCAAAGATTTTCTAGACTGCCATTGCTATTGTCTTGGTTTCTTCCCTAATGAATTAAACTACTTATAGTCAAGTGTTCATTATATATTTCCATCCGAGACACATTAGATATATTTGAAGAGAGACATTTTCAAATGCCTTCTAAAGGGTTACTGGATCATTTTACAGTTTACCTATGCCTTCTATGAGTGCTTTCAGTTTCTGGAATGTCAACAGGTCTTGTTTCCATTTTCCATGTAGAAAGGATGAGGGAAACAGGACCCAAATTTGGGTCCACGATATTCAACAGCCCAACTGTCTCATGAATTTCTAATGAGTGCAAGTCACAAAGAAGAAAGAAAAAGAGAAAAAGGGAGAAAAGGGGAAAAAGAAGGAGATGTGACATAAATGTCAGCCCCTACAGGAAAATATACATTGAGGGTATTTTTCATTAGTACCCCTTGAACCCTAATTTTTGAAGGAGGTATTACTTATACTTGATGGTTTGGCCAAGTCAACGTCTTCTCTAAACTGTGATTGCTTCTTATTCACGAAAGGGGCCATTCCAGTCACAAAGGAGAAGGGCTGCTTTTTCAGAAAACACAGATTTAATAGAACACAGGCCTGAAATTACCTGGAGGGGAGGAAACAGTGAAAACAAAGCGCCAGTTGGACCCAGAGATCAAGACGGCCAATCTGGAGAAGCTCACATAGCCATCCTGTGTTTCTGCCTGGGTGCACCCTATAAACAAATAAAAAACTGAGGTGACAGTTACCAAAACGAGGACAATATCTTTAAGTCTTTTCTTGAGTCAGGGAATTGAATAATAAAGAAAAAATATTTCAAAAGTATTTGAAAAGATCATACTATCTATCCATTTCTTCTTAGACAAACACTGGAACCAAATAATTCAAAACAAAATTTATTGAAACCATAATATTCAAAACACTGTTCTTTAAAAATAGCTGTGTACAGTCTATATAAAAACACTATGCAATATGTTATAATAAGCATTCTTAAGTTAATTACATAATTTATGGTAAAATCGTAGCCCCAAATATACCTTATTATAAGTTTATATTCCTAACTACAACTATGCATTTGACTACTTTCTTGATACATTTCTATCATGTGGTTGGGTTTATACGTTAGTGGTAGACTGCCTGTCTAGCATATGAAACATGATGAATTCAAACTGTAGAATCATCAAGAAATAAATTCTGTTATTTGTTTATGGCAGTGGTTCTCAACATGCGAGTTGTGACCCACACAAAGGTCACATATCAGATATCCTGCATATCAGCTATTTATATTATGATTCATAACAGTAGCAAAATAATGGTTAAGAAGTAGCAAAGAAATAATTTTGTGTTTGGAGGTCACCAGAACATGAAGAACTGTATTAAAAGGTTGCAGCATTAGGAAAGTTGAGAACCACTAGTTCATGGGTTCTATCTCTCTATTTAGGGAATCTGCATTAATGCAATTGTAGGGTTAAGCTAGTACATCAAGATGACAACAGCTTGTTATCAAATCATGAATGGAAGAGTACACTGCTTTAGCAAGATGTATTGCATGGGACTTGCTTTCTCTGAATTAAAAGAAAAGGTTTAAAAGAAGAGATGCAAAGCTTATGGTTTCTAATAAAGTATTCATACATGAAGTTAAAGTGGGCAACGTAACTCCAGCTCACATCCCTATACCATAAACTGCCTTACGTCTACTACACCTAAATTACTTTTCAAGTGAATAGCTGTTACACGTCTCACTGAGAATGCCACCATGGTGGACAAAGAGTTAAAAGAGTGATCTTAAAGTTTCTGAATTTGTTTGTGATGTCTAAGGCTGAAAAGAATCATAAAGATTTAGTATATCTTTATGTTAGTGTTACCATTTTTCAATTCAATTGCTCAGTCCTTTTTATGAAAACAATGTCTTTCCTCATCAGTTTTGCAGAGCTAACTAAAAGTTTCTTTACACAAACCATATTTTCTTTCATCGCTACAGAGTCCCAAAATAAATAAAATGCCTAGAAAAATGAAAATAAATAAGCCAAGACTCAAATAAATGATAGGCGCCTAAGATAAATGTACTTCATACTCTTTAAAACCTATATGCATCAAAATTATGGTCAATAAACTCTTGCAAACAATGAGCTGCCGAGTACAGATGTTCAACATGAAATCGTTTGCTGCAGTTTTTCCTTTGACAAACGTCCTTATTGTTCCCATCTTTGGAAGAATGCAAATCAGCATTTAATCGAAATGTGTCCGTCGAGCACTGTGGGTTTGCCTCGTAGAACAGCCGCCAAACTGCCTAATGGAAAGTGCTTTAGCTCCAAATGGGTTTGCTTTTGCGTTAAATACCAGCTTGCCTTACAGATCTCCACGAAGATTCATATATATATATATATATATATATATATATATATATATATATATATGATATTTTCAGATTTGAAGCATATGTGCCCCAAAGTGGAAACACTTGCTGCCAAGTACAGTACATTACTCCAGGGTCCATCATAGCTTTGAAATGGCTATTATAAAATATACAAGTGTGTTGACAGGCCCCCTGATCAAGCTGGTATTAACAAGGTACTGACTGAGGGACCTCGGGATGAAGTACGGAGGCAGGCTGAAAAGAGCACTGAAATTGGGTTATATAGCTTCCGAGAAATCACACCTAGGTTTGTTTCTGCAGAGTATATGGTTTCTAAAATCCTTTCATACCCAAGCATCTTTCATCACCAACTCACTACTTGTAATATATGCTAGCCAACTGATATGTCAATAATACTGGGAAAATATCTTTAAATGTGTAGATTATTTTTCTGCAATTGTGATTCATTTGAGTTTCAGAGGATCCAGGGAGACCCATTAAATTGATTGCCTTTGTATATGAAACCACTGTTCTGCATTGATGACATATTTTTCATTGAGTAGGGACAAGAACAGAAATCAAAGACCATGAAATGCAGAATAAAAGACTTAGGATTACACAGAGAGAATATTTCGATGGGTTGCTGTTTTTTCCTCTGAGTAAGTTAGTAAATCCATTCAAAATTGTTTAACTTCCATTCTTTATGAAGTTAAGGAGAAATATTTCAATAATAGGAAATAAAGGTCTGTGAGCATTATAAAAACACAAAAGTATATAATTTTCATCTTGTTTCATCACACATAAAAAAATGAATATTTCTATCAACTTTCTATTGGATATCCTGAAACAGGCCATAGTAGTAATATCAATCCAAGTAGACTAGTTGGATTGACATGTCTTATTATTTAGTAAAACAAAACAACAAACTTATTCCTGCTTCATTTACATTTCATAACCACAATATTATTTTAAGATAGTTAGTGAAGTCATCCTTAGGATAAATGAAAGTACATAAAAGAAGGGTGATTCAGAAGAATTTTTAGAAAAGCACAAAGCGTAGAGTCTAAAGAATGGATAGTACTGGAAAACTTGTCGAGTATGACCAAGATAGTGAGTAAACACAAGATACAAAGTATAAGTGGAGTATTGCCTTTGTATATGAACCCACTGTTCTGCATTGATGACATTTTTCATTGAGTATGAAAAGGGAATGAAGCATTAGTAAGAGAACAACAAATGAATACAGAATGAAATATAAGTGAAAACTAGATATGAGTAATTTCTAGAGGATGTAGAGGCAGATAAGTTCCACCAATCATGTACTATGTGTGGTTATCTTTTGTAGATGATACTAAATATGAAAAAAAGCCTGGATATCTTTATTTCTGATTAGAAACTGATTTTGCTGTATACCTTAAGTACTACCTATACTGAAATACCAACAATAACATGGCATTGAGCAATGGACAATACAGCAGCATCCAAACAGGAATTAGCACAACTCTGCCTTAATACAGGCTTGAATGTTTTAATTTTGCATTTCCTAGCCCTGAATTGCTTATTAACTTGATTCCTCCAATACGTGGTTTGTTCTAGAAAAATGGCACAAGGCATCTTTGAACTTTTTCCTGATATTTTAAATCTTAGTTTCAGACTGTATTATTTAGATAAAAAATGACCCAGAGCAAAATCTGTGATGTCAATATGCATGTCAACTCTATCAAAGAGAAAAGGGTGAGAGGAAACTGTACATCTAACCTGTCTATGAGTAGATTTTCACCAAATGCATGTGTATATGAGCAGTTATGACAATGTACAACATAGCACTTTATGGGATCATTGAGAATTAGCCATCAGGGAAGAATTTCCTGATTGTTTTAAGATTTATTTCTCTATTTCACCCAATCAAACTATGTAGTGTAGCTGTAAGATCTTAATATTTGCTTATGTTGAGTAATGAAGAGCATTAACAACTGCCTGTGCTCTTTTGGAAACCTCTGCTGCACAGAAACTGTTATCAATGGTATGCAATCCTAGACACTCATGCTACACTATTTACCTTCCAAACAAGATGCAGTTACCGCTGCAATAGTGGCATGACTATAAAAAGGATAACCAACCACTTTATAAATGGATTTTAGATC
Organism: Microtus pennsylvanicus; assembly: GCF_037038515.1. Classification (NCBI taxonomy): domain Eukaryota; kingdom Metazoa; phylum Chordata; class Mammalia; order Rodentia; family Cricetidae; genus Microtus; species Microtus pennsylvanicus. The sequence continues at coordinate 46,926,851 of NC_134585.1, read as the reverse complement.
TGTTACACATGTGGGAATTTATGCCTGGTCTAAACCTGATCAAAAGCCTATGGTCATGAAGGTCATAGGCACTATGGGGAAACTTACTATTGCTCTTTGCTAAAAGTTTGTGTTATCAAACAGCCTTATAAATATTTCTAATTATACTCATAGATTGAGCTGTTCTTATCTTTGTTCAGAGAAGCTTTCTTTTTTCAATGAGCAGGACTAAATGAAGATTCTTAAGTAAGCAGAGTAGTGAGAATTAGTGACCATAAGTACTCATCCCCCAGTGAGACATCTGCATTAAATCCTCACCAAGGCTAAGGGAACGTTATGAAAGAGGTAGCAAAAGAAGGTCATAACTGGAAGATGGAGAGGAATATTGGAAATGCTCTCTTCCTGATATGACCTAGAACCACATTCATGAATTCACAGATGCCTGCACAAGACCAAGCAGCTTGGATGGGTAAGGGGCTCACAAGTACCTTCCTTTGGCTGAGGAGTTGTTGGTAGTTGATCACTACTAGAGGAGGCCCTGTGATTTTTCTTTGGAGGTGTGGTCACTTGTAATGTCCTATGGAAGACCACATACTCACACACATAAAGGTAGAATGATCTAGATGCAGTGGGATAGAAAATAAAGAGGACATGGGGATGTTTATTGGGATCCTCCGAATGGAAGTTGGAATGGAGAATATAGTAGGTAGAAGTGATCATAGCACACTGTATACATATAAGGAATTTTCAAAGAAGAAGCTTAAAAAATAAGAATAAAGACGTTTTAAAGTGTAAATACACCATAGTAACTTAAAATTGACTACAATTCATTGCTACAGAAAATCATGTCATATATGTTTACTCTCCTTGGTTCATGAACAAATGCAAAATTTGGGGAGTTCCTGAAGAATACATAATCTCAGTTCTCTTTTTCCAACAACAAAACTCTTCATATTAAATAAAATATCTATATACATATATAATATAGATATACATTAAAATTAAAATATAATTAAGCCCCAAGGACATTAGATGGAGCTAGCATTGCTGACAGGATGGAACAAGACAGTAAGAGTGGGCATGAAAACAACAGAGACAAAACTTCACTATGAAGATTTGCCCTGGGTCAGATGTCTTTATTCTTCCTGCCATTGAGAGTATGTATTTCAGTTTCCCTAATGGGAGCCATGGGTACCAGGCAAATGAATCCCTGGGCAAATCTGTTACCCTTTATCAAAAAGTATGTGTCAGAGGAGCACCGAGTACTGTAGTGAACCTCGAACTTAGACACAGCCAAAAAGTGAGGCTGTAAATATTTATTGCTAGGTTAGTCTTCCTTTTCAGACACATTTGGCACTGTTGACAGAGATGGAAAAGAGCTCAGAGAACTCTTTGAGTATGCTATGTTTGCTATGAATTTCGAATGGGGCTGTAATTTGGATAGTGTTAGAGAATGTTCCCTGAGTGTTCATGTGCTGAAACTTAACATCCCTTAACATTACTTGGGGGTGGTAACTATGGGATCGCTGTGCATATTCTGTCAAGTTTTCCTAATTGTAATAGTTTTAACATAGAAAATTATATGAAACACATATTCAATAGAAGTTGAGGAAGGAAATGAGATTTAAAATTGATGAGTTCATCAAAAGACAAACATACATAAATATATATGTGTATATACATTTCATCTTCCTTGCACGCAAAACCCTGTGGCACTCTGTAAACAAAATGATCACCAGGCCCTTAAGATTCTGTAGTGATGAACCAAATAACCTCCTTTACTCTATAGAATAGCTAGTTTCAGGGCTTTTGTTATAAGCAAACAATGAAGACAATATGAATCTTCATTCCTCAAAGTCGTAACAAAGACTTGAAAGTTGCTGGAACCTACCTTTTAGCATTGAATCTGAAGCCCCTTCCAGGGAAGCTGAAATAATCCAAGGCTCTGAAGGGAGACCCAAAGACTCCACTCTTTGGTTCTGGCAATAAAACAAGAAGGAGGAAAAAAAGGTGGACTTAGAATATCATTTTCTGAAGTTCTTTTTAAAAAAAGGGGAGTGTTCAAACATAAATGTCACAAAGCACACATATACTTTGGGGAAGGAATAAAATGCTAAATATGCTCCTTCTCATGTTCACATCAAAATTAACTTATTGAAAATAGACCATGGAGACTATGCTGTGTAAATTTAAAGCAGTGCAGGGAAGAGGACAAGGACATCACAGGTATCCTAAGGAGGCTGGTAAGAAGAAAATGTAGGAGAAGATGGCAGGCTAGGGAGATCCCTCGTGGCAGAGCAATTGCCTTGCTTAGGCACATCTCTGGGCTCAACCTTCCATACACTCAGAATGAAATAAAATAAAATAGAATAGAACCAAGGCTATGGAGTCTAAAAGTGAGAGTTCAGGAAACACAGGAATGACTGACTTCAAGAATGAGCATTGGGGAGGAAAAGCATCACAGGTATGTGTTTGCTTCTGATAAATCTTGAACCTTCATAGTAAATGTGAGAAAACACTGTGTGATGTGCAAAAGATGACCAACATCAAGCTTGCATCTGCACAGCACCTTCATCCCTATGTTCTAGTCTTTTTGCCAGAGAAGAATGGTGCCTTATGCAGTCGTCATCAGAGAGGCTTCCTCTGGCAGCAGATGGGAGAGGGTGGAGAGATGCACAGCCAAATATTATATATATATAGAGAGAGTCTATGTTGGAGGTCTTATCAGGTCCCTCCCCTTGAAGATTCGGGAACTCCATAGATGATGGGAGGAAAGACTGTAGGAATCAGATAGCATGGAAAACACTAGAAGAACAAAGACCGACAAATCAACAAGGCAGAGCTCACATGGCCTCACAGAGACTGAAACAGCAAGCAAGGGGCCTGCACTGGTCTGCACCATGTCTTCTGCGTTTATGTTAAGATTGTTAACTTGGTGATTTTGTGGGACCCCTAACAGTCCCACAAATCTTTAATCCTTTGCGTGCTCTGGAGGCCCCTCCCCACATTGGGTTGCCTTGTCCAGTCTCAATATGGGACTTTTCCATGTTTTATTGTATCCTGTTTTGTCCTATTTGGCTGTTGTCTCTTGGAGGTCTTTTCTTTAGAGGGAACAGAGTGGGAGTGGGTTTGGGGGAGAGGGCAGATAGTAGGAAGATGGGGAAGTGGAGGGAGGGGAAGCTGGAGACAGTATGCATGGTATAAGACAAGAATCTATTTTCAATTAAAATAAAAAGAATGACCAAAGTAGTGAGAATTTCTACACTTTGCCAATTTCTCACGGCAGTCGCTCTGTAAATGAAGATGAGGGATGTTTGAATATAAAGTATGTGCTGTGGAAAGACGGTCAGATCTGAGATGTTACCTTCTCATCCAGGAAGATGAGCTGTGGCTGAACCGGCAAATCTACTCCCACTTCCCCATCTGAAGGCTGCACCAGAATGGAAAGTATAGAGGGCCGGGTATATATGCGGTTCCCAGTTCTTAAGTGACTTGCATTTCTAGAAAATACAAGGATGAAAGGAATCAATCAATACACTCATAGGATTACAAAGATAGCTTCAGTAGCTATTTTCCATAGACGAGTTTGACTGGTGAGAATATTTGCAGTTGCCTGTATTTTTACAAACACATAAATATGCCACGTAGTGAATAATTCCATTTTTATACATAAATTATGTATCTGATATTTTATGGATTATCCATGCTTTAAAATGTGGGTAAAGCAATGGGAAAGTAAAATTTATTAACTTACAATTTTCATCAATATATATTAAGTTAGGCTCCCAAAAAAACTCAGTAAAAAATATGATGACCCTGAAATCTTTATAAGGCAAGGGCATGTATGTTTGGTCATAAGTGGCTGAACCAGCTTTCCTGGAATATCCCCTGATTTGTACTGTGCTGCAATGTCTGTGACCCAAATACTTTCCCACCATGGCTGAATCCAAAATACCAAGATGCCACGAACAAAGCCGGGTGGTGGTGGCGGATGCCTTTAATCCCAGCACTCGGGAGGCAGAGGCAGGCGGATCTCTGTGAGTTCGAGGCCAGCCTGGTCTACAAGAGCTAGTTCCAGGACAGGAACCAAAAAGCTACAGAGAAACCCTGTCTCGAAAATCAAAAAAATAAATAAATAAATAAATAAAAGGAAAGAAAGAAAGGAAGGAAGGAAGGAAGGAAGGAAGAAAGAAAGAAAGAAAGAAAGAAAGAAAGAAAGAAAGAAAGAAAAAACAAGATGCCACAAACAAACCTGGGAAGAGATGGCCCCAACATCAGAACACTGACATTTTTCATTTATACTCTCCAAGGGTACTTTCACTAACTAGGTCCCATACCTACACATTAATTCTAGATTTTAGAGTCATATAGTCCAATAATGATGATAGTATGTGCTAAGTGACAGTGTACCATATACTATCAGCTTTTCCTGTACAAACTCATTATGTCTTTAAAAAGACGTTGTCAGTTAGATGCTTTTAGTAGGGTTTGAGGAGTGAGGGGCTAAAAAAGAATGACGTAGCACAAGACTTGTAAATCATAACTATTTTTGCCGCTTATCTATACCACCAGTGAAGTATACTGCATCTCACCTTGCCCAAACATGCTAATCACCGATGAGACGTAGCATAAAATAACCACATAACTTATGATACCTGGAAGCAACTTTGTTTCAGTGTCTGGTGTGCTGACAGGTGGAGCTTATGAGAACATGGAAAACTTATTATTTCTTTTAACTTATGGATTCCTCATTGTAGACATGCATCATCTATTTCCCAAGCAAATGGAGATCTATAGATCAAATACTATACATTCTGCTCCAACATACAGTGTCATCTGATGAGCGGCATGTAGAACAGTTAGCTCTGGCCTAATAAAGTTTTTATTGTATTTTAAGCCATAGCCCCAATTAAATATTTGTGAGCGATTTATGCAATTTTTTGTCTTTTACTCTTCCCTCGTGAGGGTAAGAAAGGATAAAGTATTGTTTACTTCTCAGAGGCCATGGATGGCAGTTCGAGGAGGACATTAGTCCTGAAATCTTGAATAACAGAGGAATGATTACAATGGGTAAAACCATCTTAAGTTTCTATAGGAAGCAATTTCCTGTGCCCTCTGAACCACAGAAAGGTACAGAAGCATGTGGTCCTAGGAACTTGGTTTTTCCACTTAGCTAAGGTCTTGGCTACTGAAACCTCTCTCTAGAAGATCTGTGTCTGACCCTAGTGTATTCGTTTGATTAGTCTGAATAGCTAAGGTTCCTTCCTTTGGTTTTTTTTTTTTTTTTGGTTTTGTTTTTTTAAAGAAACAGTGTATATTAGTGTTGGGTATTTTTTTAACTATATACTTTTGCTGGGTACAGCTCTTGGAAACATTTAACATTGTTGCTAGATCTCTAATAACCTCATCCTTAAATGCTTCCTGATAAGAAATGGGTACAGACAAACATACTGGGTTAAGGAAACTGAGAAACCCATTAAAGATTCTGACACAAGTAAATTGGTATCTGGAGACCCGAGGTTGGTCTGAAGGCTTCAGAAAGGCCTGTCCCTGACACACTTTAAAGTTTATTGTGAGCAAACACCTCTTATTAAATGTAAACAGCATCTCACTGGAGGTCAGAGACTCGCCGCTGCAGCATATCCCAAGGTAATACCACTTTAAGCTCCACATAAACTCTTAAGCAGTTTCTATCCTAAAACCTGACCGTAGGTGGTACAGTTTTTTACGATATGTTATAATAGTGCAATAAATCTGTTAGCTTAAAATCGAATCTCCGTGGCCTTTTAGAGAAATCATCATTAAATGCAGGGTCCTGTTAATGATGCCATTGAAGTGAAATTGTTTAATCTGCTAAGGGGGTGAAAGGTCACCAAATGAATTTTTTATAATACATCAACTTGACACGCAATAGGGAAAACTGTAATAGATAAAAGCAAAGGAAAAGGGCACTGTCTTCTTCTGATAGGTCAATAGCAGCCAAGAGAGTCACTCATCCACTTTCCTTTCATGACGGGGCTCCTTTTGCATTTAATATGGACACCCAATTAATACCTCAGTACCACAGACAACCTCATTTTAGGTGACTTATAGCAATTTCTCCCCCTTCCCTGAAATGAACGTGATCACAATATATCATAGCATTGTGCGAATTAACGTTAATTGATTCAAGTTACCAAGCAATGATGGGCCGCTTATATAATCTAGGCGTTATTGGGTGCTAGAAGGGATGAAGGGAAGATTAGATTCCAGTGTCCGTTGCTGTGACGACGGGAGTCACCTGACACCTTGTTAGACAGTTGTAAGGTTCTATTGCTGGCCCCAGTGGGGTCGTCAGTAAACTGGAGTGATGTCCAAACATCATTACACGCTGCTCCAATATTAAAGCAAAGGGATTAACAACTTATTGCAAGCAACCTGGATTTGTCATTGTGCTGTCGTTATCCAATTTCCAACCGCTAATGTGACTGTAGCCTGCAGGCAGAAGGACCTACAGCCAAACTTTAAAAAATGGGGGAGGAACGTTCCCTCCATCTCCTCCAGTTTCAACTGCTATTTAGGAGCTGGCAATACCCAGTCAAGTATGTGAAACATATTTTTCCTTGTGATGCTTAAGTGCTGGCTGAAGGAGGAAGAGCGTGACAATGCAGAAACTTCCTAGCCCAGAGACCACCACCACCACCACCGTTCTACCCAACACGTGCTTCTAAATCTGGCACACATGGCATGTTTACATCCTGGAAGATGAGACAATGGCAAACATAGAAAATAGAAATGAGCAAATCCTAGTGGAGCACACGGTTTTTTTAACAGGACCGCCTGTGGTGGCTGAGGGTGGCGCAGGGGGTTTTGGGTACTTCACCCATCCAAGGTCGTTAACTGGGTTTCCACTAAACAAAACAAAAAGAAATCCCCCTGTTTTCATTAGCTTTCCAAGTTATGCAGAAGAATGAAAATAAGAAGATTCTATACAAATGTTCAAATTTTTCTGTTTACATGGAGGTATTTTAGTGGTAAAGGGGAAACAACCTGGTCAGTTGTCCTCATCAACTTAGACCATGAAACCCAATACAGACAAATTCAACAGAACCGCCATACATGGAAAGCCCATGCGTGCATCAGCATTGCCAGGACATAAATTTCAACTTCACTAATAGTAGCTGTAAAAGTTTGGCTAGAAGGAAACAAAAACCTCTCAACACCTTCTTAGCAGAAGAGATTAATACAAAGTGGTGAAAATTGTGGGCATGGAGATCTTTGTGTTCACAGGTAGGCACTAGGGGAACCTGGAGTATTAATCACACAGGGCTGTTCCTTCAAGGGAAGGGATGCTTTGCCTGTTATCTACCCAGAAGGCCGGGAAATGTATGTACTTTGCTCTATCTGTGGGGATAGAGACTCTCCTAGTGTCAGATTGTCCCCAGACCCTTACTGTAAATTTGTTTTCCTCCATAGTAAGTCTATACAACCTGTCTTTATGGGCTTCACAAAGAGGTTTCATGTATTTACTTCTGATCCATCTTCAGCTTACTTTGTTCCTCAAAAAGATATAGGCATACCTAGTTGTGCACGTGGGTTTGTGTTAATTATCACCAGAGTAAGTTTTCACCAAATTGGTTTAATTATCTACTTCAAATTCTCTAGGTTTTCAATAGTGATATAATAAAATATTTTAATATTCATATATATATATATATATATATATATATTGTTTACACTGGTGTAATATGTTGGCCATGATAGCTGTTCAGATAATATTTGGGAATAAAAATTGCTGAAATATGAATTTTCATTAGGTATCTTATTTATCTATACACTCACTATATGTTTCTGCACATTTTAATGCACCTTTAAAATAGTTTGGACTAATTTTTGGAACAGGAATCTATTGTGCATGAGGACAGAAACCTGAAAGATGCAGGGATGTTATAGCATTAACAGAGAGAGATAACAACTTATTCCCAAGGAAAAGCACAGAATAGCATACAAGCTCCAAAACAGCAATCAAGGATGCATTGCTCTCAAACCATTTAGTATAAAAAGAGTAGACCTTAAAGCCATTAGTGCAGACATAGGTCTCTGAAATGCATGGTAATCCCACTGATGACCATGGTGAATCATCAATAACAGTGAGACTGTGAGTTGGGAATGAATTGTGAATGTCCTGCTATGTCCTATTTAATAAGGCTATGTATTCAACTTTAACTGAAATTTTGTATTTCTTTCCTTTCTTTGTAGTCCAGGATGATCTCATATTCATTAAGTACACAAGCATCACCATGAACTTCTGATCTTCACCCTACTCCACACAAGTGATTTTACTGTAACTGTGTGTTCGTATGCAGAGTGAGGTGGCAACGGGCATCAAACTCAAAGATTAAAGCACAGTAAGCAAACACTCAACCAACTGAACTGTAGTGTCTGACCATTGGTGCTATGGATCTGAACTCTGGTCTCCATGCTTACAGGGTAAGTCATTTACTCACTGAGCCATCCCCATAGTTCCTTAAGTCAGCTTTGGTATTTTGACACCTAAACTTCTGTAAGGGAGATAACCAGAACCAATTTTATTATTTACTGATACTGTATGTATGTATGTATGTATGTGTGTGTGTGTTTGTATGTGTGTATGTACCAGATTATATATGCCCTGGCTCAAAACATGAAGTAGTGGGCAATCTAGGAAGACATCTCAGTCTGATATCAATATGCACAGGTACCTATGAGTCTGTGCATTCATAGTCTAGTATGAGAATGAGTGAGTAAAGAGACTGGAGAGAAAAGAGAAAGAAATGCCAGGCCTTCAGGAGTGAAGATCAAGCTTCCAGAGAAAGGACGGCAGGCAGCAGTACATGTTCTGTTGGGACTTCTGAATACAACACATGGAAACAAGATCCCAGCAGCGAACTTCTACCTTAAAGAGGGAATGTGGAATATGTGTTCCTCTCATCCCACCAAAATCTCCACTGAAACTACCTAAAGCATAAAACTGGGTAAGGCAGTGTGGAAAAAAAGAAAGGAATAAAGAAAAGAGGCAAATGGACAGCAAAATGACTGCATATGTCAACAATAGTTTGAGAAATGAACAGCAAGTTCGTGCAACTGTCCTAAGCAGGCAGAGGAAGTTAAAATCCAAATTTCCTGACAGGAGTTAAGGGAGAAATTGACTGCATACCCAAAAAGTAGACAGCAACTTCATTTCACCTCACAGTCTAAAGTGCTAGTTTCTTGAAAATAAGTAGTGATCGTCTGGTAATATATGTTTCCAAGATAGCTTCATTTGTTGAAATTCCCGCAACCCCTGTATATACCAGAAGGGAACTTCCAAAGGACTTCGTTCGTGGTTCTCCACTGAAAGGAGCTCATGCACAGACTCATCTCTGGTGTCTCAAGGTCAATTTATTAGTGTGTCAATGACTCTCGGAGTTCAGTAAAGATCTTAATTGATATTGGTAAGAGCTGAAAGACACCAAGCTGGCCTTGGGGCCTGTGTCTGGATGGCTCCAAGGCTTTTTAACATACTGTGCAATGTTCAGTGACAAAGGGAATATTGGTAGGATTTGTCAGTTCTATGCATGCTGATTCTCACTCAGCAGACATTTCCATCAGGTACGGTTTTCTTTATTTTCCCATGATTTATAGTTTTTGCCATACATTTGGAAAATCTCTCTTAAGATACCAGGTAAACAAAGATGGGGAAACATAACCAATTTCAGTGGAAAGTCCAAACCGTATTATTCATGCTTCATGGTTTTTTATTAGATCAGAAAACTCTGAGTCAGGAGTGAAGATGACATGTTATGTCTGATGGTGAGTGGTAGAAGTGACCTTTGTGCTGAAGCCATCTCGTGTCTACAGGATAGGATGATTTGCCCCACAAACATGTGCTACATTCTCTATTTGCTCCCCGTTCACTCTGCAGGGGTCCCCTGATGGACCTTCACTAGTTCTACTCATTGCCTTCTCGTATACTAAAAGATGAGTACACATTGCAACATTCAATATTTTGGAACAGTGAACAAAATAAAGCAACAGGTTAAGCTTTGATCTCTAGGTATACATATAAGTTTATAAGAACTCAGTGAAGCCTAAATGAAACTACATTAAGAGAAAAAAATGAAGCAAAACCAAAACACACTGGCGCCGTTGATACCCATATGACCATACAGAATGTAGGAGTAACACTAGGCAGCGTGGCAGACAGATAAGATAAGTGGTTAAAAGCACGTATTGCTCTTGAAGAGGACCCGGGTTTGGGTTCTTGTACCTCCCTGGTGACTCACAACCACATGAAACCCTAGTTCCAGAGGATCTAATTCCCTCTTCTTACTTCGACAAGTACCTGACATACATGTGGTATACATACATACATACAGGAAAGCACTTGTACCCATAAAATAACACAATCTAAAAATAATAGTATCAGTAATTGGTTAAAATTTTGTGCTTGGCAAAAATACTGTTCTATATTACAAAAAAACCAAGAATAATTATGGTGTTGTTTTTGTCTATCAACAGAAAGAATACATGTGCTCTCATTGTTATAGTGGAAACTGTAATACAAACTATTAACTAATGAGCTTCCATATGGATAGTTACTCTACATAAAATTTTAAGTACCCTCTCTCAGAAATGAACCTTCTTCTGGTTAGCCAATATATGTGATAAGTTCTTGAAATCATATGCAAACCAGCAACAAAAATGTACTGAGCATGTTATATTTTTGCCAGAGCAGAATGGGAGGGGTTAGAGGGAGACTAGGTGGGAAGGGCTAGAAGAATAAAAGAGACAGAGGAGGTGATAAAACTCTATTTCACCTAAAATGTGTTTTTTTTAAATGTCAATAAATGAATTGATTGAATTTGTCTCTAATTAGGTGTGTAGCTTTGGCTTTTTAAAATTTGAATTCTAGTGAATTGTTTGCAGTTGATTGTAAAGAATACAGGCCCAAGAAATCACCCTTCATCAAGATGTTCTGATAGTGCTTACCTATAGCCTGTGACTCCCTCTGACTGAGTCACCAGTAGGGCCCCCACAGTCATTCCGAGAACATTTTCCAGGACTCCAGTCTGTTGAGCAGTGATAACTTGGTGAGCCAAATTCTGCAGCCTGTTGCTTGGTAAGGATGGAATAAATTCAGTGCTCCTTACATTTGGCAGATCACCTATTTCAATGACAATCACCTTTGAGAGAGTTTCCACGGAGGTTGTTGGTGTGATCTTATATGGCATCACTTCTGCCATGAGAGGTCTGCGTTGACCAGATCTGGTAGAAGAACCACCACAAGTTACAGTTGGGCAATTACGCTTTCGTTTTCCTCTACTGTTTGCAATGGCTTCTAAGGTCTCTTTGTTGCCAGGCATCTCAAGCTTGAATTTGATTTGGTTTGGGTCAATCTGTAAGAAGTGTGTTAGCCTTTCAAGCATCACTCTTTCCCAGCCTTTCTCTGGGACTGAAAATGTCACAGTGAAAGCCAAATGAATGGAAACAGTTGAGTGTATTTCAATAGGCGCCTCTCCTTGCAGGACAACATATAAGAGGTTATTCATGATGTCGAAGTAGTTGGCACCAGCAGACTCATCCAACAATGAAGACGCTGACTCTACTGGAGTAGGTGGAATAAATCTTTTTTCTAAGAAAACACGAGGGCTCTCAATCTCATTGTAGAACACAGCCAGAACTAGCTTGGAGGCACGTCTATTGCCAAGTAGAAAAAAGCGCAATAATGGAGGTATTTGCTCCACAAAGCATACTTTGGTGATTTGCCTGGTCGGTAAGATGGAATAGAAAGTAGACACAGAGGAAGTGCTAGAGCATAGGGTACTGTCTTTCACCCTGCTAAATGTGTCAACAAAGCCATTAGTAACAGATACAAGTGGGTATGACTTCGGAACTGTCCAAGGCACATCTACATTATGGAGAATAAGGATCACATGGTCAGTCTGCTTGCAGAAGAAGCCCTGGATCATTGCCCGGAATGTGCATTTCTGTTCTTCTCTGAAGATACCTGTGAAACAAAGCAAACAAATGAATAACATATGAGCGGCATCTAATGAGGATTCATAGTCCACTCTTCTCATCATTGTCTGTTATGCTGTCAAATACTTACTGACCATTTGACTATATTAGATATTGGGAACACAAAGAAATCTTAAGCAAAATATGAAAAGCTATAGGCATTAAAGAAAAGTCACCTGACATATTCAATGACAAATATCTTTTAAGATTAAAAACAAAAACAATGTTTAAATGAAAACAGATTTGACTATGTAAAATAATTGCATCAGGAACAATTGTGGGGGGGGGGCTTAAGGGAAAAGAAACTAAATTGCCATATTCTTATATGCACATATGACACAAAGTATCCAAAATGGCTTGGTGTTTCTTCCTATTATTAACAATCAGTTCTCCGTTACTTTTGAAGCCTTGACACTACCTGGTCCAAACTTCAGAACCCACATTAAGTGTTTGATGTCACATGACAGCCTCAATTCCTATGTCATTCATAAGTACTAGGTTGTGACCTATGCTTCTAAACCAACTATGGATCCCTATGACTCTCACTCTGGGTTAAACTTGATAGAGATGCTCATAAAAGATGCTCACAAAACTCAGAGCAATACATTATTTATCTATTTACTTATTGTAGAGGAAATTGTAAAAGAAAAAGAGACATGAAAAACCAGATTCAAGAAATGTACAGCAAAAAGTTTGTTTGAAAGGCAGATATTCCTATCCCCACTCCAGGTACACCTCCCACCACATTCTTCATCCACACAAAAGTTCTCTAAGTCTTGTTTCTTCAGAATGAAGGTGAGTTTTATGAACTCACTGGTCATCATTGGTTAATTCAGACATCCAACCATCTTCTCTCCCTGCTTGTTACAGGGTGGGATTATACGTTCCAAGCTTTTAGTCACATGATTTATTTCCCTATAAAGATCTTTCATATGACTAGTAGAAATCTAAGCATCTCAGAAACATGACAGTTGAAAATGATGTAAGATTCCATGCCACCTTAGCATGGCTACCATCAAGAAAACAAATGGGCAGGAGACTGTGGGTAGATAAGAACACTTAGTCACTGCTGGAGAGATTGCAAATTTGTGAGAACACTATGAAAATCATTATAAATGTTTCTTAAAAAAAATCAAAAAGTAGAATCCTGTGGTACAGCTGTACCATTATAAATACACTGAGAATTTAAAGTCTTACCATAGCTACGTCTACATGTTTATTTGTGTTTTGTTTACTGTAGCAAGGTAAAGTCAGCCTAGACATCTATCAACTCATGAATGGATGATGAAAATGGGTGGTGTACATGCACAGTGGAGTTTCATTCAGTGGTATAGAAAAATGAAATAACGGCATTTGTGGAAAAATTGATGGAGCAAGAAGAAATTACTATCATAAGCAAATAATTCCCAACCCTAAGAATTGGGAATACCACATGTTTTTTGTCATGCATGTATGTTAGCTTTTAATCTCGTATCTTATATGTGTGAGGTATGGGGCTAATGAAACTAGAAAGGGGATACAGGAGAGGAAAAGTATCTCACTTGGGGTGAAAGAGCATACCACAATGCATGTGACCTGAAAAAAGTAGGGGGGATGATGAGGGACCACAGGAGGGGCATTGTGTGTGTGTGGGGGGGAATCAGTAAAAGACCAATAAAAACAATTATGCATTGGATTCCACACTTAAATCTTTTACGTTGTATATTAATCTGAAAAATAATAATAAAAAGAAGACAGCAAGGACATTTATAACTTATTAAAGCTAGAAAACAAGAGATTATTTGACAAGAGAAATAAACAAAGTCCTACCTAGCTGTAAGCCTACAAACTGCAGCAATGCCTGAACCGCAAGGCATCTAGAATGGGGCATCATTGGCACAGCTGCCTCGCTTGACTTAAGGCTTGTTTAACAGGAGGGTATTTGTCTGGTTCTGTAAACAAAGCCAACTATCTATGACCAAAAAGATCATAGACTTCAGAGGAGAATCTACTATTGCCAGTTTCCTCAACCAAAACAATTTAACTGTTTGTAGAATCCTTTTCCTTGTACCCACAAGTGAGTTTAGCTCTCATTTCTCATCAAAGAAGATTTTTTTGGAACAGTTGGACACTGTTACAGAGCCCCAAACCTGGTCAAAACACAGAAGATGTGACTATGGGGTGCCCTGCCCCAACCAATACACCTGGAATGTAACACCTATAACTAAGGCTCAGGAAAATAAAAGACAAGCCAGCAGAAAGATTATAAAAACAAGAAGTCCAGGATGTCTGCCGTATTAATGTCCCTTACACAATGGCAGGGAAAATGTACTCATGACCTCTCAGCAATATGGTTACTTAAAATGACCCACGGAGAATGTATCTGTTGAGTCACTAGTTTCTTTCACTCATCAAGCTTCCAGTATTCAATCATGTGGTTCCACCTGGATGATTTTTATCTAATTCTAATCAGCTGCTCAAAGGTCTGCCTCCCAACACTATACCTGGGTTATTCTTATCCTACTGATACCTTGTGATGTGGGTTTTCCCTCTGTATGCTGTGATTACCATTAATTAATAAAGGAACTGTTTTGGGGCCTATAGCAGAACTATAGGGGAACAGAGCAAGGAGGGGAATACTAAACGGAATGCTGAGAGAAAGGAGGAGAAGTCAAAGAGAAGCCATGGACCCGCCACCAGAGACATATGTAGTGAAACTTTGCTGGTAGGCCACATCCTCATGGCTATGCACAGATTAATGGAGATGGGTTAAATTAAGATGTGAGAGTTAGCAAAAAAGAAGTTATAACAAATGGGCCAAGCAGTAATTTAAATAACATGGTTTCTTTGTGATTATTTTGGGGCTAAGCAGCCAGGAACCAACAAGCATACTTCCTTGCAATAACCTTGAAAGAAGGAATAAATTTCAACTTGATATTTGAAGTGTACAAATCATATTCAAAAAGAGTTTCACCAGACATTGTCTATTATAAGATATTTTTATCATACTTTCCTCACATCGACTTCTCTCCTCAAATGAAAACATTTCAATCTAACATAATTTCACTCAGTCTGCTTTTAATTAAGAGTCCTTTCTTTCCAAATCAAGGAGGTTCTATGCCATTATACCCAAAGATGAGTGCCTCATTCAACACTCATCAGAGAAGCTTCTTCTTTCAGTTGATGGGAATTAGCACAGAGACCCAAAACTGGACAATGACCAGAGGGAGAGATTTCAACAAAATGTGTTACCAAATTGATTCCCTCAAGACTCTGGGATCTATGAGGACGAGAAAGCAGAAAGGTTCTAAGAGCCAGATGTGATTGACTCTAAGGAAACTGCATCTTCCAGACACAACTGGACTGATACACATATGACTTCACAGAGATTGTGATGGCACAAAAATTGTTTTTTTTCTTTTTTTTAATTTATTTATTTATTAAGGATTTCTGCCTCCTCCCCGCAACCGCCTCCCATTTCCCTCCCCCTCCCCCGATCAAGTCACCCTCCCTCATCTGCTCGAAGAGCAATCAGGGTTCCCTGACCTGTGGGAAGCCCAAGGACCGCCCACCTCTATCCAGGTCTCCTAAGGTGAGCATCCAAACTGCCTAGGCTCCCCCAAAGCCAGTACGTGCAGTAGGATCAAAAACCCACTGCGATTGTTCTTGAGTTCTCAGTATTCCTCATTGTCCTCTATGTCCAGCTAGTCCGGATTTATCCCATGCTTTTTCAGACCCAGGCCAGCTGGCCTTGGTGAGTTCCCGATAGAACATCCCCATTGTCTCAGTGTGTGGGTGCACCCCTCGCGGTCCTGAGTTCCTTGCTCGTGCTCCGTCTCCTTCTGCTCCTGATTTGGACCTTGAGATTTCTGTCCGGTGCTCCTCTGTCTCTGTCTTCTTTCATCGCCTGATGAAGGTTAATATTCATGAGGATGCCTATGTGTTTGTCTTTGGGTTCACCTTCTTACTTAGCTTCTCTAGGAACAGGCACAAAATTGTTAATTCTAAATTTAAAATATTATTATTTATTTAAATGCAATTTATTCTTCTCTTTTCTCATTGATTTTCTTTGTAAATGCTTAAAAAAGTGTGCTTAATGAAAAATGTATTCAAAAATCCAAGAGATATTCTAATGAAAAAAGGTAAAATTTTTTATGGAAATATACAGATTGTGCCTCTATATTAAAAAGCTACACAATACTGCAATTATTTCAATTATTAAGTCTTTTTAAGATTAGCTTTTGTTTAAAAATAGTTCTATACAATATATTTTGATTATGTTCTTCCTGGTCCTCAAAGTCCTGCCAGGTCCTCATCACCTCCTTACCCACCCAACTCCCTTGTTCTCTTTCAAAATTAAAAAGTAAAGCAGAAACAAAAAGCCCACAGAAGAAATGTGAGATTCATTTGTTCTGGCCAAGTACTCCTGTTCACATGGCTTGCCCTGGAGTGTGGTTGTTGCACCCGATGATAGTCCATTGGAGAAAACTGATTTTCATTTTCCCAAAAAGTCAGTTTGCAAACAGCTCCTTGGCAGGGCTGGAATTTTGCCTCTGCCTCCCCTTCTCAGCGGTAGGACATTGCCTGGTTTGGAACTATGTGACTAGTAAAGTGTATTGGGAAGGAAAGCATACCCGATTACATAATTTTCAAAAATATGGTCAATAGGCTTCAAGAGAATTCCTGAAGATGATCTACATAAAGGCCTGTATGTAGAAGCATAGTAGTCAGGCAGTATAAAGAGATAAGCCACATACCCACAATGTATACTAGCCAGACCAGGTGGTTACATTTCTATCTGCACCAACCAGACATGTGGGAAAAAACAAACAAACAAACAAAAAAACCCTAAACATTCAGCAGTGCTTTATTAATAGGTTCCCATTTTACTTTTTATCCTGTTAGTATTCTTTTATTTTTCTTAACTTCCAATGTAGAAGCAATTGAAAAATCAAATATGTACCCCTAACGAATTACCTAGGATGATAGGCTGCTGAGCTTTTTTGGTAGAGATCATTTCATTTTGGTTTGGCTTATTTCAGGGAGTCTCTAATGAAGCCCCAGCGAACCTCTAATTCTCACTGATGATTCCTTATTTTTTCCACTAAAAACCATTCCACTGTACTGCCAGCCTGTAAGTCTTCATCAAACACAAAAGGTATGGGATGATTGCTTTGTACCAAGTTCAGAATGACTGGTCTTTGTTTATTGTCCTTTCGATACTCTTTGTTTAATCTTACAGCTGTCAAGGTTTGGAGTAAATTTCCTACTTTGATAAGAATCACACTTTGGTAAGTATGCTAGGATGGAGATGAAACAGTGGGTCAAATATTATGACCTCCTAGGATTGGAGAACGTTGCCTACTGTGTGAAAATAATACAGCAGTGAGATCAATGAGACAACCTCTGAGGAGCAGTGGTTACACAGAGGGATATTGCACACAGTATGGGAGCAACATAGATCAGGAAAGGAAACACGGTTTGTTTAGGTGTGACCTAAACAAACTAATTTTTTCACAGCCCAATAGAGACCTAATGGAGTAAAGGGGGAAAATGTGTTCCTCGGAGATAATTATTGCACTAGTTATAAGTTCGAGATTTCATACAGCTCAGGGAACACATTTTGAACAAAGGGAATAAGAAGTTACCAAGCTTTTGAGCATCTCAGGAAAGAGATGGAAGTTAGATAGGTAGATAGTGGTCTTGCACTGTGGCCAGAATGAGTGTTAATCAAAACACACTCCATTGTCATACTAACAGTTATGTGAAAATTACAAGCATTTGAAGTTCACAGAGCTTTGGTCAATGGAGTTCTCTGAGTTATTCAATGGATTTTAGTGGTAGCAAAGTGGTCAATCCATGCATCATAACACGTCATAGCATGGTAGCTGAGGAAAGCTTTAGATTCATAAATATCTGACAAAGAGTCCAAAAACCTATAAAAGCAGCATCAGGAAGGGGGCACAGTAGGATAAGTATTCAATGGCCCAGAACTTTGCTACATCTTAAAGTAGCCTTCACACCATAAATCTAATAGACCTTCTCTTCCTCTCTTCCTTCCTTCTTTCTTTCCTCTTTCCTTACCTTTCTACTGTAATCTCTCTGTCTTTTCAGTCTTCCCTGTTTCCCCTCCTTCCATTCTTCTATCCTTAGTCCCTTTTAAATTGTAAGTTTAATTATTTATAGTTCTTAGATAAAAAATTAAATCACAGTCATATTGACTGAACTACATTATTTAGAAATGAGGATGGGAACAATGACAGGGTAGGAAGAAGAAAAGAAAGGAGAAGGAGAAGGAGAGGAAGAGGAAGAGGAAGAAGAAGAAGAAGAAGAAGAAGAAGAAGAAGAAGAAGAAGAAGAAGAAGAAGAAGAAGAAGAAGAAGAAGAAGAAGAAGAAGAAGAAACTAGAATTTCTAAAACTTTTAGTTTTTATTTTGAACCTGATAAAATAAAATGATGCCTAAAGGACTCTCCAGAGAACAATTCTTAGACATAAAATTTTGTAATGTTGTGTACCACAGTGAGAAGTCACAAAACTTTGGGAGCTTTCTCTGCACAATTTCTTAATGAGCACATATGGGAAAATTCCTGATGTTGTCAAATCACATATTTGCAAAATCTCTTTTGCTTTTGTATATTATCATTTGTATCTTCAAATCAATATTCAAACATGATATGCTAGGAAAAGAAAATTATCACCACAGTCTTAACAAAAGACAATTGCCCAAATCTTATCAATAAATTATATTAATTGACCACCATTGTAGCCAAATGTAAACTCTTGCTATTCCTAAATTAGAAATTCTATTTTATAATTTAGTCATGACTAAGAGATGCACTGTTTTGCAAATATCCTGTCATTCAGTTTCCTGTGACATCTGTACAGTTAATCAATGCTAGTTTTTTCAGTTTGGTAAGAAGCAAAATTAATATTAATAATAACAACAAGAATAAGTTTTCAAGCAAAAACACGCAACACAGTAGCACTGAAGAGCAGTCAAACAGACACAGTTCTTAATTATAGCAGAGAATGCATGGTACTGCTTTTTAAAAGGCTACACACAGCAAACCGACCTCCTGGCTAAGCCCCCAGTGCTGATGGTGAGACCCCATGATCACCGTCTAGACTCATGTCTGAATAGGCTTCCATTGTTCCCTCGTACAGATGCTTTTCTCTCCTGCTTTTCTCGGTTGGAGAAGGCTAGTTTTGAATAATGATTATCTTCCTCACTTGTTTTTGCCTTTCCCTTTCCCACTTCACCAAATGGCCTCATCTGCCAGTCACAATTTTTGTGGTCTGCAATTCTGATCACTTTTAAATGAAACCCATGCTGGCTTTGGTAATCATAATGTCATTTACAATTTACCACTAAACACGTTTATTCAGTTAGTAGCACACGGGAGAAAGAGAACTCCATATGAACTCACCGTGAAAGGCCTAATCTGATTATTTCCTCATGAAAATCCAGGCAGGGGTGCTTGTAAGAGGGGCTGAGAGAAGAAGGGGAGAAAGCAAGGCCTGGCCACAGCTGACTTTGATAATCAATGGGAATGGATAAGTGATACAGCCTGGCAGGGCAGCCACCCAATCACCCCAGGGCATTCTTCTCGAAAAGGCAAGAGTGGACAGGTCATAATGAATGCTGAGTGACCAGTAAGCACTGGCTTGGCATATGCTATTGCACTCAGGGTGGACAAGCACAGTGACAAAATCCAGAAGCTCCACTTTAAGTGCGGGAAATTTGATTAAGCAGGTTGTATTTGTGTATGCACATGTGCACATGAGCGCTTGCTTTGTGTGTCTGTCACCTTCCTAAAATATCCTGTATATAAAACACACTCTGCCCTCTTTTTACCAGAGTAGAAGCCATAGACCTAACGCCAGGAGAAGAGAAAAGTTAATTGTGTCTGGTTTAGTAGGAGAAAGAACTCTATGGTGTGTGTGCGCACGCGTGTGTGTGTGTGTGTGTGTGTGTGTACAAGCACACACACACACTCTCTCTCTCTCTCTCTCTCTCTCTTTCTCTCTCTCTCTCTCAGGTTGCTTCCAGGGTTCTAACAAATATTAACTTTGTGTCAATATTTGTCCTTCCTGTCGTGAAATGAGGATTTTCCACCTCATTTCACGTTTGAAAAGAAAATATGCCAAAGGGGTCATCTCTGCTAGAGAAAAAAATTAACAGAAAAGAAAAAACAAAGAAATAACTTCTATCTTTTATTTAGAAAAATGGATCAGAAGAAATGGGGAAAAAAGTAGTTCTAAAATAAATGCTTTGACTCAAAGGCACGCAGAATCCTTCCATCTTGCCATTTCAACAAAAGAGAAAAATTTATATGTTTAAAATAGAATGAAATACATCAACATTAATGATATTTTCCTCGAGGTTAACACCACCATTTCCCTCAACAATATTTTTAGCCATCCTGTGATATATTTCACAAAGCACCATAAACTATAGGCGATCTTGACATAAACAAAATAAATAATCACTCACTTGTTTTCAAGAAATGAAAACGAATAATTTACAATTCTCTTCTGCCTAACGATATTCATACCTCATCATTTCCAATTTAACAAATATAAACGGGCACAGGTAAGATAAGTGAGGACAGGTTCAGTGTCTCCCCAATTATGGCTGTTGCTTATCCTTGAACTACAAAGAGTGACATTCCAAAATCTCAAAACTGTGCTTCTCAAGACCAAAGAAAGCAATAGAAATATTCAAAAGGATTGTTAAAGAAAACATGTTTTGCTTATTTTAGATAGAGTAAATAAAATCGTTTTTTGTTTTAAAATGGAGAAATGTTAACTAATATTATTTTTTAAAACTTTGAAAGTAATGATTATGTGTTGGGATTATTTGGCAAAGGCAAGTTGAGAGTGTTCTAACAATGCAATATATTCGATATCTAAATGAACTATAACTTTGCTAATATAAAGCTTAGAATTTGAGGTCTTTAAGTTCTGCTGAGTGATTATACCATGTCATTTGCAGTAATTATAAAGGGAACACATATAATTGTTCATATATTGATACATACTACAATTTTAATAAGTAATCTATATTACTTATTAATAATAATAAGAGTGGTAATTGTGAATTCAAAATATTTATCAGTGTAAAATTTTGAGAAACTGTGTCATTGGACATAAAAGTTGCATCATTTATTTGGTGCTGAGTCCTGGAATGTCAAAAAATAGTGAATTTCTGGGTTGACATTTACAATTAGCTAAAGAGTGTCACTTGGGAGCAAAGGTGACTACGTAAGACACCATTTGCAACAAAGAAGACCAGTCGAACAGTTGCCGCATTATGGCTTCCAATGGCTGTGGGATATGAGACAGGCAGGTGGGAAGACGGCCCGCAGGGGAAGACAAGCATGGTAGTGAAGCAGATCAGTGTGGAGAAGGGCAGCAGGTGTGCCAGGAGTTGCTCCTCACCGCCTCTCCCACACTGCCATGAGCAGTCTCACTGGTGGTTTGGGACTGCTCCTTATTGTCAGTGGGGACACCTTCCCAAAGGAGTTAGAAACAGACAACCACAGAGACCTCAAAGCGCACAATGCAAGCTTGCTTTGCAGGACCTCTGTATCATGTTATCTTGGTGGGTGTTTCACAGTAATTTTTTTAATCTTTAATAGCTGTGATTTTTGAGAAAAATAATGAATGGTAAAGGGTAGAATAAGGAATGGAATGACCGGAAAGGGGTGAGGTGGGGGTGGGGGTGACGTATGGATCCAACAGTT
Source organism: Microtus pennsylvanicus (assembly GCF_037038515.1). NCBI lineage: Eukaryota > Metazoa > Chordata > Mammalia > Rodentia > Cricetidae > Microtus > Microtus pennsylvanicus. Next base: position 46,905,128 of record NC_134585.1, on the reverse strand, counting down.
CTTTCTTCTGAGCCAGCCATTTTTAATGTTTTTGGTATCTTTTTTTGATAAGAGAGCATTCAAATGAAACCCAGAGACTATTTCATTTTATATTTTCGTACTGTTGAAATCTCATTAGTTGTACACTACTTGAAATAAAAAGTGGCTTAGTATTTTGGGGGGAGGATTTGGGGAATAAAATTTCACCTACAAACCTCAATGGCTATGGTCCCAATTATGGAATCTATTATTTGAATACTACATTAGAAACATCCCAGGCAAATGTGGGCTCAGGAAGTAAGCCCTGTGAGAGATCAGGTTTAGCACTGACTGCATCCTGCCTTCTCCACTTTGAAGCCCTGGAGAGGCTCCTCATCCTCCTTCTGACTCAGTTGTCCCACATGTATAGGGATTAACAGCTGCACACAATCCATGGATTGATGCACACTCTAAAGTGAGATAATATATGTTCAGACTCCAAAATGAGCACCTGCCAAGAAATCCACGCTCTTACGTTCTTCGTAACCGCAAGAGAAGCATCCTTTAAACAACTTCGGTTTGTCCCTCAGCTCAAACTAATACTCACCTTGTGGTAAGTGTTGAAATTATTCATTCCCATGAACAGAGGGGAAAGAGACAAATTGCAGGCAAAGCGAATCCCTGAAACCTTGCCCCAATGATGTCTATTTTTAGAAAACGTAGATAATGGAAATCCCATACATTCCCAGAAATGTGTGTGCTCGTGGGTTCAAGTCGAAAATCTGTTTTGCACCATTGAAGAAAACAACCCCACCCTGAAAATTCAGGATAATGTTTACTTCCATCCAAACTCCCCATTCCTTTGGTCCCACTGCACCTCATCTCTCTCCTCTTCTCCTCTCCTCTCTTCCTTTGCTAGCGAGCCCTGTTTGCTGCCTTTAAACACAGCAGTGTTCAGAGCTTAGTTTAAAGCGAAGGACAACCGACATCCTTCTTTACAAGTGCAGCTCCTGGCACCCTCTTTCCTCAGAATGATAAAGTTGCCCCCTCTCCAGCCCCCTTTTTGAAGCAGCCACAGTCATTCTGCTGAATGCCAAAACCGAAATGAATGGGACAGTGCTGTGGCCTGCTCCGAGCCGTGGCTATAATGAGATTTGAATGGGAAGCCCCGGACACAATAAATCTGCGCCATATGTGACCATTTCCTGTGTCAGTTCCTTTCTTGTAACCAGTGGAGACTTTTTTTCCCCCTCTCCTGACCCCACACCATGTCTCTGAAATCTTTCATGGCTGCTTATGGGCCTCGGGCTCTTTACAGCAGTTGTATAAATAAATGAATTTGACAGCAAACATCATAACAGTTAGCCGTAATGTGTGTTCGCCAGAAGTGCCTATACTACCCACTGGAGAAATGGCAGAGGAAACAGCTTGTTTTGTTACCTAAACAAAAGTAGTTTCATTTGACAAGTGGTGAAAGAATTAGTCAAATTAACTTGAAATCCACCGGGACTAGTTTTGCCAACTTGCCCTGCCAGAGAAAACTTTCCCAGCGTCTCAGTGCCTGTGACACACACGAGATAAATTCCCTCCTCTTGTTCTGACATAAAAATGTAGGCTGGGGCTACCAAGCCCTTGGCTGGTACATGTTAATCTATATGCGAATGTTGAATGTCAGGTATGGGGTCTTAGCTCTAGCAAAAGGTCGCTAAGGCAGCTATGGCAGAGAAGCCACACGTAATGGCTGGGGAGAAAGGGTGAGGTGGCTACTGTGACAGTTTACTTGCTCCATAGAGATAGTAAACCAACACCTCCAAACACTTCCTTCCTTTTCTTATCATGCCTTTGTTCGAGAACAAACTCACAACACCCACACCTAATAGTTGCTCCAAGAAGCCAGGATTTTCCCAACATCATCACAGTCGGCATAAAACGAGATCTTTCCATATTTGATGAATTTGAACCCATTTCAACAAATATAACAATAGCCCAGTTTTTCAGTCCTATGGGCTAGTCATCTAAAAGACCTCAACTATCTGCACCAGCTTGGATGGCATCTGTATGCTGGGAGTGTGACACACACTGGGATTACACTCCACCCCAGGTTATATGATATTGAGCAAGTTGCTGTGTTCAAGTTCTGACTCAGTTCCTCAATTCTCTGGGACCACACTCAAGCGAGTTTCCCTCAGTGCACCTCTCTTTCCTCCTTGTTAACTAGGAAGTTTAACAGTATGGCACAATCTCAGTCTGGTTTTCGTTGCTGTAGGTTACGAATAACAACATCTCAAACTGGGGCCTTTATAAAGAACAGTTTTATTTAGCCCACAATGCTCCAGACCAGACATATAAGACTGAGCAGCAACATGGGTTTGCTCTTAGACTGTGATGTCTGTCTCGTAAGTGGAAACACGGAAGGACCATTGGGCTCATACAAAGAGGGGACAAGCAGGGGCCACACATGTTCAGGAGAACCTACCCACTGTTTCAGGGCCACAAATCCCTTTACGGGGGGGGGGGGGGTGCAGAACTCTCGTGGCCCAAGCACCTCTTCTCCACCCCCATATCATTACATTGGAAGTTAAATAGCAAAATGAATATTGAAAAGACAGACCACACTAAACCACAGCAGATATAAAGCTTATAATATGGTTATAACAATTAAATGTATTTTTAAAGTTCAGAGATGTAGCCGACGCGTATTATTTGTTTTTTGTTAGGCCAAACATGGAAACCTGAAAGTCAGTCTCCTTAGCAACAATACCATCCTTTTATGTGACAGCTTAATATGATCAGAAACATTTTAGAAATAAAGTAGAAAATTCGAGGACAAAAATCATAATAATCACTCTATTCAAGCTGATGGCTATTGATTTCAATGACAATTTACTTACAATACAAATATCACATAGACCCCACAAGTATTTTTATGTAAAAAAAGTATTTCTACTCTGCAATGGTGAATCAATCACTGTCTATAGAACTCCCCTAATGGTGGGCAGCAAATTCAGGGTGGGAGATCTGGCATGCTTGCTGCTAAGCCCAATGGCCTGAGTTTGATCCCAGAAACTCACTCCTCTGAACCCCACGTGTGCACTGTGGCACATGCAAATGAACCCCTACATACACACCATAAATAAATGCAGTGCAAATGGATTGTAACTTAGCAGGTAGACATAAGAATAAATGCAAGTAGGTATTTCAGTATACAGTGTTCCTACTACCTGCACAATGTTTTAGTGTCTTCATTTTTAACAACCCGACAGATCTACTGGTTTATGATTTCTTCACATCTAGTCAAACTGTGGAGAAAAGTCAGAACGAGTGATGCATTCAACGGCATAAAAATAAATGGACTATTCAAGTTTTCTTCTTAAAGCAATGCCAATAAAACTGGAAAGTGATAACTGAAAGTAATGAACCCTGTGGCTCCAGAAAAATGACAAACATGAAGGAGTCAAAACAAATACTCTGTCCGAAACAGGCTGTTTGAGAACTGGGAGGTAAACGGTATTCTTCTAGGTAAAGTGGGCTTCAGTACAACTCCGCTTATGATCGAATCAACTGAAAGCCCTGGCTTATCACTGTGCCCCGTGCACAGACAGAATCCTGCAGCAACTTCTCAGGAGTTAGTCTGTACGAAAACGACTTTTTGTGGGAGGCAATCTGTTGTAAAATGTCAACTGATAAACGGCTGTGTGCAAATCCTTTCCCAAGATGTGCTTCTGAACACCTTTGCTGACTCAATTTAGGGTTTCTACATATGAAGATTTATGAATGACTCCAGATCCTGGGGCCAGAGGGCCACCAACACTGAATAAACACGGCGTTGAGTAGCACCTCTTTGATTGGCAGCCATGGCTTCTGACTTTTAATTAGCAAGTGCACACTGTCACCTTGTAAAGTCTGTTTTTCTCCGTTAAAGGGAAACACACAAGGTGACCGAGAAACTTTATAAGACCAGGATCCTTAACCAGGCTCTGTATATCTGTGTATATGTGTCCAGGGTGAGGGAACACTTTCAAGCTGTTTCAGTATTTTCTGGGTACCTATGAAAGCACATATGAGCCTAGTTGTAGCTCAGGAAGTGCGAGGCTCGGATATCTCTTCTTAAGGGTAGACGGAGTCATTAATTAGTCCTTAACCATAGAGCAGAGGGAATGAAGGTTCCTTTGGGGCCATATAATTTAATTGAAGGAGTTGGCAAACCACAGGCTACAAGCCAAGTCTGGCTCATTGACGAATGCTCTAACGGGCTTTTCCTCTGAGCATAGCCACGGTCATTTGCTGGTGTCTTATCTGTGGTTGCTTTCACCTTGAGAGCAGGGAGTGATTTCAAAAGAAACCATGTGGTCTAAAGCATGGAAATATTTAGTGTGTTCATGCTTGGTGTTCATGCCAGTGTATGTTCTGAGCTCTGAGCCTGTCTCTGAGACAGTGACCAGTTGAAGTAGAAGATAGAATTTAATCCCTCAGCCTGGATACCGGCCAAGCACACTGTGACCAAAAACACAAACAGGAAAAAAAAAACCGTTGCTATTTAAGGGCACTGAAATATGTGGATTGATATGCATCCTAGCCTAGCTGGATGGAAGTTAGCATATGCATGTGCTAAATACAGATGATTCTTTTTCTCTGAACATACCCACTGCATCCTGCTTCAAGAATAGGAAAAAAAGAACATGGGGACCCTTTGTCTTCATTCCATTTAGCTTGAGCTCAGGATACAAGTGGGTTCTTAGAGACATGGTCTAGAACTTTTCCTTCAATAAGCACAAATAGCCCTGGTAGATGTCATCCCAGCATCTGCTTCATCTAGTGTCTGGGGACAAACTTCTCTGGCAAAGCACGATAGGAAGACACGTTCCATGCACCACTGCAAATGTGCTATCTAGTTATGCAGAAGAAATTTCCTTGGTGTGGTACTCACAAAATAATTACTGACATAACTAGAGGAAGATGTGTTCATAAGCCCAGGACTGACATGCTCAAATCTTTTATTAGTTCTTATATTCAGGCATTAACAGTTTTAAAGTGGGTGAACCATGCATATAACTGGCTGTTCTTGCTCTTTTTTTTTTTTCCTCTGAAGACAGATCTTCACTTTTGAAAGTAAAACAAACAAGTTTGCTTCTTAGAAGGAATAACCATGGCCTTTCAGCTTCACAGATGGGCAAGCTGAGCTAACAGGCTGCCACTTCAGTTCTTTGGTAACCATAGAGATAGAAAGCATGGCGGCATCGAACTCTGTGTCCCTGGACTCAGCTGGAGGAAGGCTGAGCCAGGGAGAATCTTTCCCAGCAAAGTGTTTTGGTCTGATAAACAGAAATATATTCGAGATATGAATTCCAATTTAATTTTTTCCTACTTTTTGTGAGATTTGAGTAGTGACAGGCTACAAATCACTTCATTTTCTTTGTTATAGATGCAAAGGTATACATCTTGACATTTACATAATGCAGGAAAACCATATAAAAATGAATACACAGGGGTCCAGGAGACAGAGGATGGGTTGGGCTGAAAGGAAAGGAGTCACCTGAGCATCTAGTGTTGAGAAATGGAAGTCAGGAGAGAACGGACGGGGAACACAATGAGATAGACAAGGTACTACTTAGGCATTTAAACCAATCAACTCTCCTATTTTTTGGCACCTAGAATTTCAGGATACAAGTTTCTAGGTACATTATTCCCAGTTCATCCTCCACTACAGGGACTCTTGAGACCGAGGCTTCATTACTAAACAAGATACATGAATGTTGAAGATCATATGGAATTCAATTTTGAGCAACAAACCCAAGCTGTGTTGCTGAGATACATTATTTGTGTATCTCATATCCCTAGCACCCACAGAAATGCCAGCTGAGTATGGTGCCCCCCCCACCCCATAATTTCAGGAGGTAGAGAAAGGGGATCCCTTAAGCAAGCTGGCTAGCTCAGTTCACTTTATCATTGAGTTTGGAGAGAAGCAGCCTCAATGAATAAGATCCAGAGCAACTGAGGAAGCTCCTGGGTGTCAGCCTTGGTCCCCGACATGCAAGTGCACACACGTGCATGTATGTACCCACACACATATCTGAATATGCACACACATGTGCATATACATCTACCGCATCCATGCAAAAAAAAAAGAGAAAATTTTATTGCTGACAGAAGTTTTTAATAAACTACGTGTCAAAGTGGGGTCTGAAGTTTTAAGACAGGCACTTGAAATGTGTCTGTAGAGACCAGTCTGACTACAAATCCAGCACAGAGACTCCACATGAAGCAGAATACTTTAGTCAGCAATTTTTTAGTTCTGCTTACCCATGTATGAGTGAACTGTGACAAATAGTACACAATAAGATCTGCCTATGGGGAAACTCCAAAGTAATGTCTTTAGATTTGAATGAAACCTGCTGGAGAAGCAGGAAATCAAAAATCACCTGAAAGTGAGTGTGTCACTTCAGTGTTTTTTAAACTCTGAGCAGTAGAGTGACGGAGAAGAAATATAGGGAATAATGTTAATTATCTCCCTTTCATTTTCTACTTCTGGCATCTAAGCATGGGATGAATACTATTTCTTGGGCTTTAATCATTACTCTGATAGAATGGCAAATTTGGGAAATAAAATGATAATAAACAATGACGGGAGACATAATGCCTGCCCTCGGAAAGCTTTTAGTTATGTCTTTGGGGGGGGAAAAAAGTTGTCTGATCTCTAGAAAACATCCAGTTTATGGGACAGTGGAGTGCAGGTATCAGTCTTACCAGACATGACAGCTCCTGCTGCCTCCGGGCTATGTGTTGCATGTCCTCTCACTCACACAAAGAAGGGGAAAAAAAACATCAAAATTTCTTGAGCATCTACAATGTGCTGATTTCTGGACAAATCATCCAAATACATCTTCTACCTTGATTTTCTACTACAGTAATCCAAGAGATATAGTATCATTGCTTCCTTTTACCTGGACTTGAAGGACTCAAGGGTACGGGAACAGCACCCAAGATCTCCCAAGTGTCACATCTCAATGGTGGCAGCTAAGAGCTCTGCAACCTTCTTCAGGTTTGAGATGTGGGGGCAACAGTCGTTTACTTGTTGAATAACCGAACCGTGGGGGAATCGATAGCTCTGACAATGTAAGCAAATGAAGCAAAATATTTCAAGTGGATATGCAGCGAATGAATAATGCCAGGGCACCCGTAGTTAGAAGCTGCATTACAATGCAAAGCCAGCTATCCCGACTTTTTGAGCCAGGCTCCATATACACTTAAGACTTGGGAGGGGAGATAATGGGCCATTCCTGTCCTTGCCCTGTACCCTTTTGAGTTTATTTTAAGTGACTACTGATGAGCTTTGCCCTCCTAGGCATTCCCTACTTGGCGGCCAGCTCAAAACTAATTTGGGAGCCCTAGGGACTATTAAGGACCTAGAGCCTCGCTAAGGTCTGGGATAGAAGCATTAAAGCAGAATCCTTCATACCAAAATAAAGTTAGAAGCCGGAGGCAACTGGTTTAAAGGTTAAACGGAGTTTGGCAAAAAAGGCAAGAGCATATTCATAACCATTCCTGAGGACACGGATGAGCTCATGTGTTCCCTTAGAACCTTCCTGCATCCATTTCCATACTTTGTATAAGACTAACTCAGTTATATGAATGTTATGTTAAGAGTAATTCATATACTGGGTCAAAAGCAAAATTGAACCACATCCTTCAGTGGGGAGCTTATTCTCTCCACTATAGATTTTTTTTTTTTTTTGCTGAGATTCAAGGCTGATTTGAATAGCCTAGAGATGCAGTATTCTCTAGATAAAGCCAGCCACTAGCCTTTCAGAATGATTTCCTATGTTAGCAAGAGTTGCACCCTGGGAGAACACTACCTTAGTGCATCTGGCCAAGTCATTGGTGCCATTTAGCTTATTAGGGGTAAGAGTAGGAGAATTCTTTCCTGCCCTCTAAGGAGAGATCATTTATACCCCAAAGTTTCAGACTCATTATTCTTAACTGAGGGCAAAATTACAATGTTATGATTATCATAAAACTAACCAGAGTTTCCTCTCTTCTCTTCCTCCTCAGCATTGGCCTTCCTGACCTCCCTCAACAGAAAGTCTATGGGCTGATTATTCACAATGTGTAGAAGTATTTTCATTTATTTATTTTAATTTTCTCCTTATTAATTTCATTGACAGTGTACTTGTTCTCATATGATGAAATGGAGTACAGAAAATAAGTTTTTACAACTCCTGTGTAATGAGAAAATGTTTGCTCTTGCCTCCTACTGTTTCTCACCGTGTTTCCTTTTCTTCCTTCCCCCGCCAGAAGTACCCATCGCCTGTAGATCAGGAAACCACCACCTGCTCCTTAGAGTCACTCTCTTTTTTTTTTTTTCAGACTTTGATGCTTTTGCTATCCAGGGCTTATGTTTTCCCATGCCACTAATTGAGAAAGCAGTAGCTTAGGAGCCAAGACCAGGCCACAGTCAGACATAGCAGCAAAAGGAGGAAGATGAGGAGCGGCAGATGAAAGCATGGCAGGGCACAGGCAATTACAGCAGCAATGTGGCTTCTGGTCCAGGCATGCCAATGTTATTCAACTATCCGTATAAAATAAAATAAAATAAAGATTATATATTCTTATTGCTGCGAATACATCGTATCAAGGATTAAAATTACTATTTAAGATATTAGAGCTGTTTCCTGGTTTTTCTTTAATTGCATCAATAAACACCATGACCAAAAGCAGCTTGGGGAGGAAATTGTTTGTTTCACTTACACTTCCATGTCGTAGTCCATGGTGAAGGGAAGTCAGGGAAGGAGCTCAAGACAGAAGCATGGAATTAGGAATAGAAGCAGAGGCCATGGAAGAACACTGCTTACTTTTCCTCATTGATTGCTCAGTTGTCTTTTTTATATATTCCAGAATCACCTGCCTGGGGTTGGCACCATCCAAAGCAGGATGGGCCCTCCCACATCAATCATCAATCACAAACATGCCCATGGGTTAATCTGGTGAAAGCAATTTCTCAACTGACACTACCTCTTCCCAGAAAAGTTTATGTTCCATCAAACTGACAAAGCAACCGAACAGTACAGGCTGAGAATGTAGCTGAATCACAGAGAAGTTGCTCAGCATGCAAATACCTTGGGTTTGATATCTTTAGCACATGGGCATGCACACACACTAATGGCAGTAGCTATGGTGGAGCTCCAGCAGTGCTTACTGTCAATCAAACATGCCTACTCCTCCTATACAAATGCTCTACTCAGTAGCACTTAGGGGATGTGCCTTACCTCAAGTTCCAGTCTGTCAATCCACATCAAGTGGTGGCTTGACTTCCAAAAACACATTTCTCACGGTCTTTTTGTACTGAATAATAGCTGACAGAATTCAGCAAGAACTTACTCTGTAATTAACAGTGTTATCATGCAGGGATGGCAGACTTGACCAACAGCACATGAATCTCACCCAGCCTGAAATACAGTGTGGCACCGTTGGTTCATGCAGAGAAGCCTTGGGTACCACTGACTCATATTTCCTTGTGAAGGCCCTTTTGCTATAAAAGGCTAAGAACTTTGATTTGATGGTCTCTAAAAAACATGCTAAAAGTTTGGTACTCTACCTCTGCCCTCATTTCTTTTCTCCTCTATGTCTCTGCCCAGCACTCTCACCCCTTGGCTGGTCTTCAAAAGCTTCAGGCTCACACCCCATTGGGGGCCATAGCCAAGGCAGATTTTCTCTGTTCTAGGTGCTCACGTTTCTCATTCCCACTTCTGCTCTTACTTGCCCTCGTAAGCCCCCTACTGTCTGTTTTGCACAAAGCTTCATGGCCTTCCAAGATACTATACATTTTTCCCTTTGGGCTATAGCAATCATAACTTTCAATTAAACTGAACAGCTTACTTTTTTTATATGTGTTATTTATTTCCTTCCCGTCTAAAGGTTGAACTCTATAATGGCAGGAATCATTTTATGAAGCTTTTGAATTTCTATACTCCAATAGGTAACGAGGCACATAGCACATACTAAAAAAATATTTGTTAATTCATCATTCTTTTTTCTGAGACACAGTTTTGCTGTAGCTTTGGAGCCTGGGCTTGAACTAGTTATAGACCAAGAAGGCCTCAGACTTACAGAGATCTACTTGCCTCAGCCTCCTGAATAATCCAATAAAAAATGGGGTCAGACATAAACAGAGAACTCTCAACAGAGAAATTTAGATGGTTGAAAGACACTTAAGGAAATGCTCAACATCCTTAGCCATCAGAGAAATGCAAAGTAAAACAAGTTTGAGACTATATCTTATACCTGTAAGAATGGTCAAGATCAAAAACACTGATGACAACTTATACTGGAGAGGTTGTGGGGTAAAGGGAACACCCCTGCATTGCTGGTGGGAGCGCAAGCTGGTAGAGTCCCTTTGTGGTTTAAGAGGTCCTTCTGTCTATATGTTGCTTTCATTAGTTAATAAATAAACTGCTTTGGGCCTATAGAAGAGCTATAAAGGAACAGAGCTAGGTGGGGAAAACTAAACGGAATGCTGGGAGAAAGAAGGGCAGAGTCAGAGATGCCATGGAACAGCTGCCAGAAATGGACATGCTAGAAATTTGCTGGTAGGCCACAGCCTCATGATGATATCCAGATTAATAGAAATTGGTTAAATTAAGATGTAAGAGTTAGCCAATAAGAAGCTAGAGCTAATGGGCCAAGCAGTAATTTAATTAATATAGTTTCTGTATGGTTATTTTGGTTTGGGGCAACCAGGACAGGTAAGCAGGTTCCCTGCAACACCTTTGGATATCAGTATGGCAATTTCTCAGAAAATTAGGAAACAACCTTCCTCAAGACCCAACAATACCACTTCTGGGTATATATCCAAAGGATGCTCAATTATACTACAAGGACATGTGCTCAACTGTATTCATAGCAGCATTGTTTGTCATAGCCAAAACCTGGAAACAACCCAAATGCCCCTCAACTAAAAAATGGATAAGGAAAATGTGGTACATTTACACAATGGAGTACTACATACCAGAAAAAAATAATGACATCTTGAAATTGGCAGGCAAATACGTGGAGCTAGAAAACATCATATTGAGTGAGGTAACCCAGACTCAGAAAGACAATTATCACATGTACTCACTCATAAGTGGTTTTTAAACATAAAGCAAAGAAAATCAGCCTACAAATCACCTAGACAACAATGAAGCCCCTAAGAGAGACATGCATGGATCTAATCTACATGGGAACTAGAAAAAGACAGGATCTTCTGAGTAAATTAGGAACATGGGGACCATGAGAGAGGGTTGAAGGGGAGAAGAGAGGCGGGGGGAGCAGAGAAAAATGTAGAGCTCAATAAAATCAATTAAAAGAACATTTTACTTTCGTGAAAAAAAAAGAAAATAGGTGTTAAAATGAAGAGAGTCAACACACCCATTTTTAAAATATCAGCTCTAAAGTTCTGCTTAACTCACAATCAGCAACAGAGAGTGGAAAATAAACTTATTTTGCAGTCCTCTGGAGAGAAATTGTCCTCATGGTGGAAATGGATCCTTTTTTCAGGACTTGGCCTGCCACCAACAGGGAGCACTGACTTAAATGTAAGGCAAGAGCATCACTGAACTGGGTGTGTGGAAATAATTCTATTTTCTGAAGCAAGATAATATGAAGATCAAATATGAGTAAAAAGATTTCAACAATAATGAGAAATTAGGGGCTGGTGTTGTCTGCTCTTACAGAGGACCTGAGCTCACTTCCCAGCACCCACAAAGGGTGACTCACAACCACCTGTAACTTTTGCTTGAGGAGCTCTGACACCTTCTCCTGCCATCCAAGGGCATTTACACACAAACACACACACACACACACACACACACACACACAAAATTGGAGGATGAATGGGAAAAAGAATATTACACCCAGGTACACACATATATACACATATTCTTATATACATATAACATCTTTAGCATATTTTAAAAACTGTAAAAGTTTTTTACCCTTGTTATAATGTGTTAATGCGAATTCTTTTGTGTGGCTGACATATTGTTTGACTTACATGTTAGCACTATTAAGAAAATTAATAGTCTTTATTCGTACTTTTCAAGTGACAAAACTAAAGCTTTTGTAATTAATAACCACAGGGATGACAAGCCAGGATCTGAAACTGAATTGGAGTCTTCGACTCTGGTACTGTAGCACCACTTCCCCTATCATCAATTGCCTTTTGCATCTCTGGGAAAGACAAGGGCAAGAGGTGCCATTCCCATCAGCCTAAAGTAAGGAATGCAGTTTGGTATAATTTAGTCAGTTCTCGTACAAAAATAAAATGCATTAATTTAACGCTTGTCCTCTGACATCTTTAGCCAATGTCCTTGTCATGACATGATGTTCTGTGCATTAGCAGAAAAAAATGTCTCTCAAAGACTACATGGATTCACAAATGCATTAGTTAGTTAAAAATCTGATGTCATAACCGCCAAAGCGGTTTTACAATTGTCTTCATAGTCAAACCATGTGAATTCATAAAGCATTCAAAAATGGAATATACAAAGCAACTGAATTTTCAAGTTGCATTCCACAATGTTGCCTCAAGGTCCATCCACTTGAATCAAGCAAAACATACCACTAATTAACTAGACTTATGCAAGAATTGGTGTTTGGCAATGTGACCTTTCTAAGTCATATGTCAACTGGATTACAGTTTGTCTCTGATGTACATAATACTGGATACACTAGGCTGCCAGGATTTGACACTATAAATTTATTTGATGAAGTGTATCAAAAACAATAAGTTTGTTAATTTCTAAGCACAGTCTAAGGTATGTTATACTACAGTGTTTCTGATTTCCCTCAGGACTTGACTACTTCAAGTCTATGATGATGTTGATGATTAAACATGGACCCATAGAGAGATCTAGAGGGCCAGTTCTAAAAACTCACACTTTACCAAATCTCAGGGCTCTTAAACAGTGTGCCTTAGGACTTTTTAGAAAATTGTGTTGGCTTTGAGGGCTTCAAACCTGCCACCATCAAATAATAAATTCTTTTAACCTTCACCGTGAAAAGGATTTATCATTTAGAAACTCTTTAGCCAGCTTTGTCTAGTGGGCTAATCCTGGCCTTTTTATTTCTCATGTCTATAGCATCCTAAACCAGGAAATTTACCTTTTTACCTGGACCACTGACTATTTACCCCTCATTTCTTTGCCTCAGTAACTTCTGCCTGACATTCAATCTCTCCCACTCCTTACTCGGTGGTTACTCCCTTCCCCATGACTCCTCAGACACTTAACACTAGTGTAATCTTCCTAATTTCTTACCCTTCAGAAAGATCTGTTTTCTGGTGATTTTATTTTACACTGTAATTTTTATCATTGAGTCTTTTTTATATGTCACAGTTATTGAAATTTTGATTATGACTCAATCACACCTTTCTAGCACTGCTTTTACTAATAGCTGAAGCGCCTCCTCTTCCACACCATTCATTCACATCTATCCCAATTTCCCTCTCTCTACTATAGAGGTTTCTGTTGGTGTTGATCCTCATTCACTTAGTCAGAGGGTGTTCTTTGGGACTTACTTTCTCTCTTTCTCCCCTTGTCCCTCTCCCTTTCTCTCTCTCTCTCTCTCTCTCTCTCTCTCTCTCTCTCTCTCTCTCTCTCTCTCTCTCTCTCTCTCTCTCTCTCTCTCACACACACACACACACACTCAAACACTCAATCTATGTGTCTCTCACACATACCTCCACTTTTATTGCCCTGTAATTCCCTCAGTGGTTCAAAATTATTCATTACCTTTTATTTCTGAAGGATTAGATTGAAAAGGCCCAGAAAGCAAGTGCTTTCTTGATCTTAAAAAAAAAATTGCAAGTTTATATAGAAATCCTTCTAGAACAGCTACCAACATTCCTTTAGTGAGTTATTGTGCCTTGGTGTGCATTATATGGTTTACAAAGTAAACTCCAAGCATTCCAATTTTCAAAATCATGCTATTAACCACTATATTATATACTTGTGCTTGATAAACACTTTATTATGTTTATTAATCAATAAAATCTTGGGAAATATGTACACTACCTTACTAACTCACTTCTCCCATTCCACCTGGCTTTTTTTCTATTGTTATTAGGACCACTGTTACTTTTTTTTCCTTCTGATTTCTTTTAAATTTTTGATTTATAGCAATATCCACAGTTGGTTTCTCTCTTCCTTCCAAACACAGACACTACCACATTCTGACTCAGCTGGCTATTCAAATTTTACTGATGATTTTAATAAGCCACATCACCATATCACCACAACTACAACAAGAGAATGACTTGTGATCATTACCACTCTTTCTTCACAGCCTTCTAAATTCAGAGTGATCAATTTATTTAAGTCAACACACTTTGGGGAGTATCATTATAATAAAGCTTGATCCAGGCAAAATTCTGAACTTTCCCGGGCAGAGTGGGTGATACAGCCCTACAGCTTCTGCCCTAAGAACACAGTACAATGAAATGGCCACGATTCCTCTGAAATGCCGGCAGCTTCCCCAGCATCTGGAAGACGGTGGTTTCTCCAGAAATACCGAATACAGGATTGAAATTCCACTGGATCCTTCAAATAACAACATGCCCAAGTAAGAAATCTTGCCAACATTTTAGAACAAGAAACTGAAGAATGAAAAAGATTTAAGGTTCTAATTCCACCATACCCAATAGAAAGCAGACAAAGCTAAATAAAACTGGACTTAAAGTATTTAGCAATATTTCTTTAAATCAGCAGGATTTAAGGAACAGAGACCTTACCTCTTAGATCTTTTCAATAAAACACACAGTTTAATCTTATTAAAAACTCTGATCTTGCTAAATAAACATTATCTAATGAACAAAAGATTTTCATGAAAACCCTTTCATATCTTGTTATTCTCAAATATAAATTAAAGCTTTTAGCTTGTCTTTATAATGCAACCTCAAACTCAACCCTATAACCTTTTTCTACAGGATTGAATAGTGTGATTTCTGGAACGTACAGATAATTTTTTCAAGGAAGAGGAGGATGACAATGAGGAGAAAGAGACATTAGGGTAGGAGGAGAAGAGAAGGGGGAGAAGGAGAAAGGAAGGTGAGAAGGGGAAAGAGAAATCTTGAAGTCCATAAATCCACTAAATTGTGCAGACATGGCTTTCATCATCTTATCATTTCCTAGCATGCATTTTCACACTGACTCAGCTTACAGTGGTATTGGATGCACCTCAGGTTTACAACTGACATGACATACTGAACACACTTTCTTCATAGGGTCAAAAAGTAAGACTAATGGCAGTAGTCTCAAATCACTGGTTTAAAATGACACTAATATGAATATTATGAATATTTCTTGGAAGCATAATAAATCCCACCATCTTGGGAGATCATAGGTGTGTCAAATTCTTTGCAATAGTAAATTCTAGAGTAAAAACCTTAGTCTTTTCTTTTTCCTGTCTAACCGCCTTATGCCAATGCATCTCCCTCCATATACATAGCATACAAGACAAATAAAACAAGCTTGAAGTAAAGGAATATGGCTTTTGATGGTCCTTTTTCTCTTCTTCTACTTCTGAACTGGAAATAAACTATTGCCTCTTCTTCTAGAATCGTTGATTTGAAATTGGATGAAAATATGTTATAATATGCACCCCAGCTTCCAACTACAGACACTTGCTTCTCTAAAGAAAAACTTTTATGGATTTAAAGGGAATAACAAGCACTGGCTTCCAGGTCACGCTATGATTTTGGAAACAACGTCCTCCCTGTTCTGCAAAGCCATCATATTGGGAGGGTTATTTCTAGGGTACTTCAGCTTATAGGATTTACAGGGGCAGACAAAAAGTCCACAGAATAGTAGCTGTTCTGCAGCCATTAGATGCCTCGAATGTCCTCTGCACAAATGGAAATAGAGCTGACACTTTTAGAAGTGAGATCTCAGAGGACCTCTCAATAAACAAAAGCTGCTCAAATATTCAAAAAGGACTACATTTTTGGTCCACAACCAAGCACTGAGGTACTCCCATCATTTTTTCTTGTAGTTATCCCCATCACAGGCTACTTCATAATCTTTTCCCAGTCAGAGATCTTTCACATGGTTTCTTATCTCAGTGTAAAGAGTTCATTTTAAAGATTCAGAATTTAGACAGAAGGATGCTCTACAATCTTCCATAATTAATGAAATACTGGCTAAAGCAGGATAGACTGGAAGCCAAACACCAGTGAATTTATTCCTAGAGGGCCTGAGAGGGAGGAAGGGAATGTGGCTGGTAGGACATGGGTTTCAGAAACTTCATGTATTTTTAGTGGTGGGAGAAGAGAAAAATCTGATGAATGATCCTTAAATATACACTGTGATAGAGAAGAGGGAAAAGCAGCGTTCAGTCTCACCGATTTAAAATGATACTAGTCATAATCTACTTAATGAGCTACTTTGTATGTGTGCCTAATCTAACATGCTGTGAAATCATTGCCATGAATGCTTTGAAATTTGTGTTACATTATCCCGTCTTTGCAATTTGCTTGATTACAATAATAAATACACTCCCTCTATGCCCTGAGTCTGAACTGTGAAGTCTCTGGTGAAAATACAGTGAGTTGATGTTTTGTATTGACCTATTTAGCCCTTTGCACAATGTTAAAAACACTTAAATACATTCTACTCGCTGCAGCATATGGCTTCCTCCGCTGACCTTAGCCATGCTGACCTAGTGGCCTGAGTAACTTCTTTCTGCAAAGAAAGTTACTCAGTTTTAGGCATGGTAGGATATTAAGAGAAAACTCATTGCCAGTATATACTCAAGGCCAACAGTGGCAACCAAGAGTATATACAGATGCTGCCAAATGCCCTGGTGAACGAAAGGATGTTGACAAATTACTGTAGTATAAAGAGTATTCCGTTCCTAACATAAGAGGGAATTTACTGCTCATATGGTATGGTTGTCCATTACAAACCCATTCCTTCTGAAGTCCTAGGGTCATGATGGAAGAGGGGACACAAGTACTATAAGAACTAGAAGCCATGGATGACTGAAGCAAAACCGTATTTGCTTGGCATGTGGAACCGGTTATACACATGAACCCATAGCAGCTGTGATGCATGTATGAGACAAGATCACAAGATTGTATCATAAGATGCACAAGATCAAGCCAGACAAGATCAAATATGGATGGGGGTGGTGTCTTGAAGTCCTACCCTCAAGGAAACTGTCAGAGAAAAAAAAACTGAAGTGCAGAACCTCTAAATGTATAAAGCCTGTGACATTGGGTGTGACTGTGATCTTATAGCTTTATTATAGACTAGGAAAACAAAGTCATAGTTAGGATTAGTATATTAATACACTCCCCACCATTTGGACCCAAATGCATATTGTCAGAACAGTAAAGACAGAAGTGCGTTTGAAGAGTAGACAGTAACTTGGCTGCTCTCCATCGAGCATCTTCTCTCAGGGTTCCTGTGCACAGCTCATCAACTATAAACACTAGAGAAACACTGGTCAGATGTTCTGTAGTGAAGAGCTAACCCTCCTCCTCTTCAAATACTCCAGCAGGTAATTACCTAAGCCAGAGTGAGATGTTAAGATGCTCCCTACTGATAGCATGATCTAGGATGGAAATTCCCATGGTTCCCCATCAGCACAAGCATCAATCGTTTTATAAATATGTGGTTTCCACTGTACTCCAGACTGAGTGGGGAAAAGACTCAACTGTGTGAAAATCACCAGTGTCACCTGTTTTATTAATATGCTTGTCCCTAAAAAATGCTTTATCTAGTAAAAGTTCCTAATTGTTTTTCAAATGCTGTAATGACAGATTAAGTACTGGGCAAGGGATACATAACCAGACAATAATATGATGGGTTTGGACAAGACTCCATCACCTGGCTTTTTGAGTAATTATAGGTAACTTTCCATGTTGATAATGACAATTTTATGGTTTTGAAAGTGATACTATAACTCAATTTTCTACCTTACCCTTTCCTACAGAATTGTACCATAGTTTCCAAACCAACAATCTTCACTTATGGATCTGAGAATACGTCACTGACTTTAAATCTCAATTACTTTTACAGTTTTCTAAATATTATATGTTGAGGGCTTTTCTGTTCGTTTTTAAAAGGTGTTAAATGGTTCAATTCTTTTTCATTCACCACACAGCTTTATTGAGTTCAACAAATGTATAGATTCTTAGAACTGTTATCACGATCAGGACATAAAATCCACCATTCCTATTACCTCCTAGGCTTTCTTGCATGCGAATACCTCTGAATTTGGGGATCTTCACACTAATGATATACCTTTCCATTTTTCTAAATGCCATGCAGTTGGAATCATATTGTATGTATTCTTAACGTACTAGTTTCTGAAACTTTGCCTGTCTTTGAGCATCACGCAATTGACTACCTATGCCATTAGTATATTCTTTTACATTTTGGAACTCTAGTTCTATACATGAAAACAATATCGTTTATTTATCCATATTCCTGATAAAGAGTACTCAGTTTGTTTCTAGTTCTCAGCTATCACAAATGAAACCTCTACTAACATTCACTTCCAGGCTTTTTTTAGAAAACAAATATCTATTTCTGTAATATAAATTCCATGGAATGGCACTGTTCAAACCTAGGTTAGGTGTTTCTGCAACTTTATGTTTTTAAATCATAAAATTAGTATCAGCCTCTCTCTTCGTATGACTTTTCATTCATATCAGCTGTATGTTACTCTGTGTCTTTCTACATCACTTGAGACAAGAGTCTGACATTTTTGGTTTTAAGTTTGTTGTGTTTTTAAAATAATTTTTAAAAAAATTATGAGCTATGTCAGGCTAGTCTAGAATTTATTATGTCACCCAGGTTGCTTTCAAACTTGGGGCCCTTTTAGCAGAGGTCCCTAGGTATCAGGATTGTAGGCATCACCACATTCAGCTTTGTTTGACAGTATCTGGAAATGCTAGAATGATAATGACCTCGTTCAAATTAATCTCTGCACACTGAGATAATTGACACATGCTCATATCAATTAGCTGTCAACACACCAGAGACATGGAACTGCTTTCCAATGAGGCATCTAGAAGGAAATACTTTGAAAATTAAGATTTGAAAATACGCAAAGTATTTTATTCAACACTATAAAATTCTTTCATACTGGGTTCTGTGAATTGCTCTATAATCTTAAGGCCATGTGATGGAGGAAGGTCATTGGCTAATAAAGGAACTGCCTTGGCCCATTTTATTGGTTAGGACATAGGTAGGTGGAATAAACAGAACAGAATGCCGGGAGGAAGAGGAAGTGAGCTCAGACTCGACAGATCTCGGGGGCAGATGCCTCAGAGAGACGCCATGCCCCACTCCCAGACAGACACACGCGATGAAGCTCTGACCTAGAATCTTCCCGGTAAGACCGGTGCTCACAGATTATTAGAGATTGGTTGATCGGGATATCAGAATTAGCCAGTAAGGGCCAAGCAGTGATTAAATGAATACAATGTCTGTGTAATTATTTCTGGGCATAAGCTAGCTGGGCAGGCGGCTGGGGTGTTGGGGACCCAGCCCCGCCGCTCCTATTACTACAGCCGTGAACAATGTGGTTAATGACTTTCTGTATCTGTGCTACTTAAAAAGAGTATTCTGTACTTGGGGACTATTCATAACCACATTCCACATCTTGACAAATATTTGGGGAGAATTACTATGCTGAGGGCGAAAACAAAGGGGACATATTTGTCCTCTACCCTTATGAGGTGCACATTTGTGTACGTGTAAAAATGATAATCAGTTGCATGAGTTCATTCTAAGGATGGGCATCGTGTGCATGATCTGGAAATACTTTTGTATGTGTGTGTATGTGAATGATTAGTTTAGAGATGATCATCCCTTAGCTTCTTCCACCATCACCTTTCAGTTTATATTTGAGGTAGGGTCTCCCACCGAACTTGGCACTCACTGACTGGGTACTCAGAATGGAGAGTAAGCTGCAGGGATCTTCCTATCTCTGCCTCCATTGAGTTTGAATTACAGATACAAACAACTCCACCTAGCTAGTAAATGTTTCATGGATTGCTGGAGGTTCAAACTGTGCTTGTACAGCAAGAACTTTGCTAACTGAACTCTCCCCTCATACTTGCTGGAAACGTTTTTTAGAGAACTTGGCCATGATTTGGTCAACTACAAGTATGAGGGATCCCATTTTATTCCATTTCCTCTGCATCTTTGTCCTGAAATAACTCTTTCCCAGATTCCCTCTTTATTAAGGCTCTACTGACAGTTACCATTCTCTGTCTTGTGAGTAGATGGCTCCTTTATTTTCCTCACAACTTTTACGAAGACAAAAAAAAAACGTTGAAAATGAATTATGTTCCCACTCTGAGCCTCCTTGCTCTTCCTCCCAGCTCTTCTTTGGGTTATGTCTTAGTCTGTGTTCTATTTTTTTAAGAGATACCATGACATGTCAACTCTTACAAAAGAAAGCATTTAATTGGGGCTTGCTCGCAGTTTCAGATATCTAGTCCTTTGTCATCCTTATGGGAGCATGGCACATGTGGACAGAAGTTGGTCAGAACTCTACATCTCTATCAGCAGGCAGCAGGAAGAGAGAGAAAGCTACTGGGCTCAGATTGGACCCTTGAAACCTCCACACCCATCCCTAGTGATACATTTTCTCCAACAAGACCACACATATTCCAATAAGGCCACACCTCCTAATTCCTCCCACATAATGTCACTCATTGATAACTAACCACTCACACAAATGAGTTTGGGGGCCATTCTTATTCAAATGACCACGGACCACTCAGTGGGAACTGACCTTACTAGGCTATTTGTGATTTCCTAAGGCCAGAATCTTCCCGCCCCACAGATACCTGCAGTCTTGTCTCCTCTGGAAAAATGTAATCCATAAGCTGGAAATCGGGTCATCCTTAGAAGTTCAGCAAACAACTCAGAGTCCAACAGCTAACAACATTCTTCAGAAATGAAACTGCCTGGACATAATCAGTTCACCCTAATTGACTACATACAGTTTTATTACATAACTAATGGTTTTAAAACTCAAACCAATTAGTTTGTCCAACAGAGGTTACATTCTTGAGTGGTTTATTCCAGCTAAATTTAGGCAGGATTTAAAACAACACGCCTTATCCCAGCCACTGAACCTGCAATCTCTTTGACCAGAGAACTTCATACAGACTTCCCTGCCAACAGAAAAGAAAAAAAGTCTATGAGGATGCTGGTCTTGATAACCATGACAGTAACCCTAGATTATATTTCACCCAAAGAACTGTCCTGTGCTATTCAGCTACCTAATTATGGGGTGTTGGAAAGTTTTTCTATGCTGTCACTGATGAAGCTGAGTCTGAAGCTATTAAACTATAACCAGGCAAAGCTTAACTTCTTGCTCTCTGTGCTACAATCTCTAAGGCCAAGTTCACTGAGCATATGAACATTCACATAGTTCAGCACCTTCAGCTGACAGGAAATCAGAAGCGTCTGATTTATTCCTGGCTGTATTTCTCTAATCTACCATGCCGTTTTAAAACATCCTCATTGTAGATTTTAGAAATACTGGGTTTGCAGTGAATTTGAAGTGTTTCTAATTACGATTCTGGTAAGTTAAGTTGGTCTTTTCCTATGACTGAACATGTAGGGAAATCACTTTCCCAGCTTTTCCCTCCCGCTTCCCACCTACTCAGCTCCATATGTAATGAGAGAAAATATCAAGACAAGAGAGATAGACACAAGGAAACAGAATCTGTGATTATAATGCCTGAATTAGCATTAAACTACAGTGCTAGAGAAACTTTTAGAGATTAATTATTTCATCAGCTCTGTATAAGTATAAGGGGATTTCATAGATAAGGCGTCAGCAATCTTTTTTGTAGATTTTAGACTTTATAGGTTAACATGAAACCAACAGTTCTATATAAATACTCACCCATTTCAAACATTGTATGAGATCTATCACATCTCAATAGAACTTGCAGAAATAATTTGCATACATCTTGCCTTTCAGAACCTCAATGGAGAGTAGGCAAGGTAGCTGAACAGGCACTTGCTGTCAAGCCTCGCGATATGATTCTGACCCCTAGACACCAATTTGTGAAGAAAATAACCAACTCCAGCATGTTGTCCTCTGACAGCATGGTTGTACATATTGTGGTATGCATGTGCCAGTGTGTGTGTAGGGGGAGTGATTAATAGTATATAGAATTGAAATTATCACATCTTCCCTGGACACAAAATTAACAGAGATCTTTTGTGTATGTGTGTGGGGTGACTTTGTACTTGCTTTCTGATAATAAAATTGAGTATTTTTAGAATTTGCACTAGTAACTTAAAAAGTGAAAAGAAATAGCTCTCTGCGTTACGGTACAAACTTGATAAAGACCAATCACAATGATATGCAATGTGTTTAGATAACTATGTATATGGCACTTATACATATTCATAGGAAGTGCTATACACAATATCTGTGAGGTGGGGATAGATGGCTCAATAGGTATTAGTACATATGCTTCTGCAGTGGATCCAGGTGCAGTTCACAGCATCCATGGACGCTCACAAATACCTCTATAGAAGCCCAGTCCCAGGGAATCCATTCCCCTGTTCTAAACTCTGTGGTCATCTACACTCAAATCACACACACACACACACACACACACACACACACACACACACACACAGATAAGCATATAGAGATATTCTTTAAAAAGTAGAAATAAATATTTTTAAAAAGGGGAAAAATAAATATTTAGAACTTGGGTTAATAACTTCTAATTATATGTATTTCTTCCTTTGCAATTTTAATAAGAAAGATACTGATTTTCAGTAAATTTAAATTAATAAAACATATGTGTTATTTCTAAATGACTATTTTCATTTTGCATATTTTTAACATTGGCTGCTCCAACCAATTATGCCTGCATTGGAAATGACATAGTGAAAATAAAAAGTGCTATTTTTTTCTTTTGTTATATCTTATTTTTATCTTATCTTTTTATTTGTTGTATTATGTCATAATAAAAATCTTCTCTTCTGACAATTAAGATCTTTAGTATTTGATAGCTATAGTTAATGAATAAATTTCTCCAAGCAATCTGAAGAATTAACATGAGAATAAATAGATAAATAAAAATTCTGATTAGTCAATATAGTTTTAAATCAGATGAAGAAAAAATAAAAATATTATTTTTGTTGTTTTTGAAACTAATATGCCCTATGATATACAGTTAAATACCAAAGCCTCATATTTATACTGTAAATTCAGAATAAATGTCATGCTTTATCCTCCTTTGGCAACTCTACGAACTGTAACTTAAAAGTAGGAAGGCTCCTGATGAATAAAATTTTATTCTGTTACAATTCAGTCATGACTTGAGTATTCCCCCAAACTCTACATCAACTGTATGCTGTGAAACATGTAGTCTCAAGACACTCCAGTCAAGATGCTCAAGACACTTAGCGAAAGGTCTTGCAGTCAAGAAGCTCAGGTCAAGATCCTCAACTCAAGATGTCCAAGTCAAGATTCTCAGATAACGATTCTCAGGTATGAGCAGTTAAAAATACTCACTCTTGAAGATAACCCTTATTCGATGAAAAGCACCCACATGGCAGTTCACAGTTCTTTGTAACTCCAGTTCCAGGGAATATGGCACCTTCTTCTGACCTCCCTGAGCACCAGGTATGCATGGTGCACACATACATACATGCAAGCAAAACACTCATACACATAAAATAATAAAACAAATGTAAAACTATGCTGAGGTCAATATGTGCAAGTCAAGATGTTTGAAGTCAGGGTACTCTGCAGTTTCTGAGGAAATACAAATGGTTTGCTTGCATCTCTGCTCTAATTATCATCATTAGGAGGGTGCTTGGTACATTTCTGAAGGGTTGTTTCTGCCCTGGTGTCACACCAGCAACAGCAAGAGTGCAAGGAGACAGGAACTTGATGAGATGCTCCATCCTTGCCCTGCCATATCCTTCTTCTGACAGTCATTTCAGCCAGCCAACATAAAGTTGGTATAAAAAGGGTCTATTATTCCATAATCCCTTCTAAGTGGATATCTGCCTTTCTCAGTAGGTAGATGAGGCATAGATACTCAAGAAATGGAGAGAATGAAGTTACATGGGAAGGGCTGATAACATCAGTCTTGTGATCTTTGAGTTTAGACCACAAAGTATATCATTACTTTAGCAAACTAAGATTTTATTTTGGAAAACCAAAGAAAGACAATAAAAATTTGATGTGGACTCCCACACAATCACATTTGCATCTGAGAGAAGACAATGTTTTGGGCAGACTGCAGGATTTTAGAGGCTCAGAGCAGTAAAATGGAGAATAGCAGTTACTACCATTGCTCAGAAAAAAAAAAGTTCACGCTATGAGAGAGGCAAGAAGTGGAAAAGAGAAGATGGGTTTAACAGACACTACAAAGGCGAACTTGGGAAGACTTCCTGGATGCATGAGACAGCCTGAGAAAGCATCAGCCAAGAGTGACTGCTTACCTGAGAGACTGGGTTGAGGGAGGGATGTGAGTTATAATTCTGGGAAGCAGCATTTCTCAATCCTCCTAATGCTGTGAGCCTCTAATACAGTCATTCATGCTGTGATGACCGCCAACCATATAATTATTTTTATTGCTACTTCACAACTGTAATTTTGCTACTGTTATGAATGATAATGTAAATATCTGATATGCATAATATTTGATAAACAATCCCTGTGAAGGGGGTGTTCAAGCCCTGAAGGGGTTGAAACCCACAGGTTGAGAACAGCTCCTCTAAAGCAACAAAACAGAGATGATGGACAGGTGGCTGAATATTTAGTGAGAGTTGAGTAGGAGAGAGCTCAGTGTCTTTAGCACATACCTAGGTAATGAAAGTTCAGGGCTCTGATAAGTTCCAAATGGGAAAGAAGGGGTGGTAAAGAAGAGAATAGCTAACAAGAAGAGTTTAAGAAACACTGAAGGTAAAGGTAGAACAGAGAGTGGATACGAAAAAGTGAAATGACTGGTGTAGCAGTGGCTCTCCTGCGCGGGTGCACACCCCCCCCACACACACAATCACATGCTAGAGATGAAGCCCAAGGCTTGCACTAATGAGGCAAACATTCCAACACATAACTACATTCTCAGCCCAAAAGTCTCAGAGCAGTGACCAGGTCAGAGAGGGATTTAAAGATTAATTTGCATAATATTTAAAATAAGATGAAAGAAAATTCAGCTGCACAAATCAAAGAATGTGGGTTGCTATTGAATTTTGTTTCCTGCTTAGTCCACCTCTCTATTAATCAGTTACTTTCAGGTAGGAGTAACAGGAGAATGCAAGTAATGTTTTGAAAATCAAGTGAAGATGATAAATAATAGATTGGATTCACCATCACAGACCACAAAGCTATGTAGAGAAAGGCAGAGCTACCTAATTGATTTGATAATCTATTAAATAATGTGTTCCAGGACAACTTCAGTGAAATAGTGAGAAGTCACATTGCAGTGTGGAGAGGTTGATAGAGGAGTAAGGCAGGGCATATAGGAGCACATGCTTCTTAAAAATTTTTTTTGCAAATGAAGAAATGAAAGAGGAGATGACAGGAGCCCTAGGGGATGCTGGGTCAAGAGACCTCAAAGATACTTCCTCAGAACCCTGATGCGGCTCGCCTGCAATGCAGCGCAAATTGATGGCTACCCTCCTGTAGAAAACGTCCCGCCCATAGGGCCTCATTTCCACCTAAGAGTCCACTGGGAAAGGTTCATTTAATTAGACTTTAAAGACTTTCTTCTGGCAGCAATTTTGTACTAAAGTGCAAATATCTAGGAAATACCTGGAAATGAGGCCAGGATGTGTGCTTGGAGTGGAAAAGGAAAAGAAGAAAAAAAATACAAAAGAAGGAAAAAAAAAACATGGCCCGATTTTTAATTTTGCCCGAACTCCTCACTGGGAATAATAGAAAATAATGGGACATGGTAGAAGAAAGAGAAAGCAAGGATTGGTTAGTTTAAGTTTTTGTTACTATCTTAATTTCGTGTGTGTGTGTGTGTGTGTGTGTGTGTGTGTGTGTGTAGGTGTGCCTGTTCATGTATGGGTACATACACACATGCATGCACCTTTGGAGGCTGAATATCAAATTTGTGTGTCTTCCTCTAAGAAACTCCATCTTTTTTATTGGCACAGAGTCTCTCCTTACTGATCCTGAAACTTAATGGTTGGCTAGACTGGCTGGCCATGGACCAGGTTAGATCCTTCCAGTCTCCACCACCTGGCAATGTGGTATAAATGCACACAGCCACACTTGGCTTATTATATGCATGATGAGGACCCAAACTCATGTCCTCAAGCTCATACAGCAAGCATGTATGCACTGATCCATCATCCCAGATGCAGCTGAAGTTAGACCTTTCTGCAATAAGCATCTTCCATGAATATGATTTTCTAATAACAAAAAATCAACTTAATAAAAATTTGAATCACAATAAAATCTACTAAGCAAATAGAAGGCACTCAAATGTTAAAAGTCCCAGGGTCGTACTTATGAAAATTAATTGTAATTTTCCTTGTAGTTTACAGCCAAAGATGATTCGGAGACATCTGTGCTTTCTCCCTCACTCTTGCATCTCTTTCTTCTTAATATTGGTGTTCTCTGATAGACTGAACATTGGCTATTGAGCTACACTGGAAACTGCTATCAACACATGGGAAACATAGCTTCCAAGAAGGTCTTTCCGGTTTTTGGATCTTACTTTCTATCACCCAAGTACAAATTTATAGATATTATAGACATCATCTTTAATTCTAAACAGTTAAGTATTGTTCCATAGTAAAACATAAAGACAAGGTGTGACAAGACAAGAAAGGAAAAGGAAGTGGGTACCATCACTAGTGAAACAGTGGAGAAGAGGAAGAAGAAGGACATAGAGGTGGATGAGGGGCCATTAAACACTAGGAGCTTTCTATGTGCTCAATAACAGCCATCCTTAGTCACCCAACCATCCTATTCTTTACCAGCCTTTGTTGGCTTTTTCCTGTAATCCAACCCCAGACCAAACTCTTATCATGTAATTTCTAGGAGGATGTGAATCTTACTTTATCCAACATATAAATAAAAATTACTTCAACAATTTGCAAAACTGATCAGTTTCATATAAATGTAGCAGGTATTTTTTTGTATTATGGCATAGTTACAATAGATCAAAATTATTGCAAATGACCTGAATATTCAAGTGTAAACATTATGTAGACTAGAAAACTATAGCTTTTAAAAAATAGATCCTTACTTGTTTATCAAATCGCATGGTGATTAAAATATGCTCACGATTTGATGAGATGATTCATTATGGAAAGACACTAGCCAGTCAACAAAATGACTGGAATTTAAACCTTGGGATCCACATGGTAGAAAGAGATAAATGATTCCCACAAGTTGCTCTATGATATTCACACATAAATTATATAATGCCAACCCAACACAAACACAAATGCACGCACACACACACATATATACACACACATTTCTGAAAGAACTGCAGAATACACAAAAGATTTATGTTAACAACTATTTTCAGTAGCAGCAATAATTTTAAAAACTGTAATAGTCTAATATTTTTTTATAATCAAAGAGAGTAGTTTCTCAATTAAAGTTAGTGATCACCCTGATTAAGAATAAGGTTTTTCACTCTCTCCATATCTATTCAATATAGTTTTTGAGGTCCTAGCTAGAGCAATAAGACACCAAAAGGAGATCAAGGGGATATAAATCGGAAAAGAAGAAGTCAAACTCTCACTGTTTGCTGATGATATGATAGTTTACATAAGAGATCCCAAAAATTCTACCAAGGAATTTCTACGAGTCATAAATACTTTCAGTAATGTAACAGGATACAGGACTAACTCAAAAAAAATCAGTAGCCTTCCTGTACATAGATGATAAAAGGGCTGGTAAAGAAATCAGAAAAACAACACCCTTCAAAATAGGCCCAAATAGCATAAAATATCTCACTCATAGGTGGTTTTGAAACATAAAGAAAAGAAAACTAGCCTAGAAACCACAATCCCAGAGAACTTAGACAACAATGAGAACACTAAGCAAGACTTACTTATATAGATATAATCTACATGGGGAGTAGAAAAAGACATGATCCCCTGAGTAAATTGGGAGCACGGAAATCTTGGAAGGAGTTGAAGGGTAGGGGAGAGACAGGGAGGGAAGCATAGAAAAATGTAGAGCTCAATAAAAAATCAATAAAAAACATAAGAAAAAAATTAAAAATAAACAAATAAAGAATAAGGATTTTAAACAGCATCTGAAAATAAATTGACCAACATATGTATTCATTATTCCAGCTTTCTTTTGTCACATTTGAGATGTTTTAGGTTATTAAGAGTAACCTCTGACCCAAAGGGTAACTTTATTAAGGATCACTTCTGACCCAAAGAGTGGCTTGTTGCAAATGAGAACAAGGAGCCTTGTGTATTCTAGGAAGCATGCCAAAGAGAGCTGAGAACAGGTTTCAACAGGGGCCCTGGGTGGCTTGTTGGCCAACTGTGTTCTTCCATTTATCTTAGCTCTGAATCCTACTCTCTCAGTTTCATTAGACACCAAACTCTGCCTCTCAATTTTTATGTTTACTGACTCACCGGCATCACACATGACCAAGACCTCCCCAATCTTAACACATCTTTTTCTCATCGCAGCAACTCCTGAACCATTCTCTTCCTCTTTTCCCTTCTAATCTTTCACATGTACTAAAGCCTTCTAGACTGAAAGCTTTATTCTCACTGTCTTGATGTCTGCACACTTACTCTTCAACTCATTTTTTTTTTTGGCCTGGCTTAAGTCTCAATAGATTTGCTTCTATTGAGACTACCTATGCAACTACATCCAATGATCTTTTTCTTAAGGTTTATTTTGTTTTTCTGACTGCAACTTTTGACAAAATATCATGCTACTTCTTAAAATATTTTCACATCATAAAGAGTGACCTTACAACAACCTTATATTCCCCCTACATAACCATATACTCCTCTACAAATGCAGTTTTGGTTTTTGGAATTTTTTTTTTGTTGGTGTTGTTGGTTCTTGTTGATGCTGTTTGTTTGTTTTGTTTTTGAGATAGAGTTTTTCTATCCTGGCTGTCCTGGAACTTCCTTTGTAGACCAGACTGGCCTTGAACTCACACAGTTCCTACCTGCTTCTGCCTACTAGGGATTAAAGGTGTGTGTCACCACTCTAGGCTCTCTACAAACACGCTAAATCCTCCTTATCTAGACATTCTTACTTCTGTGTTTCAATAGTGTCTCTTCTGCTGCACACAATCCCTTTCAGCCCATTGTTTACTGGTACTGTGATCCTAAAAACATTTACCTTCTCACTCACCCCTGAACTCCAGAGCTATATGTTGGAACCCCTACATCAACACTTAGACATCTTGCATACAGCACATGTTCGTTAGTTTTAAAACTTTGCTGCTTCTCCATGTCTGTTCTTCCTCCAGAGACCAGCCCTTACACGTGGCATCAATAGGAAGATAAATCCATGCCTCTTCTTCCTCTTTGAAATCTAAATCTGATTAGACAGGTTGGGGCAGCTTGTATTCATCTGTTTCCTAGGTTATTAGCTCAGTCAATGCCACCTCATCCTCTCTTGTTTTAATTCCGCTGGATTTGCCAACTCCTTGCTTCGCTGCATCCCATTCATTCTCCAGCTAGTACAGGATTTAGGAAAAGAAATTCAGTGACTGTGAGTTTCGAATTCTCTACTGGATACGGCTGGGCTCACACCTGGGTTAGTTGGCTGATAGCACTGCCTCTCCAAATCTATCATGACTACCTGTTTCTTTGGGGTGTTGTGTTTGATACCTCACATACGCTGCTTCTGAACATCTCAGGCTCATCTCAGACTTCGTTCACTGATATCAGGCTCCTAGTACCTCTTAGGGAGAGGCTAATCATGCCTAACCTTTGAAGCTCTCTCATGGCTACCACATTAGATGAACCACTGGCATTCATGAACTTTTAGTTAAGTTACTTTAGCTACTCAGAGAAATAAACTCATATGATCCTATTTTGTTTAAGAGCAACGTTGAGATGCCTGTCATAAATGTCTTCAAAAAATTTCTCAACTCATCATTTCTTATCTGTTATCTAAATTGCATTACTTCCTTTGTTTCACCACTGAGTCCTCCATCCTCCTCTCTGGGAAGTACCTCCCAAATGCATAACCTTTGCCAGACACTTCTGTCAGTCCCATTCAGGATAAAAAGAACCCATTTCCTCTACCATCTGTGATTGTCTTGTCTCTATTCCTCAGCTTTCCAGAACTAACATGCAACAGCTATCATATTTTATCAGAATAGGAAATCCCCTGTCTCAGATGGACCTGACTTCTTCATTTCCTTTGAATAGCAGAGCTATCTGCATCTGTAGGGGCTGAGGACCATGTTGAGAATATTTGTCTACCTCTGCTGGAAGCCCTTCTGATTAGTCAGGCTCCTTGAGTTAGAAACATAAGGATTTATAATGAAAAAGAATCACACAGTAAAAACAGAAAGAATGAAAAGAAAACAAACCAATAAAGAACTTATCCTATCATAACATTTGAGGTTCTGGTATTTGCTAGCTTTGGAAAGAGTTCAAAATAAATGAAAGAAATGTGTATTTTATTAAATGCTAATATTTAGAAGATGTGGGAGGAGGAAGGAAAGATAAATATTCCAATCATACTTGTGAATAAGAGGCATCTTCAGTGCTCTTCAAAATGGATCAATATTTTCCTTGCATCTAATCAATCTTCTATGATTTGGAATGAAAGACTGAAAGCAGTAAGGGAACCATGCTGAAAGTGAGAAACATGGGCATGCCCCCACCAACAGAGATCGCGCTACAGTTGGCTTTCAACCTCCACCATAGTACAACAATGAGTTCTGGCTTGTCAAGCTGCAGCTGCCCACTTGACTTCCACCACAGGATACCCCTTTTGCTTCGGATCCCACAGAAAACAGTCTACAATAAAATCTATCTTTCCTGGAAACATCTGCTATTGTTAATGTGATATCTGTTTGTCTTGAGGTATAAATAGGCCCCCAATTTGAAGAGTTCAGAATACATTGAACCGTAACAGCCACAGCTTCTTCCTTTACTTGTCTGTAAGTGTCTCATGTCTCTCTTGGGTTTCAAAATTGATTTCAAGAACAACAAAGAACTAACTTGGAGAGGAAGAAGATTTGAGAGGGTCAGAGGTACTCATGGGTGTTAGAAATGAATAACTCCCTTGGTTTTGTTTTTATTACATGTTCAGTCATATGTGTTGACTGAATTTGAGTTTTCTTCCCACCAAAATTTAGAATTTATAATTAAATTAATCTAGAAAAATATTCATCTCTTTTTTCTATTCTTTATTTCTTCTTCCTTTTTATTTTGTAGATATATAGCTCAAGATGCCTTAGACCTCACTGTCATCCTCCTGGGCCAGCTTCCTGAGAACAATTTTTTTCCCTTCAGAAATGTTACCCCATGCTTTAGTAGGACTCTTATACCAAGTCACATACCTGCAACTCCAAGAGGAATCAGTAAATTTAAACAAAAAGCCCAAGAATTTGAGAGGAAAAAAATGGTGGGAGTAGGTATGGAAGGAATTGAAGAGGAAGGAAGATGGGTAGATTTGATTAAAAATTATAAAGCCATATGAAGAATTATTAGTGTTCCCCCAGGTGTAATTAGTGTGTACAAAAGAAAGGGAAAACACCAAGAATGACTAAAATAACATTACTCCCTCATCACCATACCAAACTCAAAAAGCCTTCTGACAGAAAAAGGAAAAGAAGCCATCGGTCACAAAGAGTGTAGAGAAGCAAGAATGAGGAAAGGGGCCTGGAATCACTGTGTTATTGCTAAATCTCAGGACACTGTATATTCTAAATCTTCCTTCAGTCTGGAAAGAATTACAGGATCCTCTAGAAGCACAAGCCAGGTATTGATATATTGTTAAAAATTCTTAAGCATTATGGCTCACTACTTTACCCCAGTTAATAATATTCTATGTAAGTGTCCACCCCCCAGGCATGGCAAGGAAGACATTCTGGGAAGAGAGCAGAAGGACCAGGGGCTTTTGAACATTAGAATTCATTACAGAAGAGAGTAACCTGTTCTCAAAGAGATTGACTATACTAAGCAGCAGTATGTGAAGCTCCATACTTCAATGCCCTTGATTTGCTGCTATTCTCAGTATAAGCACTTAAGAAATGTGCTTTAGTAGTGATCTATGCATGCCACCACCCAAAAGATACTCAAATAAACATTAGTCAGTGTTGTATTTTGTGAAGAGATGCCATGACCATAGCAATTCGTAAAATAAAGCATTTAATTGGGACTTGCTTACATTCATTCAGAGGTTTAGTCCACCATCTTCATGGTGGGAAGCATGGGAGTACACAGGCAGACATAGGAGGCAGCTGAGAGTTCTATATCTGTATTGTTAGGCAACAGGAAAAGACATTGGTCCTGGCTTAAACATTTGAAACCCTGAATCCCACCCCTCATGACACACCTCCTCCAACAAACCACACCTCCAAATCCCTGTAAAGTAGAGCAACTCCTTTGTGATGAAGAATTTAAATATATGAATTTATGGAGACCATTCCTAGTCAAACTATCACAATCGATCCAGATTGTTTTGTAGAACTGAAGGCACAACGGATAGTAGTTTTGATAGGCATTGGGGGAAGAAGGTAAATCCTACTGTCTTCAAAGCATGCCATCTCAAACCACTACATCCTCAGCCTCAAGCAAGTCTTACCCACACATTTTCTCTCTGCATATGACTACTTTCCCGCTGGGGATAGTTTAAGTGTCCTAGGAATTGTCAGCACACCGAGCCTATCATTACTTGCTCTGGAAATGGAAGCTGGGGAAATGTCTTTATGGGTCAAATAAACAAGAGCCCATTTCACCAGTGTTTACACACTATATGTGTGGGTCCAGCCACTGTGTCTTAGGAGTTAAAATTTCTAGAGGATCAAGAGAAACAGTAAAAACTCCTTTTACAAACTATCTACCTGAAGTTTAGGCAACAAGACTATTACTGGCAGGACTTGACACTAAGCACAGAAAGAAGATTATACTGTGATACTGTGTCCCAATCATTAAATAACATTTGCTATCTGCCATCTGATCTGTAGATAAATAGAGATGTTCTCAGTGAAAAGAATTTATGATATTTCCAGCTTCTGTCAAACAAAATGGGAACAACTATAAATGGAGATATAATCAAATAAAAAAGGAAATGGAATTTCAAGTTGATAATGCAGATCAATGTGTTGCTAGTTGCAAGTGCTGAATCAAGACGCGAGCAAACACAAGTTCAATGATCATGTGTCTCCAGCTCATTTCCTACTTACATTCAAGAAATTATCATTTGACTGCTTATAGTATAGCAAGGAATTGTACTTTCAGAGTAAAGTGCTCTTCTATCCCATTGCTTCATTTAATTCGACATGTAGCTCACAGAGGCTTGTGAAAACTCTAGTCACTGGAATGACCACATACTAATATATTTTACATGACAGCATCACAGAAATATACAATAAATAGCCAATTACAAGTACTTACACAATATAGAGACTGTTTTGGATGTCAGTCAGAAAGTGAACAGATAAATATGTAAGAGTCATAAAAGCCAAGATGGGGACATGATCTCAAGTTACATTGTATCCCAATCTATTATTTTTTCATCAGTGTATGACTGGCACAGCATCTCTGTACCCCTTCTCTGAATGTCAAGTTTATTGTTTTCTTTGGAGCACCGCAGAAAGAAATCGGGTAATCACATAGAAGCCAGGGCTTCTGCAGCCACAGTGAGTCATCTTACCATTCTCTTGCTCTCTGGCAAATAGGAAAATGTCATGTGTTGCTCAGTTACTTAGCAACATTTTCAAACAAAGTCTCTCTGTGCATTTCCTAATGTTCTCGCTTCAGTTTGTTTCCTCTTTCTTTTTTTTAAATCATATGAACTGTATCTTTACCTAATATTTTTACTCCAGATAACTTCTGTTTGAGTCTAGTTTTATTTTCTCTCTCATGCTCCAATCTCAGAGTTTTCAAATATAGCTGAAATTTTGGGTATCTATTTCCTGAGGCACCAGGTACCCAAACTCACTAAGGCAAAGCATAGGCGTCTGTCCTTTTCTTGTTTATTCCCCCATATCTGTTACTAAGACCTCCGTCTTCTGAGATGCACTGTCTCTGCACAAAACAGCCATTGTTGTTTTCACTTTCAGAGCACTCAAAAAGTCAGTATAAGAAACCCACTTTATTTTCGCTCAATCATTTCTTTGGTCGGTGCCATCCTTTCCATCCTGGTTGTCATTAATCTCTTCCAGGTCAATGCATTTCTTTCAAATCTCAACAATTGGGACACTGTCCTAATAAGTTTTTGCATTTGGTTCCTACTTCATCCATTCTTCACCCTGTTTCCTGCAGTCTGATTAATCTTCTAAAGCCCAGCTTCCTAAACTCCTCCTCTATTCTGAATTGTTCAAAGCCTTCTAAAGGTTATTGAAGTCAACAGAAGTACTATTAGGACTTCAGCCTGACATTGAAGACTCTCCAAACAGAGGGCTACACCCAGGCTCTTCTCAACATCTTTTCCATGCTACATCCAAATGAAAATACTAAAAGTCTTACAATATCTGATTTTTTTCATTCATGTTTATATTCAATTTGGAAAGCCCTTCTGCTTTCCCCAAAAGAATAGCAGATCTATGCCAACAAGCACTCTTAGAGTATTGTATTCAGAAATAGAGGTTAATATTTCATTTCATATTAGAGTTGACAATTTCAGTTGTTCCTCCTTCTACATTACCCCCTTCAGGGCCAAGTCAGAATTCTGATTACATGTAAATTCCGTACAGAACACACGGTAAGAAAGGAAATGGGTGTTTTGAATAATAAAAAGAGAGAATCATGGACAGTGAATTATGAAATTAGACACATGGCTGCCATGATGTTACACACTAATTAATTTCTCTGCTTAGGAAGCTGAGGCAGGAGACAGCCTGGTCAGTTTATGAAGACCTGTATTTCAAAACTCATTAAAAATACTCAAGTCTTAATATTACTCAGGGTGTAAGTAACAGTGAGAGCATTCTGCTAGAAGGATACATAAAATCCTGAGTTAAATTTTCAGCAACACATATACACACACACAAACACACATGCACACACATACAACACACCCCCCTGAGTACATATCCTATGACCCTAACTTTTCCATTTGATACATACATATATATATATATATATATATATATATATATATATATACTCTTATGAAAGACTCAAAATTCTATGCAATTCAAGTTTTTTCATACTTAAAATGATGAAAGTGACGCTTACTTTCCAACTCTCAAAAAAATAACAAAGCATCTAACCGTCTCTGAAATTAAAGAGGCATCCAGCCAGTGGGCTGGGATGGGAGCTATGGTAAGAGTAGAAATTTTTATTACACTGTGAAGCGGAATTGATACTGGTTTGTCAAATTAAACTAAAATTAGCATAATTAATTTTCCTGCCCTCAAAGAGATTATAATGCGATTGGGGAAGGGAGTTCCTACTACAGGCTAATATCATTAACAGTTCTAAGCAAAATGTACAGGGAATGAACGACATCACTATGTTCAGAGGTTGAGTGTGTGGAGCAATCCTCTGCTGGGGCGAGGAAGGAAGCAGATCAAACACTTGGTGCAACTTTCTTACAACATAAAATACAACGGTGCACCCACTTGACACTGTAATGAGCTACTCAACTATTGTTTTCTTTTAAAGAAATAAACTCATTAAAAAACAAGAGCTAGTTCCAGGACAGACTCCAAAGCTACAGAGAAACACTGCCTCGAAAAACAAAAAAATAACAACAATAATAATAATAATCAATCATTTTTTACTGTACTAACTTTATTTCTTTTTTAATTATCCTTCTTAGAGGCATCCTATTATCAGGCTGTTAGCTTGAGAAGGCAGCTAGAAATGTGTTTTGAGTCACCTCACCCTTTTAGTTAAGAGGAAGTGTAAAAGTATGTTATGATGAGCTTCAAAATTTTAAAAGAGTTCTCAGTAGTCCTCAGGAGGCAGACTTGATCTGGGGAGGGGGAGGGAAATGGGAGGCAGTGGCGGGGAGGAGGCAGAAATCTTTAATAAATAAATAAATAAATTATTAAAAAAAAATTTAAAAAGTTGGCTTGTTCCTGATACTTGCATAATATGTTCTGCAATAGAAATAAATACATAGCTGTATTTTATACAAAAACACCCAGGAAATAATAAGGCAGTAAGCTCAGTATAATAACAAACAATGTGTATTCCTAGGGTAGATCTGAGAAGATTTCTGTCATTGTAATGAAGAAAGCGAGCTTCATTTTTGCACACTTCCTCACCTCACTCATCCCCACACACAAATGGTCTTCCTGGGGAGGTAGAAAGTGAGAAATGTAGACTTTCTGATTCCTAGATGAAACCTTAGAAATAAATACCACATTTATGTCTCAGGAAGTTATTGATGATTGGAGAAAAATTAAAGCCAAGTAGAA
The DNA here is from genome assembly GCF_037038515.1 of Microtus pennsylvanicus. Classification (NCBI taxonomy): domain Eukaryota; kingdom Metazoa; phylum Chordata; class Mammalia; order Rodentia; family Cricetidae; genus Microtus; species Microtus pennsylvanicus. The sequence continues at coordinate 46,868,620 of NC_134585.1, read as the reverse complement.
CAATTTTGAGAGATGTTAGAAAATTAAATGATGAGCATTCGCAAAGGTGGCAGCCTACCTATCTCTGATCTTGGACATTAAAATGAAAGTGTACAGAGAAAAAGACTGTTGCTGAGTGTAGAGCTTGAGGAAGAGCACTTGTTTAGCATGCACAAGTTCAACCTTTAGTACAAAAAAAATGATGATGAGACATGCTCCATGATCTACTGTTAGGGTATGTGTACTTTTAAGTGTTGAAGTTGTATTTATTTTATAATTTCACATATGCACACCACACATACTGACCACTCTTACCCTCTTGTCCATATCATCCCTGTCAACATTCCCATCTCTTTGCAAATCTCACTCTTGCCTTTATGTCTATTCATTTTGTTTTGTGACCCACTGGGATTAACCAGAGGGGGAAAAAATCTTATTTAGTTTTGCTGTATTTAATTTAATACAAGACTAAATGTTTTGCCTTTCTGTGCTAGGATCACTGCATATATAAATCTGTCTTATGGCTCCAGTAAGTAAGAGTGTGGCTCTGTGGTAGAACATTGGCACTTCCTTCCTAAGACCCTGGGTTGGATCTCGGTCACACACACACACACACACACACACACACACACACACACACACACCTATGCTGTACCCTTTACTGTCTGTGAAGATTACCTATGTGTATCCCAAGGGGACAATGTGAATATGATCAAGTTAAGACTTCTGAATTGAAAGGAATGGCTCCCACTTTCTGCTAAGCTGTAAAAGTAGTCACAAGCGTCCTGACAAAAGAGGCTAAAGGACATTAGATTACTGCAAGACACTGTGGCCTCAGGGACAGAAATGAGGATGAGGCAGCAGTCATGCTAACAACAGCAGCAACCATGAAGACTGAAGAGAAAATGAAGATAATCCTACTTTGTGGTACTGTGCATAGAACAGGATTAGAAGAAAGAAATCCTACAGATTCATGCACAAGCCTTCCTTTTCTTGTTCAGGATCATCATGGAAAAGGTAAAGTAGATCAAGGAATAAAAAGTAAGTCAACCCTATTCCAGCAACTGAAGAAAATGGGGAAGGAGATGTGATGTCTATTCATTACTCTTATAAAAAAAAAAACCACCCCGACTTAGCCAGTGCACAGGTTTGCCTTTGCCTTGGAGGTTTTTCTACACATCAGTACATCAATTTCAGGAGGTTGGAATGAACGCTCCTTGTTTAAAACTTTTCTATCACTATTATTTTTTTGTACCAGGAAATGGCAAAGTCATCCATGCATCCTATATGGGATGCCTTGCTCAGTTTTAGAAGCATTGATTTGGAGGAATTTTTCACTAGGTACCCTGTTATTTCCATATTCCAGGGGAAGAAATGAAGGGAAGAAGGAAGAAAAGAGAAAATAGAAAGAAAGGATAAAAATCATAATTATGTGGGCAAGGAAGTCCGAGAAGGAAAGGAAGGGCACATCGGTGCTTGTGCGTGACTCTCTTTCATATGGAATTAATGGTGGCTTAATGGGGTATGAAAGGATGTTGCAGGGGAAACAATGAGGAACAATTGTCTCACTCACGTTTCATTTCACAGGTCATTATTGCATTAAGAAGTAAATCGACCAAGTCCGGTAAATAACAGTCTGCGTATCGCCGAGAGCTTGAAGCCAACAATTTTAGCCATCACAAACTAATATCTCTGTCATTTTAACCCTTGCAGGTTTGTGCTACAGGGCTAAACAATTATGACTTTGCCCAGTTCTAGCAGGTGAGCATAATTCAACGCCCGTCTAGTCCCTTCTTTTGCAAAAAAATATAAATAAATAAAAATAAAACCCAGAAGGCCATATTTTAGCATTGTTGTTTTGTTGATGAGCCAGCCTTAGCCAAACGCAGCTCCAGTGGCCTTGAAAAACAACCCCCATTTTAGTGAGCGCTGCAGGCATCTTTGAACAGACTGCTTCCTCTGCAAAATTAATTGCTGCAAAACGCAGCGCTCCCTCATCTAAGCTTCTGCAAGCTCACACTCAGCTATTTGGGTGGGCTATAGATGTGTTTGAGAGATCCAGCGAAAATGAGCTTCTCTCCTTTATTACAGGAGTTCACAGTTGTGTCACCGAGCACCATCAGGCACCGGACAACCAGAAGTTCCTAATGCCTACATTCCACTTCCATTAACTCAGGGGCAATTGGTGGGGGAAGCAAATGCTGACTAGATATTTGAATCAATAGTACAGTAAATATCCAAAAGACAGTGGGTAGTAAACACAGTCACTTAAGATACAAATAGCAAAGTACACATCGAAAATGCATGTTAAAGTAAGGCGCTTCCTTGCTTCAGCTGTGTCAAAAAAAGAAGCGAAAAGAGGATTAAGATTCTTGGTATTTCATCATCATGTCAAATACAATCAGGTTCCACTGTGTCCCAATTAACAACCTGTTTAGCCTGCAAAGGGATTACAGATCCTTGAGGTCCACAGTGGTTCTGAAAGAAGGTAAATAAACCCCAAGTTCTTTCCTAACACAGGAAAATCTTGCACAGATAGCTTGAGCTGAGCGTTTCTAGTCCTTAGTTCTTCCTATTTCGCCTTGCATAGCTAACATTAAAGATTTGCAAAGAACTACGGCATGCCCCTTCTCCCAAGGTACTTAATTCCATGAAATGAATATGTGACCATGGCAATGGGACTTTATGGACATGACTATGGGTGTTTGTTTGTTTGTTTGTTTGTTTGTTTGTTTGTTTGAAACAGAATATGACTATGTAATTGAGTTAGCCTTAAACTCGCAATGCTTCTGTCTCATCCTCCTGATCTCTAGGATGTATAAATGTGTTCTACCATGCCCAATTTAAGGCTACAGATCACACAGTGGGGAGATTATGCCGCACAAAAAGCATTTGGAAGGAGAAAACTTCATGGCTGAAATCAGAGCTGCAGAAGAGAAAGTAAAGAAAAGTAAAAGCATACAGGAAGTACAATTTCATTTCTGCATGCCTTGAAAATAACCAGAGCTCCAAGCCATGTATGCCTTAAAAGGTGAGCATGAACTTCAACCTATGTGTAGATAGGAAATGGCCATGTCAGTCCTACAACCACATTGAATTGAATCTGGTCCAGAGCCTAATAATCTGAAAGTAGATTCATAGCCACAGACTGAAGAATGTGATGTCAGCTTCACCCATGTAGAATTGAAATGAGGCAAGTTCACCACATTTTTTTCCTCTTGGGCTATATGATAGTACACTGCATTTCAGGGCATTGGTGTATTAGTTTTCTGCAGTAGCAGCAATAAAAAATAAACACAAGAGACAACTTTGGTGTAGTGCACATCCCAAGGAGAGCCATGATGAGGAGCCAGTGACGAAAGTAGGAAAGAAGGCACTATGTCTCACGTAGTGCTTAGCAGCTGTTAGGGCATAGGGCTGAGGCTTTTGTATGTATTCTGTCGACCCATGCTGTCTCCTTCTTGCCCACAACATGTTCAAGTAGAAAGAGAATATGGTTTGGATATGTGCATATGCTAGTTTGTATACCGTCAGTATTCCAAAATTGTGTCCTCAGCATTATGCCAAAGGGAAAATATTACTACCCATAGCAACCTAAAAATTAGTTTCAACTCTCTTTATCCATTGTGATTACTCTCAGAACTTTAAACTCAATTTTTATTAATATGTCCTCTGTGAAGAAGGTAGAGCTGGAAAGAATTGGCACTGAAAGTCCTTAATTCCAGACCACAGAGATCAGCTGACAGAGCTAAGATTTTTTTTTCTTAATTGTTCTTTCACATGGTTTTATAAAAAACAATTCATTTTGATGACTTTCAATGATAGCATAAATGTCATTTTCTGGCATTAATCCTATTAATATATTAACTAACAGAAACATACAATTTTTCATATGGCAACTTAGCCATCTCCCCAAGCTAGGGGCTGGATGTGGGATATATTCTATCACTTAGTTAATTTTTTATTCAATAAAAATTATTACAATTGGGCTGGAGAGATGGCTCAGAGGTTAAGAGCATTGCCTGCTCTTCCAAAGTTCCTGAGTTCAATTCTCAGCAACCACATGATGGCTCACAACCATCTGTAATGGGGTCTGGTGCCCTCTTCTGGCCTGCAGGCATACACACAGACAGAATATTGAATACATAATAAATAAATAAATATTTAAATAAAATTTAAAACGCAGATATTTAAAAAAATATTACAATTATATCCTCAAATATACCTACATATATTTCTGGTCTTCAAAAATTCCATCAATATCTCTTTGTACAGGATTTTTAAATTATTCATGTGTATGTGTAAGTGTGCTCAAATGCCTTCAGAGGCCAGGAGAGCAGGGAATCCTCTGAAGCTACCATTACAGGTGTTTCGAGCCTTACATGGATGCTGGGTAATGAAGTCCAGTCCTCTGCAAAAGTAGTAAGCGATCTTAACTGCTGAGCCATCTCCCAGACCATAATCACTGGGATGTTATTAATGATCACATTCAATTTATCACAGACCATTCATCATTTACATCTGCTGAAAACGTAAATATCAAAGGAGAGACAGAAAACAGATGAAATAATCATGCAAGGTCAAAATATTATAACAACACATCATTATGTCATTCAATAATTTGGTTTTTGTTATTCTATTAGCAAGGAAGAAGTATTTTATTTATGATGTGGCTGTCCAATTATTCTCTTCTATTAAAATGTTTGCAATCATGCCAGTGGGATATATATGTGTCTACAAACATGGAACATGTGGGCACAGATATATACATGCATACCTCCTCCTGCAGAATATTGATATTAGTGTTTCTCATCAGTAAGGCTTTGAAAAGTTTTTCGCATAAAAATATTTTTCTCATAAAGGATTGTTTACTTGGGGAGGAAAACTCCCAGATTCAGAAAGCCCCATGAGTTTTTTAGAGGACTGTGTGTTTCTGTGAAAGTTCTCTAGAATGGCAAACAACCCAGGGCTAGTAGGTGAACTGCTCCCTTTCATTGACTGATTTGGATATCAGGATCAATCAGATGCTCTCCAGAAACATCTAATTCTGAGACTTATTCTATTGTTAGTAATAGAGTCTGTGTGTAACTCAGACAATTCGTTCACAAAAACACAATTTAACAGAGATGAATAGACAATAGAGTTTGAAAATGAACCCAACTGTCTAACATAAATCCCTCCAAAACAAGGAAGAATACTACACATATCATAGATGCAGGTACTTGGTATCCTATGCCTGGGGGAACGTGACAGTTAAATTTCAAATTGTACACAAATTTAAATATTTAAGATGCAACACATAATTTAGCAATCACAAAATATTAAAGTACATTTGAAAGAACTCATATATGATTTTATATATTATTATACCAGAGAGTTGTACAGTAAAGTTTGTTAAATCTAGATGATGATTATGAAAATGCACCTCAGTCCTGGGCATATCCTCAAAGAACTCTATACCCTACAGGGGAGACACTGGCATGTCCATGCTTTTTGGTGATCTATTCAGCATAACAAAGAACTGGAGTCAACCCAGCTGTCTTTCATGAGAGGAATAATAAAAATTATGTATGTATATATAATGGAATAATGTTCATTCTAAAGTAATATAATCACAAAACTACATGAAATGGATGAACTTAGGTAAGGTCACATAATCTCAGAAAGGAAAGAATCCACATTTTCCCTCATATATGGAATTTAGGCAATATTATCTGTATATAAATAAAAAGTGTGCATGTGGGTGGGGTATGACATGTAGAAAAGAGAACAATAAAGACTAACTATTAGGGATGAGGACAGACTGAATGTGGGTAATAGACATGAGTTACAAAGAAGGATGTAAAAATAATTGCCTTTTTATCTTCAACTCTGACATAGATTTTTCATTTTTGCTGATAGGTAAGTACATAAAATTACATTCAATAGTAAAAATGCAAAATTCAATGTGAAGTTTTGTGGCTTCTGTGTCAAATGTACTACTCTAACTGTATAACATCTAAGCAATAACATCTTACAATAAGCAAGGAACTTTCCCAAAGAAGAGACAGAAATGACCAATGATCACATGAAAACATGCTCAACACTAGTTGTCAATAAGGACCATGCAAATCAAAACCACAGTGAAATAGCACCTCATTCCACTAGAATCTCTAATATGGGAGAGAAAGAATATTAGTGAGAATATAGACAAAGACAAAGTCATGTGTCCTGGGAATGGGAATATAAAATGGTATAGCTAGTATGGATGATAAGCAATGTTTACTCAAAAATCCCTAAAAATAGAGTTATATGATCCTTTACATATATGTCCAAATGAACTCAGTACAAAGTTTAGAAGAGGCATGTCTACACCATGTATGCAGCAGCAGAATCCACAGTAGCTACAGTGTAGGAAGAATCCCATGTCCATGGGCAGACGAATGGAATATTGGGCTTTCAGAGAGAAGTAAATTCTACAATTTGTACGGACCTTGTGAGCATTATTCTAAGTGAAATGAGTCATTCATAGGAGGCATGTGTGGTCATATTTATCTAAGTCACTTAGGGTAGACAAAGTCATACAAACATTAAATACAATGATGACTGCTGGGGATGAAGGGAGAAGGGGGATCCAGAGTTACTGTTTAATGGGTGTAGAATTGGTGTTTTGCGAGATGAAAAAAAAACACTTATAAAGATGGATAGTAGTGATTTTTCCATGACCTGAAGAAAAAACTTAATACCACTGAGCTAAATGCTTAAAGTGGTTAAGCTGCAAATTTCATATAATGCATATTTTATCAAAATCAGATTATAATAGTTCAAAGATGAGAAGCACAAAGCCTAAACTATAGTTTGTTCCCACTGGAAGAATTTAGACTTAGCGCTTTTCACAATTTATATAGTATTTTCATTTATGTGTAGTGTGCCTGCATGAGTTTATGTGCAGGTGCCTGTGAATCCCCTGGAACAGGATTTATAGGTCTGTGCCTTATGTGGGTGCTAGGAGCTGAACTCAAATCCTCTACTAGAGCAGCAAGCCCTCTTACTTGCTGAGCCATTTCGCCAGTCCCTACACCATTTACTCTGAAAACATTATTAGTTAGCCATAAATTCTCTGTTTTATTGTTTTTAATATCTGAAAGGATATTATACAGGAAAGAATTCAGCATATACACTCTTATAATAGAAAACAAATTAGATCACTAGGTGGAAATTACAGAAGGAACATCCTAGACATTAAGACTGAAGTATTAGGAAATAGAAGGAAAAAGCCCCTGTGTGGTGAATGAAGAATGAAACTGATTGGACAGATCCAAATACAAGACTTTCTAATATTATCATTTCGTTCCAACCAGTTTGTACAGACAAACAGCTTGATATGAGACAATATTTCCCACAGATTCATTTTTAAGTAACTAGTTACAAGTATTAACAAGTAACAAGTTTTCTCCAGTAAAAAAAAAAAAGCCTATACAAAATTAAATAGTTTTTAATTTAATTGTACAACTTATATCTTTACTTTATTAAGATATACTTTAACTCTCTAAAATATCAGTTGTGTTTTTGGAAATAATTTGATGATGGAACATATTTTTTAGTTTCCTGAGTTCAGTGACTGGAAACATTCTTGAAATTTTTAAAAAGATATTATACATCAATCAAATCAAAACTGTAAACTTTGTTGAATAGTTTCCTGGCAAAATAATCTTAAGTTTTTCATGTTCTTTTTATTCATTAATTCATTAGTCAGTTGTTTTGGTGTCTACTAAACATATATTATGTTCTAGAATGTGATAGTGTTACTTATCAACTTGACGAAACTAGAATTTGTGCAGGTCGGTAGGGAATTTCCTTGACTACATTAAGGTGGGACGACTCACCCGCTGCGGGCAGCACCATTCCCTAGATAGAGGACACCGGTCTGCACAAAAGCAGAGAAACCAAGCTTAGTTAATTCACTGCTCTCTGCTTCTGACTGTGGAAATAACGTGACTAGCTGCTTCAGGTTTGGGGCATGCAGATTCTCTGGCAGTGAGAAAATTATGACTCAGTTAAATCCTTTCTTTGCAAGTTGTTTTTTTTTGGGGGGGTGGTATTTGATCATAGGAACAAGAAAAGGAACTAAAACACAGGAATTACACTAAAGATCACAACGTTTTTGCCTTCATGGCCCTTGAATCCTGGTGAGATAGCATGCTGGCACAGCAATCGGAGGAGAGCAGGACAGCTGAAGTAATGGAGTCAAGCGATCCGATCGACAGAGGCAGCTCATGTAGATACAGAGACCCACCGGCATGGGGAAGCCAACAACAGCTTCACACTGAAGGCAGGGCCACACAATGTGTTTGCTTACCTCCTGATGCACACCATTTATTTATTTATTTACTTTTTCTTGTTATTTGTATTACTATATATTAATTACAGATAATAGTCCCCATTATGACATTTCATGAATGTACACACTGTGTTTCAACGATACTCACCCCTGCTATTTTCTATTGTCTTTCTCCCACGATACTCACCCCTGCTATTCTCCATTGTCTTTCTCCCACGATACTCACCCCTGCTATTTTCTATTGTCTTTCTCCCACGATACTCACCCCTGCTATCCTCTATTGTCTTTCTCCCCTTCTCAACTGCCACTTCTACTTGAATATCTGTTTTCTCCATATTGGTCCAATGAGCTCTTTAGGGATGCTTTGGGATTGTGGGTGAGTGACTCTTTAGAGGAGGATGGATATCTCACTGGTAGCTATACCAACTGAAGAAAATCTCTCTCCTTTCCCTCAAAAATGTTCAGAGAAAGAATGACAGGCTCCAGTAAAAGCCTTTATTCCTCAATGATAGTGTTGATGGGACAATCTTTTCCATATCTTGTGCAGAGAATCACAGTTTCTGAGTCTAATAGTGCAACATCTAGGTCTGGGGAGATGGCTCAGTGGTTCAGAGCACTTTCTGCTCATTCGGCAGACTGGAGTTCGATTCTCAGCACCCACATGATGGCTCCCAACTATCCCAAACTCCTATTTCGGGGGATCTGATGTTCTCTTCTGACCTGCATGGGCACTGTATACATATGACATACATACATAGATACACATGCAGCAAAGCACACATACATAGAAAATAAAAATAAAATTTTTAGTAGAGCGCAACAGCTTGGAAGAGTTTCACACCACCCTGTTCTTCCACCAGGTGTTTTTATCCTTGAACACATTGGTTTCTGCTCACCACAAATTCCATTTCTTCCGTAATGATTTTGTCCATATCCTTGGCTATCTATGATCTCCTCAGGGTACCACTTTAACTACATTCTTGCAGGCGTTATTACAGTCTGGCCCACTTGTCCCACCGGATGAGAGCATTCTACCTTAATACCTCCCCTTGCACGTTCAGTAAGTGCATACTCCTTGATGTTACTGGACACTCAATAAAATAAACACTCAACTGAGAATTATACCCATAGTAACCCAGTATAGAAAAGTAGGGAAGCTACTGGAAATTTCCAAAATGAAATTCTAATCAAGGACTAAAGCTGTTGTCATATAGCCTCATAGGTTAGCAATAAAAACAGTTATTTTCTTGGCTATTATATGGAACACTTATTTTGTACATGAAGAAGATATATGAGAGAGAGGCAGAGAGAGAGACAGAGAGAGAGAGAGGAAGAGAGAGAGAGAAGGATGGAAGGATAGAGAGAGTTTAAGGAGAGAAACAAAATGAGACTTTTGCGACTGTTATAATATTGCAGCTATAATTGACGGTAGATGGTTTAAAAATCTTAAAAATGTATTTACTCCCACATAAGGTGAGAGGATATGAATTATTCAGTCAACACAACTCTTTGTAGAGCTTCACTAGATAATAAAGATCATGTCATAATTATCCAGAAGTAGCTATGAGCTTTAAGCTTCTGATTCCAACAAGGATACAATTAAATCTGGGTTCCAAACATTCTGTTATATTATGAAAAAAGGAGTTAATTTCTCTAAAACCCTATAATTTCCGATGTTTTCAGGTGAGTAACAACCCTGACAATATGTGAAGCGTGGGGGAAGAATTACGGAAGGTGTTTATAACCTGTCATGCATACAGAGCGCTACAAAGGAGAGGACAGCGCAAATAATAACTAGGATCCTTACGGGGTTGAAGGAGACAGTTGCTAGAATAACCACTATTATCTCAGTTTGATTTGTTCCAAGTGTTGTTTGCGAGAAGACCGGCAGATCTAAGATAGACTGCATAGAAGAACACAGGGTAGGATGAGAGAAAAACCCTTGCAGTACTGCAACATTCTAACTTCGAATGAAGAACACTGCTAGGTCCTGAATCTTTCGTTAATTAGCTACATGACTTGGACAATGAGCCAATAGCTCCATATAGGTTGCTGCTCCTATAAAATAGGGGCAGTGAGAGTACACATCTCATAGGGCAGATTGTGTCTGTGTCATTAAGTGAGATAATGAATCTAACGGCCTCAGCAGGGAGCCAGAGACAGTGCTAGTCATAGTCATGAATGGAAGGTGTGGAGGACGATACAATCACTGTCTACATTGTGGAAAGGTAAGGAAATAATCTCCAGTGTGTTACTTCCTTTTCATATCATCCTACAGGAATCACACATGAAAATCATTGCAACTCAGAGCATGGACTTCTCTGGAAAGCAATCAAATGGTGTTATGCTGTACTGCCTGGAGACCCAGGAGAGCGAGAAAATGAGGTGGATCAAAGTTGCTCGTTGGCTGTCAAAAAGTACCATTGGAAGCCTGTCTCTCTCTGCTTGGGATAAAAGTCCCTTGCAGCCACATATCCCACAGTCTAATATTTTCTGAGACTCCATTGTGTCTTTATATTTTAATACCCTGACATCTGGAATCCTAAAAGTCTAATGTTTAACCATAAATATCTGCTGAGATTAAAGAGCTATATAGCAAGTTTCAATCTTTGGGGCCTATAATTGCCTGGGAAAAGAGAATAGCATTTCCCCCTCTAGCTAGAAGAAAAAGACCTCGGCAAGCACGGATATTGGCAGACAAATCTTCTAACAACCGTTTCTCCTCTCCATTCTCTCCTCTCATTTCCTCCCTCCCTCTCCATTCTCTCATTTTATAATACCGTCTTGCTGTCACTCCCGGAACAAATGGGAAGAACAAGGAGCCTAGAAAGCTTAAAGAAAGACACATTTCATGATCTAGCAACAAAGAAAGGGGAGTGCTGGCCACCCTCTGCCTGGGAAGCCGGGAACAAACGCAGCTTCTGTGGTTCTCCCATCAGTCACTCGGAAAACACTTCATCAATGTGGGAACTGACAGTCAAATGCCAACTTTATTTTCTTTTTTTATCAATGTCGTATTTTATTTTTGATTCAAGGAAAGTCATTTTTAAGGTCTTCAGAATGGTTTATAACTTTCTTTCTTGGGCAGTCTCCCAGAAGTAACAAAATTTGAAAAATGTTTCTTAGCTACTCACAGTAAAGAACGAGGAATCAACTTTTCCCTGACGGTGGATTTGGTCAGATATCTTGGTCAGACCACGGTGATTTGCTGGGAGTAATGTCAAAGAAGTCTGGGAAAAGCTTATTATGAAATGAGCTTTAAATATAATGACTCAATGTAGAATAAATAATAACAAACCCATTTTCACCCACTGATGCATTATAAAGATGGTATTTTTGAGGTCATTCATTCAACACCTAAGATGATACATATTAAAGGTCTAACAACTTATCTTATTAAAAAACTTTAGCTATAAAAACTTCTGTATCTTTCTAATGTTCTTTTATCATTCTGATATGTGTCCAGGCAAGTATGTCTACATCTCTTGTATTTGGCAGAGTCAATGTCTAACTCTGCTGTCTGGCTAGCCTCAAATGTAGGGTAATTCTGCTGCCTCAATCTCTCAAATACTAAGATTTCCTGACTGAGCTACAACACATAGACTAATTCTTTATTATTAAAGAAAAATTAAAACTATACACTAAAGGCCATTGTCTTCTTAACAGTTTGTTAAGCAAATAGAAATATATAGTATAAAACCATAATATTTAAATTTAGCAACAAAATCCTTGTAAATATTTAGTTTCTTAGCATCCCCTATGCCTCTGCCTCTAACCAGTCCTCACTCCTTCACTTCCCCTATCTCTGACTCTCTCTCAGTATCTTTACCTCTCTCTCTCTCTCTCTCTCTCTCTCTCTCTCTCTCTCTCTCTCTCTCTCTCTCTCGTGTGTGTGTTTTAATACCAAAGGCTGATTTCACACATGCACAAGTCAAAGTCCTCCTGGATACAGAAGGAAAAAAATTAAGAAAAGGAGCTAGAGTATAATTCAGTAATAGAGTATTTACCTACCATGTACAAGGCCTTAGGTTTACTTCTAATACCACACACACACACAAATCAAAATCCTCCTGTGTGTATATGAATGCTGAATGCCTTGGCTGTTTCTTATACTAAGTCAGTCTTGAAAACTAGTGTCCTGATTGGTAAAAAATTTTGGAAGTATAAGAAAGATGAAAAATTTTTCTTGGGATGGTCTGTTTTTAAATATTCTTTCTATTGGAAGCTCCTACTTTAAAAATAAGTATAAATTATCATGTAAGGAGATATAAAATAGAAATTCAAAAAGTATTTAATTGATCCCCCAGATACAAAGTATTTTGTCAAATTGATAGGCTAACCAATTAGTAAATTCTGTGACTATGTCTTTGCATCAGGGACAATAAGAGGTTCCGGTTAACACAAACCACTGAGCACTCGAGTCCTTCTGGAAGACCCGGTCCTCTCATCAGGAGCAGCTGTGGCTACACTGCCTGCTCCCATTCATATGCACTCATACATCACAGCTTGCAGCTTCCTCCCAGAACTGACAAAATCCCACCACTGACCTTCAGTCATCCTCCAACTCAGTGAAATGATTGGTACCAGAAGCAGGAGGCAGAGGGGACAGAAATGAGATGTAGTTCATAAGACCCAAATTTGCACTCAGGCCAATTGAATAATCCTGAAGACCTACTGAGTGAGAGGCCTATAGTTAACAATAATAGTGAACATAGTTAAAGGTTTTGCTAAGAAGATTTTAGGTGCTTTTATCACAATAAAACAGGAGTGACTTTTGTGACGATGAGTGTGTCAGATTATTAAACTAAAACAGTCCTTTAACCTTGTGTGTGAAAATATTGTGTTGTATGCCTTAAATCCACATAATACAAATAAATAAAACTGAACAAATTCCTAACTTATTACCTTGGCCTTCAAAGAGTTTGCTCCTGTCTCCCTACACAACTCCTTTAGTTGACTACATGGCACTCATGTAGTCTACCCCATCCATCCCTCATGTGCGTTGAGGACATTCTTTTACCAGAGCGCCTGTCCTGGCTGGTGACCCTCTTTATTGGAGTCTTATTTGCAATGTCACATACATACATACATCTGCATGTACACACACACACACACACACGAGAGAGAGAGAGAGAGAGAGAGAGAGAGAGAGAGAGAGAGAGAGAATAAACTAACTCCTACTTGAATTTTCCTCTGTAGACCAAAATACTATTTTATTCCCTTCCCCTCTCTTTTCATTACTATTTGTGTATATATCTTGGTTACAATATAACTTTAATGAAAGCATGGTAATTATCTTCTTCACTATACACTATAACGTCCATCCTTTAACAAAATGCTAGTAGACACTGTGCTGGGAAGGCATATTTACTGAAAAAAGGAAAATGTCAGATACTGTAATTCACAGGCAAAGGGTATTCACATAAAGCTAGCTTGACTTTACTTCCCTCCTACCTCATTTCCCTGAGGAATTCTCAACTTCTACCAACCTAGAACTCTGAAGTATTCCGCCCTCACATTACAACATTCATCCTCCATGTATGTGAACCAATTGGTGAATTGATACTGTTTATCACTAACTAGAGATAGACAGGAAATTAATAAAAGGCCCAAATGGAAAGACCTGGTATTGCTATCCTACCTAAGTGGGTTAGTAATTTCAAGATTTTGTTTTATTGGATTATTTTTGGAATTCTTTTGGATCATTAGATGCCTCCACAGCCACAGAAATCCTTCCTAAAATAAAATGTAAATAGTTCTCAGGGGATCCCTTGCTTGTGATTAGCTGCCTTGCTCTTATTGCCATGTAATTTTCAAAGTTGGCAGCAAATGAAAACTTATAGGTAAGTATAAAACAAAATTAACAGCTCACTTTTCCCCTGGCTGCACAGCCTGCACTGCGAAGATAGTGAAGCCCACTGGCAGAATGTTCCTCCTCGGTGATCCACATGGATGGATTTAGCTCCTGATGCCAAAGTGCTTGACAATATTCAGGGAACTGACTGTGGATATATGATAGAGCGAGGAGGTTTGCGTGTGTGTGAACTAATATATGCAAATAAGATCTGTTATTTTGCAAATTAAAAATAAACCTCAGAGGCAATGGACTCAAAATGACTTGGAGAGATTTGCTAGTAAAAATTGAAAAAAAGACATGAGGGTGTGTCTAGCTTGGTGATACTGGGAATAAATATAAAACTGGCCTCTACTGGTTTCTACTTCTGTCTCATCTGTGTCACCTTTATGCGCTTAGAGAAGGACATATGAATGTCATTCTCTTATGAATAAATCTGTGCTTCTCTCGTCTGCTAGCTTGGTGACAAGTATTATAAAGTAGTTTTAAAAGCAATTATTTTTAAAATACAAAGGTCTTGCATTATGGAAGAATATTTTTGAAGTCAAGGTACCATTTACTGTGTTGTCTTCTTTGCAAAGGGACTCTGACTGTGTTTCTAGATCAGTAGACACCAGATTTCACTGTGAGAATCTTCGCACCTATAACAACTTCACTGAGCATGTTAGGCAGCTTTTGCATGAGGAGTCAGTTGGTTTTATAAATCTCTGTGTATGCTCTCAGTCATTCATACAGACGTACTTTCACACTCTGATAGCAAATGAGGTAACGTTTGTTGTATACCATTGGATCATGTTTCACACAGGGCAATAAGCTGAGCAAAATCAAACAGAACAGCGCAGCCACCAGTAGCAAGATGATATTTAGATTTGAATAATGCATCACACTACATGGTAAGCAATCTCCTAAAAGCTCATCAAAAGAATGTTATAATTTAAGCATGAGGTATTTGATTGACATCGTAGTGATGACTGGTAAGAGTGCTTACAATGATGCAACATATGGTCGGCGATTCTTTTCTCCATCCAAAGAGCACTACTAACAAGACCCATGCCATCCACATGAGAAATATATCTGACCATATGAAAGAGCACATACAAGCTGTCTTCCGGGAAAGTCAACAGGCTGGAAAGGTACCCTTCCTTTTCATCTCTCAGTCTTAGGGTGTGCAGGGATAAAACATATTTACATTAGCTCCTTGGGCATTGTTGTGGTCATTTGGGTTTATGGTCTCCAAGAGTCCCATTAGAATCATGCTCCAAATTCCACAGTGGTGACAGTTTGACGGCCCATCATTACTGACATTATTTCTCTCTAATCTCACTTCCCTACTGGTGTTTGTTTGTTTGGTTTTTTTTTTTTTTGTCAGTTTGATGCCTAGACTACTTTAGTCTAAGCTTTGTCTCAGATGTATTTCTGATTCAACACAATATTAGACACTATGTTCAAGCCTTTACCTATTATATTAGGATAAATTTCAACTTTTATCTAGCACTGTGGACCACCACCCATCTTTTTAATCAAAAAGAAATGCAAGTTTGACCAAAATTCAAGTCCATAAAAATCCCACAATTATCCATAGGTGTGTTTTAAAGTAGAGAATGTTTTTGCCATGATATAGATGTCTGTAGTAGTGGTATAAGTTTTTTTAAACCAATAGAAAATATTATTATAGAAAACTTTGAGTGAATCTAGGCATAGATGTAATTAGATCTATATATCTGCCTTAGTTGCTTTTCTTGTTGTAAGTAAGACCCCTTTGATAGAAGGAAAATAAGGGACAAAGGTTTACTTGAGATCACAGTTGGAGTTATAGCACATCCTGTCATGGAAATCAAGCAAGGAGGAGCTTGAAGCAGGTGGTCACAATGCATCGACAGTTAAGAGGCAAAGAGAAATGAACGCCTATTATTGCTTACCTGCTCAGTGTGTTTTCTTTCACTTTATGGTGTCCCCAGATCCTCTGTCCAGAGAAGAACAGCATCCACAGGTAAGATGTGTCTCCTCACAATAATAAACGTAATCATGATATTCCCTAAGAGGCATCCTCGGAGGCCTGTCCTACGATAATTCTAGATCCTATCAAGGTGACAATTGACACCATTCTAGATTTTATCAAGGTGACAATTGACCACAAAGCACACACTATCCTTTTATTTTTATCTTTATTGATAATATCTCAATTCTCACTTTTGTCTTACACACACATACACATTCACACAGTATGGATTTCATTCCACGATGAAAGAAATGGATTAAGTAGTTGTAAACAATGTCAAAGTGAAAACTTCCTCAGCTTTTATATGTATCCAGTAGCAAGAACATATTTATACTTCAATAATGTATTACATCACATGGTAAGCAACATCCTAAAAGCTTGTCAAATGAATATTTTTAGAATTTAAACATGAAGCCTGTGATTGACATATGTGGACAACATATCATAGTGAATATTTTTGCAGCTTTTATATGCACTCAGCATGTACATGATTTTACACCTGTACTACAGACCCCATATATTGTCATTCAATTGCAATGCTAAGACTTTAGCATATGGAAAAATGTAAGATGAGTATAAAATATATTTTTAAATATGAAATTTTTGATAATTTAAACAATCATCTGGAGAAATAATTTCAAAGGCTAAATGTTAAACTTCACCAAAAACTCAATGGGAAAAAGTCATAAACAAATAAATATATACCCGTTTATGTGCTGATGTATGCATATACCAGGACAAGGGAGACTGAGACAAGAGGATTGGAAGCTAAAGGTAAGCATGAGATACACAGCAAGAATGAAGTCATATTGCACTACAGTAAATTCCCTACTAGCCTGGGTACAAAACAAAATCCTATCTCTATAGAAAGTACAAACAAAAACAAACAGCAAAGGCCTTGATATATATATGTGTGTGTGTGTGTGTATCATATATATTATTAAATCAATAACTTGATACACTTGAAAACTTTAGAAAAACTCATTAATATTCTTTTAATTTTTATTTTATTACAAACTATCTTTTTTCATTTTGCATACCAATCCCAGTTCCCACTCCCTTACCTCCTCCCATCCCCTCCACTTTCCCCTGCATACCACCCATCACCCCATCCACTCCTCAGAGTGGGTAAAGTACATTGCTTTGAGGAAGGACCAAGGCCCTCTCTACCATATCTAGGCTGATAAAGGTATACCTCAAAAGAGAATGGGTCCAAAAAGTCAGTACAAGTAGTAGGGATAAATCCTGGTCCCATTGCCAGTGACCCCACAGTCTATCCCAGCCATACAACTCTCACCCACATTCAGAAGGTCTAGTTTGGTCCTATGCTGGTTCCTTCCCTTTCCAGCCATAGTTGGTGAGCTCTCATTAACTCAAGTGAGATTAAAATCAGGGACTCTTACATTGGAAGCAAGCACTCTATCAATGACAACACGAGCTCACATGTATGATTGTAAGATGAGGGATCAGGGCTGGCTTCCCTAAGGACAGTCAGGGGCACTAAGAACTACTAATAAGAACTACTAATAAGATATTTAGGCAGAAGAAATAGTTTATACAAGGGCCCTGTGCTAAAGGAAACATAAGATTACAATAATTAAGGTAAGTGGGGATCAAAGAAGGTAGGAAAAAGCATCCAGGATCCAAATATGCAAGTCTGATAAACTTATGGTTTGGACTCAGAAGAGTGAGTGAAAAGTCATTGGAAAACTTAAATGGTGGTCTTGGCTACTAGGTAAAGAGGATGCAGAATGCAGAAGTTGAGGAGAGGAAACATCAACAGGAAGGATGTTCTGCCTCCAGGCAAGAGATGATCCTATCTATTCTGTGTGCAGAGGCTGCAGATAAGGAAGATGAGGAATGTGAGAGGTTGGGTTAGGAAAAGGGACAAAGAGTATGTTCTATGTTTTTACATTCAACTAACGAAGGCAAAAAAACAGGATAATAGGCATAGACTGGAGCAGGAACTGGAATTTAATAGTGGGCGTGTGAATCTGAGGTGCCTGTCTTTCTTAATAGAGTCAGTTGAGTATTTTTGACCAAATTTTAAGATCAGGTCTGAGTTAGTAATAGAAATCATAAGTCATAGGTAGCATCTTGGTCCTCTTAGAATGAAGAAAATTGTCTGAGCACTTAGACCTGGGTGAGTCGTACCCTCAGAACTTAAAAAGGCAAGGAAGAAGGAGATAATGGCAGTGGGAAGAAAGTAACAAGAGTCAAGGAGAGACTAATTAGAATGTACTATATAAATGTAAGAATTATAAAAGAACAAATGAAATTGATAAAAAACAAAGAGAAGGGAGACCAGAAAAAGAATATAAAAAAAATAAGCACAGGGAAAGTGGAAACATTTTGCGAGTTTTCATGCAGCATGTGCAAACTCAGTTCAAATGGAAAATCATGTCCCTGCTGAAGGAAGTAGAAATCTCTCCAGGACCCAACTACAAAAACCAGTATGCAGTGGCATTGTGGTTGTATGAGCAAGGAAAGAAAGTAGAGAGCAGAAGTTGTGAGCACAACACAGTTTAGAAGACATTTGGAGAACAGGGAGATGAATCTCAAGGTGCTCCCCTTCACCATTCTCTCCAGAATGACCTTTCAGGTCTTCACAGAAAAGAAAGATGGATTCATGGGTCACTGGGTTAGTTCAAGGTGACGTGAATGCTACTCATGGCTAAGGGGTGAATGAGGATTATTCTCTAACTTGTGCTCAGGGCTAAGTGATGACAATATGTAGATTTGACATGTACACAGGCATTCATACAGGTCCCAGTGGTGATGTCATAGTATCTCATAATGACTGAGTATCTCTCCTATATATGGATTTGGTAGTACATCAGTACAGACTCCAATCCTAGACTTTGGTTCCTGTTTTCAAAGGACAACAGGGGCCTCTAGTTCTTTTACATGCCTGCTGCCTTTGCCATAGGCATCATGGCCAGACATAACCAACCTGTGTTGAGAAACGATCCAGTCCATTCTGCCTCTGTCTTTGGAAACACAGAAACTGGTGGGGGCAAACCCACAGTTCTCCCATCCAGATCTATGAAGAGGTATTTTCTTGGACTTTCCCAGTCTGATTCATGGCAAACGGTTTCCTCTAAGTCCTTCCTGTGGAAAAAGAGAAAAAGCAACTCTCTCATCTCATGATAGGAAGCAAAATAAAAGCTCATTGGCAGTGCTGTTCTTTTAGCCAGTCAAGGGAGTACCCATCTTCCTATCCTGTCACATGAGGCTTTATCCTTCACCTAGTATGGTTGACCTGTATAGTAGCCCTCCGTGAACATCATATCCTGGACAAAATGTCATGAGACATTTTGATATTTGTACTCCCACACTCCAAAACTATCAGAAATAAATATTTGGTCATTATAATAAATCATCTACCTTATGGCATTTGGTATAGGCACAAATGGACCAACGGGTGTAGCTTTCATCCCACTAGTAAGACACAATTAACAAGTAATAACACAGCAGAAATTGTGTGGCTAACTGTACTGAGTTACTACAAAGGCTCAGGGATGGATATTAAAAAGGAAACTATTTAGGTCAAACACATGAACTTTTCATATGTGGCGTTTATTTAGCCTATCCCTTTTCTACCTAAAGCAGAATTTTTTTCCAATGTGAGAAAGCATAACCGATCTTTTTTTTTTTAACTTTCAGATCCTTGAATAAAGCTCTCGGGTCATATTCGAGACTATAAGTGTTACACCTGGCCTATGGCTCATGGTTTATCTTCAGAGTTCCTAGCAATAGGTGAAATCTCCTTCCACAACCTCATCCTGATCAAAGTCTCCCTGAGCCCTCATCTGAAACTGTAAACTTTGTGCTCCATGATAGAGGAGAGAATGGGGTTGTTTAGAATCAGCTGTTTTGAAAATATCCATAAGAAAAAACAATAAAAATAACAATAAAACTGTCACAAAAATCACTTCTTTAATAAACAGACTCAAGAAGGGAGAAATCAGTAACTACCATTTGTTGTCCGTGAGCAAAATTCTTAAAATCATATACAAAAGGACAAGAATACAGGCTGATGGGTAAAATATTGGGGCCACTAAACCAAGACACCAGCCTTTTTTACAGGGATTAATTTCAATTTGTGTGATGGTGTTATAATGTTTAATGTCTTATGGATTTAAAAAGCTGAGAACTGTCTCAAATTATAATATCTTGTCAATACTGAAAGTGGTACCTGGGCTGTGATGGAGGAAAGTAGAACTTGTTTTTGTCCTTCATCCTTAGCATCCTGGTCCTCTCTGCTGTTATTGGGTACATGATTCCAGTGCTGTATTCATTAGGCAGGATGCAGATATCCAGGTCTCCACTATAGCAACTCTTTACAAAACTAGAAAATGTGACATCTGAAATATTAAACAGTATACCACAAGATTATATCATGTGCACCACCAACCACAAACAGATACTACACTACATATTCTTTTCATAATGTATATTATAGGAACCAATTTAATTTAAACCCCAGGAAGTTTAGTTGAATCTTAGAAACAAAATATCTGGGCCCTACATGAACACTATGTGAAAAAAAAAGACAACAATTCCAGGCTAGAAAGGCTTAGTGGCTAGGGCACTGACTGTTCTTCCAAAGGACACAGGTTCAATCCCTTGCAGCTACATTGAGGCTCATAGTCTTCGTTAACATCAGTTTTGGGGTCTAACACCCACTTTCTAGCCCCTGTGGGTACTTCATGTATATGCTGCACAGATCTATGTATATATGGCAAAGCACTCATACACATAAAATAATGAAAATGCCTCTAGAAACAATAACTCAAATATATTACAATCCTTCGGAAAAGTTAAATTAAAACATTGATGAAAATCTATTTTATGTAATATTCAAACAGACTACCAGATAAGACTAAATAGATGAGGAATAAGTACAAAATTACCCAAACTTTCTGGTAGAAAATAAACTTCCCATGTATCCAAATGCTGACTTTAAACCTAGCCATCTTCATAGTAGACACCTACAAAGCTGAGGTACACTTTCTGTGTCTCAGTTACTTTAGGGGACAATAGGGAAAATGACTTCTATCCAAGAGTTATCTTTGAGTTAGATAGTTACAATGAAGTCTCTCCAGCAAGAAGAAAGCAGTAACTTCTGTAAGGACTCACTCACTGCCTTTAATATACAGATGTGGCTCATCAACATTCGGATGTCAGCTAGACAAGCGAGCATTAGACCACACTGGACCTTCTTGCCGCATGATTTTTGAATGCTCCTGAAAGTTGTGTGCTTGCGTGTGCAAAGCCACAATTTTAGGACAAACTCCAGAATCCTACCTTGAAGCTTCATGATTCCGGAGACTAAATGGCCACTTCTCACTCTGTGCCATGGCTCCTGAGGCCATTGATTTGGTTCTGAGGTGAAAACTGGCCACAGGATGCCAATTCGGCCCCCTCTGGCATTGGAAGGTGCTCTGTCTGTTGATGTCCAGTTGGCTGACTGAGGTGTCTTTCTGTCTTGAATGCAGTCAAAAGAGGAGCTAGTGGCCACAATGACTGAATTCCTAAGCACAATCTGCACATCCATAATGGAGCTCGGAGGAGCAGAAGATACAGATGCAACTGCCAAAAGACCAATAGTATTGTCTACCAGAGTGATATTCTGCAGGACCAAACTATTCTCCGTCTGTATCATGGCACCATAGTCAAAGTTCTTAAAGGCCAGAAATCCAGAGACACCAGTACAGTTGTTGGGTTCATGTCTCTTATAGAGGTGAATGCCATGGAGGCTTGAATGGACCACATTGTCAGACCAAAGCATTTCAGAAGAGCAGCTATGGCCACATATGTGAACGCCAATTCTTTCTGATCCTGCCACTACATTGCCATGGAGAATGACATCTTTTGCATAGTTCACTTTGATTCCTGCCACCCAAGGAGATGACCTTGTTGACTGCATCGTTAAGATGACAAGGTTATTAGTGAGAGAATGGTTCAGACCTTCCAGATCAATGCCATGGCCATTGGTACCAAACACTACATTGTCATTTAAAACCATCCCATGGCTGGTAGATACATAGATGCCCATGCCGCAGCTTTGATGTATGGTAGAAGATATCACCCAGGATCCTGCTGACACACCAGTGAACTCAATGGATGCATACAATGGTGAACCCAAGTTTTGAATTTCTACATTTAGAAGTTGAAGAACACCTGCAAAGAAAATGTGCATATTCAAGTCAAGTCCTTTCTTATGTTCCACAAAATATCAAAGGAGGTTATTTTGGGGGCATCAAAATATGCAGATATTTAAGTAAAATATAATCATTATTTTTACACTCGAACTATATATCACACCATAAATTCTCACTAACAAACATTAATCAGTGGAAATAACACATTCTTTTCTACAAACAGCCATGTGCAGTCTGGACTCTGATATAAGAAGTAAAAATTAGAGAAATAAGGAAGGGAATGGCCTTGGGGAGGTACACAACTGGTTTCCATATTCTCTGCATTGACTGGATCAAGGGCACTGGCCCAGCATGTGTAAGACCTTACAATCAATTCCCAGGAGTAAATATAAAGAAATGACCTCCATGAAACCCTTTCTATATATTAATCTTAACTGCACTATATTTTCCACTTTATTTTTATGACAATGAAATTTTGTACATTTTTGATGAAAATGAATACTTACATAGTTTCACTGAAGACTTCAAGCTTTTTGAATATTGTCATTTTTGTGCATTGTTTTGCTATACTGATGCTTGAACCTACAGCCCTGACCCTACTAGGCCATTATTCTACTACTAGCTATACCTCTAACATAGCCTATTCTTTTTTTAGTAGAGTCTCATTAATTTGTCACACAGGTCTGTAATTTGTGATTTTTCTGCCTAAGCTTCCAGAGTATCTTAGGTCATAGGCTTGGGCAACCATGCCTAGCTTGTTTTTATTTTTTTTAGAGACAGAGTTTGACTATGAAACCCCAGGAAGGGCTGAAACTCACTATGTAGCCCTAGATGACTTCAACATCACAACCCTCTTGCCTCTCTCTCCAAAGTGTTAGGATTACAATTGGATACCACATGTCTACCTGTGCTGCCTTAAAAAGATATAGTTAAAATCATACAGAATTCAGCCTATACATTGTTTTTAAATTTGAGTATCAATAACAGTGTAAACGCTTTTGGTAAAAATACATAAAATACATACTATATGATTATAGGTTATAAATTAATAATGAAATAAAATAACTGTAACATTTAATTCCCATATAACACTGATTGTATGTCAAGCTTTTCAGAAATGCACACATGCACACACACACACACATACATACATACATACACATACACACAGAGCACAATTTTATCACAAAGATCCTATGAGTTGAGTCCTATTATTATTCCCATTTTGTTGATAAGAAAACTGAGAAAGAAAATAGTTGACAAACTAAGATTTCAACCTGAACATATGACTAAATGTTATGAACCACATTGCAAATACATACATGCAAGAGTAAAAGGTTCAACACTATAAATGGAACATCTTCACACAAAGTCAGATAACCAGACAATAACTGTATGTCAGTCATGAGTCATATATCTGTTGCTTGGAAGGCTACAGCTTGACAACTTGGTCTCTCTCTCTCTTCTTTCTTTCTTTTTCTTTTCCTTTCTTTCTTTCTTTCTTTCTTCCTTCCTTTCTTCCTTTCTTTCTCATTTTGTTTCTTAGTTGTTGTTGCTGGGATTTAAGATGGTTTGGTTCGGTTTGGTTTTTGAGGCAATACCCAAGATAAACCATGAAGTTACTTCTTCAATAAACCTAGAGGAAACTAGGTATGTGAAATGTCAATGTTACTATGTTTCAGTACTTTTACTTCAAGCTCAAAGATAGACCAGCCTTAACACTTTCAGTTCTCCACTTCCATTTCAGAGATAGGAAACTTAAAGCCTTGCAAATCAGTTGCTGTAAAGAAGTCTGTCCCTGTAAGAAGGGGACAGTGAAAGACTACGTGCCTTTCCTAGAACTGGTAAAAGAACTTCAATAATTAATCCTCCTGGTTGGCAATGACGGAGAAGCTTATGGTAGATGGTATAGAAATAGTGTTAAATGTTGTTATATAATAGTAACCTGTGAGCTAAACTTCCGCCATCTTCAGCAGTTCTGCTGGCCCCACTCACAAAAGATCATCACCACTAGGTCTGTTGACTATTTACTTTCCTTCATAGAGGGAATTAGAGAGAGTCATAGGCCTTTACCTGGGTATCCAGCCACCCCTGCTCACAAGTTGTATGCAATCATATCGAATTGCATATGGTCTTTGGGAAGGAGTTAGAGGATATTGGGATAGGGGATGGCAGAGGTATTATATCTATACAGACATGGAAAAACAATCATCCTTGCTGGCCACCTATACTCCTGCCCAGAGCCCTTGCCTATTTTTCTACGAGTAAGCCTAATAAACTCACAGGAGCCTCCGAGTGAACTTTGGTGTAGTCACATTCCAGTTTATTTTGTGATGAAAGAGGAGAGGGGTAGATGTTGTTCACATCTTCCCAAGGAAAGGACTTTAGCACGAAACATTAAAATGCTAGATGTCTCTTGATATTCTTTGCCAGTAGCACACAACTGGAAGGTATGCTGTACCTGTCCTATTCGTAGAACTTTGAAATGAACAACACCAAATGGAAATATAAGTTTACATGTTAACAGCCTGTTTCTTATTATGCATGGCAATTTTAGGCTCTCATTAGCATATCCTGTGAGCAATATTTCAATATCTTATTTCAATATGGTTGTGATTCACAGTTTCGTACTGCTCAGCATCGTTTTGTTTGCATGTATAGATCCCCTCCTTTCTCTCTTTCAAATTCCCATGCAATCTTTTTTTCCTAAATATAACCTTCTCAGTCTATATATTATTACCCATTTGTACATTCCCAAGACTGGCCATTAATATTGGAGAACCAGTTGGTTTGCTCTTCCCTAAGGGAGGCTGTTTCTCCAGCTTTTAGAATTTCATAATTGCCTGCTATTCTTTGTGCAGGCGCCATGGTCCTCCCTTGCTTTACCGTGGCATGTTTTTTTTATTGTCATCCTTATTCCACTCATGTTTAGACAGTCTCACAGCAAACTTTTGGGTCCACTGGCTATTACACTCTCCCCCCCCCGTCTGCAATAACATGGGTTATTTTAAAAAGCAAGGATTCTTTCTTAATGTAGTATGAGAACCTGGACTGTATACTGGACAGAAATGGATCATTAACAGGAAAAAATTTCCACTATGGAAAATCCAGAACTGTTCAGTCCTGAGAAGCATCTCATATGATTCTCTCTCTCTCTCTCTCTCTCTCTCTCTCTCTCTCTCTCTCTCTCTCTCTCTCTCTCTCTCTCCCTCTCGGTGGTAAAACCTATAGGTTAGCAACTACAGAGATGTAGGATTCTCTCAGGCTTTGCCCTCAACTGTAAGATTTGTCTTTCTGACCTATTATGGTGAAATGGTTTTCATTAGCTTGGTTTCTATGATGCTCTGATGTCCCAACCACAATCATTTCTAAAAGACCACACTCCAGATTTTGTCTCTGTCTTCTAGAACAAGATTGTCCAACTTAAACCTCATGTTACCTTGAGCCAGACATTTCTTTCTTATATGTTGCTTGCCCTGTGCATTTGGCAACTATCCATTGAGTTTCAGAAAATCCCCCAATAAATACCACCAAATGCTGGTAATTTTCCTCCTAGTGAGCACACTCACCTCTAGTAAGGACACATAGAGACAGAGCTTATGAAAAGTGTTTTTTTCTATTCACTAGAAATTATAAACTTCTGATTTAAAATAAAAATATTCCAAAAATAATAAATGGATGATTCCAAGAATCATCCCATGCTGATTATGCTAGGTTAGAAGACTTTTTTCCAAGCCATCTCTGAATGTTTATTATACATAAGGACAAAATTACTTTCTTCTCTTTAAAAACATAGATATTGTTATATTGTCTTTGAGAATTTCGTAAATACATACAATGTATTTTGAACCCAGTTAGTCAAATTAGTGCTACTCATAAAGTCCTGGGTAAGGGGACTTACACTGGAATGTACTCAACCCACTAGGCACACCATTAAAGACAAGAGACTCTCTCTTACCAAGAAGCCATCATTTGTCAATGGCTGTTCAGTTTGGGAGACGAGGTTCATATAGTAATAGTGACTGGCTTGATCTTGTACATGTTTTACACAGGCAACTACAGCTTCTGGGAGTTATTGAGTATGGTGGTCTTATCATGCCTTAAAGATATGGTTTTGATCTAATTTTCCTCAACCTCTAACCCTTTTAGTCTTTCTACTCCTTTCTCTGTCCCTGAATATTGGAGTGATGAGGGTTGTGGTGGCTTGAAAGAAAACAACCTCCCCCCCCCCAAAGATAGTGGCACTAATGGGAGGTGTGATCTTATTGGAGTAGGTGTGGTCTTGTTGGAGGAAGTGTGTTACTGTGGAGGCAGACTTTGAGGTCTCATATATGCTCAAGCCACGCCTAATGAGACAGTTCACTTCCTGTTGCCTGAAAGATATAGAACTCTCAGCTACCTTTCCAGCTCCATGTCTGCCTGCTTGCTACCATGTTTCATCATGATGATAATGGACTGAACCTCTGAAATGTAAGCAAACCACCACAATTACATGTTTTCCTATTTAAGAACTGCCGTGGTCATGGTGTCTCTTCACAGCAATAGGAACCTTAACTAAGACAGGGGGTGATGTTGATCTACCACTTTGGGCTGAACACTTCCCAGATACTACCCTACACAGTTTAGTGTTTCTATTTTAATTGCCCACTGCACAAAGAACCATCTCTGATTATGTTTAAGAGGTGTACAAATGAATAATAGACACCTATAACTTCCATCTTAGAGTAGAAATGACAGCCCCCACATAAAGAGAGGAGATTTTTAGCTGTGTGGGAACTTTCTTCTGTCTCCTCTCCTTCATTATATTGTGCTCATCACTTGCTTTGCATCCTCATTTTATCTTGCAGAAGAAAAATCTCATAGAAAAATAAGTTATTTCCTTTAATTATAGAAACTATAGCATAGAAGAATCATTTTTAGATTTATCCAGACATTTTCTAATAACAAACATTTTTAAAAAGAAAGAAAAAACAAATATCCTTTAGGGAATAGTAGAAGAAAATCTACATTTTTAGGTAAAAGAAAATAGAATTAATCTGCAGTGGATGTGTGCTCCAAGAAATAACCGAGTAAATTCCTAAGAATCAAAGGAAGTGTTTTTATAAATAAGTTCGGATCATGATGGACAGACACACAGTGGTTTCCAAAGATGGAGCAATCCTGACAACATCTATCAAACTATTTGATCACGAAGAGATTTGCAAGACTATAACCAGAACATTTAATAAAAAAGGTCATCAATTTTGCAAGATTCTAAAAGAGGTGAAGCAGAAATTTCGAAGTAAAAGATTTCGTTGATCTTTTAAAATGATTGAACTGATCTTTAAAACACTTTTAAGATATGGAAATTATTCGTATTTAAATTGCAGCCACTCGTTTGTAGCATGACTCATGTCTAACACTAGATATTGCATACTACTGGGAAAATGTAAGAGAAAATTAGGAAAGTGACAAAATTCAAACAGTTATGAAGTCATCTGTCATTTCCAAGCAGAGGGAAATTCCCATCTGCCGAAGGTGTTTTCCTTGAGGTTAAAAGACACATATGCGCTCATCTCAAGGATGTTATTTAACTTCACACTGCTAATTTAGTGAAGACTAGGGCTGAAAATTCATAGCTTCCTGGAGCACAAAGAAGCCACCTAATTCGATCATTTTGCATTAAAAGTGAAAATTCTCGCAGCTGAAGTTTCTGAGAGCCT
Source organism: Microtus pennsylvanicus (assembly GCF_037038515.1). Lineage (NCBI taxonomy): Eukaryota > Metazoa > Chordata > Mammalia > Rodentia > Cricetidae > Microtus > Microtus pennsylvanicus. The sequence goes on along the minus strand of NC_134585.1, from coordinate 46,840,599 downwards.
CAGATGAGTGGTTCAGAATTCTTAGTAGCTAAACTGTAATGCTACGAGATTGAAAATTTCATTTCACTTACCGGAAAACTCTTCTCTGCTAGACTTCCTGAAGGACCCCACCAGGAGTCTCCCTCTACAGGATGAGTCAGGTTGAATTTTAATGTTCCTAGTCAACAGTCCAACCTCAGCAGCCAATGGAATGCGCTGACCATCCTCCGTGATATGGGCACTTCCTGGAGAAGCAGGGGTCAGAGGCAAACAACTTTTAACTGGCTGCCTTGGAAACCACCAGCTGGGGACCCTACTGTACCTCACAAATGAAAGTTCCTATTGCTGTTAGAAGTCCTCCCCAACATGAAAGCCAGCCTTTCCTCAGGCACACTCCACAGATGTCAGTCAAGAAATGAAAAACCTGTTCACTTGTCCCTCTTTGGGATCAAAGAGAATGTGTGAGCAATAATTCATTTCTTCTCAGTATCTCTGGGTACTAGGGCAGGCCACTTGCTCACAGATTTGTCTAGTTAGTAGAGGCCACACGGTCCTTCCTTTCTTGCATCAGTGTGAGGCTGTGGCATTTGACTACACATCGTCCATACACTTCCATCATAGGAGTAAAGAATGCCAGGTCAGATGAGGCAGTGGGAGAGAGTAAACATTAATGTCAGAGAATGAAGGGCATAGAAGGGATGGTGCTAAGCTCAGTAACCTCCTCTCCTGATGAGCTTCTGCCGTCAGCAACCTGGACCGTCAACTTGAGCAGGAAGTAAGGGGGAGCTTTGTTTCCCTATTTCCACTAACATTTTATGGTGACTCCAGTTTCCGAGGGTTAATAAAGATTTCTCTTTTCCATGCTATGCTGTTAAAATAGAAAATCAAGCTGGACATAGTGAAACATGCCTATAGTACTAGCTAACTGGAGGCTGAGGAAGGAGAATGTCTAGAGCTCAGAAATTCAAGACCAGTCCAAGTAACATAGAAAAATCCAGCTTCAACAACAATAGTAAGTGGAGGAGGAAGTGTTAACCCTGATACAATAACGTCCAAAGACTTTAGACAGTCTTGGTGAACATTTACACTCCCCTTATATCTGATAAAAATTCACTGATGCTTATTTTTCATGTTTTATTAATTATCACTCCTGAGTTAAACTTCTTTCATGCATGACAGGAGGATGGTTTTCTTTGATGGCTATTATTTCTATAACAAACTTACTTCCTGTTTTTACAAAAAGGTATCTGAGTTTTCCTGTTTCTTCTGTTTGTTTCCTTCTTTCTTGATCATCTTACTAGACAATATATAAAATGTATTTTGTGTCAAGAAGCATACATTCCTATATAAAGTAAAGTGACTTTTTATACTATCCATTGTATTCCAAGGGACCCAGGATTCAATGAAATGAAATGAACTGGATACTTAGTGTCAAAGAGTTTTTTTTCTGACTTAGTCAAAAACTATCTGATTTTTAAATACACTTCAACTCTTAGACTTGTCATTATGAGCAATTAAATGTCTGTTATATCTAAACATTATTTTGAAGGTAAACAATATGTCAAGTATGATAGTGCACAGCTTTAATCTCAGCACCAGGGATGCAGAGTCAGATAGATCTCTTTGAGCTTTAGGCCATCCTGGTCCACATAGCAAGTTCTAAGACAGCCAGGACAATATAATGAGACCTTGTCTCAATATATAAATAAAATAAAAAAATAGTAAACCAGGTACAAAGGTATGGGGCATGTATGTTTATAATTTCAGCACTGGAGCACTAAAGTAAGAGAATGAGTTTGAGTAGCAAGCTTGTACTACTTAAACATACCCTGTCTCAAACAAACAAAAAACATTAAAAGGCAGAAGCAAGGAAAGAAGGAGGAGAGGAGAGGGAAGGAGAAGGGAGAGGATATGAAAAGAAGGGAGGAAAAGAGGGGAAGAAAATTGAGAAAAGTTTCTAAGATAAGTGCAGGGCAGTAATCAGGAAACCTCCTTCCACTCTTAATATTAAACAAGTACACTATGGCTGGGCGGTCTGTCAAGCCGATCCTTCATGGCCCACCCATTTCCTTTAACCAATAAAGCAAAGCTTACCAATGTGTCGGTGTCTAAGACGTTCATAGATACTGATGTGATGGCCCTTGACTTCCTTGACTGTGAGGACCTCTGCCTCATGAGGCTCATAAGAAGAAGAGCTGAGGACGATTTTGTCGTGGGGTTGCCAATTCACTTCATCATCTACTATAAATCTATAAACTCAGAAAGCAGGTGTCAGATATACTAACAAAACAACAGCGATCAAAAAGTAATCCAAGAAAAAGTAAAACACACAAAATAAATAAAAATAAGCAAATCTCACTATGGAAACTAAAAGGGGAAGCAAAATAAAATCCAAGAAAAAAGCTTGGTTGAACATTGACTCTTGTGCATGGAGAAAATCCTGGGTTAATAAAGTCCTTGTTTTGAAAGTATGAAGACCTTAATTTGGTCCCCAGAAACCACATTTTACAAAGCCAGGCATGTGGTTCATTCCTGTATTCCCAGTAACGTGGCGGAGATTAGTAATCACACCTTCATGTGTTTGGGATAAAAGCCAACTCCCTTCTTGACAATGAAACAATTTGAGTAATAAAGATATTTTTTCATGTCTTCTGAAGGTAAATTATACTTGACAATATATACAAAAATCCTAATATAGATACTGCTATGAGTCGTTAGAATTCTAGTTCCATCTGTGCAACCTCAAAAAGCTGTTTGGTTTTTCAAGCTTTGTATCATCAGTGATGTTGTTAGATGTTCCTATCTCACCCTGCCATCCAAATTGCATTGTGTGGAATAGTGGGTGTCTATTACTCTGGTGCGCTATTCTAAGCATTGTGATTTTAACTCTATAAGTCAGTGGGAGTTTTGTAGATGCATTTCCTTAGACTCACATTAAATTCATTTTCTCTTCGACCTGTCGTAGATGTATGGCTTTTTCTTAGTGAATAGGACTGAAGGAGAGAAGAAAAGAAGGAAGAAAGAAAGGAAGGAAGAAAGGAAGGAAGGAAGGAAGGAAGGAAGGAAGGAAGGAAGGAAGGAAGGAAAAAAGAAAGGAAGGAAAAAGAAACTTTGACAACGAAGATTAAATAGTAACTCAAGGGTGGATAATCAAATGGAGTCAAAGACTAGGTTAGATGAAGTAAGATTCCTGACCCAGTCCAGAGATATTTTGACTAAATAGCATCACCTTGCCAGGGTCTTCCCTGGCTGTTAATGAGTAATGGGGGGGGAGCAGTAGTTACACAATTCAGTTATATTATTGCAAGTCCTCAAATAATAATAAAACTATGGAAGCAAAAGTCAAGGGAATACTATATAGTCATCTAAAAATTCAATATTTGGCATAACTGAATTACAAAGAACTTTCTTCCTAATGTATTGAATTTTTTAAAGCAACTATCAAATAATATGCCTCATTTTTAAAGTAAAAATAATACACACACAAAATGGAAGACAAAGAATGTCTCTTAAAATATTAACCTATAATTTTTTTCACTTAGAAATGTGTTTTCTTACTTAATGAATAGCACACTATGCTAACAGCTTCGGATGTAGCATAGTAGCAGTGTCTGCCACACAGATCCAAGGTCTAGGGTTTAATACCATAAAAAGGGAATGGGGAGAAGAGGATAAAGGAAGGGGGGAGACAAGATAAGGGGTGAGGTGCACAAGAAGATGGGTCAGAAAAACAACTGTTAGTTCAAGCCACAACACAGGCAACCCGTAATAGACAGTAACACGGTTTTCTAATCATGATCTAGATCACCTAGAGAGTCTTCTCATTAGTATTTACAGTTATTGAATGAAGGTCTTCAGATAATAGACAACCATAATAGTCAATAAATTTCCTTATAACTGAGACATGCCTCAGCTCAAATGGAGCTTAGGATGGCTTTAGAGCACTGTAGAGAAGTAAATTGATACCTTCATATATTTGTCAAAACCCACAGGATACTCAATATCAAGAGAACCCAAATGTAATTTATGGAAAAAGGTAAGTCCTCCTTTGCAAGTGGCCTTTCCTGAGCCTTCTACTCTGATCAAATGTGTCTGCTTCCTCTCCTGCAGACAATTCATTTTAAAGGATACTGACTTGCATTACTGTGCTTCAAGAAGTCTTCTCGAAGGAAGACCAAGTCCTTAATCATCAAACTTCTGACATATCAAACTTTAGACCCCAGACTGGTGTCTTGCCTTCTCTTCTTTAATAGTATTCATCACTAATTAATGGAAACATGAATATGGTGTAATTTATTAGTCCAAACATTACCCTATACTAAAAATGAATGAGATTAACCTAGTCTATGAACGAACACAAAGGGGGAGTAATGCCCCCTCAGATTGGGAAGCTAGATAAAACTCAGTGACTCTGCGAATGCACATAGTCTACAGCTGTGGGGAACTGTTCTTGAGTAGAAAAATGAGGTCAAATTAGAGAAGTACAAAAATTTAGAAACTGGAGGGAGGGGCTCGATTGGCCCCAATCCAAAATGAATCAAGAAGTGTTCATTTTCTTTCCCTAACAGAAGTTTGAGTGCCTATAAGCATCCCTGTCAGATTTTGTGCTAGAAATTGAGCTATAATTCCCATTCATTAATGCATTTGATTTGTATAATTATTATATTAGCTAGGCACTATTACTCTCATAATTACAGGAAAAGAAACTATTACTCAAGAGGGCAATTTAGCAAAGTTATACATTTAGTAAATCATAAGTGAATCTCACTGTTGAAGCCTTCTCATTATAGAGTACTTTTCTTCCTTATTCCTAAAGTTGAGTGTTTAACCTCCATGGAAGAGTTGTCCATTTGAGGCTAGGACACAGTGCTTCACTAGATCCTAAGAATTCCTTTTAGAAGCTGTACACAGGATCACTAATTGCTAGTAAGTGGGAAAAGGGACGCTGACTCTATGTTCTAATATGTATTCATAATTATGGTAATAACAAATTTTGAATAGTATGTAAAAAATTGATTAAAATTTAACTTGAGGGGGAAATGCTGAGATATTAGAAAATATACAGTTGAGCTAACATGCTCTAAGTTCTAGAAAAGACGCAAGCAGATACGAGCTGGATGTTTTTGCTGTGCTCTTCCTAGATGCTACAGATTACACTAAACATTTCCTCTCTCCAGCGTAGTGAAGTTTAAATAGCTTACCCATCATTCATTAAGAACCACACCAATGTTTTATGACTACACAAGATGTTACCATTAGGGAATATCAAGCCACGGGTCTATGGAAGCATTACTATTTATCAACTTGTTATGTCTTAAATTATTTTTAGTATTTTTAAAAATAAAAATCATATGTTTTATGATTCCCTAAAATTTTAAACCATAAAATCATGTCCTAGTGGTTGTTCTGATTAAGCAATTGAGTGCAAAATTAAGAAAAAAATGGTTGAATCTCCCAAGATAAGTAGGATGGTGTGCAATGATATACAATATCTAATATTCTTATTTGATCGTCTAAGTTTGAAATACTAGATTTGTTACACAAAGTCTTGCGTGCAGTGCTTAGAAGAGAGGAAAGAAAGATATTCTAAACACAAGATATCTCAAAAGCACATCACTAATGTGATACAAGAACCAACAGAGCAGATACTATCAGTGGTGGTGTTCAAATTAAAGGTCTGGGTCCTGGGGAAATGGTAACATAATAAATGGTTATTTGTTCTTCAGTGAGTAATTTCTTTGTAGATAACAGCCTGTATTCATAAGCCACTCAAAACAATTTGAACCTGTTAAAACGTCTGTTAGAAAAAAGATGCAAGATAATACGTGATGCAAGGATAAGAAGAAAGAGGGATCCATTGTGTACCACTGGTAGAAATTTAAATCAGCATAGCTGTTATAGAAAATAGGACGCAGCAGACAGATATATGGCTCTGCCATTAATAACAGAGTCCAGACTCAAGGTGATAAGCCAGCTGCCTTGTGCACACCTGTGACATCCAGCTCCAAGAGAAGCTGAAACAGAATTATTGCTGGGACTTCATGGATTCTAGAGCCTCTGGTTCATGGAACCTGATTTAAGGTGGAGAGTAACAGAGGAGGACCTCAATCACCATCCTCTGGATCCTAAGTTCAAACATAAATAGGTATGTGCATTTGCATATACACATACGCATACATTCATATAATATATACTGGAAAAAGAGTGGAAAAAAACGTAAAAATTAAAAAGGTTAATTGAGCTGGGTGGTGGTGGTGCACGCCTTTAATCCCAGCACTCGGGAGGCAGAGGCAGGCAGATCTCTGTGAGTTCGAGGCCAGCCTTGTCTAGCTCCAGCTAGTTCCAGGACAGGAACCAAAAGCTACGGAGAAACCCTGTCTCAAAAATCCCAAAAAAAAAAGTTAATTGACTTAGAAATACCACCATAGAATACACACCAAAAGAAAGTGAAGTCAATGCGTCAAAGGGCATGTGTACCCAGAAAGATGAACATGGTATGTTCTCACTCATAAGTGGATACTAGTTATAAAGCAAAGGATAGCGAGCCTAGAGTTCATGACCCTAGAGAAGCTAATGAACAAGGTGAATCTTAAGAAAAACATATAGATCCACCTGGCATTGCCTAACAAAATTGGAAGTGTGAAAGTGGGAGAGGAGGGAAGGTAGAAGAGTAAAAGGAGGGGGCAAGAGGAGAGGGGATAAGAACTTGAGAGATAGTTGAGATGGAGGAAAGACCGAGATGAGAGCAAGGAATGAGATATTTTTATTGAGAGAGACATTATTTAAACATCTGTACTAGCCTGCCTTTAGGCTCCTGACAGAATATGTCCTCCGCTGCAGCCACTAAGAACACCCACTGTGCACATTCGCTATGCTTCCTTTCAAAGGGTCAGCCTGCCCACTTCCTCTCTCTCTCTCTCTCTCTCTCTCTCTCTCTCTCTCTCTCTCTCTCTCTCTCTCTCTCCCTCTCTCTCTCTCTTTCTCTTCTTCTCTTTCACCACTCTTGTCCCCAGAGACTGATGTCTGCTCCCCTCTCTGGCCCCTTCTCTGCCACTTCTCTCTCCCCTTCCATTAAACCTCCTAGGTGAGCCTTGTTGCACGGGGTAACTTCTCTTCCCAACATTGTTTTTTAGATTACAACACTGGTTCCCCTGACCAGGAAAGGCTCTCCCGGTACTTTCTCCTGACTGCCAGCAGTTTGGAGCACACCGCAACCCTGGAACACAGTCTACATAGAACATCCTAGCTTTGCAGCTAATGGATGACTGGGCTCTTCCGTCTAACACTGGCACCATTGGTGAGCCCCCTCTTCTCCACCTCTGGCCATTTTCCTCAAGCGAGAACTTGTCTCTCAAAGATGGTTTCTCACCTTTTCACCTCCTTAAATTCCGGTACCAGGCAACTGTGGCCTTCTCAGACTCAGAGGCCTTGGCCCCTGTTCTGGGTTTGAGGAAACACTGAAGCAGCCAGTGCTTTCTCAAAATCAACCCTCTCTGAATTCCTGGGATGCTAGGAAGCACAGACCATTTGGGTCTCATTTATCTACCACACTCAAGGGAACTTTGATATCATCTACACCTCCAACTTTCGCATTCAGTGCTTGATTTGAGGGCTTCTAAACTCATCTTTGCAGTTAGATAGATCTGGCCCAACTATCCCTTAGCTTTCTGATCTGCTCTCTTCCACCTGCAACAAATCTGCTTTCTCCTTCACTGATGGTTTGGCCTTCCATTCAATACCAGCAATTGGGTTCTGGTGGGGTTATCCACCTCTGAATATTTCCCTGGACCTGAGGCTTCCTATCTCAAGCACAGTTCTTTCCTTGCTTTCTGACTTTTCTCGAAGTCCTGGTACCAGGAACTGTGTCTTTCTCATGCTCAGAGCCCTGACCCCTGTTCTTATGTGTTCTTACTGAAATAGCTTGTGCCCGCTGAGTCTTACACTCCCTGGCTCCCTGGGATGCCACTAAATTCAGGCCTTGGATCTTCTTTATCTTTCTCTGCCTCATCCTTGGGAACTCTGCCATACACCTTCTCGTTCCTATTGGGAGTCTTTTATAGATCCACTAACCATTCCTTTCAAATCAAATCTGACCTCACTATTCCTTATACCATACAGTTGGGAACAGAGAAAGAATTCTCCACTTTCTTTCTTTTCCTTTGCTCCAAAACCTGCTTGTGTTTGTCTGTTCTCCCTCTCTGTTTGTTTGCTACACCATGTGGGTCAGATGGAGACGCCAGCTTTGTCTTGCTCGCCACACACCAGTTTTTCTTTTCTTTTAATTAACTCCTGTTTAATTCTGTATGTTTCTTGTGAGCTCAAGGGAGTTGACTTGGAACCATCTTGAATAGTATTTTGCCAGGTCCAAGTGGCACCTGAAAGTTCCATAGAGCTTGGACAGTGAAGTTAAACAGCCAGCTACTCCAGGACATGGACAACACCCCAGCTTTCTCAGGTACCCCAAAGACTGCAGCACCCCCAGCTCAGCATGAAGCAGTCTCGAGAACACAGCGTCCTCATCCCTGCCTCACCTGCTACCCCCATCTAAGGCAGCTTTTTATAATAAACAAAAGGGAGGATGTTAGTATTTAGGTATCTGTAATGGCCTGCCCTAAGGGTCCTGACAGGATACTCCCTCAGTTGCAGCTCCTAAGAGTACTCTTAATGCACATTTGCTATGTTTCCTTTTAAAAGGTTGGCCTGCCCTGCTCCCATATCTCTCTCTTTTTCTTTCTCTCTCCCTTCTTCTCACTCTCTCTGTCTTTTCTGCCACTCTTGTCCTCGGGGACCAGTCTCTGTCCCCCTCTCTGCACTTACCTAGCTTGATAAATCGATGTTACTGTGGTCGCTTACAGGAATGTAGGTAAGAAACAAAGGACAGCGGAAGTTACTCAAAGAAGCTGTACCACTGCCAAGCCTTCCCAGCATGGGTGACAACTAAGGAAAGCATTCTTAGTTATGGAAGAGTCTTGGGGAAACCAAGTAACTTCAGCTATGGCTTTTTCTCTCCCAGCAATTACTTCCTCATAAGTAGCCCTGCAAATGGCTGTGTGACTCTTGCAAGACTCAAGAGTAGCCTGAGATCTGTGAGTTTTCTGAATAACGATGTAGGATGTTTCTCACTCTGGAGCTAGCCTAGACCTCACTGCATAATCCAGGCTGGCCTTGAACTCACGATGATCCCACCTCACTGGTTGCTTACCATAATGACAAGTTTGAGCGTGGCAAACTCCCCAAGTCTTATGAACCCTCCTCCTCCCTCCAGAAAGGGATGTTTCAATTTGGAGAAAACAGTCATACAACACATAAAACAATACACTATGATAATTAGACTTTTTCATACAATTTCATTAGAACAATCCTCTTTGAGACTCATTCTAGGAAATGCTATTTTTAATATTTCTATTTTATTTTTTTCATTTTAAATACCAGTTCCCCTCTCTCTTTTTCTTCCATCCTTGCTCCTCTCACCATTCCACCCCTCATCCTCTCCTCAGAATAAGCCCCTGCCCCTGTACGAAAGCTGAGCAAGGTATCCCACCATAGGGAATGGACTCCAAAAAGCCAGTTCATGCACCCTTGTTAAGTCCTGGTCCTACTGCCAGCGCCTCCCCCAACAGATCAAGCCATATAACTGTCACCTACATTCAGAGGGAGAAACCTAGTGCTAGGGAAATTCCCAGGAATCCACAAGGATAGCCTTAGCTAAGACTCCTAGCAATAGCAGAGAGGGTGACTGAACTGGTTTTCCCCTAATCAGATTAGTGTCTCCCCTAATTGTCATCACAGACCCTACATGCAGTAACTGATGGAAGCAGTTGCAGTGATCCAGAGCCAAGCACTGGACTGAGCTCCTGGAGTTCAGCTGAAGAGAGGGGGAAGGGATCATAGGAGCAAGGGAGAGGGAGCATCAAGATCATGATTGGGAACCACAGAGACAGATGACCTAAGGTAATGGGAGTCCATGGACTCTGGACTGACAGCTAGAGAACCTGCATGGGCCTGAACTAGGCCTTCTGAATATTTCTAATTTTTAGATAAGCTAAAGGATTAGACAAACCAAGAAATAGTCAATCAGAACTTCTAGCTTTATAAAGGAATACTTTTAACTTTTGTGACTCCAGTTAAGCAAAATGATGATAATAACCTCACTCATATAATTCCACTGAGAGATTTAAATGAGAGTAGGTAATAGAAATGATCATATAGAATGAATGTAAATATTCAAATATATATGATTTGGGGTGTTTGCTTGTTTGTTAGTTGGTTGGTTGGTTGATTGTTTTTTCAAAATAGGGTTTTTCTGTATAGCCTTGGTTGTCCTGGAACTCAATACGTAGACCAAGCTGGTCTTGAACTCACAGAGATCTGACTACCTCTGCTTTACTAGTTCTGGGATTAAAGGGATGTACCACCACCATCCAAAATATATGAAATACACTTACATATATAAATACATGCAAGTTACATACATACTAGTATATATATATATATATATATATATATATATATATATATATCATATGTACTTCATATACATATATATGAATGAAATGGCCATTTCTCCTTCTCCTGGAGTTGTAGGATCCTTCTCTTACCCTTGGACATCAAAACTCCATGTTCTTTGGAATTTACATACTAACAAACCCCTGTTTTTCTTTATTAAATCAATTTTCTTTCTGTACCATCAGAGTCACATAATGTTACAATAATTATACTTAATATCCGCTATCCATATTAAAATTACTCTTCTTGGTTTTAACCAGTGAGAGTTTCTGTTATTCTTTCTGATGGAGATGGCCTGTTTTGTATTAAGAACAGTTTCCTGGAGGAGCTTTCCACTGTCTGGGTTTCACTTAGAGTATCGCATCTTCTGTTACTTTCATCTATTTATCTTGTCTTCAAAGTTCTGGAAGATCTCTGTCAGTTTGCTCTTCATATGACCTGTTCACTTCAAGAAGTGATGGATCCATCCTTCATCTTCATAAGCTTTGCCTTGCCCTTATTTCTGTCAGTGTCTCTATGGTGCCTTGTCAATCCTCACTATTGCATTTTCAATTCGTACTCTTTGTCTTATCTCAAGGAACCCATAGTTCTATACATTATTGAAAAAAGTATGCATTCTCTAAAACTACTCCTTTGATGGAGGAAGGTCATTGGTTAATTAAATAAAGAAACTGCTTGCCCTGATAGGTTAGAACATAGGTGGGTGGAGTAAACAAAAAGAATGCTGGGAGGAAGAGGAAGTGAGCTCAGAGAGGCCATGCTCCCCTCTCCCGGGCAGACGCATGAAGCTCAGACCCAGGATGGATGTAGGCTAGAATCTTTCCCGGTAAGACTGATGCTACACAGATTATTAGAGATGGGTTGATCGGGATATGAGAATTAGCCTGTAAGGGCTAGAGTTAATGGGCCAAGCAGTGTTTAAAAGAATACAGTTTGTGTGTTGTTATTTCGGGGCATAAGCTAGCAGGCGGCCGGGGTGCTGGGGACACAGCCCCGCCACTCCTATTACTACACTCCTTAGTATACAGTGTGTTTCCCCAACATTTCATTCCTTTTGTCCTTTTACTGTGTTACATGTTTAATTTCTCTAGTCACCCTGCCTTCAATGATGTTGCTCAGTATTTCATATGGCAATAAAACATCACAAAGAACTAAATGAAACAATAACAACAAATAAAGATCTCTAATTCTTTTCTTACCTCTCATTTCCCGGTGCAATATCAGCTCCAAGGTGTACCCAGGATTTCTTAGCATAAGCACCGTGAAGGGAAAGTTTCCCATAAACTCCTAAAAAATTGCATCAACAAATCACTAAGAAAATATTTCCATCTTAATTAAGGGCAGATAAGTGAAATATGGTTCAAAGGTTCATACACAAAAATACATGACATATAATCCGTATCTAACTATGTCCATCTTATCTTTAAAAAAGAATATTTCTATTATAACAAGTCAAATATAACCCAAAGACCTACAGATAAATTAAAGCTACAGAACATAATGAAAATCTAAAAGTGGAGAAACACCATCTAATGGTGAGCCAGTTCAATTTAAAGCGGTATGTCCTTCTGCTTTTAAGGTGACGTCAAAACTTCTTTGATCTGATGGAAGACAACCAGTTTGGGTATTTAATGATATACCCTAGACTGTGCAACAGGCAAGGTTCATTCTATTTCCTGAAGATGGGACCTCAATTTTGTTTTCAGTGTTCAAATTTAATAATTTGTCTCACTAAAGATGATCCAGGGAAACAGGAACAGACAGATATGCTGTTTTGTTTTAGACTCGCAAGTAATAGTCTTATCAGGGAGATTCAGCCTGCATGTATGCCTTCAGCTGTTTGAGGATTTCCTCAAAATTACTTCATCACCATTTCCATATTAAGTATAATTTCTCATAGTCTTGTGTTCTAAAATATGTGAGCATGTTTTCCAGTAGTAGAACAAAAAATAATCATGCGTCACCATATGTTTATTTATGTCAGTTAGACAATAAATGTTTTATTTGTTATGTTATATGCTATAAATGTTGTAAGTCTATATATGTTATATGTCTAGAAATATGTGTACTTGACATGACGTTTTAATCTTTTCACCCTACTTTCAAATGGATCATGTGAATAACCCTGTACAAATGGAAACATTTTGTTGCAAGCAACTAATTTAACAACCTAAATATTCATAATATTTTGTAAAAAAAAAGACATGAATGAAAAAAGTAAACACCATTGCAATGTTAACAGTGTGCATCGGATTTGTTTCCAGTGTGGACCAAAACAATAAAATCATAATTACTGCGACCTTAATTAAGTGTTTGTGCCAATGTCTGTATTTCTTCTGTACTCTAATTCAGAAAGATATGTTAGAAAATATAAAAGATAAGGATTAGTAGATGCAAAATGAATATTACTTCAGAGCACATCCTAGAATCAATTCTTCATGATAGAGTTTGTTAATTACATGTCACAAAATATCAAACCATAAAACTAAAACCATCTTTTATGCTAAGTGCCTAGATAGACAGAATTTTGGGGTGGCTAAAGAGATTTCCCACAACAATGTTTATTACAAAAAAATTCACATCTTTAAAATCTGGATTATCCTGAATATTCAATTAACCGGAAAAGCAGATTTCTTGCTTATTTCTATCATCAAAGATTAACTGTAAAATAGCACTGTGTCATTTCATAGTTGCTTCAAGAAGGTAATAAATGACTTAAAATGATTAAAACCTGCCTTTTGCTTATAATGCCAAAGAAGCTAAGTATTCTGTGTATTGTGTATTCTTTGTTTAAACTGCTATTAGAAAAATTTGAAAGGCACTGCTTAAAGCACAGGGCTGGGGCCAGGGTCAGCATGCTTATTTGTATGGACTCCAGTCTGAAGGTTTCAACAGATGTGGTTATAGAACAAAAGTATCAAATCAAGTGCCCTTAGTATAATCTCTCTTCTTGGTCAATTGTAAGGTTAAAAATTCTTCTACGCATGCCATGGAAAAGATAAAATAAACAGAATTTATAGAAAAAAATTTTGAAATTATAAAGCATTTCAACATATTATAAAGCAATTGTTAGACATTTTGGAAGTAAGTTAACGAACCTCACACTATCTGAATATTTATCCTAATATGGTAAGAAATGTCATACATGTGGGGTGTGTGTGTGTGTGAGTGTGTGTGTGTGACTTTGAACATTCATCACAGCTGTTAATCTAAAGGAAATTCCAATGAAATCCTGACTCTGGCTCATGACAGTAACACATACATCTAGTCTATATAGCAATACAATGCTCAAAAACATAGTAAATGATCATGACCTGACTCTTTTCAACTCTCTTCTTATAGGGAAGTGAAAAAAATAAGTAAAAGGGGATATAGTTTTGAAATGAATGAATTTTCTTAAAGTAAGGGAAACAACTTCAAGTCAAGAGGTTTCCCTTTTACATAGTAAGTAATGTCTACACAGTGCCATTGGGAAACACTCTTATTCTGTAATACCCCTTGATTTGGAATCTTGTCAGTACAAGATGTCCCAATTTGAGTTCCTGGTCTTTGGTTTTGTAGACCAGTTTAGGATTTTATACTATAATACTATGGCAATGTCACTATCAACAGTGAATGATCTTTTGGTCATCACACATACATAGTTCATCACTTCTGAGTCATAGTTATGATATCTGTAAATGGACATTGGACATCTCAAAGGCAAAGAATAAATATAAACTTTCCAGAATTTAGCAGCTGTCTAAGAAATAAAAGTCCCTTGCCACTGTCTTTCTTTCTGTCTTGCTCTTTCTTGTTTTGCAAACACATAGACACACATATTGTTAATGTACATTATATTTAACTCTTACCAATTGTTCCTGGGTCAACACGTATTCCATCAAAATGGTCACAAAAGATTTCTTCTGAGGCTCTGAGGATAATCAGAAGTCTTTGTTCTTTTTCTAAGGGATTTGTTAAAGTACCTGTTAAGAAAACAAAGTACATCATCTAAAATAATTTGAAATGCAAAGAAAGAATGCAGAGTAAATGTCTTAATACTGTTTGTATGGGGAAGAGGCAATGGTCACATCAATGAGATGACAGCAGAAAGCATGAGTTCCTACAACCCTCTCTGAAGAAGTCTGGGTTATCATTCATGAATCGTCTGCTGCCTCTCATCATAGACTCAGAGTACACTTTACTGGCTCCTATTATTCAGGCCGGTTTTGTGACGTGTTCTAGGTTAGTGATGTTTGGATGGAAAGTAGTAATTGCTTTTGTTAGTTGGTAATGTAAATACTTGCCAAGTATTCTCCACATCTCTTCTCTATTATATAGTTCCTCATTTATAAGAACTTGGATTCTTAAGTGAAGAAACATTCAGAAAAAGCTGAGAAGTTTTTTGACTCCAGCAAGCAAGCTGGAGTCAGGTTCAACCTAGTCTAATATGAATACTCATTTTACAAACCACTGAGGTATAAGAGTGATGTACTAAAAATCATTATTACAGTGAATCCTGGCTAATACAGTGACCATGGTTGTGTGAATTAGTGTTTCCTTCACATGGTTTTAGCATTTAGTGTTCACTACAAATCTAAGAAGCATGATTCTTATTTTGATGTAAATATCCACATAGAAAGAGCTTTGGGTATGAATCTAAATCTATCCAACTAGCAGTATGTAGCAGACTTCAAACAATCATGGTTTATCAAACCAGTAATAAATTGGTTTTCATAAGTTCTCTTAGCATCATTGTGACAAAGAAAATATAAGGCTATGACAGACAGATGGGAATTGCTTCCAACAACTTCTTGAGGAAACAGTCATGTTCTTTACAGTTAAATGAATGTTCAGAGACTTGCTAACATGATATCATTGAATACAGACCTAGGAAAGCTATGCTATTCTTACAGAAGCCATTGTTGAAGAAATAAGCAGTATAAAAGTCCTCCCATAAATATATATTCTATGGAAGCAGGCTCACGAAAATCATCAGCCATCAAATGAATCTCTGCTTTAAACCAACAAAAAAGTGATTGTTAAATATGGTATGGAATAATTGGTAAATTTAAAATCATCTATTTGTCATTTTGGTTATTCTTCTCTCAGGCAGCAAAAAAAACCACTCCACATTCCTATTAGTTAGGACTTTCTATGCACCTGGTGTAAGTTTGGGGTTTATTTGGACTATGTGTATCTCCTCAAATCATCCTCATGAGCCATTACTGTTAGAAGTGTTGATAGCAAGATTCAGAGAAATAAATCAATTTGCACTGGAGTAAGGAGGTTGCTTGTTGGTTCCCAGCCACTTAGCCCTAAAATAATCACACAGAAACTGTATGATTTAAATCACTGCTTGGCCCATTAGCTCTAGCTTCTTATTGGCTAACTCTTAATTTAACTTATCTCCATGAATCTGTGCATCACCACGAGGTCGTGACCTATCATCAAAGTTTCAGCACATCTGCCTCCAGCTGCAGCTCCATGGCTTATCTCTGACTCTGTCCTTCTATCCCCCAGCATTCAGTTTAGTTTTTCCCACCTAGCTAAGTTCTGCCCTGCTATAGGTCCAAAGCCGTTTCTTTATTCATTAATGGTAATTACAGCATACAAAAGGAAATCCCACATCATTGCACAGCACATGAGTCAAGTGCAAGTATGGCTTAGGTGTTCATGCTACAACACGGTTGTAGAATATTGTTTAAGATGTGTTACATTTGTTTATGTGGTGGCACATTTATTTTTAATGATGCAAAGATGTGTTGCATTCCTTTATGTTGCATTTGTTTAATTCTGTGAAGTTGTGTTACTTTGCCCATCTAAAACATTTGGTTGGTCTAATAAAAATTTGAACAGCCAATAGCCAAGCAGAAGAAAGGAGAGGCAGGGTGGGCAGGCAGAGAGAATAAATAGGAGGAAAAATCTAGGAAGAAGGATCAAGGAGCAAGAAAAAAGGAGGAGGAGAGGAGGACATTGGAGGCCAGCCACGCACCTATACAACTAATAACAGAGTAAGAAAGAAAGAAAAGTATACAGAAATAGAGAAAGATAAAAGCCCAGAAGCAAAAGGTAGATGGGATAATTTAAGCTAAAAAAAAAAAAAAAGCTAGCAAGAAAACAAGACAAGCTAAGGTAAGGCATTCATAAGTCTCCTGTTGTATTTATTTGAGAGCTGGGTTGTGGACCCCAAAGAACAAAAGAGTAAAAACAACCAACTATGCAACACTAAGGCAAGGTCTGGCTCTGTCTAGATGCCACAGTGTCTTAGCTGGGAAATGAAGGTATCCTCTGAGCCCAAAGACACAGAGAGCAAGGAGAAAGGGAGCAAAGGACTGGGGACTGTTCAGTGAATGTGCCTGGTGTGACTCTTATCTTGCTGCTAGAAGTCTGTCCAGTAAGCTGCTTTCCAACTGCGATTTCATTTATTTCATGGAGGGTAAAGTCTTACATGGGGAAAAAAAAATGGCCTAGCACTAAACAGATACCAGAGAGAAAAAGTAGGACACTTTTTGCCCTAGAGAAATGTATGCAGAGTCCCACAAAAAGAGTTGCGCGTTTCTCTAAAATCAGAGATTAAATCAACTATGCAACCCAAAACTGCAGCACACGTGGGGCCTTCACAGAAAATCTGGGCAAAATTAGTCAGCCTGCCGTGATCTTTCAGAATCCAGAGCAACCGGAATTTGGAATCTTTTTCTTAACATGGGAGACAGAAAGGTGGAGGCTAGAAGTACTCCGCAACCAGGCAGGGGCAGGAGAAGGAAAGGTGTGATGTTCTACATTAAAATACAGTGCTTCCCAGATATTAAAAGCAGGTGAAAGGGAAGCTTCCCAGGCTGCTGTCCTCATTGTCTTCTCAACCTCACAGAGATAGATGCTCTTTTCAATGCAGACTTTACCAATAAATAAGAGTAGCTAGCTCTGAGATGATGCAGCGGGGTCTTGGCTTGCCTTTGTAAATCTGTTGTAGTTTATATGATGGGAGATAATCAGCACTGTGTTGTGAAGACATTACTGCTGCTTTTGCATACATTATGTTCTTCACATGTCTTCCATGAAGACTGTAGAGTTTCCCATGAGGAAATTGAGGCAAGAAGAGCTTACACCACTAGTCAGAAACTACATAGCTATTATTAAGTGGCATTGGGCTTAGATTTAATAAATACCATCCTAAGACATGCGGAGAATGAAGGAGAAGTAAAGCAAAGTTGTTATTACTTAGCATGATGGTGGGCAATGGAGGGGGAAAAGAATTGGTTCCAGATGTTAAAATCACCTGGGGAGATGGAAGAAAATAAGTTCTGGTATACCAAAGATAACCATTATTGATTTGGCGGATATGGTACAAATGGATTCCATGAATTTCAAAACATAAGAAAAAGGGAAATGAGCCTTTATTACTTTATTAACTAAATCTCTATGATAGAATCAGGTATCAGCCTAGTTTGCATTTAAGTCTACTCTATCACCCTGAATCCCCACACCTTGTAGTCGACAGACACATTCAGGATAATTGTCTAATCTTTCCAATCTTTCTGTGCACAGTTTTTGCTTCTCCCAGTCCTTAAATTTCCAACCATACCTGTCTCCACTCTAACTGTTTCCTAAGAATGTACTATGTTCTTGAATTGGAGTATATAAGAATGGCCATGCCTCTTGTTATATATTAAAAAGTTTGAACTAAACATTCAGCACTCAATATGGATAAAGTTGGACAAATCCTCAAAGTTCTTCAGCATGGTATTTACAAAAAACAAATGGCAAATATTTTTAAAGGCTTTGAAATAGCAAACAAGGAGAAGTGGTTCTTATATTTCATGCTCACTCCCCTCCTTTTCCCTTTTCTAATGAGATCCATAGCTGAGCCACAGCAAGTCCCTCAACAAATTTTCCCTCTCTTTGCCTGGGATGCCATGCCAGATAACTCTTCAGAGTTCATCTTTATTCATATCTTTCTTTGTCAAGTAAGTCAGGGTTAAGTGACCCCCCCCCCCCTTCAGCTATAACAACAGGCCACATTTTACCTCAAAACTTTTAAAACTAGAACATCGGTTCCTTGTGCCTGTTTTCTGTTCTTTGTGAGCTAAGAAACAGTGTGTCGCCAGAATTAACTTTAAAACTTTTCATAGAATGATGAACTAGTTCATTGAGACCAACTTCCTTGCAGAAAACTACAGTAAAGAGAAACAACTGATAGTAATAAAAATGTGAATCAGTTATAAGAATCCTAAACATATATATGCCTAACAGGACAGATTCCAATTGTAGAAATCAGAAATCTAGGGAACTAAAAGGAAAAAAATGGATAATAAGAGTGATAAGACAAACATCTGGTTATATAATAGATAACTACTAAGAACAATAAGCTGTCAGTGTGAAACCTGGTTGCCTGCTGTGTAGTCCACTTAAGCTCTCAGGAACCATGTCTTTGTGGAAATATGTGTGGTACATGTACATATGAAAAGTGTAATTGCTTGAAAGAAAACATTACTGTTTATTTTAAGCTGATACATTATTTTTAAAATTATTTTCTCATTCTACGAGAATAAGTGACTTGCCTTTGCGTACATATGTGTATGAATTACATGTCTGGTGCCCACCAACTTCACAAGAGAGTGTCAGATCCCCTGGAACTAGAATTAAAGATGGTTGTGAGCCATCATGTGGGTGCTGGGGATTGAATCCAGGTCCTCTGCAAGAGCAACAAGTGATCTAACCACTGAGCAAACTCTCTATCTGCTGGAAAAATATTTTTTTTGTTTTTTTCAATTTTTTTAATTAAAAATTTCTGCCTCCTCCCTTTTCCTTCTCCCTCCCCCCACTCCCCACGCACCACTCCCCTCTCCCTCCCTCTCCAGTCCAAAGAGCAGTCAGGGTTCCCTGCCCTGTGGGCAGTCCGAGGTCTTCCTCCATCCAGGTCTAGGAAGGTGAGCATTCAAACCGGCTAGGCTCCCACAAAGCCAGTACATGCAGTAGGGTCAAAACGACAATGGCACTGGGTTTTGATCCTACTTCATGTTCTGGCTTTGTGGGAGCCTAGCCAGTTTGGATGTTCACCTTCCTAGACAAGGATGGAGGGGGGAGGACTTTGGACTTTCCACAGGGCAGGGAACCCTGACTGCTCTTCAGACTGGAGAGGGAGGGGGAGAGGAGTGGGGGGAGGAGAGAGGAGTGGGGGGAGGGGGGATGGGAGGCTGGGAGGAGGTGGAAATTTTTTTTTCAATAAAAAAAATAAAACTCAGTGCCATTGTCCTTGGCCTCTCAGCAGCCCTCATTGTCTGCCATATTCAGTGAGTCCGGTTTTATCCCATGCTTTTTCAGTCCCAGTCCAGCTGGCCTTGGTGATCTCCTAATAGATCAGCCCCACCGTCTCAGTGGGTGGAATGCCCCCCTTGTGGTCCCGATCCTATAGCCATACTAACGAATAGAACCTTCATCTGGCGATGGATGGAGATAGAGACAGAGACCCACAATGGAGCAATGGACTGAGCTCCCAAGGTCCAAATGAGGAACAGAAGGAGGGAGAACATGAGCAATGAAAAATTATTTTTAACAAACATCACACACATGGTTTTCTGTTTGCTCGGGCTTTAGGCAGAAGAATGTAACCTACAGTTTTCTCAGGTTTATTTACTTCTTATTACTTAATAATCCAGTGCGTCTTGCAGAACTGCCAGTTGAGAAGGCAGTAAACTATATATTTTTTTCTTTGGAATTGAGAAAGCTCCAATCATGGAAGCAATGAAGGAAGCTCCCATACACCTAGGACTTCACTCGCTGACAATCAAAGCCAGGTGCGATGATGAACTTAAGAGAACACATAAATGGAAGAGATGGGTGCAAGCAGGTGCTCCAGAGCAAACAAACACACACTAACAAATCAACATACCAAGGCTTATTTTGAGATTGTATCCAAGAAGGATTGTAAAATCTGAACTTGAACTACCAAAGTTTTACTCTTCGTACTTGCTCAGTTCCTTTCTTGCAGGAGATAAATGTATTGTGGTCACTGAAATATTAAAACTGTAATCCCTTCCTCATAGATATAGCCATTAAAGAGTGGTGTGTTCTAAAGAATAAAAGCACTGAGGTAAATAATAGACCTAGGCAAACCCATGCATTCATCTATATACCAATTACACATACTACCAGAAGCTAACAATAAGTTTTACGATATGCACAGAACTCTACCCACTTAATAGAAAGGATACTTGAAAACTAATACACTATGTTATCAAGGTGAATATAGTAAGGTCAAGAAGAATGGGTAGAATAGGCCAGAAATAAGATACTGAATGTGATCTACTAGTGAAAACAAGAAAGGTTTTCTAATAGAGGCAGAAGTGCTGGAAGCAGGGAAGGGCGTATTAAAGATAATTGCAACAGCTGTTGAACACGCCTTTGTTCTTTCCCAAATACAAGATCATAAAACAAATGAGTAATATCTGTCTATCTCAGTTTTCTCATGAAGACTGTGTAGGGGTGATTCATCACAGTTATTTTTGAAGAATTTTCTAGAAGCTGCACAATGATTTTTCTAGAGTAGAATTAAAATTTTAATTTACACCATTTTCTAGTCCAGCAACTGTCCTTTCATCTTTCACCCTGCAGTACATTTTCCTGTCTCGAGGCTTTTTATGAGCTTTTCATCAAGGATGAGGTTGTCTTCTGTAATCTCTCCAGGTCTAGGTTTTTGTAAGTCTTAGTAGTTCTCAATCCATGGTAGCAACCCCTTTGGGGTCACATATCAGATCGTTCACTACATTTCACATAACAGTAGCAACATTACAGTTGTGAAGCAACAACAAAAATAATGTTATGGCTGGGGGTCAGCACAACATAAGGAATTGTATTAAAGGGTTGCAATGTTAGGGAAGTTGAGAAGCACTGAGCTAGATCCTTTTGTTCTCTTTAGTCTAAAGTTACATGATTCGTTAACATGTCCTTCAGTCACCACCTAGCCTGATGGCCAACAGCCAACCTACACCTTTCTTCAAATTATTTCCCCCCTCAGTTTCGTTTAGAACATATGTTATCATCTAAACGTCTCATTCCTGTTCATTGTACTCTCTCATCATTTGTTTTCCCAAACAAACAAATGAAAAAACTCTAGGATCCTCTTTGTCCCAATTGCTGAAAGATAGTCAATCCCAAAGCAAAGCCTGGTACTGAACTAATTGTTCAATAAAAGAAGAAATTGGAAAGAGAAAAGGGGGAAGAGAGGGAACAAGAAACGGACATTTATATGGAACCAAAAATCACCAGAACTGAGAAATTACTTCTTTCTTAATTTTTACTTGTTTACTTCATTCTTCATCCAGGAAAGTATTTCTATATATTACTCAACGTGGATAACTGTTAACTTTCAGTATGTGGTATGTTCAATGACAGTTAGGAACACTTGGAAGCCCCCAAGCCTGATTACCTTCCAAGGATTCCCAGACTCACATTGTGGAAGGAGAGAACCAACTTCTCTACAAGTGATTCGTGAACCTCCATAAGTGCACTGTGCACTGTAGTATACACAAAACCAAACACACTATCTCTCTTCTCTCTCTCTCTCTCTCTTACACACACACATATACACACACAAACACACTCATACTGATATAGTAAGTTTATAAAAGGAAAATTGTAGTAATATGGGCCGTGGGGCTGCGTCCCCAACACCCCAGCCGCCTGCCCGGCTAGCTTATGCCCCGAAATAATTACACAGACACTGTATTCATTTAATCACTGCTTGGCTCATTTCTACCTAGCATCTTCTAGGCTAACTCTCCCACCTGGACTAGCCCATTTCTTATCATCTGTATAGCACCAGTCTTACCGGGAAGATTCTAGCCTAAGTCCATCCTGGGTCGGAGCTTCATAGTGTGCGTCTTCCCTGGAGCAGGTAGCATGGCGTCTCCTCCCGAGAGGAGAGCTGTTGGGTCTGACCTCACTTCCTCTTCCTCCCAGCATTTTGTTCTGTTTACTCCTCCCACCTATCTCCTAACCAATGAGAGCCAAGCAGTTTCTTTTAATTTAACCAATGACCTTCCTCCATCAGAAAATTAAAGGCAAAAGTTAAGCTGTGCAAGAATAGATAAAGGGTGTTGAGTTTATAAAATTTACCACCTCTTAAGAAATACTTGCTGGCCTGACAAATGGATCCACAGTTAAGAACACACACTACTCTTACAGAGGACCTGAGTTAGGTCCCCAACAGTCTTATCAGTTGGCTCACACCCGCCTGTAACTCCAGCTCTGGCTGTGGAGTGGGGTCTGAGATCCTCTTCTGAACTCCACAAGCACCTATCTACACAGAGACACTCACTTATGTACATATTTAAAACTAAGTATTTTTCAAGAAATGTTTATTGGAGGATTGTTTTTTGAAATTTTGCTTTGTTTTGTTTGTTTGCTGGTTTTTTGTTTGGTTGGTTTCTTTTTTTTTTTGTTACAAGGGCAGGGTAAGATTTTCTGCTCAAAATGCCTTTATCAGCCACTATAATAATAGCCAGAGGATAATTATCAATTTCTTCATCTGTTATACTTTTGCCCATGCACATGTTCTGTTGGACTAGTAAGATAAGCACTGAACAAAGAATGTAACTGACTTTATTTACTCTGGCATCTGTAATGCAACTTTGATCTCAAATTTACTTCCAATTCCAGCCTTCTATGATTCTGAAAGTCAGGTGATATCTTTTGCCAGCATCCATTGCCTCAAAATCAAGAACCAGAATTCCACACTGTTAGGATTTGGATCAAATGGCATCACCTAGCAGATCTGCTTTGGCAGAATGCTGTGCCAATGTCCACATGTATTAAGTTTGTTTACTAACTAGCCGTATTATCTGTCTCATGTTGGGCTTTCTGTAGGTGTGGACAGATGGGCTGAAAGCCTTCCTTGAGGCATAACACACATAGGATTGGGCAGATGGGCTCCAATAAGAAACCTTTAGGCATGAAACACACGGATGGAACAGAGAGAAAGAAGATACGCCATTATCTAGTGATGCAGGCATCATTTTAAACCATCTGAAATATCTAAAGCAAAGCTGGAGAGAAGCACAGGGTCTCTTCCTTCAAAGGTACAGATTTTTAGTCCACGAGTTACATGTTACAAGCAGTCTCAAAAGCCTGAAAAGAGCAGTTCTAGTTAGAAAGTGGTGACTGCCAATAGCTTTCTACTAACACACAATTATTTAGTAAGTATTTCCATCAGTGATTAGATGAGAATTTTATAGACTGCTAAACAAATGGGACAATAGTCATAATCAGAAATGAAAATAACAAAATACAGAGTCATTCCCCAGTGGAGAGAGATGGATGAAAATAATATATAAAGAAAACAGATGAAGCCAGTACTGGCCTTGTCCCATAGTCACACTGATGATTATCTCGAATATCACCATAGAACTGGCAATGGATGGAAATAGAGACAGAGACCCACATCGAAGCACTGGCCTGAGCTCCCAAGATCCAGTTGAAGAGCAGAAGGAGGAAGAATATGAGCAAGGAAGTCAGGACCGCGAGGGGTTGGTCCACCCACTGAGACAGTGTGCCTGATCTAATGGGAACTCACCAAATCCAGCTGGACTTGGACTGAATGAGCATGTGATCAAACTGGACTCTCTGAATGTGGATGACAAGGGAGCCTGACTGAGAAGCCGATGATAATGACACTGGGATTTGTTTCTACTGCATGTACTGGCTTTTCGGGATCCTAGTCTGTTTGGATGCACACCTTCCTAGGCCTGGATGATGTGGGGAGGGCCTTGGACTTCCCACAGGACAGGGTAACCTGCCCTCTCTTAAGGAGGGAGGGGGAGGGGAGGCAAAGGGAGGAGAGGGAGGGAAATGGGAAGAGGGGAGGAAGTGGAAATTTGAATGGTATTATTTATAAAGCAATAAAAATTTTAAAAAAAACTGATGAAAAAGTATACTTAGGTGCTCCAGTACAGAAGGCAAAATTAAAGAAGCCTTACACACATGCACACTGGGAAAACCGTTATTGGAGGCAGCACATAGAGAAAGGGCGGGAATTACAGCTGACAAGTTCTCTGCTAAGACTAACAGCATGGGGGCGTGGCTGGAAGGTCAACTGACTTCTTGGGTCTATTGGTAGGAGCATTGCTTCTGTTCTGATAACTGGAAGATAACTTCACTGAGAAACTTCTGTTGGTGCCTATGTTCCTAAGACACCATCTCTAATCTGTGCAGTGTCCTACGTGGCAACCGACCTAGCAATACAGAACTGGGGAGTCCTCTCTGGCTTCCAACCTACTGAGAAGAGACAGGCTAGAGTACTGATTCCCATAAGACATTCTCAAGTGAAGCTTGAGTCCCAACCATGCTCACACTCACGCATATGTCTGACAACCCTCTCCACACTCCCAATCTGGATTACAGGAACAACTCATTCTCTCCACCCTTTACAGAAAAGTGAAGCAAGAATATCTGGCTTTACTAGCCCTAAGGAAAGCATCACTTCAACCATAATTTGGTAAACAGTGCATTTATTCAAGTCTTTAAAAATGTCCAGTTCATGTTACTGATTTGTGTATGGACACCCTGGCTGATAAAGTAATATTTTTCAAATACCTACTATAAGATATTGTGAGCTGCTGTATCTATTTAGACATCTCATCCCTTTGTGGTAGACTCCATAATTGTGTTTGTTACAAATGAGGAGATGGAGGTCCCCTGGAGTTTATTTGTTTACAATCAAACAGCCAGTGTGAGGATGTGATGAGTTTGGCCCCAGATTATCTAACTTAGAGTCCCTCTAGAGCAATAAAAGGGGATTGACAATAGAGTCAATAAGAAAGAACAAAGTGAAGTCACCATTGTCCACATCTAAAGATGTATTTGGAAACACATTTCTAGCCTTAGCCCTCCCAGCCTATGTTAAACAGAGGATCGTTGCTGTCTTCCACTTCCCACAACACATTCCCCCAGAACATGACTATCATTACATTGCCAGTCCAATTTCTGTGCACTTACTCACCTACTTTCAGTTCCCCTCCTGCAATGAGTAAGCAGGCCACACTCAGAACATTGCTTCTGTCCACAGGGAATTCTAAGGTCCCCATCACATAGAGGCGTCTAAGCACCGGGAGATCAGTATCCACAAGAACAGTCCTGTCTGCAGAAAGCAAAAAGTTTACTCAGATGTGTGCACCTATATAACAATAGCCACTTTCCACTTTATCTCCTCCGTGGATGTTCCAGGCTTCTGGAAATCCAGGAGCTGCTCGTGTTGAGACCTGAGTCAGGCCATTCAGCAACCAGAACAAATACTCTGTAGGAAAGAAAGTCAGTCATGATTAGTAAATTTTACCACTCTTTAACACAACAATGTTACGGCCAAAAGCCTTGCTTAAAGCTGTCTTCAAACACCCACCACCACAACCCTAATTTAGTACAAATTTAGTACATAAAGATATGAACTGCATATGCTTTATACCCAGGTCCTCACTTTTGACAGATTTCAAAGCATACAGAACAATAGATAAGCTCTTGGCCTTGAAAAGATCTACAATTTGGTTCTAAATCCCAGCTCTGTTACCTGCTAGATGGGAGACCAGTTTTATCCATCTATGCCTCAATTGTCTTGTCTGTGAAATGGGAATAAAAATAGTATCTGCATCCTCCTCGGTCTTTTGTGAGTATTAGATGAGTTGATAGATTAAGGTGCTAACACAACATGGAAAGCCACATGGAATTCCCTAATTTTTAGAATATAATACAGAGTGCACAGTGCACACTCACTAAGTGCTGGGGAGAAGCAGTATGTGTACAGATTTCCATCTGCTTGGCAAGCTTATGGGGCTCATGGGTGACTTCAAACAATTATTCTCCTCCCTGCATCCTCTCCTGAAAGCCTTTCTTTGTATAACTTCAAGAGAAGTAATCATGGTTTTCACCTGATCTTAACAATAAAGTAATGTATGAATAAAACATTTTCACTTAAAACAGTAACTATTTCATGTATGCTGAAGTATTAAGTGTTGCCCTCTGAAGTACTTCAACATGAATTCAAGATGTCAAATAAATGTTTCTGCTTAAATTTTAAGCATCGCAATCACTGACAGGTGTACAGATTTTTAAAAGAAGTTCTTTTGTTAGCATAATCTCATTTCACATCCCAGGAAACAACAGACTCTGCTGTTCTTGAGGACCTGACCAAGCAAATTAACTTGTCATGAGTTGTCTTGCTAGCCCTTGCCTGTTTCTTTACTTAGAAGACCAGCCATGCCCTCCTGTGGCAAAGACGGCACAAACTGTAAGGCTGCAAGCCAACTGGCTCCTTTTCCCTCCTGAGTTTACAGTCTGAGCCTCCAGGCTCGAGCTGTCTTTACTGTTAAAGGATGCCATATGACTGCGTTGTAGCCAGTACCATGCACACACACTTCCAGCATAATGCCTTTAGCCCAGCCTGTAACCTCTACAGGTTCCCTCCCTCCTCACTTCTCTCATCTGAATACAGAGTAGTAGATCTCCAAGTATGTCCATGGCTGGCTTCATCAGCACCAGCCACTGGATGAGGAACTGCTCGGGATCTCAGCTGAGAATAAAGCACTCCTCACATCCTACTTAGAGATCCCCACCACTTCTGCCTCTTGAGAAATAACCCATCTCTTCCACATTCCCAAGACACCATCTACACACTCAAGTCAGAGCACTGAAAGGTACTATTTGAGCTCCATACACACATTATTGCATGTCTAAAAGTCATCATGGTCGCATCAATCCTTCCTCTCCTATTTTTAGGGGAAGAAACTAATCATTTCTAAATGAAAAGAAATATGCTTATTATAGTGTCAGAAATAAAGACATTAAACAAGTCTCTCCAGCTTTGGTTAGTTTAGTCCACACATACCTTCAATACAAGAGTCCATTACTTTATGTACCGGTAAGATGGCTGACTAGACAGAAAAGGGGGTCAGCCTCATCTCTGGTACTTCTTAAAACATTCAAATAAAGGAGTGAAATATTCCGTGAAATGCTGTGGCTTGACATTTGAGGTTAATAGTTATTTAAAGACCTTAAAAAATTAAAGTTTTATGCAAATGGTCATAATGTGTCCCAAGCCATAATTGGTGTTTGCTTATAAAACTGTTATACAAAACAATAAGCACAGTTAATAAATGTTTCTTTCATTCACAGAATATACACAGAAACACACACACGATACTAGACTCTTTAAAGGTACATCACGGGTAAATATGACAAATGCATAGAATTCGCATACCAATCTAGAAGGAATTCTTCCTTTGAATTGTCTTACCTACTCCAAATGTGCCAACCAATGCCCTAGGGATCACACACAGATTAATCACTTGGGACCAGGACATGACTTCTTCCCTCCTGTGTTTATTTTATCAGGACTTTAAACAAAATTGAATGTATATTAGGTCCTCAGAACAATACCAAGTGGCACACACATCAATAAAATTCAGCAGAAACAAGAGTGATGGGCTGCCGAGAGGAGAAGTATCACAGTTATTCCTTTGGGGGTAAGATTTTGCGCTTTCAAGCTTCCTGAATTCGACTCTCCAACTTTTTTTTTAGTGTTTTTTTAATTATTTATTTATTTATTAAAGATTTCTGTCTCTTCCCCGCCACTGCATCCCATTTCCCTCCCCCTCCCCCAATCAAGTCCCCCTCCCTGCTCGAAGAGCAATCAGGGTTCCCTGACCTGTGGGAAATCCAAGGACCACCCACCTCTATCCAGGTCTCCTAAGGTGAGCATCCAAACTGCCTAGGCTCCCACAAAGCCAGTACGTGCAGTAGGATCAAAAACCCATTGCCATTGTTCTTGAGTTCTCAGTAGTCCTCATTGTCTGCTATGTTCAGCAAGTCCGGTTTTATCCCAGGACTCTCCAACTTTTTTGTCCTTGTCCTTACTTAAGATATAACAAACTTTTCAAGAAGTTGAAAATGACAGATGAGTGACAGGTGTTCCTTACTAATATAATTAACTATATTACTATATACCATATATTATATACCACTTTATTCTAGACAAATATACTATACAGTTACCATGATCGATACACTAATAAAATAATACTTTAGGTGCACAGCACCTCCTACTCCTGCTGCAGGGCTTCTTTGTTCCACACAACCCTGCCCTCCCCCAAGTTTACCCATTTGTCTGCAGGGTCCTTGGACTACCAGGAGTCCCTGTTCCTGTGCTGAGGAGATCAATCCAGACTGAACCTTCATCTGGCAATGGATGAAGATAGAGACAGAGACCCACACTGGAGCACTGGACTGAGCTCCCAAGGCCAAGATGAAGAGCAGAAGGAGGGAGAACATGAGCAAGAAAGTCAGGACCATGAGGGTTGTGCCCACCCACTGAGATGGTGGGACTGATCTAAAGGGAGCTCACCAAGGCCAGCTGGACTGGGACTGAATGAGCATGTGATCAAACCAGACTCTCTGAATGTGGCTGACAGTGAGGGGCAGACTGAGAAGCCAATGATAATGGCACTGGGTTTTGATTCTACTGTATGTGCTGGCTTTTTGGGATCCTAGTTTGTTTGGATGTTCACCTTCCTAGATCTGGCTGGAGTGGGGAGGGCCTTGGACTTCCCACAGGGCAGAGCACCTTGACTTCTCTTAGGACTGGAGAGGGAAGGGGAGGGGGAGGGGGGGAGAGGGAGGGAAATGGGAAGAGGGAAGGAGGTGGAAATTTTTAATAAATAAATAAATAAATACTTTAGACTTGAAGTGATGTTATATCTTAATTAAATGGATATTGGTTTGACCTTTTTATTTTTAGCTACCTTTATTTGGAAAATGCACTAATCTACTTCTTACAACACAAGTCTTCTATAAGGAAATAAATTCATCTCATAGAAAATTTTCTGTTTAAGGGTTCTCCTTGTATCACAGTTGTAGAGGTGATGCTGGCATGAACAATGGAATGTACAATTCATGCTGGTATTGACTCCAGAGCAGATAAGCCGCCAGGCCAAACTGTCCTCAGATACAAGGACAGCTTGTTTCCTTTTGTCCAGGTATGAATTTGAACCAATATGCTACATTTTCTACAAGTAACATCATTTCTGAGGCATTGCTCAAAGCATTTCTAATAATCACTCATAAAAGGTTATACAACCCATATAATAGATATAAATGATGGACCCCCCTCTATCTTAACTGTGGCCCAATACTTTCCACCTCATCTTGGATGGATGCAGCTCTTCCATCCTATTCTGTCAATGACCAATCTATCCTACTTCAGAGAGTGAGCACTGGCATATGGAGGGAACCATCTGGAATTTCTGTTGCTCAATGGGAGGCTGATGGGGGAGCTGATCTGGAAAGAGCCTCCAAAAAGAAATAATGAGTTCCAGATGTAATTAAAGACTGTCTTTCCCCCCAAAGGGGCTTAGGACCAACCATGGTGTGGCATTTCTGGGTACCGAATTACACTCTCTTACCACTTGTTCATCCATCAAGTACTAAACACCCACCATCATTATTCTAGTATCTCTTGCCAAACAATTGGGTTGGGGGGGTATTTGTTTGTTTGGTTTGGTTTGATATGGTTTGGTTTCTGAACATATTCTCTATTGACAATCAGAAATACAAAGCTTTAAAAGAATTCTCTGGAAACTTAACACTAGGTAGCATCTTTAAAAGCTCCCTGTGCACTTGATATAAGGATAATGGAAACAAAGGAGATCCAGTCTTGTACCAATGCATCAATATCTTCAAGAACAGAAAACTGAAGGCCTGGCCCAACTGGAAAAACAGATGTTGCTAACATAGAACTGGGACTTCCTTTTATTTCAGAACTCATTTAACTAATATAATCACAAATATTCCATATAACTTCAACCCTAGATTTAAACTCAGTTTTCCCCCAGAAAAATCTAAGAATCAAGGTCACTATTTGGTTAGCATTCCAAGGGTCTGACACTTGTCTCAATCCTGCAGAAATGAGATCAGGGGCAAAGGGCACAGATCTTAGGAACAATGATGAGGTCACATGCACAGGCATGATTTAGGGGAGACAGCACCACTGTTTGTATGGTAGGCACTATATCGGGCCCATTAATTGAGGAGGAGAGGACAGTTTCCACTACAACTCTCCATTGTCAGGGAGGAAGGCTGCACCAACAGTGGACATAAATGAGGCTTCTGCGGGAGAGCAAGAACATGCAAGGCACAGCAGAGCACACAAGGACCATTTGTAGGTTGTCATTTCCCTGCACCTTCCGTATATAATGGATTTGTTTCTCGATCCAGATTCAGCTGCCACATTTTCCTATAAATACCTTAACTAAATGAAAAGTCAATTGTAATGACATTGAGATCTCAAGGAAATGAGCTATCCTTCTTTTTAAAAAGAAACGTACTTTTAGATCAGAATGAAGTTAATATGCTGTGGTTATTGGTGGTACTTCCTATCTTTTGTGTAACTTAAAGGGATATCATCATAACTTATAAATATGGCCCAGAACAATGCTCCAAGAAGAGTGGAGCTTTCACAAATAAATAATTCACCAGGAAGAAAGGTTACTATGACTGAAAATTAGTGTCAAGGAGACACATTACTGGAAAAAAATGGTACTTGGTCCTCACGAGTATCTTCCCCACAGAAAAACTGAACAGGACTGTGTTTGACAAAAAGTATCCATTCTCCCTAGAACAATACTCTGTTCAATGAGCTGCAAGCTTTAGTGCTTGCTTAAAAAAAAAACTCAAAACGACACAGGTGCTTTCTTTATTCCACCCCCTGACTATCATCTTTTTTCAAACTGGTCTTAAAAATAGGCAAAAGAAGCAGTTTGCAAAGGGCCTGAAGGCATGATTCAAGAAAGAAAGCCAGGTTTCTCACAACTTGACAGAAAACCATCTGCCTTCCTGATGTGTGTGTGTGTGTGTGTGTGTGTGTGTGTGTGTGTGTGTGTGAGAGAGAGAGAGAGAGAGAGAGAGAGAGAGAGAGAGAGAGAGAGAGACAGACAGACAGACAGACAGAGAGACAGAGACAGGGAGAGAGAGACTGATACAGAGAGGCAGAGATAGAGATAAAGACAGACAGAGACAAAGAGATATAGACAGCAAGGAGGGAGATTGGAAAGGGGGAGGTAATAGCCCTCCTCATTAAACCACACACTACATCCCCATCGCACATATACTCTAAATGTCTTCCCCAGTCCTTTACAGGCATGCATAATTCCCACAGCAAAATCAACACTTTAAATTATGATATTTTAATTGATCAATAAAATGTTTAACATACAATGTTTGTCTCTTCCTCTAGTCTATACCATCTGTTCTACAAAAACAAAAAAAATATTGAGAATCTGTGTAATAGGAGGGTTTTTAAGTAAAATTACCTACAGTATCAGATCAATCCTCTGAACTCCAAATTCTGAAAGGAAAATGCCAAGGAGTGCTACTGCTTTCATAATAATAAAAGAAAATGAAAAACCTTTCCTCCTCTCATCTGGCCTTCCTGTTTTAATGCAGGGCACGTGCTGTGCTCCTGTGCTGGCTAGTTTTATGTCAAATTCACACGAGCTGGAAGTCGTTTTGGAAGAGGGAACCTCAACTGAGTAAATGCTTGCACAAGATTGGCCTGTGGTGCATTTTTTTTGATTAATTATTGGTGTGGGAAGGTTCAGTTCACAGTGGTAAGTGGTGTCACCCCTGGGTTGGTGGTCCTTGGTGCTATTAAAAAGAAAGAGATAGAGACGGGGAGGGAGGTAAGAAGGAAGGAAGGAAGGAAGGAAGGAAGGAAGGAAGGAAGGAAGGAAGGAAGGAAGGAAGGAAGAAGCTAAGCAAGCTATGAGGACCAGTGTTCCTCCGGGGCCTTGTTTTGAGTTCCTGCCTTGACTTCCCTAGATTTTAAACTACAAGCTCTCAGATTAAATAAACTCTTTCCTCCCAAGTGGCTTTTGATCCTGGTATTTTATCACAGCAATAGAAATCATAGCTGAGACTGCTGCTCTCCTCCACAAAGCCTCAAAACCTTCAGATAGGCTGACTTGAAGTTGGAATTTCAACCATAGACCAAACACTTCTGCTTCAACCAATAGGTCACATATAATAAAAACAAAAGAAATCAAACCTTGGAATACTACAAATAATTATACATTTTAGTAAATTTGAGATTAGCTGTTAAGCTACAAGTTTGGCTTTAGTCACATAATTCTATTTCTCCAGTTCATTGTGGAAGAGTATAGGCTGACCTGAGGCTTGGGGATAAAGTTCTCTCTCCAAACCAAACAATGCATATGTGACTAAAAACACGTATTTTGTGGGAAGGAAAAAGCTGGTATGCCTCACCTGCTCTAATTAATATATTTTTACAGGTTACAGTTTGTAAGAACCAGACTAGGCATCAAACATATTCCCATGTAAATTTCATTTGATTTTTTTTCCCTAAGGAAAACAATGAGACTGGCTTCTTTTTTGTTTTGTTTTTCAAGACAGGGTTTCTCTGTGTAGCTTTGGAGACTGTATTGGAACTAGATCTTCTAGATCAAGCTGGTCTTGAACTCACAGAGATCTGCCTGCCTCTGCCTCTGGAGTGCTGGGATTAAAGGCATGTGCCACCATTGCCCTTGAGACTGACTTCTAATGAGTTCATGTATGTTCACAGCTTAACCTTAAAGAAAGAGTGTAGAAACCTACAAACTCATTTGCTTGTGAATGAAGCACTTTGGGCAAATGTCTGTACAGCGAATGTTCTCTATCCAGTGTTTATTTCCCCATGAGTTGGAAGCAAAGGCCCCATGTTTAGTTTCCACTTAAAACAGAGAGGGAAATATATTCAGAAAGTATAAGGTTCTTCATTTTTCTTCATTGCTGTTGATTGTTCTCATGTTGTTAATGTATTTTTCTAACTGGAGGAAAACCCCAAACCATTACTATGTTCCTTAAAGATGTTGACATTTAGAGTCTATTTTGCTCTTAAATTTTATGAACACTCCTTGGTGAATATATATTTATTGTTTGAGAAGGCTTAAAATATTATCCTGACAAATATTGGCTCATACTCTTCAATATGCTATTGCAAATTATTTAATTGCTAAGCAAGAACAATTTATATGTAATACTTATAAATTTATAAAATGATTTTATTATACAAAAATGTGCAAATAGTTTCTGTGGAGGTTGTTATTGTTCTAAATATCTGTAATATTTATAATGTTCCAGGGTCTTTTTGCTTCTATCTGTCTGCCTGTGGATTTCAGTAAATTATGTGATTCTGAAGAAAAGAGTTTACTTCAGTTTTCAAAACAAATTCCTTCCTGTTTAAATTCAAATATTTTCTCAGAGATCACGAGGTTTGCTAGAATCTTTATTCATAATTCCAAGCATTTTGACAAAACTATCCAGATTCTACAAGTTCAGCTAAAATCCCAGTTCTTGAAGTATCTCTGTGTGACTAAGACAGAAACTGGAATTCTCCCTTTGTGAAATTCCTCTTTTCAATGCAGGGCATATGGTACTCTCCAGGTCAGGAATGTAAGGGAAAGCATTATCTTTGGTGAATATAGGCCCATGTACCGGTTCATTCGTATGGCAATATTATCAAATCTTAAACAATTACAAGCGCCGTTCAAATGCTTCCACTGAGCAAAGAGAGTAACTTTTTTCTTTACTTTTGACATAGAGTCTTTTGTGTATCTCAGGGTTACATCACTTGACTATTGGGACTGTAAGTATGCACCTGACATGGGAAGAAATTCTTTGGATGCTACTAATCAGGTGATTTTTACTTTGGAAGAAGTGGATTTGAAGGCATTTTAGCATACTCCTCTGATGAAATCATCAGAATAATCATGACAATAAGCAAACACTGTGCAGTCCTATGTTAAGGCCCAGAAGATGTAGGGGAGTGTGTAGGGGAAGCCCCGCCAGGGAACACGTCCCACAAACAAGGTGATTGGCTGGGCTTCCCCTACAGGAATGGGGGTGGGCTGGAAGAAGGAAGGGGATAAAGCAGGAACTATGATTGGTATATAAAATGAATAAAAAGTTTAAAATTTAAAAGGTGATAATAGTATTTTATGTAGTAATGTGGAATAATCATAAAATGTCTCTTTTTAAGCAAGGGTAATCATTTGATATGTGCTATCTATGAAAAAGTAGAAACTAATGAAAATATGTGTATATAATTAGATGTAAATGTTTTGTGTAGATAGCACAGGATCTGTGGTAGGACACCCAAAGAGCAAGCAGCATTGTCACTTACAGGAAGTAAAGGAAGGGATAGGACAAAAAAACAAAACCTAATGGGAAACTGCAAGGACTATTCCTTTGTGCCTTGGAATGAGAAACATGTGCTGCCTATTTGTAAAGCTTTAAAGCAGAAAGATGAGTGAGAGGGTGAAGGTGCTTGCTTCCAAATCTGGTGAGCTAAGCTTCATTTCCAGGGCACATATGTAAGAAGAGAGACAACTTCCACAAGTTGTTCTCAGACCTAAACACACAGTGGCATATGCATTCACTTCCTACACATACACACACAGAGAGTAATTAATTAATTAATTAATTAATACTAACATTTTTCTGAACATGAGAATGAAACTAAGAGTTGAAACTAGTTACATTTCCATTTGTTATAAATAAACATATAAATCCTACGATGTTGCTACATTGTCATTAGCTTTCACTAGTTTCAGGGGCACTTATATGCCGTTTTTATGTATAAGATCGTGCCATCTAAAGACAGTGATAATTTGACTTTATCTTCTTCACTTTGGGTGCCCTTCAAAACTTCCTCTTGCCTGGCTGTTCTGGCTAGGATATCCAACAGGATGTCAGATAAGAGTAGAAGAAATGGTCACTCCTGTTAGTTCCGAGTTTCAGGACACTTTAGCTTTCCCTTATCCATGATAATATTAGCTGGTGTATGTCATAGTTGCCTTCAGTAGGGTGAAGTATGCTAGTCTTTAAACCAATTTATTCAGAGAAGTTTCCTTTTCTCACAAAAAGGTTGGAGTTTTATGAAATGTCTTTTCTGCATCTATTGTCTTTTATTTTGTTTCTGTGGGGTATCATACTTATTAACTTGCATAAATTAACCGGACATGTGTATGAGGAACTATCTTTGTTTTCCTTCAAGGAATCTTACCTGATTATACTTGAGCGTATGTTTAAAAACTGGGAGGAAGAATGGCTCAATTGGGTAAAGGTGTTTGTTGCCAAGCCTGACCACCTGAGTTCCATCCCAAAACCCATATGGTTGAAGAAAAGGACCAATTACTGCAAGTTGTTACTTGACTTCCACATAGGCATGACTCAGTGACATTCACATTCACCCACACACATGTGGGCACACACACACACACACACACACACACACTCGCACATATATGTACACAAAGATAAGAAGTTGAAAAACTTGTAAAGAGGAGACTAAAGTGTTATTGGATATTTCTATATCTCTATGTAGATTTATTTTTTCACAGGAAATTCTAATGTGTTATTTTTAAATAAGTTTATACAAGTCTGGTAAGAATTTCCAATATTAATAGAGAATTTGATGAATGACACGAGGAACACGCTAATCTTTTATTCGGGCTCACAGAAATGTGCAGAACAGGCTGAGATAACAAAGAATGTAGCAATGAGTACAGGCCAGCACTCAAATCCCAACCAGCCATTCTCCTGCTGTGGGAACCTAAGAAATTACTCAGAGTCGGGTACTGTGTATTGAGATATTTCAACAGTGTAGTCCCTACCTTAGCACCACTTACTGACCTGGTAAACATTTAGACTACACATTTTAAGAATGTCTAATTTGGTTCAGATACATGTTAAACATGACAAACTAACAGCTAAAAGGGATATGAAGAGGTGGGACATAGTTGGAACAAGCCCTTAAAAGGGATACTGTGTCTCTACCCCTTCCATTCTTTC
Organism: Microtus pennsylvanicus; assembly: GCF_037038515.1. NCBI lineage: Eukaryota > Metazoa > Chordata > Mammalia > Rodentia > Cricetidae > Microtus > Microtus pennsylvanicus. The sequence continues at coordinate 46,804,248 of NC_134585.1, read as the reverse complement.
TGCTCTAGACCACCACCAAGTGAGCAGGCTATCCCACCACTCCCTCCTCATGTGATGTCACCACAAAGTGAGCAGGCTATCCCAACACTCCCTCCTCCTGTGATGTCACCACCAAGTGAGCAGGCTACCCCACCACTCCCTCCCCCTGTGATGTCACCACCAAGTGAGCAGGCTACCCCACCACTCCCTTCCCCTGTGATGTCACCACCAAGTGAGCAGGCTATCCCAACACTCCCTTCTCCTGTGATGTCACCACAAAGTGAGCAGGCTATCCCAACACTCCCTCCTCCTGTGATGTCACCACCAAGTGAGCAGGCTATCCCAACACTCCCTCCTCCTGTGATGTCACCACCAAGTGAGCAGGCTACCCCACCAATCCTTCCTCTTGTGATGTCACCACCAAGTGAGCAGGCTATCCCAACACTCCCTCCTCCTGTGATGCCACCACCAAGTGAGCAGGCTATCCCAACACTCCCTCCTCCTGTGATGTCACCACCAAGTGAGCAGGCTATCCCAACACTCCCTCCTCCTGTGATGTCACCATCAAGTGAGCAGGCTGCCCCACCAATGCTTCCTCTTGTGATGTCACCACCAAGTGAGCAGGCTATCCCAACACTCCCTCCTCCTGTGATGTCACCACCAAGTGAGCAGGCTACCCCACCAATCCTTTCTCCTGTGGTGTTACTCTACTGCCTCACTTTCTGTGGTGCTGGTTCACAGCAACTGAGCCAGTCAACCATAAATTAAAGCCTCTAGAATTACGAGCCAACATAAATGTTTCTCACTTTTCTTGGCCATTTTTGTACAGCAATGAAAAATGAAAGCCTCAGTCTTCATTAATAAGAATTGTGGTTTGTGTTTGCCTGTGATGAGTGATGGTGACATTAAAGGGGAAACAGAAGATACTGGGATAATCCAGCCTATAAAAACTGCTAATTTTATTTTCCTGATGAGGCTTGGACTAAACATGAAGTACCAAAATATATGTTATCAATCAAATCCTATATTTTTTGGGAGACAATTTGTCTCTGCCTTCCCTTTGTTACCTGAAAGCCCTTGGCAGGGAGCCATGTAAGTCGTTAGTCCTGGGCCTTTTCCTTGGGGTGTGGGGGGCTGGCCACATTTCTTATGCAGCTTTAGGGGAAACGACTCATAACCATACTTAATGTATAAAACCTGTGATTTCCATGCAAACTGCTGCTTTCCTCATATTAAAAAAAAAGCAAAAGCACTCTTTAGCAGTTTAAAGTCTTTTAACTATTTCCTTTCTGCGTTTTAGGAAACACGTTCTAGCTTTCTCTGCCTACAGTCTCCCCTTGAGGGACACTTTCTGATGAATAAGATCACTTTTAAAAGATTCAGAAAGTATTTGAACCCTTCAAGCTGGCAAGATCTCATTGAGCACACACCAAATACATCTATTAGGAGACTCAAAGAACGTCAGGCCCATCTGCAGCCCCTCAGTCACAGCTGATTTCTTCAGCGATACTGGTATTTAAGCTCAGATAGCACAATTCGGGCCCTTTCTTGATGGCGAATGCCATCCTGTCCAGCTGGCACCAGGGTTGTCTCTGTTCCAAGCTTTCCTTATTATTTCACTAAGAAAAAAAAAAAGAACCTGACAGAAACAGGTGCATCCACACTATGCAAATGAGAGAAGGTAACCCTCTGAGACCATTTCCCAGCGAACAGATGCACAAGCTGCTCCCTTACTGAAACCACAGGAGGGGTGTCAAATCCTGGATGCGGAGCCACAGGAGGCTTGCAGGCAGGGGAAGCTGTGAATCCCCAGTGAGCTCTAAACTCCTGATTGGCAAAGAACACCAGGCCCAAGAGGCCCTAGGGTTCTGAGCCACAGGGGGGCCATCAACTGCCCAGGTGGGAGGTGAAGGGAGGAGGAAACAGGCAAACCCTATGAAGGAGCTTGAGTGAGAGGCCACAGGCTTGCCAAGGGTGAAGGAAAACTGGAGGCACCTACTGAGATTAACTGAGCCAGAACTCTATTAAGAAAAGGAAGGAACCCTCCCTCTCTGGCATGCTGCATCTTCTTCCTGGGGGTGGGTGGGGGAGTGGGTGGGGGAAGGCTTCTCACAGAGGGAGTGTCTGACCCAGGAATTCTGAATAAATACTGTGCTGAATGGGTCCAGATCAGGTCCAGCAGCAGGAGTCCCAAGCCAGCACTTCCAATGTCCTTGCAAAGGCCTCCATTCCTGTTGACAAAAGTTCTCTGTGTGGCATATTCCTGTCTGTTCATGTGGCCCCAGATCACTGGAAACACATTAAGAGCTAATGGGATTCTGCCTGCCCATTGTTCTCAATTTCTTGTTTTAACACATCCTGCTTTCTGATCATCTGCAGCATGACAAACCCTATATTCTACCTGGTAGACAAATAAAAAAAATGAGGAATATCCCCTCTGACCTCCAGGTAATATAAAAGCAAGAAATTATTACAGAATAGTGGTTTACTATAGGAAGATGGCCAGAGTATTGTAGGAACACAGGCAGAGGAGGACTAAATGAACTGAAATTCAAAGGTATATTCCAGTAGTTCAATGTTAAAGAATAAGAGTAGAACACCAGGAAAAGAGAGATGAAAAAAGAGAGGGAAGCAGTTTTAAGCAAATGGTGTTGCCTAAAATCTGAATACTCAGATTGAGCAGGAAGAGGGCCTCAAATTTGGGCTCTAAGTGATTCCTGGTCCACTCATGGATCCATAGATTGACTGTTCAATAAATGAAAACCAAAGCTATGTATATCATATTTGAAATATGCATATGTTTTGTCAAACTCAAACAAATGCTAAATACACTTTTACTGGAAAAATAAAATTTTAAGTATATGTTATCAAATATTATTTTATTTCTTGATGCAGCGATAAGCTGATAAATACATATACATACCACAATAATCCTATAAAAAAACAAAACACTGGCTATGTAATAAATATATACAAATAGTGTTCTAGTTAGTCTTTAATGCCAATTTAAACAACATCCACTGGCTCCATTAGGTCGGTCTATGGCCATATCTGTGAGAGATGATTGATGTGTGAGGGCCCAGCCCACTGTGGCAGCATGGTCTCAAAGCAGGTGGGTAGGTGTACAAGGAAGCTAGCAGAACAAGTCAGAGGGAAAGCCAGTAAGCAGCACTTTTTCGAGCCCCTGCATCAAGTTCCTGCCCTGACCTGAAAGTGTAATCTGAAATAAACCCTTTTTTCCCCCCAGGCTTTGGTGATACCGTTTGTCGCAGCAATAGAAGGCAAACTGGAACAAACAGGTTTTCAAAGGATGAGATACTAGGAGTGAAAACAAACATTTCAATATGTCCTGCTCTTCCCATGGTTTCTTTCATATCTGAGCTCGTGCCCACCTTTCGTTAAACACATGGCTCAAACAGAAGGACTTCCCCTATATTTTCTGTATGTCCCTGCAAGCATGCTTTCAATTTTGTAAATAGAGAAGATCAACTAGTTCGAAAAGGCAGAGATGAGAAAGGTAACCAGGGGTAATGTACCCATGGATATGTCGTGAGCTATGTAGCCAGCAAGGATTGAAGGCCATCTACTCTGTCTGGACAGGTAACGCTTCCTCCCATCAGCTCCCAGCATCAGTGTGAGGAGCAAGGATGATATTAGTCATCATCAAGCCCTTGATCCTCTTTCTTAGTCTCAGAAAGATAACCTGAATGAGTCAGGGGGATAGAGGCAAGGCATTTCCCCTGAGGGATCTCTGACACAGATTTGCTTTTGGGGGTTATTTTCTTTGGTTTTTTTTGGGGGGGGGATTGAAGGACTGCTGTAGCACGAATTCTAATTGGTCTTAATAATAAAAAATCCAGAGTCAGATATTAGGGGACGAAAGCTGAAAGATCAGAGAAGCAAAGAGCCAGCCACTAAAGTTGTTACTTCTATGAAATCCTCAGACTGAAAGGGGTATCCTGCCTCTACAAGTCCACAGACTAAATCCTGAGCTCCTGTCTCCACCCTCTTTTTTTAATTTTATTTATTTATTTATTAAAGATTTCTGTCTCTTCCCCGCCACCACCTCCCATTTCCCTCCCCCTCCCCCAATCAAGTCCCCCTCCCTCGTCAGCCCAAAAAGCAATCAGGGTTCCCTGCCCTATGGAAAGTCCAAGGACCATCCACCACCTCCATCCAGGTCTAGTAAGGTGAGCATCTAAACTGCCTAGGCTCCCACAAAGCCAGTACGTGGAAACAACCTAGATGCCCTTCAATGGAAGAATGGATGAAGAAAGTATGGAATATATACTTATTAGAGTACTACTCAGCAGTAAAAAACAAGGACTTCTTGAATTTTGCATGCAAATGGATGGAAATAGAAAACACTATCCTGAGTGAGGTAAGCCAGACCCAAAAAGAGGAACATGGGATGTACTCACTCATATTTGGTTTCTAGCCATAAATAAAGGACATTGAGCCTATAATCAGTGATCCTAGAGAAGCTAAATAAGAAGGAGAACCCAAAGAAAAACATATAGACATCCTCCTGAATATTAACCTTCATCAGGCAAGGAAAGAAGACAGAGACAGAGACCCACATTGGAGCACCGGACAGAATTCTCCACCCTCTTATATTCCTCTCTGTGTCCAGTGTCCAGCCTTATCCTTTCCTGTCTCCACCTCCCTAGAGCTGGGATTAAAGGTGTGAGCCACCTCTGTTTGGTTTTGTTTCTCTGTTAGACTGTTGCCCAGCGTGTCCTTGAGCTCACAGAGATCTATCTGCCTCTATATCCAGAGTGCTGGAATTAAAGATCTGTGTACCACTGCCTGGTCTCTTTGTTTAACTAGTATGGCGAGCTCCACACTCTAACCTTCAGGCAAGCTTTATTTGTTAGATCACAAACAAAATATCACCATGGACTGCCATGTAGAATCTTCTCTCTATATCAGAAGTATGTATCTATTCTTTTACTACCAGTGGCCTTGCTAAATTCAAGCCCCATTTAAAATGTGTGTGTCTTCATGTGTCTCCATGCTTATTTTCTCATACTCAGAGTTTTAAAAAAAAGCCACAATAGTAAGTACTGAACGTAGTGGAAGCAGCTGAACCCCGACACTCATTCTCTGGGATCTGTGAAATAGGTGATTCTTCAAAGCTACTATCCCAGAGCTATACAGACAATGAAAGCACAAAGATGAGAACAAACACCTCATGGGTACCAAAAAGATGTTCGAGAAGAGAATGGAGAAGTGCCTGCCATTGGCACAGCCAACCAAGCTGGGCAGAATGTAGAACACATATCACCTCCAACAACTCCTCTGCAAGAGCTTTGTAGATCCCCCTTTTCACATATTGTTGCTGTTGCTGCCTCTAAAATGCTACTGAATGGGCTTCCATTAAAACAGGAGGCAAAGGCAAAGCCCTGTGTTCTTTTCCACACACTGGGTGGCATTATCAGGTGATTGTGTTATCATATAAATGAACACTGGTAAGCAGCTTCAGATGAGAATTACTGATGCTGTAAACAAGCTAACTAAAATACAAACATGAGGATAAACCTGTATAATAAAACCAAAAACATTGGGTGTCACACACTCAACAATTCTCTCTCTCCTTCTCATTCTATGAATGTCTCTTTCTGGGTGTCTCTCTGTGTCCTTTTATTGATTATTTATTTTGTATTTCGTGTATGTATGTGCATGCCTGGTGCCTATGGAGGTCAAAAAGAATGTCAAATCCTCTGGAACCTGAGCCTCAGGCGGGTGTGAGATGTTATGAAAGTGCTAGAAATTGAACCTGGGTCCACTGTAAGACCAAGTGCTCCTAAGAACTGAGCCATTTCACTAGACCCTAGTGTACTTTCTTAGTTGAGTAGTCTCCATGTCTAAATCTGGGGACATAAATTCAAGAAACATGTATTCCTTTTTTGTCTTTTTTTTATTTTTTTTATTTTTTGAGAAAAGGAAAAAAAAGAAAAAAGTTTCCGCCTCCTCCCAGCCTTCCATTTTCCTCCCCCTCCTCCGCCCTTCTCCCCCTCCCCCTCCCTCTCCAGTCCAAAGAGCAATCAGGGTTCCCTGCCCTGGGGGAAACAGGATGATTGGGATAATGGAAGGTTGGATAGGGGAGCAGGGAAGCACAATTCTTAGTTAAGGGACCCACCTTAGGGTTGGCAAGAGACTTGAACCTTGAGTGGCTCCCAGGTTCCCAAGCCGAGGTCCCCAGTTAGTTCCTTGGGCAGCTGAGGATAGGGAACCTGAAATGACCCTATCCTAGAGCAATACTGACGAATATCTTGCATATCACCATAGAAACTTCATCTGGTGATGGATGGAGATAGAGACAGAGATCCACACTGGAGCACTGGACTGAGCTCCCAAGGTCCCAATGAGGAGCGGAAGGAGGGAGAACATGAGCAAGGAAGTCAGGACCACGAGGGGTGCACCCACCCACTGAGACAGTAGGGCTGATCTATTGGGAGCTCATCAAGGCCAGCTGGACTGTGACTGAAAAAGCATAGGATAAAACCGGACTCTCTGAACATGGCGAACAATGAGGGCTGATGAGAAGCCAAGGACAATGGCATGGGGTTTTGATCCTACTACATATTCTGGCTTTGTGGGAGCCTAGCCAGTTTGGATGTTCACCTTCCTTGACATGGACGGAGAGGGGAGGACCTTGGACTTTCTTTGTCTTTTATTACTATTGATTTTACAAAGAAGTTCATTATGGCATTTCCATTCAGGTATGTAATTTACCCTGTATTTATTACCCTTTCTTTTGTCTGTGTATCTGTATTGGTATGTGCTGATGAGTGCATGTTCACATGTGAAGGAGTACAAGGGTATTTGCAGGTACTTGTGCACATGAGTGTGCACATATGTAGAGGTCTGAAGTGGGTTGTTGAGTATCTCCCTCAACCAATCACTCTCTACTTTTATTTATTTGAGGCGATATTTCTCAATGAATCTGGAGCTAGCTTGTGAAGGAAACCCTTGTCTCTGTCTCCAGAGTGCCAGGATCGGAGGGACTTTCACATCTGTCTAACCTTTACAGGAATTCTAGAAATTGATGTTGGTTGCTGGCTGGAGTTTACAAGGACTTTCAACTGGTGGGACAAGCACAGACTCTATATGTGGTTTGTGATTCCCATAGTTTGTCATTCCCTGTGAACTGAGTTACATGAGGAAAAATCCCAATGGCAAGTGAGGCACATGGTTATTAATGCAAGAATTCTTGCTACCCAGCCAGTGAACTCCTAGAACTTAACTGTACATCCTGTATAGCACATCATTGAAGTGAAGAGAGGAGAGGAATGAGCCCCACTGAGGAAGGAACAATATACCACCAAATGAAGAAACAGAACTAATGGCAGACTTTTATGGAAAATATTAGCAATAACAATATTGAAATGATGATAGTTATTAGACCTTACATGAGACATTACTATTAATCCTAAAAAGAGAATGATTACATCACAAAATTGTTTAAAACATTTTCATAACTATATTCATAAAACTGTGTTCTTTCATAATTCTAACAGGTTAATTATGTAACATACCATTATACTGAGAAAGACAATTCTTCTCTAGATTGTTGAAGGGGTTGAGGCCACAAAAGACATTAAGAAACCCTGGGCAGAATGGCAGTGTGGCAGTCCAAGATTCAACAAAGAACCACCTAAATTTCTACTCCTGCTGGCCTGTCCACCTAAGATGCCTAGTTACTTGACCAAATTCTTATCATTAAATGCTGCCTAGGAGGAGAATCCAGAAGTCCCCTCAAGGGAGTATAATCAACTCAAGAAATGGCAACTATACCTAAGCCAATAATAAGGAAATCATGAATTATTTAATTCTGCATTCCAAAAATATCTGCATGGAAAACAGACCATAAAGAAAAGAGCAAAAGAGTAATTCAATTAGAGCAAGCAAATAAAGCCCTGCTCTACATTACAAACCTCCATGGGCACTGTTCCCTGTTTGGCTCACACTCCCTGCACTAGCCAGCAGGGAAGTACATATGTAATCACTCAGGTCCTCTTCCCTTGCAAGAAATGCCAGCATCTCCTCAGAGAACATTAATTCCATAAAACAGAGGTCTCTGTGGAATAAAACTAAGTAAAGTGGGTATATGTGTATATCAAGAGGAAAAGTTAGCAAGTGGGCTGTAATACAAAGAATCCAGGATAGGGCAAGCTAAAAGGTGATGGCTTCTCGTTAGGATGACATTATGCATTCCTTGACTTCATATTTTTCTAGATTTTATCACTAAGGCTCTGAACCCTAGTAAACCCTTCAGTCCTGGGAAAAACTAGGGTTGATAGTCATTTATTTTTATAATGATTTTCAAGGGATTTATTTATAATATAATGCTCCTGAATTAATTTCAATTTCATTGGAATCTGCACTCAGTGCTTACAGCTGAAAAGAACCCATCAATGTTCTAAATTACTACGACTGATAATATGAGTTCACTTCTGCAAGAGGTAGTCACACTCTCTAAATGCTGTATAATTTTCATAAGACTATAGCCCTTTAGAAAATGACCATAATGTCTTGCAGGACATAGCTGACTCTACCTTCCCAGTAAACTGATAACTGCATACATTGGCTAGTCAGCTAGACTGTACCTATCACAGCAGCCTCCTGAAAAGAAGTCTATGCTGGCATTATAATCAGAGAGCAAGCCACAGGAACTTGCCACACTGAAAGTCCACAGTTTCACAAGGAAGCAACAGCTTTTAGTTTTAATGCAAAACTGTAAGACAAACAAGAAATGTTGCATCAATTGTGTGTTTGATTTGTAAGAGCTACCAAGAATAACATGACTTACTCTCAAGTTTTAGAACATCTTGGTTTGTTGCTAACGGCATTAAATGATCTTTACTTGCTCCTTGCAGTGTTAAACCTCTCATTCCACAACTGTTTTTCCTGATAACTTTTCTTGTCGCACAAATAGTAACTTCATCCAAGATGTCCTCTTCTTCCTCCTCACACCTATAAGAAGCAGCTCCCATGTTCCAACCTTTATTGTATTCTCAAGGCTTTCTTCTTCCAGGATCACCAGATCTAAACCAACATTCCCAGTGAACTTTCAGCTGGGTCTCCAGCTCCATAACTCTATTACCATCTGGGCACTTACACACAAAATTTTGCATAGATATAGAAAGAAAGTTATCAGGTTCCTTGATAAATCTGTCCCTTCCCCAGTGTGTTAGTGATGAGATGCCCCTCTGTATGCTGTGAACACCATGGTTAATAAAAGAACTGTCTTGGGCCTGCACATGGCAAAATAGAGGTAGATGGGGAAAATTAAACTGAATGCTGGGAGAAAGAAGGAAGAGTCAAAGAGAAGCCATGTAACCCACCAGAGACAAATGCCAGATGGAACTTTCCCCCGGGAAGCCACAGCCATGTGACGATACACAGATTAATAGAATGGGTTAAATAAATTAAGATGTAAGAGTTAGCCAATAAGAAGCTAGAGCTAATGGGTCAAGCAGTAATTTAATTAATACAGTTTCTGTGTGGTTACTTCAGGGCTGCACATCTGGGAACAAACCAGAGACTTCCTACTACATGTTAGCTACCTTTCTCATTGTTGTGACAAATATTTGTCAAAAGTCACTTAAAGGAGAAAGAGTTTATTCTTATGTATCACTCAAAGGGATCATTTTCTCATAACAAGGACAACATAGCAATAGGCAGGGAAGGCATGTATGGTCACTGAGGCAGGAGACCATTTTATCACACTGTATTTATGGTCAGGAAATAGAGATCAATGAAGGTTACAGCTCATTTGTTTTTTCCTTTTATTTGGTCCAGGACTCCCATTTACAGTATAGTCCCACCCTCACTTTCAGTGAGTCTTGTAATCTATAAAAATATAGAAAATCACTCACAGGTGTGGTCATAGGCAAATCTAATCTAGATATTCTGTCCAAGGTATGCCCAATGGCCATCGTAATTCAGATAATTTCTCATATAGATGCCTAGAAGCTTGCCTCCCAGGTGATGATTTATTGAAAACATCTAACCTGCAACCTCTATTTCTATAAAGAATACCCCTAGCCTGTGTGCCAACTCATGTGCAAGCAATCTGGTCATCCCCTCCCTCAACTTCTTTCCCCTGCATAACTGATAAATTGCCAAGTCTAAACAATTCTGATTTCTCTATAATAAATGTATTTTTCCACAATTATCATTGCCTTTACATAAAGGTTTGTAATTTGAAATAGTAGGACCAATGTTTACTTTAAAATCTTAATGGGTAGTTTCTTTTAGAAGTAGCTGTAGGTCCAGGAGACATGGGTGGGTAAACAGCTTACTACTCCTGTATCTGGCCCAGAATTAGGATCTCCAGAACACACACAGAAATTGTTAGTATACATTTATAACCTTAGGACTCCTAGAACAACATGTGAGGAAGACAAGAGACTCACTGGAAGCTCTTGGGCCAGCTAGCCTGGCATATTCAAACAAGAAAGTCAGTCTTAAACAAGATGGTAGGCACCACACCTAAGGTTAACCTCCCACGTCGGCAACTGTACCATGGAGTATGTACACACACACACACACACACACACATGCACACAATACACACATCAGATACCATTAACAAAAGAAGTAGCTGTAAACTCCACATGGAAGTTTACATTTTCAGAGTTTGTGCAGGAGGAAAACGTTGTCTTGGCAACTGCAGAATGATATTAATCTGAAAGAGAAATGCATCATGAGTACTCATCTAGATTCACTTATTATGTTCCTCTCCTCTAACCCACAAGGTGTTCAGTAGCTCCTGACCTCTAAGAGACTGTAATAGCATAAAGAAAAGTACTAAAAGCAGTGATTTTTCTAGAGGATGTTAAAAGTCAAAACAAACACGGGTCTCATGCTCACCAAATCCTAACACTCACCTCACCCAAATCTGTGCACCATGGGCAAGTATGCCCCCTCCTCTGCAGTTTATGATACTGATATTAATGGACTTCCACAGTGAGAACGTTTCTCAGGTGAATGAGAATATAAAGGGTTTGAAAAACTACCGATTAGAGAAAACTCTCATTAGTTCCAGCAAGTTAGCAAGCCATAAAGAGTGTCAGGGCCTACAGGAGTTTGCATCCCAAGAGAAGCGTCTAAGTGAGCCCTAATTAGCCCAGTGATTGAGTCAAGCTGAGATTGACAAATTGGAATTAGAGAAAGGGTGAAAATCTATCTCCACTTTATTCTATCATTATTTACATTTTATGTTCATTTTGTAATTTATAGGAAGCAAAAGTAGCTTCTCTTGTTTTAATTGACATTTCACTTTTATAAAGAAAAGAAAATAGATCTCAAGTTAACTTGGTATTCTTTCTACTTCTAGGTTGGTCACCTAGCAAGGGCACCAAGATATAGGATTTGCTGGCTAAATTGGGCCACTGGTATTCTTCCCTTGGGAAAGCCATGTGAATTCTTTGTCTCCAGTGTTTCATCTCATGAATTCAATCCTATGTAAGGGACCTAAGTCTAAAGCACAACCAACAAAGTTCTAAAATTCACTTCATGCATTTTTAGAAGGCAATTTACAGAAAAGGGTTGAAACGAGGAGACTAAAATTCTATTCTTCGCCTTGGTATAAAAATTTGAGAGGATAATATTAACTTAACATGTTGAGCGGTGTTTTACAATTTATAATATTCTTGCAACATGCTGATAGCCACCAAGTTTTTTTGCCAGTTCAACAGTCTCATATATTTTATAAAAATAAAAATTTCATGTATTTACTTAATACTAATAAAAATACAAACAACCGAAGCAAATAGATTACAAACAATTCCCCTTGTCTAATCTAAGGTTCAATATTACATTGGATTTTTGTACTTAAGTTACTTCAGGTAGTAAATCTAAACAGCACATTTTAGTAATTCAATATCGTAAAAAAAAATCTTCCTGGAAACAACTGTGGAAATACCTACAATTTACGATGAACTCTAGGTTTCTTGTTTTTGTGGCAGATGTACAAAGTTCACAGAAGGTTTATTAAACTTTCATTTCCAGAGAGAGTTCCATCCATTGCTTTAGATAATCTTTCTATTGGCTTATTTCTATTTGATGACAAAAGTGTGTTTCCTTGTAGATGCCTTCCTTCAAGATGCCTTCCATCCTCATGTTCCAAATAATGCCCCCCCCAAACAGTGTAGCTGTTGTCTCATTATTTTCTGTATTGAAACGAAGGTCTCTAAATATTTTTTTTAATGTATCTGCTTATGTCACCATAGTCCTCTGTCCTTCGGAGAGGTTCCTAGCTGTGTATAAGGACTGTGGGCACAGACAGAAGCCAAAATACTGCTGTACATCCCAGTGTCACAATAAGGGATGTTACCTTAGAAGCCTCGTTTCTTTGAAGTGCTGAAGATTATCGTTTACCAGAAAGGAGCCTGGGCCATAACACTAAGCATTACAGATAACACAAAAGGCAAGGAAATTCAATCCTTGAACCAATCTGTCTCCCAGAGCTCTGAACTTTTGATTCATACAGGCTAACATAACCTAAGTAAAAATCTGCCCCCAGAAGAAAGACAACACAAGCTTAGCTCGCCCTAAACACCTTTTGAATTGAGTCAGATACATCTGCTCTTAATTACCTACATACACATACACACATGTAAACACACATACAGTGGTAGATTAAAGACAGCTGTAAATGCTTAGCTAGTCTTCTCTGTCAGCTATGAAGACTAGCACTCCTCCCACGAATTTGAGCTGAACTTTGGGCCTTTCCTGACTAACAGAATGTGCCAGCCAAGATGTTCTGAGGCTGTGAGGACTGGCTCAGAAGGAGCACATGTTTCCCCTAGCTTTCATCGCCCGCCTACTCTGGTGGCACTCTCTTAGGCTACTCGTGTTTGGATGCCACAACCATGCTCTGGGAAAAGCCAATGAGTTCCAAATAGAAACCCTATGAGGAAAGTATCAGAGTCCTCTTAGCCAGTTTTCCTGGATAAGCTGCCAGGCACTAACCAATATTAAGAGCAGGTCACATTCCTTCAAGTTGAGATTGCAGATGGCCAGCCCAGACACCATCTCATGATAGTAGATAATACAGACGAGAACCTCAATGGAAACACTCTAGTTTGATATTCCTCCACCAAATTGTGAGCAAAATAAAATCTATATTTTAAAAGGTTAGGTTTCTGTGGAGTTTAGAAGATAATAATAGAACTACAGAATATTCACAACTAGAAACACACATTCTGATGCCATGTATCAAAATAAGGACTCTGGTAATTCAAGTCTAAAAGCCCGTGTTTTCCATTTCTTAGTAAATCAGAAGAAGTCGGTGGCGGTCATCATGACTGTTTTTTTTTTAATCTCCTAAGTGTTACAAGACCAAAATGATAAGAACTATTCCAGCTAGAGAAACACTATAAATGTATATAATGTTTGGTTTATAAATGGTATCATATATCTAAATATGTATATACAAGCCATCCTAAATTAGACATAGACTCAACTAGTGAAACGAAGTAAGTAAATGAAGTCAATTACTTTCATTCATTCCTGGTTGCTTTCTTTATGTCTGTGTGGGGGTATGTGTGTGTGAGCACAAGTACCCATGGAGTTGAGAGCATTGGATCTCACTAGACCTGGAATTGTAGGGAATTGTGAGCCACCAAGTGTGGGTGCTAGAAACCAAAACCGAGGTCTCCTCTGCTAAGACCACTACCAATTCTTACCATTGACCATTTCCCCACCCCAAGTAAAACCAATTTTATGATTGTATCATTTTACAGAAATCTGTCCTTTCATAAATTACTTTCTAGGTATAATCATCTTGCCTTACATCACCAATATTTTACAATGTTTTGCAGTTTAACCAGGAAATGCCTTAAATGTTGCCATGTCTGAATGCCACATGGCTTTGATGAGACTCTCTGGTGTTCAAAGTACCCAAGGATTGAAAAACAGAGCAAACAAAAGGACCATTATAAAAGAAAAAACAGTACCCCCCATTCATGTCATCAAATAAGACTAGTTCAAAGCAAGAGAGGAAATGAAACTGAGACTTCTACCATCACATACACACTGAGAGAAATTCCAGAGGGTACATGACATGTACCCAGGTACTTTGAAGTAGAATCCTATCTTTTGGGATTATGACACATTCTCCTTCCATTAAAACCTCACTGTAGTGTGTGTGTGTGTGTGTGTGTGTGTGTTTACCAAGACTGAGAGAGCTCGTCTAGAAGATATTCTGGAAGCATCTTATATAAATCCTCTCACTCTCAAGTAAGTTCAGGCCACTATATGAAGTGAAAAGTTAAATGAATTGCTTTGCCAGCTGATCAACTGTTCTTTAGGAAGGTTTGGGTTTGGTGTCTTAGATTAGATAAAACTTGTTCTCAATACTTAGGACATCTAGAATGGATAGAGCTAATTCTTCCAGTACTGATGAGGCAACGCAGATGTAAGAAGCAAGATTATCATGCATTAAACCACAGGATCAAGTTCTTCACAATCTCCTCAGCTTACTGCTTTTAATACCACAGGGAGACATTTACAGCCTTCTTGGAGTCCAATGTCAATAAAGACAGACCACCTTAAAGAAAAATAGCATCATTTTAAAGACAGTGGTGCCTTAGACTGGTAGATAGTGATGCCTGGAACTGGGGTAGTAAAACCCTGTTTTTATGGAAAAGGATGGGTCTGAGGTCATTCCATAAAACTGATTTCCCAGAAAATGGAAATAGGCAATTTACTCTAAGAATTTTATTGAAAAATTATGCTATTCTATTTGAATAATGATGGGAATGTTCTACACATTTCCTTTATTAATGAATTAAAATACACAAAACACCATAAAATTATATTAGAGGTTCAAAAGTATCACTTAAATCTTCTTTACCAGTCACTTTCATTTTGTAAAATCAGCAGTTCCATTAAAATCGTATTATGCAAAAATGGGTTTTTACTGTAATAATAGTTATTACCTATTTAGCTCCCAAGGATGTTGTGAAAATTAAATAATAAGCCTTTGGAAAGCAAATACAAAGTGTCGCTAATATCAGAGGCCAAGAGGGGCAGTCAGGTGGCAACGAGGAAGGGAGAGAACACTCCTACACACCACAAATCACAGCCTTCACCTCCGATTCCATTACTACAAACAATTGAAGCAGTGGTCATGTGGGCTGATGAGATTTCATTTCATCTTCTTAATATTATGATATATTAATCTCAGCCCTCATGTTATATAGATGAGGGTCATTTACACAATTGGTAAATGTCAGGAATCCAATAGGAAACCCAGGTTTGTCCTCTTTGATGGCTCACGTTATATCCATTGAGGAATTCCCCATTTTCCCAGCGTCTTATAATTGTGTTATGAATTCGTACCCCATCTTTCGCAGTCCATTTCACATATCTGTTCCTCCAAGACCCACTTTTCCTCTCTTCCCTGAAGACAGTTGGCATATAAGCACACTGCATTTGTTGTAGTTTGAGATTATTATTATTCATTGTATGTTTTATTAACACAGTTAAATCAGGGGAAGTCTGAGAGTGAGTATAGCTTCCTCACTTTCAGTGCCTAAATATGTGATACATAAACTCAGACACAAGGCAAAGGATTTTTACCAGTGGTTCACTGTGATAGGCTCCCATCTAAGCAGTTCCTCTGTTGTTGGTTTTTTGTTTGTTTGTTTTTTGTTTTTTGAGAAAGGGCTTCTCTGTGTAGCGTTGGTGCCTGTCCTGGAACTTGCTCTATAGCCCAGGCTGGCCTTGAACTCACAGTGATCTGCCTGTCTCTGCCTCCCGGGTGCTGGGATTAAAGGCGTGCGCCACCACTGCTCAGTTTCTTCCTCTACTCCCCTCTGGTTTTCCAAGAGCAAATATGTCATACATCAAATTGGTTTGTTTATTTCAAGTTAAAGGAAAAATATGAAGAATAAATATTAAAATAAAATTTTTGTGTAGACTGATTTTCATGAATCAAAGCAGGTGGATAAGGTAACTTTAAAAAGAGACAGTGATGCAATAAAGAAAGCTAGGTATGGGTCTTAATGGTAAAGTAATTGCCTAGAACATACAAGGCTCTGGGTTTGAATCCTAGTGAGTGATTGCGCACACACGTGCTTGTACGCATGAGTGCGTGTGTGTGTGCACATGTGTATGTATGAATGTGCATGTGTGTGTGCTGTATGTATATCCATATGTATAACTATGCTTACACATATGAGCATAAGTGATATATGAGTGAGAGACAGAGAGGGGAGAGAGAAGGAGAGGGAGCAAGAATATCCAGTGCTGGTTTCCTGTGTGACCATCTTTACTCATTAACCGGGTAGAATCAGAGTGGGTGACCTCACATTTCCATGTCCCAGATTCCTCATCTGTAAAAACATGGATAGGAACGGGATCTACTTACAAAGCAGGTATAAGAACCAAGTGAAAAAGTCGCCATAGGAGAGCATAGTCGGTAACACACCCCAGGTGCTCTTATCAGAAAATAGAATCATTCACATTTCTTAGGAATCTGTTCAAAGGATAAGAAATAGTTTTTCATGGACGAGTACAGTCTTGAAGTTGTCCTGTGCAAAAGCTTTCAACCTCAGAGATTTGCTTTTGCTGTTCAATTACAGCTGACAGCATTAAGCTCATGTCCTTCATCCAAGTAGCAGATAATATCTAACTTGTGAACCCCCTTGAATGGAAGAAGTTTGGGAACTAGGGAAACAAAAGCAATCACGAAAGGGTGAAGAATTCAGGCATAGGCAAATCTACAGGGAAGTAGATTCATTATGAAGACCTATCAGAGGCCAGAATATCAAGAAGATTCGTCAAAAAAAAACAACACTTCTGTCCCAGCCCCAACATTGAAAAGCACAAATGGATTTAACTGCTGGGCACAATGAGGCCATCTGCTGGCAGAAGAGCAAGGAAACACAATGGGCAAAGGGCAAGGTTTTCATTACCTAGTCCGCGGCTCCTTTATCTCACCTCTCTTTTTACTTGAATGCAAAATGTAACAAACAATAACTGGAGATGTTTTAAACCCCTCTCCTCTTTCCTTCTCATAGTAACACAGCTGGGCGTCTTAAAAGATAATTCTATATATCCTATACCTGCAGCTGAATTCCCAGCCCTCCTTTCCCTACACCATTGATTTGCGTGTTTCCGAGCAGCTTCCTGAAGAACTCAGGCCTGTCATCTGAGCTGATGATGATCACAGGGGATGAAGGGAAACGGAAAACACCAAGGGCTCCCAGGCATCGGAGCAGACAGTCAACATAGCTTGCAACACCAAGCAAGAGAGTTGAGACTGCTGCCGTTTGTTCAGCATCAAAGCCCCAAAGATACTAGAGGCTTGGAACAAACTTCCTGCATGGAGTGAGAGAAATTGTCAGCTTCATGGGAAAACCACAGTCTGGGGCAAATCTACTGGCTAGATTGATCAAAGACAAGTCTGAAAAAGGAGAGATTTTTTTTCTTTGCAGTATAGGAATGACTCATAAGCCTATTGATTCAAAAAGTTCCATCCTCCATTGAAGACATAGGTGGATAATGGGGATGACGATATTTCAGGTTTGCATTTGACAGCACATTTGGCTTACCATTCATCTTTCTATGCGGTTGCAACACATCACTAAGGGCTTCCAAGGGACCAGGGTGCTTTGTCTGACTCTGACATTGTCAATAACACGAACAACGTATCTACTCTATTTTTACTTTTCTCTTAGTCCTTTTGGGAAGGAAACAAGCTCTGCTGCATAAAAATAAGGCACTAGAATCAAATTGTTTGGGTTCAAATCCCCACTCTTCTGAATTGCAAGTTTTGCAACTCTGAGCTTGTGTGTTACTCAGCTGTCATGAATTTCTGTCTTTCTGTCTGTAAAATGAAGACAATAGCTTTACTTTATTTGCAAGGTCGTTCTGAGGGTTAACTACATAGGCAAAGAATAGCCCTGATACACAGTTAGTGTTCAGTAAATCCGTGACATTATTAGTGAATCACAGACGGACAAGTGTTCTTTCCCCATCTCAGATCTTTTGTTTACTGTAACCTTGAGATATTCACATTGACCATAAATGGAATTAAGTTTTGTGGTGCTCAATATAAATGCTCTAGTTACCTGGAACTTCAATGGACTTCTTTTTAAGGAAAATGAATGTTGTAAATGCAGATTGCTTTGGTGTATTTCTGAAATTATCTTTTTTTCTACATCTATTCTCTTCCATTGATTCAAATTAGTTTTAAAACTAATAATAGTGTACAATATACAAAGGAATCAATTTCAGAAGTGAAGACAATCATCAGAACAGTAGAATTTTTGCCAACTATTCATTATGTCAAAGAGTTAATATCTAGAATATATGTACAAAGAGAAAGAGTTGGAGATGTCGCTTCGTGGTAGAGTGCATGCATAGTATATATAAAGTCCTCAATTCAATCCCTAGCACCCAAACAAATAATTTAATTAAACACCAAAAGAAAAAATAATCTAGTCATTAAATAAACAGATGAATTTGATTGATAGTTCTCAAAGAAGGAAAGACAAATCCAATACATATGTGAAAAGTACTCAATATTCTTAATCATAAAGAAAATGAAAATCAAAACCACACTGAAGATTCCATCCTAGCAAAATGGCTACCAATAAGAAAACAAATGATGACAAACGCTGGCCAGAGGGGGGAGGACCACTCACTCATTACTAGTGGGAATGCAAACTGATTCAACCACTCTATGAAACAATATAAAGATTCCTCAAAAATTCAGAAAGTTTCTCTCCTATATCAACTTGCCTAAGGGGTCATAAAAATAAGTAGCTACTCATTTCTACTGTTTCTCTGTCTTGCATTACACCATGAAATGTTACCGCTGATCAGATTTGGTTCAGTTCAGTTCATCTGTTTCCGCTCACAACTGGTTTCACTCACTGGGTAAAATCAAGACGTCATCACCAGATCCTGGAAGGGTTTGGTTGTATCCTCCCCAGCCTTCTGCAACATCCTTCCACGTTTCAGGAAGGGACCATTTTAAAGCTGATTCAGGTACAGATGTAGAAGCTGAAATACACAGGAAAGGTGCAAAGTTAACTATGAAAACCCAAATCTTTGTGACAAGGTCAAGCATCTATTGTTAATTTATGACTGGTATTTTCACCTTTCAAAGGAGCTGCTTTGAGTATTATAAGTTTCTATAAATGTACCACATTTTCCTTATCCATTCTTTGGTTGAGAGGCATTTAGGTTGTTTCCAGGTTATGGCTATGGCAAACAATACTGCTAAGAACATAACTGAGCACATGTCCTTGTGGTACAATTGAGCATCCTTTGTGTATATACCCAAAAGTGGCATTGCTGGGTTTTGAGGAAGATTGTTTCCTAATATTCTGAGAAATCACCATACTGATAATCCAAAGGTACATTTACACACTGAAGTACTACACAGCAGAAAAAGTAATGGCATCCATTTGTAGGCAAATGGATGGATCTAGAAAACATTTTGAGTGAGGTAACCCAGACCCAGAAAGACAAATATCATATGTACTCACTCATAAGTGGCTTTTAGACATAAAGAAAAAAACAGCCTACAATTCACAATTCCAGAAAACCTAGATAACAATGAAGACCCTAAGATAAACATACATGGATCTAATCTACATGGGAAATAGAAAAAGACAATTATTCTACTGAATAAATTGGGAGCATGTGGACTATGGGAGAGGGTAGAATGGGAGGGGTGAGGAAGGAAGGGGAGCAGAAAAAAATGTATAGCTCAATAAGATCAATAAAAAAATTTTAAAAAGAAGTTTCTATAAAACATTTCATAGCAGGAAAGCAAACTATTACCCAATTCTTACACTTTGGGAAAATATATTGCAAGCTTATTAAACATTAGCATTCTTCTTCATTATAGATATTATTTGTGCTTATTATGGATTATTTTGAAAATGCTAATAAAGAAAAGCTAATAATTACCCAGAACCTCACCACATAATAATTACCACAATCAAACTTTTATTTATGTTTCCTCCCATCATATCTCAGTGTTATTATATAATTGAAATTATATCAGTTCCAGTTTTATTTTGTAAGATTAGTTATTTTTCTTATGTACTTTCTAATGATATTAAAGCTCTTGGTAAACAAAATTTTAACAATTACACAGTATCTATCATACTAGAATCCATTAGTCTCTCTCTGTAACATCCAACATGTAACATCTTTCTAATGATAAACAAAGTGATGCGGGTAGTCTCTCTGCACAGCTAACCATAATCCTGATTATCTTTTTAAAATGGATTCTTTCTTGGAAAGGGCAAGTCATAGTATGAGCTTCTCACAGCTCCTGAAGTATAAGAATGGCACTCGTATGACATGGACACTTCTTGGGATAGTAACTTATGTGCAGATCATTTTTCTTTATTGATTCTGTCCCTGACCATTAGCATTCTAATGATACCACAATCATGTGACTGATAACCACTAACCACTTTATAAAGAGACTCTTAGAACTACATTACGGACATTGCCATGCTGAGCTGTACCCAGCTGCCTTTCTCTGCTTTTGTTGTGATTTTGCTCTTTTCCATGATACACTAGCACAACTAGGGGCCCAAAACAGCCACAAAAAATAAAGATGAAAGGCCACCTCTTGACAGGGTGAAGAGAATCTCTTCCATTAGTGATTAGTTTCACTAAGCATAAAAAATGACCATCATCTTTATTCAGGATGTTTCTAATAGGGGTGTAAGTCCCAGATAAACTTTAAGAGCATTATCTCTGTTTCCAGGCAACTAAGAGTCTATGTCAGTAAATACTAGGGAGATAAAAAACTTGCATGTAGATTGAGAACAGCTCTCTTTTAAGAGAACTTTCCTGAAGGAAGTAGTAACTGACCAGCATTTCAAAGACTTAAAGTTTCTGTAGGCAAAAGGCTGAGAAGGGGTGAAGGCCCTCGTTCCAGATGGAAAAATGCACATAAGCATATGCAAGATCGAGAAGTGAGATGTTGAGAGGGAAATCAAAAGAAGCTTTGTGAGACAGAGTTAGAAAGAAGCAAAAGATGAGTCTGAAAAAATAAGGAGTGCTCAAAGAGTGAAATATTATGAAGGCAGAGAGGGTAAAGATTTCAAGACCGTTAGGGTAAATGTTGATGAGTTCTGTCAACTTCTAACAAACTGAGCAGATGGCAGGCATTTGGGATAAATTTGAGGTATCCGGCCGAGCGGTGGTGGCGCACGCCTTTAATCCCAGCACTTGGGAGGCAGAGGCAGGTGGATCTCTGTGAGTTCGAGGCCAGCCTGGTCTACAAGAGCTAGTTCCAGGACAGGAACCAAAAAGCTACGGAGAAACCCTGTCTCGAAAATCCAAAAAAAAAAAAAAAAATTGAGGTATCCGGTTGGAGATGCATGGCAAAGAATAGATTCTGAAAGGAAAGAGATAACACGAAGAAAAAAGGTGGGTATGGCTGTCATCCGCCATTAGATATCTTTCGGTATTTGAAGATGAATGTAATATCACCAAAGATAGCAGAATGAGTAGACATAATCCCTGATGTCAGAAGCATAGGGAAAACCTGCCAGTTTTTCTATCAGTGCTCAAATCTGAAGCATTAATGGTTTAATTTGAGTTCCAGAATAGCTCAAAAGCATGCAGAAGTTATAAACAATTAGCACATAAATATACCACACAGCCTGGGAATAAAGCGCTTCTTAGAGCAGGCCTATCTCAGAAAGAAGCTTTACAAATAGTTTATAAATACTAAAACTGCAGTGCCTTTCTATGCTTCGTCTCTATTGTGCCTCCTTCTCAAATGGGGCTCAAACAGTCCAAAGGCTTAAGAGCATTTGCTGATATAACCACTAACTAGTATCACAGAGGCCAGGCATGGTTTTTGATGTTCTATATACAGTAATTTATCCTATACTCAATATCAAGGCTCTTCAGAACTTCACAAAGACCCAAATGAAAGAAAACAGAAAAACAGTTGCTTCAAATTTATATCACAGATGGTGGAAACAAACATCCTGCACCTCTGCCATCTTCACTCCAGTTTATAAAAGACCGGAATTATTTTCAGTCTCACCACCCAGCCCTTTCAGTGACAATATTAATGTTGAATGTTACGTACAAGTTCCAATCTGCCTTAGACCCTTATTCAGTTTCTTGTTAGTTACTAGATTTCTATATGACTTCTATATGGCTCATATTGCACTGAAAGTTGGGGAGAGAAAATGAACTCTGAGTTTTAAAAAAGCAGTCAGCCATATACTGCTTATCTTTTCTTGGAATCTTGTGTAATAGAATGAATCAAGAAGAAATCTTGTTAACAGTAAAATTCTGTAAAAGGTAGTGCAACTATTAAGTTTAGCAAGCAGGCCATGTGTGATCAAGATGAGATGATCATCAGAAAAGCTTCCTCTTGCAGTAGATGGCAGGGAACATAGAGACTCACAAGTTCACAATGTGCAGACAACAAGAGAATTTGGAGGAGTACCCCTAAATTGGATGCCTTTATCAAACCCCTGTCCCCAAGGCTCAGGAACCTATATGCAAGGCGATGCAGAAAGATTGTCAAAGCCGGAAGTGATGGGCAACTCCAAGGAGACAGCATCTTCCAGACACAATAGGACTGATACAGATATGAACTCACAGAGACGGTGAAAGCATGCCCAAGACCCATTCCAGGTTCAAACCAAATAAAATATCAGCAGTGAAAAAAGGAAGTGCATGCCAAGTTCCACACCCTAACCCAGAAGCTGTTTGCAAACGATGAAGAGAAAATCAGTTTCCTCCAATAGAATGTCACGGGGTGTATCAAACACACACACTCAAGTGCAAGTCCCATGCCCAAAAGTAGTTAGTCAACAAAAAACAAACTCCATATTTGTGTATGTGAGTGTGTGAGCGTTTATTTATTTTTTTGGTTGATATTGTTCTGGGACATTTTGGCCTTTTGAGAGGGAAGAAAATTGTTTGTGGTGGTGCACGCTGGTAGGATTTTTGCTGAAGGAGGCAGAGGCAGGCGACTCACGAGAGGGAAAAAGGAGAGGGCAGGGTGTAATGAAGTTTGGTAAGTGGGAAGGATCTTGGAGGTACAGGGGATGGGAAAGTGTTGATAAAACTGCGTTGTATGAACAAAATTACAAATAAAAAAGAGAGACTTCCTAGTGCTATGGTTGAGGTAGAATCCATAATACAGAAGACTGAGCGGTGCCCTGGAGGTAGAAAAAGACGAGCTCATATTGGACCATCCAAAATAATCATTGCTTTTAGCAACGAAGGGTGTGAGCCTTTTCTCTTCTCCCAAACCTTCAGATCACCTTTGGTGAGGACCAACGTTTATAACAAATGTGCATCCTACTTCTCTATATAAATTTCTTAATCAGCAGCAGTTCAAACTTGAAGTGCTCTCAAGCTGAATATATCAGCCAAATATTGCCATCTACCCCTTCCCTCTCCACTCCCCTCCTCCTGGATTTCTGTGACTCGGCACTGAGAAAGGTGGTCTTTTAGGAAGCACTCATGATAAATAACAGTTACAAGGAGATTCGTCACACATGGTATTGGGGGGACGTTGGTTGTTTGATTCACACTGGTTTCTTGGCATGGTCCTAGAATTTTCCTGTCTACCGTATCCTCACAATAACCTCCACCGTGTTGTTTTAGTTTTTTATATAACAAGCTGTCTATTAATGGATTAATGGAGAGACTCTTTGAAGCATATTCTCAAAAGTTTCAACTGCATTACTTACTCATATTGAAGCTTGCAATAGGTCAACACATAGGTAGAACTTCACTAATCATTATACCCTTGTTGATGAAAAACTAGTGTTGATAGTGCAATAATTGCAATTTCTCCATAGACTGTTAAATAAAATGCACTGCCATATTTTAAATTTATTTTTAAACTTTATATTCTTTATCATGGAATTCAAGGAACTCCCTGGAATTCTCTTGGCTGAAGTAGTTTTCTGATGTATTGTTTCTGTGGTTTCATAGGCTTTGCAATACTTTTCTGCCCTAAGTTATGTAAGAGAGGAAAACTGGCTGTGATTTTCTTTCACATGTAGATTAATATATATATATACATACATATATATATCACAAATAACATAAGCATATTAGAGGCAACATGGTATAGCAAACAATACAGTACTGAGGTATGTGAGGGCTCACTGAGACTCAACCACTGAATGCTGACATAACTATGTAAACTGTTTAATATCTAGGCACCACATGTAGTCCCGTATACAGTAAAGGACCCCAGCTCCAGACAGCCTTTCCAACCAATATGAACCTATGAAATATGGACTCTCCCAATTTTGTGGGATTTGAAGACAAGATTTTCCAAGAGAAAAAAAATGGTAATAGTTATTTAAAAGGGAATGTTAAATTAATTACTTTTATTTATTTATTTATTTGACACCTGCCAGAGTCAATAAGACATTATAAAGGTAAGAACCATTTTTATTGCTCATGGTTGTTACACACAGACACACACACACACACCACACCACACCACACCACACCACAAAGAGATACCTTATAGAGAGGCAATCAATAAAGTGGGAATTTTGAGGCAACTAAAGGCAAAGGCAGAATGAAGATGGAAGGTAGACAGACACATGGAAGCCGCCGTGAAGTCAGTCTTAACTGCACTTACCGCAATATAAGAAGCAAGGACTGGTAGCCAAAAGTCCTTCCCTTAGCTTAGTGCAGTAACTCGACATCGTTTGTTTTTTAATTGAAATGGAAGAATTGGAACGTTTTTAATTAGTATGATTCTTCTGTGACATAACACAAATATCCCCCTGATAATCAAAGGGAACCCTGCCTTTGAAAGGCTTTATTCCTCCTGCAAATGCACAGTTAAACTGACTCACAATAAACAAAAACAAACTGAGACATACATTAAAAGGTGGTTATGAGATGTTTAGTCTTTGGGACTTCGGCTCTTTTGAGTTAGCAGGATCTCACAGAACCATCTGACTTTTGAGGAGCGTTTGTTTATCCTGATTTCCTGAAATTACCAGGAACAATTAAAGTTTAGAGATACCCTGGATTTTTTCTCTCCATTTGGAGGGGGCCTAATGGCCCATCTGCAGATCTGGAATCCCGCATGCACATATGGCTCATAATTTATGAAATGTGCTTATTTACATGTTACAATTCTTACATCCTATTGTTTTGAAAGGCAAATGCATCCTATATCTTCCCTTGACATTCAGGCATACATTGAATTATAGGACAGCACAGCACAGCACGGTCAGGCTCAACAGTGTGAGAGCTGAGGCTTGCCTGTTCATAAACAAAGAAGAGGAGGGACCCATAGAACCACGGGAGGACATTTTGCTCTGGTGGACATTCTCTCTAGTGTTTAGTACTCACCTGAAACAGTCGGAGGCACACCTTCCCTCACCTGGAGAAACACCTGAACTTGGCCTTCACCTGAAACTAAAAGAAAACCAAACAAGGTGAGTGAGATGCCAAGATACCCCACATAGAGGAGAATCACAGCGTTGCATTTTCTTCTTCCCACCCAAAACAAAATCGGGAAATGAAAGAGGAAAGGAGTCCTTGTTAATTAAGAGAGCGCTTCATTTCTACCATCCTATTTTGTTTGCATTGATCTGATTAAGTAGAATGGCAGAGGGATAAGCAATGAAGGAGGAAAACACTTGAGCATGCGCTCTGTGGAGGCCACTGAGGTCCAGCAGGTGTGCCTGATTTCCTATGTCCATAACTGTGTGGGCTCAGTTTGTAGAGTGCATGTATTGCTCACCAACAGAGTTGAGATCACCCATGAAATGTATTTGCTTTACCTTTTCCCAAACAAATTGTCCTTTTAATGAAGGTTTTCCCTCACCCTACTCCCCCTATCTTCTCCCTTCTTCCAAACCAACCAAGCACATTTAAAAGGCCCGGGGTTCATTAATTTTAAGTGTTCAATAAATTAGTGGGAATAATCAAAAGGCCTGATTCTTTCTGATAATGACAATTTGATGTCAGTATAAACCAGTAGATTAAGCTGGGAACATATGCTCCTTTGCCAAGAGAGGCTGCTATAATTAAATAGTGAATGCATCTACAAGGTGCTCCCATGCCTGATTAATTAGTAATCAGGTGCACGAACTCTATCTTTCGGGTAACACCTTGTTTCTTATTGGTTAATTACCTTTCTGCCTTATTCGATGTCATGGGAGCGAGCCCTTCCCATCACTGTAGGACCCAAGGTAGCTGCAGGCTGCAGCCTCGGGGTCTTGGCCAAACTCATGCTATCCGTTTCTGTTTCACTGGGACCCTAAACTCTTTCTTCCATCACAGATGGGACAGAACAAATGTCATTCTTTTTAATTACAAAGCATACGCTTCAGAACATTAGAAGGAAAATAATCCCCAAAGAGATCCAAGATGAGGTCTCTCCAATTCTGCTGCTCCCATTTTGCTCACTTTCTCATGTTTTTCAATTATAAAATACATGAGACTTGCCTTGCCCTTTATATCACCAAATCTAAGAGCAGGGACCTTGACAACACACTCTTGATATGTTCCTTTTGTGTGTATGTACATATGTATACATATGCATGTATATGGGATGGGCAGTGCATTCATGGGTGTGACACTTCTGTGTGAAAGGCAGAAAATAGCCTTAGGTATTGGTCCTTGGGTATTGGTCTTTGGGTATTGGTTCTCAGGTGTTGGTCCTCAAATATTGATATTTGAGTATTGATCCTTGGGTATTGATCCTGAGGTATTGGTCCTCAGGTATTGGTCATTGGGTGTCGGTCCTCTGGTGTTGGTCCTCAGGTATTAGTCCTTGTTTGATACAGAACTCTTCCTTGGTTTTCTGCTGAATATGCTATGCTTTTGTAGAATTCTGTCTCTGCCTCCCATCTTAACACAGAACACTGGGTAGAATTACACACATGCACTATGTATATTGATTCTAATTATTTAAAGTCAGTCTTTAAGCTTGCATGGCTAGTGTTTTATCCACTGAGTTGTCTCCCTAGGCTAAACTGTTCTTTTCTATGATCATTTCTAAGATCGTCCTTAAATTATTATCTTCTTCTTGTATACTCTCTTATATCTCTCTTACATATTCATCTCTCTCTCTCTCTCACTCTCTCCTCCCCATCTTCTGTTCTTTCTTCCCTAATTAATGTGGCAGGAGAGATAGTACATTGGTTAAAAGTACTAACTGCTCTTCCACAGGACCCCAGTGCAATTTCCATCACCCATGTTGGCCAATTGCCTTTAACTCTAGCTCCAAAGGGTCTAATGCCCTCTTCTGGTCTTTGCAAGCATTGTATTCACCTACATAAACCCATACATAGGGCATATATATATATATACACATAATGACAAGTAAAATAAAAATAATTGCCATCACAGAACCTTCATCCAGCAACTGATGGAAGCAGATGTAGAGATCCACAGCTAAGCACTGGGCAGAGCTTCTGGAGACCAGTCGAAGAGAGTGAGGAGTAATAATATGAGCAAAGGGGTCAAGATCATGATGGGGATACCCACAGAAAGAGCTGATCTGAGCTAGTGGGAGCTCACTGACTCCAGACTGATAGCAGGCAAACCAGCTTAGGACCAATCTAGGCCCTCTGAATGTCGGTGACATTTGTGTGGCTGGGGAAGTCTGTGGGGCCACTGGCAGTAGGACCAAGATTTATCCCTACTGCTTGAACTGGCTTTTTGGAGCCCATTCTTTTTGAAGGGATACCTTTCTCAGAATAGATATAGGGTGGAGGGCCTTAATCCTGCCTCAAAGTGATGTGTCAGACTTTGTTGACTCCCCATGGGAAGCCTTACCCTCTCTCTGAAGAATGGATGGAGGTGGAGTGGGGGAAATGTGGGGGAGTGGGAGGAGAGGAGGAAGTGGGAACTGGGATTATTATGTAAAATGAGACGATTGTATTAAAAATAAACATATTAAAAATAAGTCACCAGTCAACCATCTCACCTTTTCGTTAAGGTCTAACATTTCACTTCTGTTTGCATGGTTTGGTGCCTTGCTAACATGAAAACCTGATACTAGTTTCACACCACTTATCTTGTTTGTTTTCAGTTCAACACTAATAATGTCATAGTAATTAGTAATTCAGGATTGTAACAGTAACTAACATCATCTCTAAATTTTGTTTTGTTTTGCTTTGTTTTACAGTGTTGGGGAAGCACCCAAAGTCTCTTGCCTGCTGGGCAGGCAATATACCTCTGAAGTACACTCAAACCCATAGTATTTAGTCCGGGGCTTCATTTTTCTTAGGTACCTTCTGAGGTTGGATGCTTCTGGGCATGTGTACGTTTTTATTTTCCTGGGCTGATTTACAAAACCCACATCCACAGTGTTCTAGTCTGGCTGCTCATACTAAACAATTAAAAGGCATTCTGCTTACTCCCAAAGATGTGAAAGAATAGTCATTTGCATAGTCGTAATGGTAATAATGATAATGTCAGTTTTCACTGGAATAAAAGAAAAGGAAAATACGGGCAAAAAATATCCTTAGAAAACATGAAAATAATGGCAAAGATAAAAGACCTTTCTGTAAGAGTCGGCATTAAGTAGTACCACCTAGTCAATCTCTAAGAAAGACAAATTAGAAAGTATTCCAGGAAACATCTGAAAATGGAAATTAAATAATTTAAAGTTGTTATGAAAGTCATTTTTATTCATGGTTTCCAGGCAGCATAGACTTCAGCAGCATTGTACATGTGTGGTCAGTGAATGCATTGTCTGTTTCATATGACACAGCTAGAGATATGGAAAGTAGTAATAGGTACATATCAAAAAACTTTTAAAAAACTTCACACACATTACACAATATCAAACCCTCAAAAACTAAAGAATAATAGCATAAGAGATACAGTTGGAGGAATAAAAATAGTAATTACTCTCCACATTAAATAGATCAAAAAATTAAAGTTAGAGAAAAAACAATTCATGCACCCCAAAGACCTTGAATGAAAAAGGCCACCACTCATATCCACACCCTGTAGTTACCACAGGATGGTTAGTGCTGGGGTTGAAGAAGCTACCCGTAATACAAAGAAATGGTGCCTAGAGTGAGCAGTTGCTGACACTGCACAGCCTCTACACATCCCCTCCAGTGTGACCCCCTCTACGCATCCCCTCCAGTGTGACCCCCTCTACGCATCCCCTCCAGTGTGATCCCCTCTATGTATCCCCTCCAGCTTGATCTCCTCTACGCATTCCCTCCAGTGTAATCCCCTACACATTCCCTCTAGTATATCCAGTGTCATTCCAAACGCAAACAAACACTGCAAAACTAAAAGTATACTGAAAACCTATTTTCCACTTTATTGCAGTGAAAGTGTCCCTCAGTTACAAGGGCAAAATTCAGAGGATCAGGGAAGACAGAGAAAAGCTATAAACAATAGGGAAGAAATCATCATAAGAGTATGGCTTCCCAAACTTCAATTTTGAACAACTGGAGTGAGCTCTGGGTATGCACATATGGCTCAGATGACAAAACATTCTCAAACATTTCTGAGTCTGAAGAGGCAACAGAGGATGGTGGGGAATACATGAGTGCTGGACCCCAATAGCAGAGATATGAATCCTTCCTGGTTCTTCCTCTTTCTACATAGGAACAACTAGCCATTTCTGACCCTCATTCCCATCAGCAGAATATGGGGGGGGGGGGGGTTGAAGGAGAAACTTATCGTGTTTTATAGAGTGAAGAAATATAAGACAGTACATGGCACACAGGAAGCAAATATTAGCTGTTGTTGGCACCACTATCATGGCATCCTCATCATTCTTGGCACCTGTTAACAAGGCTCCAGACATTGTTTTTCACGAGTGTTGCCTTTTCTCCAGCTGTATTCCATCAAGAGGAGCAACAGTATTACACGACTTAAAGAGATCTGTTTAATTTTACTGAATGTTTTAACTTCAAAAGACTGTAAAAGTGATGCGCCGTTCCTAATTTGAATAAAGAGAAGGAGGGATGAAAACCATTAAATAGAATGGGTATTGACTCAGGAAGAGTTTAAAGGCTTTATCCAAGCTGTGATATTGTGCACATGTTTTCTCTGAGATTGTAATTTCCAATTTTGTATTTGAAATATGAGGGTGGCTAATCATTTTTGTTTATAAGGGAAGCCCCATTGTTGATCTTTCCCAGACTGTAGGAAGTGGTCCTCAGAAACAGTGTTCGGGTCACTGGGTGACAAACTATTCTGGTAAATGCTATATGTTATAAGTAAGTCTGCTATAAACAGAGACATCTAAGAGAAAAACAGGCATTTTTTTTAAGAAAGTGGCTCCTGAAAAGAGAAAAAGAAGACAGTTATACAGATATACAGGAGGTGTATAAGTTAAGATGTTGTGCCTGTTGAATGTTGTCCTGTCCAGAGTCCTAGAAAAGAGGGGAGGGAGTATCCCCCACTCTTCCCTTAAGCAAGCCTAAGGAGTTTTTGAAGTTTTGGAAGGGAAAGTAAATAGCTATGCGTTCTAAGAGAAGTATGCCAGTACCTTCCAGGGCTGGCTTCCTAAGAGAGCTGTTGTGTTTGGTCCTTTCTCCGTGTTTCCATTCTTGCTGCCATGACTGTTGGATCTATTTCTTCTCTTAGGATCTGCTGTGAGCTTTCCTGAGCCCTGAACTTGACCTCATGCCCCCAAAGTTGTTGTCATCTGACTTAGCTGCAGGAAGCACTTACCTGCCAGTGAGTGCCAAGGCGACTTGAGTCATAGGATAATACATACTCCTGCCTGATTTTGGCATCACTAAGAAGCTGTGGGACTTATTTTTTCCCTCACAACACATGGTCCTTGGAAGGTACTTATGGAAAAAGAGGAAAATCCTATGTTCGAGCCTTCTTCTACCTCCAGTAATATTCACTCATGGGCAGCTGCTAATATTTTTTAGAATAACTTAATCAAGACTGACAGATATGTCTGCATTAATCATAGTCCTGAGAGCTGGCTCATTAAGCCTTCTTAATTAATGCAGAGAACAATAACAATTATGGGTCTGACTCAGAACAGTGTGTACCATATTTGTGTGGAGGCATTTGCAATGTCTTGGGCCTGCCTGCGCGTGCAAGCGTGCACACATACACACACACACACACACACACACAATTTTTTTCAGAAGGATCTGGAAATGACTATTCTGTTTACCCATGAGATAAATTTTTTTAAAAAAACAGTATTTACATAAGTACATAACTTCTTCTGGACTCTAACAACACAGCTTGTACTTGGGAACAGGTGTTCCTCTCAACTAAGAAGAGAAACTCTCATGGGAAAGACCCCTGCGGTCACAATAGTAACTGGAAGAAATCAGACAAAACTTTGCAAGTGACATTATCGTGCATAGCCATGATTTTGGTAGCATAGCATGTTTCTTTCAACTGACATTTCAGGTACTTTAGAAAGATAAAAGTATCCCATTAATTTCAATAGTTTTAGGGAATAGTGTTGCACATGACAAGGTTACATTTTAAAACTACAACAGTGTAAAAGTGGATTTTAAATATTAAGCAAATAATACAGAGGGCACGAAAGTATGAGGAAAGGGCTGGGTGTGACGGCTCACGCCTGTGATCCTAGGTCTCAGGAGGCTGTGGCAGCTGAGCCATCAACAAAAAGAGAATTGAATGGGGCAAAAGTCTAAGGATAAGGGTCATGTAGCTGAACGTAGCATCAGCTAAAACATACACGGTTTTCTTGCAAATAGAAGAAATGGTTTACCTGGCTAAGGATCCAACCTTAAATTCTAAAAAGATAGTGGGTGGGATAATAGATAAATAGAAAAGAAAAAAGCACAGAACCTAGGGTCGGATCAGCTCTGTTGGAATAAAGGTCACCTCACCTGTGACCCGTGTCAATCATGGTTTTCCACTTTGCATTACTAAGAATCATCTTCCTAAGCCTATAACTTCGAAAAGATCTATAAAAACTCATCTACGTTTCTCTCCCTTCCTTTCTTCCCAGCTCTTTCCCCTCCCCCCAACTCACCCACTTCTTCCTTCATTCTCTCTGCTACCCCTCTTGATTTTTTTTCTTTTGGAACAGGGACTTCTATAACCAGGAAGCAAAGAATTCCTTTGCTCATCGCAAGCTTCTTCCCACTCTCTAGATTTTTTTTAACTATAACGGTTAGTATATTTCCAAGTCAATCGGCTACATTACTGGTAAAGTCCTTAGGGATCTTTGGAGAATGAGTTTTCTATAAGAATGTAAATTAATTTATTAACTAGAATGCTATAGATTGCCTTAGAGGCCTTCGGCATGGGGAGGGCAACCGCTTTGTGGAAGATTATGATTCTGCCCTTCCTACAGATGCTCCCAAGAGCTCTGGAGAGCAGTTCAATCCTGTCTTCTTATATCCTCACAGGATTCCGTCTCGAGGAAGCACATGGCATCTTTAGGCACACAGAAACATGGAGGAGTCCAAATGGTGGCCAGTGTCCTGACTGCTTTGAGAACAGGAGAGCTAAAAGGCTGTCATGGTCATGAATCTAGCCTCAAACTCAAGAAAACATCATTATTTTCAGGATTTTATAAGTTAGCAACAAGATTTCTAGTGCATCTGTGTTGAGTGACTTGACTTTCTCCAAAGAAACTTGGCACACAGAACAAAAATTCATCTGCCTTTCCAGCCATATCGTGCTTGATTGCAGAGACTACAACCCCCAGATCCTCAATACATAGCAGCTTTTATCTTGGTGAAGGGAACATTTGAACACATGCATTAGCTAGTCTGCCAAGTTCTGTTTTGGTTTTGTTTTCTGGCTGGTCAGAAGGTGGTAGCATAGGAGCCTCTGAGCCTTGCAGGTGGACCTTCAGCTGCTGCCGCACACAATGTCCCAGTGCAGTAACGGTCTCTGCTCTGCTCGGGGGGGCCTGTGTGAATTCGGGAGGACAACTGAATGGAAACGCATCTGATATGAATTCATCACATGCTGCCGGTCGGGTGCGGAGTGAGGGGAAGCAAAGGGTGGGGGCTCTGAGTATTTAATGCACCCTGCCACAACCCAACAGTTTGCCCTAAAGAGCCTTTTACCAATATAAAAGGACAGGGTCAAAAGTAAGTTGACCCTTGACAGAATGTACAATTATTAGAAGAGTCTGCGGAGGAGCAGCTGCTGGAACCCCACTGGCTCCACATCGGGCTTCCAAGAGTCAGAATATGAATAATCCAGTCAAGGTTGTTTTCTCCACTCCTCTCACCCCCTCGCCACCTCCCGTCGGCCTTCACCTCCTGGTTTGGGCAAGTCCTATTATATTGCTACAGGAAGAAGCATAGCCCTCCCTAGCAGCTGCAATAATTGTGTTCCTATTGTGATGAAGACCTCCTCCCGGCCACCCCCCTACAAGTGGCCATTGTGAGTGGGGAGTCAGTGATTACACGCTTGGCCTGATGCGTTGGGGGACCCAGCTGCCTAAGTGCTGACACACGAGCATGAGGAAGGCCAAAGGGGGGGGGTCGGTATTGGTGGGGACGAGAAGTGAGGGAAACCCAGTTTGTGAGATGGTCTGACATAGGAGACCTTCTGCATAAGTCAAGCCCAGAACAAATGAGGCTTTATCAGGCCGCAGTGATGAGGGGTCTCATCTCCCTTTGAAGTGGGGCAGAGCATGGGGCCTAGCAGCTTTCCCTCCTTTGGACCAAGCAAACATCCTTCTTTTGATATGCTACATGCTCATTATCTCTGCCCCATTTAATGATTTTTGATTGAAGGGTGGCGGCTGGGATGCTGAGAGGATCCTTAGAGAGGCTCCACAGAGCCAAGTCCATAAGAAAGACTTTCCTGTGTCTGGGCCTAAATTTGGGATTTCTTAACAGTATGCACTTGTTCTTAGAGGCAGATAAGGGCTGAGCGTGAAATTCTTAATTAAGCAATAAATAGAGAGCGGGGTGTCAGCAGATGTAGCCAGTAGCCATGGCAACGAGAATCACATGGGCAAGAGAGATGAGACTAGATGGAGGCCTCAGGCCTGGGCCTGACTGACAGCTGAAGAATCCTACAAAGCTTGTAAACCAGATTAATTAGCTGACTAATTATTTCATAGCGTTAATGTAACTAAAAAATAAAAATAGTTCACCATGAACTGAAACATTCCGGAGGGGTGGGGGAAGACGGCAGCAATGAAGTAGTAAGAAAGTAGCTTGGGAAGGCAGAGACACGCCGAGCCGTCAGTCAAACCGTGTGAGCAGAGAAGCGGGCTGGCTGAGTTGCACTCCTGCCAGGCAAACAGGAGAGAATGCTTGTTTTACAGTTATGTGTGTTCCTGAGCATAACTCAGAAGTTAGAGCCGTGGACTGCCATTCCTTACAGCTCACCACATCAAATATTGTTTCCTCTGGGTCGTAACCCCGGGCTTCGGCAGCACAACTCTCCTGCGTCCTTCTTAGTCATCAACTCCCTGCACGATATTTTCAGTGGTTTCGGAAAGGCCACCCAAACCAGTCTCTCCCAACGATAGATTTAAGTGAATGAATTTAAATCTGTTCACAGCATCATGCCAGGAATGTCATTGTCATATGATGGTGGACTTCAAGTAATATAAAATCCAGTTTAGAAAATAGCAAAGAGGCTGGGAGATGTCTCTGCTGGTAAAGTATTTGACTTGCAACCATGGGACCCTAAATTTGAACTTCAGAACCTGTGTGAAAAGTGCCAAGAACAGGAGGAATATACATATGGAATCTCAGCACTGGGGAGGCAGAGATGGGTGAACTGGGTTGCGAGCCTCACTGGCCAACTGAAGTTCCTGGCCACCCAGAAACCCTGTCTCGGAAGACAAGGGGGATGGCACCTGAAGAATGGCACCTGCATTTGACCTTTGGTCTTCACATAGATGCCCACATGTACTCCAGCACACACGCACAGACATGCAAAGAGAAACTATAGTGAGTTCACTGAAATGAAGACACCACATTAATGGAAAGAGAAAGTATCCATGGAGAAATGTTTTACTAGCGTAGCAGGTTATGCTAAGCAAGCTTTAATGTATTTGAGTGGTTTGTATCACATTTCCAAGAGACAAGTAAATATTCTTAACCTCCTTGTAGAAGTGAAGGTATTGAGGCATGGAGCAATTATAACACCATGCCCCAGGTAAAAGAGCCAGCCAGCCACTGATTAAAACCCTAAGTTCCAAGCACTGGCCGGGAGGTTTCTGGAAACCCAGCACTCCATAAAGATGTTTGCTGAACAAAGACAAAAGTAGCCTCACTGGAAAGGAGAAATGGCAGGGTCACGATATGTGCATGGTTTATTTTTCACTGTCGCTGGGGACCAGTGAGAAGTTTTCTTCTGCAGCCTGCCTAGAAGCCCCTTCCCCATCCTTTGTGGTTGGTGATCAATGATTATTTAGTGGGTAGCACACTCTAGTGGATAGATCCAGAGCCAGGAGCTAGAATGCCTGGGTTCTGTCCTTTCTTGTGTGGGCTGAAAGTTAGACAGATACCATAAGTCATATGTAATAAAGTCAAGAAGGGGAGATATAATAAATGACAAAAAATAACCTTCCCACTATGGGATATGGTAAGATTACAAACAGACAGCGCAGAAGATCATCCACTTAGAAGCAGTTAATATTCAACCCAGATATAAATCCCAGACAAAAAAAAAAGGGCCCTGAACAAAAAGTCTCATCTCTAACCAAGAATCTGTTTGGACTGATACCCACTGGCAAAGGAAAAATCAGTTTTCTCCAATGGAGGGTCACTGGATTTATCAACCACACTCCAAAGCAGACCCTATGCCCAGGAGTAATAGAGTCCACGTTTTTTCTTTGTTTTTTGTTTTGTTTTTTTTGTATGTGTACTTTATGTTTTGTTTTAATTGTTTATGGATTTTGTTTGCTTGTTTTTACTTTTGTTATTTTGGGGGGGGTAGTTGAGAAAGATGATGAAGTTAAATGGGTAGGGAAATGAGGAGTTGGGAGAGGGGGGAGAGGGGAGAAAATAATCAATGTATATTGTATGAAAAATAATAATAATAAAAGAAGTAGTTAATGAATGAAATCCATCCAGTTGTCAGAAGAGGCTGCCTCAGAAGGAAACAGCAGCTAAGTCAAAGAACAACAGAAAAACTGACCTAAGGCCGCACCTCTGGAAGGCTAGCAGTGTCCAGACATCTTATAGGGAACTTGGCTGGTGATTCACATCCTAGTACACACCTAAGAAATCTTGCAAATTTTATGTAAATTATTCTAATTCTAATCCTAAAAGGTCACCAAAACTAAATAACTAGATGAAAGTAAGGTTCTAATTTATCAAACGGGCAACACAAGTATCAAGTTGTATTTCCTATGTGTTTGTTGGAGTACCAGCTATGATATTTTCATCACGATTAATAGGATATTAGGGAAAGCACACAAGTCTGTAGGATCCATGGTGTTCTTTCCACCACATTCGTCCAGACATTGCAAACTTTACACAGAGGATATACGTAATTACGGTCAAATGTGCACAGTCAATGTAGCTGCATGGGGAGCTAATAGAGGGAAAGAGCACACACCTCAACTCCAGACCAGAAATGGAAACATACGTGGTTGCAGTCACTCGATTGCCCCATTCATTTAGAGTCTAAAAGAGGTGATACTGACCACACATGCTCCTACCGGGCACCCTCCTCAAGGATCACGAGTCTTTAACTACATTAGACATTTAAGCAACCCTCCGTGGCTTCCTTTGACTTTCCAAATCATAGGCCAAGGAAAGACTATGAGAATATTCTGATAAAAAAAATTATTAGGTAAAATCTACCTACCAAATGAAATGCCACTATATGATGACTGCCATGTGATTATTTCATATTAGAAATGAACTAGGAATTGCTAAGTTCCGTGCAAGGAACATACATTTTAATGCATTTGTTAAATTGTCTTTTTATGCCAGGACAGCATCAACTCTTCCTTCATATGAATTAAAATTCAGTCATGGCAAGGCTTTTTTGTGGGTCGAACCCAGTCTTCATATGGTTATGCCCGAGTGGGAAAGACAAGTGACCCAGGGCAACTGCCTACTATTTGCTGTGCTTAGGGCCAAGTCTGGCTTGTGGCAGGGCTGAGACTCACTGTGTTGATCAGGCTCGGTGAATTTGTCAGAATCTATTAAGAAAAATTCATAACAAAGCCATCACTGCAGAAAGCCACATTATCAGAACCTCTGTCTTCCATACCACCACAAAAGAGCTGTGTAGTCACTAAACCCTAAAAGGTCACAAAACTCAACAGTTAATGAACGTTCAGATGGAACTAATGACATGTCTTCTGTGACTATATATATATATATATATATAGTGACCACCAGTTGACATAGATCATATTAGTGAGTTGGTGAGGCTGATACAAGTGGACACATTAGTTCTCAGTGACCAATGAGGACACTGAAATAGAAAAATAAAACCACATGGACTTCAGGAGGTTAAAAGTGGACAGTCCTGAGCGTAACACTGAGATACTTCAGGAGGTCAAAAAAGGACAATCCTGAGCCTAACACTGGGAGACTGGGAAACACGTGAGAAGGAACTCCTGCCTGCAGACTCTTCTGCTGATGGAAACCAAGCCTGCCTCCATTTCCTAGCTATTGGGAATGGTGTATCAATAAACACAAGTGAGCAAGAAGCTCTGGGATGATGATATAGAATTTTTCCATAGCATAGAGTAATTCTTTCTTTAGTTTTCGGACAAGCCTTCACACTGATTTCCATAATGCCTTCAGCACGTCACATTTTCAATGGAGGTAAATAAAAGGTTCCTCTTTCCGTACATCCTTGTCAGTGTTCGTTGTTGTTTTCTTGATAATAGTCATTCTGACTGGAGTGCAATGGACTCTCCAAGCAGTGTTTTTTAAATTATGTATATGCATGTGTGTCTGAGTATGGCTTTATGAACATGTGTGTCATGCCTGCAAATGCTAGATCCCCTGGGATCCCCTGGAGCTGGAGCTACTGGCAGATGCCCTAGGAAGCAAACTCAGGTCCTCTGTAAGAGCAACAAGTACTTTTAACAACTGAGCCATCCGTCCTGACCTATCTCAGAGCAGTTTTAATTTGCAATTATTTTACTATACAAACAGAATACCCAATTAATTAATATGTTAATTAATTACATATATCAATTAATATAGTAGTATCACAAACAGTTATTGAACATTTAATAGTATCACAAACACTTATTGAACATTTAATATAAATTAAACACTTTTATAAAAAATTTTACACACCAACCTTTATTTAACGGCAGGTTTAAAGAAGGTCCTATTATTAATTTACAAATGATGGGACTAAAATGTAGAGCACCTATGTATCTATGTGTCTATCACTCACTACCTACTGAATCTTGGGATTGAAATTGAGATTTAAACTCACGTGATCTGATTTTAGAGCCCATCCATTTAATTACAACATATAGCACAGCTATCCCCTTTATTCTTTATTTCACAGCACAAAAGCTTTCTGACTATATGTCCTCAAAAAATACTTCCATGGTGGGCACGTACCGAGATAGGTGAGCTGCCCCAATTGGCGGTTGAAGAACCAGTCACAGCCTCTGTCGCGATTGGGCAAAGGGGGAGACAGAAGTGACTGGCCCAGACGACTTCCACACCTGATGAGGATGTCCGGATAAGGTGGGAGGTCCCCATGCAGCAGCAGGAGATGATTGCCAGGGGCAAAGCTGTCAAATGTTGCTAAGTACTGAGTGAGAAGG
The DNA here is from genome assembly GCF_037038515.1 of Microtus pennsylvanicus. Classification (NCBI taxonomy): domain Eukaryota; kingdom Metazoa; phylum Chordata; class Mammalia; order Rodentia; family Cricetidae; genus Microtus; species Microtus pennsylvanicus. The sequence continues at coordinate 46,765,592 of NC_134585.1, read as the reverse complement.
AAAAAACACACTGGTAAGCAAGGAGACCCCTCCTCTCGAAGGAGTTATTTGGCATCAGAGCAGGTCAACGCCACGCCGCACTTTCTGGGCCGAAATAGGCCTATTTAAATCTACTTCATGGGAAGTTCACAGTTGGGCTACAAAATCATCAAATGTGAAGACTGAAAAAAACCCACCAGGTTCGTCTTATTTCATAGCCACCGCTAACAGAGGAGAGCATGGCCCAGACAGGTGAACTGACTTCTCTCAATCTGTCAAAAAGCTGTAAGAGAAGGAGGCAGGTCTGCAGTTTGTTCCCAGCTTTCCTCACAAGATGGAGAGGCAAGCAGTTGTTAGGAACTCTGCATGCGTAGCAGCCATGGCTGACACTGCCAGGGTACCTTCCGCACCACAAGGCACTATTTCTGTGATTCATTCAACCCCGAGAGCCTGGTGATGGTTAATATCAGTGTCCTATTCTAGAGCATACAGTAATGTCCTCAGATCGCAAGGCAGGACAGTGCCGAGCCAGGACACAAACCTTCCTGAGCCTTATCCTTATCCTTAGCTTTGGGGAAAATCCCTTGGATCCACACGGTGAACCCAGTGGACAGCAAAGAGAGGTAGGGGGACCAATATCTTTCCTGGGAGCTGTGGTGAGAAGATCACATAAGCCTTTCCTGTATCCCTAAGATAAACTTTTACAGTTATGTGGGCCAGGTTGCATGTGGCACAGGGAGACCACATGAAAGGGGAAATAAGCTAAAGGAAACCTGTTGAATTGCTGTTTCCATTTCAAATTTTATTTTATGTCTTATTTATTGTTGTTATCATCTTGAAAAATGTGCCCACTTTCTACCTACTCATTACCCCTAGTAATTTCATTCTTCTCATCTAGCTCTGCCTGGAGAAATGTGAAGACAGAGCTCTTTGTAAATTCATCTTCAGCCACAAGGTGGCAGTATGAACCATGTGATGGCCTGGTTAAGAAATTTTCTCTGGCTTCAAACCACTGTAATGGATAAGTTAGGTTTTAGCTTATATAAGGGAGAGAAGGGGTGAGGGAGGGGAGAAGAAGGGAAGGTGGGAGTAAGGGGAGAGAAAGGAGAGAGGGAGGGGAGTAGGGGATGGAGAAAGGGAAGGAGAGAGGGAGGAAGGAAATGATAGGAGATGCTCAAAGGCAACTTTTCATCGAATTACTACATTTCTAGTAGAACAAGGTTTGCATTCAGGATGGGTTTGAAACACTAAAAGCTAACAAGCAGACCAACTGGAAAAATGCTGCTGCTGCAGCTTCCTTCATGAGCACCAGATAATATTTCCAGCCTATTCCTTCACAGAGGTGCAGATAAGAACACCTTAGTGTGGAAAGAACTTGCACCAGTGGGCGGGATTACCTGTAAAGAGCGCTCCATCCAATCATTGTTCTGGAACTGCAGTGAGTAAGTCTCCTGATCCAAGAGCAGAGCCATCCAGCCATACGAGTTAGACAATGTGTCACCTACGTACTTGACCGTGATTGTCTTATTTTTGCCGTCGGTCACAATTAAATTCTTAGGAACCTCAAGGGCTTTATCTCTATAGTGAATTAGAAAGAAAAGAATTCGTAAGTAAAAGTTCCCACTTAGTGCCTGGGAGATAGCTCAGCATTTAAGAGTACTTGCTGCTCCTCTGTGGGACCAGATTTGAATCTCAGGATCCACAGGGCTGCTGGCAACTGTATCTAACTCTAGTTCCAGGGGACTCAACTCCCTCTTCTGGAGTCCATGGACACTTCACATAAACTGTGCACAGACATACATGCAGGCGAAACACACATATATTTAAAATGAATGAATAAATAAGCTCTAAAAATTTAATTCCATAGTACTTTTCCCATTCTATATCAAATGCCTTCCTCTTCCATGGTCTGTATTCTTCCTTGCTGGTGATGTCAGGAGGGTTCTACATATGTGTCCACGGAGTTCACAATCTATGCAGATCAGAACAGTCCACTAGGAGACTGCCACCAGAAGCCTTGCATAGATGACACCTCAGTGGTGGAAGTGGGCAAGCAACATTCATATCTGAAATCACTAATAAATGTCACCTTAATGTCCACATGGGCTAGAATAAAATACGACTAATTTAACAATTGTCTACAGTAAGAATTCCGCCAGGTAGTACACGTCTTAACAACAGAGAACACATTGTTTTGAGTAACTTGATATTCCTAGATCTTTCATGAGCCCAGAACCTGCTGGGTCTAAACTACTCAGTACCCTTCTCCTATTGCCCAGGAGAAACGACGTCAGTAGTGTTCCCTGGAATGAAGATCCTAGCTTCTCTCCCAGGGCCTGGTCTACTGCACGAACATACTGCCACCACTGACCCTTGATGCTCCTGGGTTTGGTGACCTCTGTGTTTGCACAGGGTTCTATGCACACTGCTGACTATCTGGCTTCTTATAAAATGGAGATGGATTGGATAAGGTCTTCCAATAGCAGTCTGCGCTATCTTGCTTACTTTTTTATTTTATTTTTTATTTTTTTATTAAAAATTTCTGCCTCCTCCCCGCCTCCCGTTTCCCTCCCCCCACTCCCCATGCACCACGCCCCTCCCCCTCTTTCTCCAATCTGAAGAGCAGTCTGGGTTCCCTGCCCTGTGGGCAGTCCAAGGTCCTCCCCACTCCATCCAGGTCTAGGAAGGTGAGCATCCAAACAGGCTAGGCTCCCACAAAGCCAGTACATGGAGTAGGATCAAAACCCAGTGCCAACGGAGGGGGGAGGACCTAGGACTTACCACAGGGCAGAAAACCCTGACTGCTCTTTGGACTGGAGAGGGAGGGGGAAAGGAGTGGGGGGAGGGGGAGAAGGGGGGGAGGAGGGGGAGGGAAATGGGAGGCTGGGAGGAGGTGGAAACTTGTTTTTTTTTCTCCTTTTCTCAATAAAAAAAAAAAAACCCAGTGCCATTGTCCTTGGCTTCTCAGCAGCCCTCATTGTCCACCATATTCAGAGAGTCCGGTTTTATCCCATGCTTTTTCAGTCGCAGTCCAGCTGGCCTTGGTGAGCTCCCAATAGATCAGCCCCACCGTCTCAGTGCTCCCCTCGCAGTCTTGACTTCCTTGCTCATGTTCTCCCTCCTTCTGTTCCTCATTTGGACCTTGGGAGCTCAGTCCATTGCTGCAATGTGGGTCTCTGTCTCTATCTCCATCCATCGCCAGATGAAGGTTCTATGGTGATATTCTTGCTAACTTTTATAAAGTGTTGTATACAGAGCTTATTTTACCAAATGAGGAAACTGAATCAGACTGTAGTAGAACAATCCCTAGACCTCCTGACTTGTTCTGGGTAGCCCATCCCAGAAAGTGATTTTGAAGACTTTATTAGAACATAAATATATCTAGTCAAATGTTCAGACTCTGGAAATAAAACAAAATGGAAACAAAAAAAAGGAATGTTTTTAAAGTTCAATAAACATATGGCTGTATTTTTTACCTTTTGTTCAGATTTCATGAGAACTTTTCACCATGGCATTTTACCACATGCAAATAATTATACTCTGAAAGGAAGGGGAGATGAGACAGAGAGGCTCAAGACTTCTCACAGTGAGATGGAACCTGAATGCATCTAAGCCCAGTTCACAACGCAGTAGTTTATTAATGAAGAGGAAACATTTGTGTAGAGACACAGTCCTTACTACATCACCAAACTTGTCATGATCTCCTGAGTTCAAATGAATCCCTGCCTTTGCCTCACAAGTACTTGGAATTGGAGAGATGCACCATTGTAACTAGATAAAAACGGGAATAGTGAATAGCGGGTAAGCAGGAGACTCAGTAAAGGATCTCAAGTTGCAGGTCTTCCTGGGCCACAGAGCGGGACTCTGTGTATGCTGGGTAGTTTCTGTCCCCTTGACACAAGCTAGGGTCCTCTGAAAAGTCAGAACCGGGATTGTAAAAATGCCTTCATAAGTCTGGATTATAGGCAAGAAAATGGGGCCTTTACTTGGTTAATTATCGATGTGGAGGGCATAGCCCACTATGGGCTGTGTCATCCCAGGTCATGGGAGCAAGGCACTCCTCAATGATCCTCCTCAATGGCTTCAGCTTCCGTTCCTGCTTCCAGGTTCCTGCCAGGATTCCTTTCTTGACAGACCATGATTGGGACCTATAAGCCAAATAAACTCTTGATTCCCAAGTTGGTTTTGATCATGATGTTTTAGCATAGCAATGGGAGGCAGACTAAGTTTTTTCTTTCCAAATAAACAAAAGGAAATAAAAAATGGCTTTGCCAGCTAGAATAAAATGAAAAATGTTAGGCATAAACTACAAAGGTAAACTGTGTATCTCAGCACGGGTGAACTTGGGAACTTACTGACCCTATAAATTTTGGATTCTTTTCCTCCAAAACGCATTCTTGATTCCTTACCATCTGTTTGAAAGCCTAAACTGTCACGTGTATAACACGATAACAAAACTGCCCTTTGACATTGAGGCAGAATTGTTATCAACAAAGTACAAATTGAGGACTACACTATCAAATAAAACAGAATAAATTAAAGAAGTTTCATGCTTCAGTATGTTTGAGACTTCTGATGGTGTGTACTGAGTGCCTATGGTCTTCTTGTGGCTATGGGTAAATGACTTGGCATGAATTACCTAGATCGCGATAAGCTTAAAGGAAGTACTTTTCCATCTTTATGTTTTAGACACCTAGGATTTACCTCACCCATTTCTACTAAGATTTGTAGTAGAACTAACTATTGGTCAAGTATTCGAATACTTCTTGATGCCCTAGGAGAAGCAATTCTCATTCAAATTATGATAACATATAACCAGTTCATCTCACACCTGACCTAAAATAATGAGGAACAATACAATTTGATCTCCAGAAGGCTATTGGTGTTAAACACTGGATTTACAAAGGTCTGAGCAATCAGCTCTTTGGTAGTCTTGAATATAGCCCCTCCCCCCCACACACACACCTCTGGCCTGACGCTTCTTTTCCTTCATGCATTCCCAAATTTTGTTCTTCTGCCTTCAATTATCAGTCTCTCGCTTCTTGGAGGAGGTCATACATCCATTAACTTTTTTCATGGTTTCCAAACTCTCAATGTCACCCACCTCCACCTAATACCCCAGCATTACCACAACCAGGTACCCCTGGTGTATCAGGTACCCTAAGAGAAGATATAATAGAGCACTGACATTTGGTCATCTGATACCCACAGATTCTGCATATTCAGAGATCACATTGCTGGCTAGCCAGACTCAGGTTGGATAACCAAAAGTAACAATTGATGGAGAAAGGAGGTGGAAGATGCAGTAGAGCTTATGTTATGTGAAGATAAAGATCAGAAAACTAGAACTTTGGGTCAATAAAATTAATTTAAATAATATACTAAATGAAAAAATTTCTCAAATACTTTGAACATTCATGGCCTGTATTTCTTATTGATTTTCTAGTTATCATTTATACCATTTTGTAGTTATTTAAATCTTAATATAGTTCAACACAGTCAGATAGGTTTTTTAAGAAATTATTCTTAATTCTTAGGAACAAGAATGTGTCCCAAGAACGCCCTTGTCATTTGACTAGAGCTAGTTATTTATCAAATTTTTATAATTATCTTTTCTATTAATCAATTAGGCTGCTAATTTCTAGATTCATTTTATAGATGTTATAATTCAGTTCCTTTAAAAAATTGAGTACATTTTTCCGGTTTCCTAAAGGCTTTTATAAACATGTTTCCTCTTTAAATATTGTCAAAACTCTGATACCATTATGAAGTTCTACTTGTCTTGTGACCCTTTGGGCCATCCACTGAGTATTCTTCTCTTCTGTCAGCACACAATAACGTGATAATGGCCACTAGGTAAATCAGGGACACACCACTATACACTTGAATCTAAACCAACTTTCTTCTTCCTTCCAAGACAGCTCCTGTAGAGCCCTGAGCCTCCCAAGCCTCTCTCATCCATCTCAACCATGCAGGGTGTGGTTTGCTAGGCAGCCATGAGCAAGCCAACTTTCTGTAGTGTAAATAAAGAAGTAGGTCCCAAGCATGTGTTCATCACAGCTGGTGGCGTAGTCATATTGTACATTCTAAAGAGCAAATCAAAATGTAAAAGACCCATCTCCCTGCAGGTAAGATTGACCACGGCCAGGGGCTGAAACGTGGAAGTCAGATCGAGTTCTATCCTTCTAGGCCAAATATCAGCATTGACAGTGGTGGGCTACTCTGAAAGGCACCAAGAGAACATCACGAGTCAAAGAACACCATGAAGAGAATTTACCAACCATAATTACTACAATCTTTGCTTGCCCTAAATAGCCACCAATTTCCCTGTGCCCTAAATAGCCACCAATCTCCCTCTCTTTACTGTTAATGAAGCAAAGGAGCACAAAAGTATTTCTAATTTGGAGGAGCCAAGGGAGTCTGCATGGGCCATTAGCAGCAGAGAGCTTCATTACTAGGGGAAGAAGTCTCTCCCTGAACTTCGCATGGCTTTATGTGCAAGAAATCAGGAGGCAACCAGTCAGTTTTAAATGTTAACCCTTATGTTCCCATAGGCAACAATTCCTGTACACAATCAGAAACACAAAAGGACTCTGAGGCTCCCAGGCTGCATTTTCTTTCTTCATGAACGTGTCCTGCCTAATAGCATGCTTTGTTAAAGGACTGAATGCTGTACAATGAAATACGGTTATGTCTAGCCCCATTGACACCTATATCTCCCTTACCACTTCCCCCTCTACTACACGTATGTTTTCTTTTTTTTTACTGTGGTTATTGACTCTTTCAGTTCAGTCATTTGTGTCCATATGTGCATAGCTGTAGAAACATCCTCTACAGCATGAGAATTTTACCAGCAGCTACATCCTCCAAACAGCGATTCCTTTTAAATATTTTATCTACTTATTTTATATGTAGAGATATTTCCTTGTATGTATGTATATGTCCAACAGCAGTGTCCTGCCCTTGGAGGCAGGAAGAAGGCATTGGATCTTGGGGATTAGAGAAACTTATAATTGTGAGCTGCCATATGTATGCTGAGGATTGAATCCAGGTCCTCTGGAAGCACAGCCAGTGCTCTTAATCACTGAGACATCTCTCTAGCCCCAGGAATGATTCTTTTTAATTAAGTGATATGATTCATTAGAATACTAATGTATTTATTGATAAAACTTCCAAACGAGCATAACAATTTATCATCCTAGTTGCTTAACAGGAATGTAATTCAGTGGCCATATACTGTATAGAACTGTTGGATGTATAGTGCCCACAAAGGATTTGTTAGGCCATCAAACAATACCAGTGGGAACAAGCACTAATTCCTTCATTGTTTAGCATTAGTTGGGATTTTCTGAGGGTCCATATCTCTACATATTAAGAAAAACACTGCATTGAACTCTAAATATTATCAAATCTAAACAACTGAGAAACAAAACCTCTATAATTATATATTTCCTAATCCAGATATATAATAGCTGGCCATAATGTTGCCACAAGCAACTTCTAGCTATTTATACTTGCTGCTGCATGCACAGTTTTTATTGCACAAAACAGAGCAAAATCAAAATTTTGAGCAGTACCAACAAATCTTGGTGACATGCCTTTCCATGAGCATCCTTCAAAACCATTCTCAGCTCAAAACACCCCCCTACATTAGCCTACCTGCCAACCTCTCACCAGCCACTATACACTGACATTTTACACAATTAGTTGTTTTTCCATTGTCTGTGTTTGTGAGAAAGGGGGAAAGGGAAGGAGAGAAAGAATAAGAAAGTGCCTTCAAAACATTGGAGTATTCTGCCTTCTGAGAAAGGCTACAACAAACGAAAAGAAAGGGAAGAGTACAACATCAGTCTTCCACAAACTTTCAAGAAATCTCACGCCGTCATATTCCATGGTTGTAGAGAGTCAGAACGTTTTCTATAATCAGCCTTGTGTTGCTGAAGAGTATGGCCCACTAACTGTCCTCCATGAATTCAACTACATCTTTCTATCTTCGTGTAAACTTAGCAAAGGTAAAACTTACTATAGAGGAACCTGAGTGATGGCTCCATAGTTCCTCAAAGGTACCCTGTGCTTTTTGCAACTGATTCCACTCTTTCCATGTTAACATGCTACCTGTCACTTATTCCATTTTAATCTGTGAGGAATGATGCTCCTTTACCGGCCATGCTACTTGGGTGACACTGTATACACTGTGTTCTCTCTTGTCCATGCCTTATGAATCTAGTTACAAAGCCTTCTTCAAAAAGAATGCATCCTTAGAATGATGCAACTAGGAGGTTATTGAAAAATAATTGTGCTTAGATAGGCTAAGATCTATGTTCTCTCTTATGTCTAGATACCTGATACTGGGCTTAGCTCACTGGTAAACAGCAGCTTCTTGGCCTTTCTCGAAACATCAAGTTCAGCATCTTCAAATAAACCAAATGCAGCTCTGGTCATCATGTAATCATGCAAATGCCACAAATCAAGTCTTTTTATTCTGGAATGTTAGTTGATAAACATTTCACTAAATTCAGTGATTGCATAGTAGTATTATTTGTGTGCCTCGGTTTGGGGTTCATTGTGATTGTTAAATAATGTCCTGTTCTATTTGTGCAATCTCTGTTGCCAAGACAGGATAATAAATCTTAAAATCATTCTGTCTCACAGGGTGCTTCGTTAAAGGACTGAATGATACCATTAGTGATGCTTTGCCTATTTATCCCTAGGAAGGAGAGTTAGGTGATTATTAGACAAAAAGCTAGGCCAAAATTTCCATTTGAACTCTTCTTAACTTTTGCATTCATGGAGGCAGGGGGTGCCTCATACTTTGAACACTAACACATTAAGAGCAGTTGCAAAGGTAAAAACTGAACGCAAGCACGACAGGAGAGGGTATTAAGCAGGATCTAAGAATCAAGGTGATCAACAAGAACATTAACCTTTCCTTTCCCAGAAGGAGGAAGGGAGAATCAGAGGACACAGTGAACCAAAGATTCAGTTACAAGTGACTCAGATTCTGTGCCCTCCAGGGGATGTTACTGGATTAGGATATTACCATGTGATTATTGGAAATCATTTCCCTTTCTTCAGATATTTGTTACATTTGAGCATGGCTAATTGCTTTACTAGGTGCATTTTCTCATAAATATAAAACCCTATATCACTCTTTTCCATTATAGAATGCCTACGTGTAGTTTTCTGAATAACAGCTGCCACATAGACTTTTTAAAGGTGGGGCTCATTGAGCACCTGTTGTATGTTTGACAATGACCATCTGAAACAAATTCCATTATGCTCATTTTACCAATGTGAGAAATGAAGTAAGAACATGTTAAGGGACTTGTTGTAAGGAATGCACACAGGACCCTGAGAAGCTGGGATTCTCAGCTGCTTCTGCATCCTCCCATTTCTCAAGGCTAATGCTGTATTCAGGCATCTGTCCTCACCACACTTGATGTGGAACCTACAAAGCTCGGTAAGATCAGGTAACCAGCCTACAATTTTCAAACGCTTACTTACCCCTATCCATTCACTAAATAGAATGCAAAATCAGAGTCTGATGTGTTCATGTCTAAACAAACTGAAGATTGTTGAAGGCTATAAGTGTCTTGAGACCAACAAGTGAAAACAAATGTGTTTCCCAGTTGACAATTGTGAGGCTTAAATTCTTTTCCCCTCCCTCATTGCACTCTCCCCTCCCACAATAAAGTCTCTACATCACCAGGGAAAGAAAGCATTTGCAGAGGTTGCCAACAGATTGGGGGACAGGGGTGGGGTGCAATGAAGAAAAGAATTAGCTGTTAAAATATATACTCTAATTAACTGATAGCCCCAGGATAACAAAACACTATAAGACACCATGAAAGGGCACTAAGGGTTATATAATTTCTAAAACTTTGGAGATAAGGATTAAAGCTAGCATTTTAATCCCTTGATCTTCTGAAGAAAAAGTAAACATCATGGAGACCTCATAAACATGGACATAAACCATGAAAAATAATAGGATGAGAAGAACATTTGGAGGTGACAAGTTTTTTTTTAATTTATATAAAACTAATTTAAGTCAATGTGTGTTCAGTGTTGTATTAGCACCAAAAGACACACAACAAACAAAACTACACAGTTACCCTCCTTAACATCTGCAAAGGAAGGCAGCTTATAAAACAGCGCAGGAATTATGAGTATTGATCAGAGGAAGTCGAAAGAGAGAGCACACAGCAGGGATAACAGAGTGCACAAGATGCTAGGGGAAACTCATCAGAGAAAATCACCTCCATGCTGAGCTCATGGAAGCTGAACCTTATGAACAGAAACAGGCAAAGAAGTAAACATAGGACAGAGAGCTGGGGAAATGGGGTGATGCCAAGGCCTTATTCAGGTAGCATATATAAAGAGCTGGAGTGGTTTTGCCTCAGGAAGCTCTTGAAAGCACATTTTAAGTGAGGGAAAGAAAGGGAAAACCAAGTCTATTCAGATTAGGGCATCACCAAGTGGCAAGCAAAGAAGGGTCTGTTAGCACAAAACTAAAAGATAAATAAAGCTGGACTAGAGCAGGCAATAGCCAAAGGAAAAGACACAACATGGATCTCTCTAGAAACGAACCTCTATAAGCAGGTCAGACTGGAAAAATCCCAGGTATAGAGAAGGTAGGGGAATTGCTGAGACTTTGAGGCCAACCTGGGCTAATTTGAGATCAGGAGTTGATTCCTCCATTTTTTTCTCACTCTGATTAAAATTGTTATGACTTTTCAAATGTTTGTGAGTGTGTTTCCAAATTAATTATAGTATCTTTTGCTAGTTCCATAAAAAATATCTTGAAACTTTAAATGGAGGTTATGTTGAGTCTGTAGGAATGGGAGATATTTTCCTCTTCTTCATTGTCTTTTGTCAGTGTCTTAATGTTTTCACTGCAGAGGTCCTTCACTTTTTTAGTTAGATATATTTCTAGGTATTTTTTTATAGTTATTGTGAATGAGATTTTTTTTCTTGATTTCTTCCTTAGAAAGTTTGTTATCTTATATCCAGTACTGAAAGTTTTTTTCAGGTCTATGAGTTCACTACCAGAGTCTATAGTGATGTTTCAGGAGAGGCTCAAGCCATTTGCTAACAGGGATACTTTTAGGGTTGCTTTTTCCTGTTTGTGTAACTTTTATTGTTTCTCTTGTCCAATTTCTCTAGCTAAGACTTTCACCATTATTCTAAAAAAAATCTCATTATTATTTCAGAAAATTTGTTTTCAGCATATTTACTATAATGTTGGCTAAAAGTCTGTCATGTGTATTATGTTGAAATATTCTTCTATTTCATCATGAAGAGGTAGTGAACTTGCCATAGGCTTTTTCTGCATGGATTTTTGATGATCATGTGATTTCTGTCCTTACTTCTTCAACAGAGAGTTCTACTCAACCTGGTTATTCAAATACAGGAAAATGAAACTAAATCCACACATCTGGTGCAACACAAACACACACAAAATATTCAAACTAAGTTACACAAAATTTAAAAGATTTTGCACAGCAACAACAACAACAAAGAAAGGACGGAAGAGAAAAGGGAAAGAAAAATCAGTGAAGCAACGATACAACCTGTAATGGGGGAACAAACAAAAGCTTGCTAACTAGAGTGCAGACAAGGCATTAATATTTAGAATATGCAAAGATTTTTTAAAATACCAGGAAAAGAAAAGAAAGCAAATCAATTAATAAATAAGTATAACAACTAATTAAAAAGACAGTTTTCTGGAAAAAAAATACTAATGGCTAATGAAAAATTGGAATGTATTCAACATCCTCAGTCACCAGGCATATGCCTAAAGTTAAAACCACCTTGACATTATATCTTACGGTAATCAGAAAGACTATTATCAAGGTAGCAAACAAGAGCAAGTGTAGGTGATTTGTGAAGAAAACCCTTCACTCACTCCTGTGGGAACGTCAAATTGGTATGGCCACTATGAAAACCACTGTGGAGGTGCCTCACAAAAACAAAGCTATAATACCATATGATCTACTTATGCCACTTCTCGGTAGAGACCTAAAGGATTATGAGTCACCATTCCAGAGACACTTTCATGTCCATGCTCATGGATATAGTAGCCATATTTGCTAAGAAACTGCATCAACCTCGATGCCCATCTAATGACAAATGAGTAAATAAAATGTAGACCATACAATGGTATTTCATTCAGCAGTCAGAAAAAAAATAAAATCATGGTATTCTCAGGAAAATGGATGGAACAAGGAATTATTTTGGTAAATGAAGTAAGACTGACTTAGAACAACACCCATAAGATTCATCACACACACGGAATCTAATTTTAAACCTATGTGTGCATTTGCATGGTATGTGTCCACAAGTTCTTATCTCATATGCACATTGTAAATTAAAACTCTCTCTCTTTTTCTCTCTCTCATCTCTGTGTGTGTATCTATCTTTTATGAAACTAGCAATGGAACCAAGAAATCAGAGATAAAACTCCTAAAATGGGTGAAAGAGAAAAGAAAGATAATGAAATAGTTGTGACCTGAAAACCAAGGGGGTGGGTTGTGGTTTGATAATGACCCCTCAAAGGAGTGTGTATTTTAATGTTTGGTCCACAATTGATGGAATGATTTGTTAAGGATTACGAGCTGTGGCCTTGCTGGAGGAGGTGTGTCACTGGGGGTGGGCTTTGAGGTTTCAAAAGCCCAGGCCTTCCCGAGTAAACGTCTCTTCCTCATGCTTATGGATCAAGGTGTAAGCTCTTAGCTACTGCTCTGGTACCATGCCTGCTTGCCTGCTGCCATGCTTCCTGTCTTGATGGCCACAGACTCTAACCCTCTGAAACTGTAAGTCACAAGTAAATTCTGTCTTCTATAAATTGCCCTGCTCACAGTGTCTTATCACAGCAATAGAACACTAACTAAGACAGGGTGAGTACTTGAAGTGATGAAGGGGATCAACACGAGGGTAGGCTGGTGTCAGAGTTAGGGATAGGTAGGGGTAATGAATGAAAGCAAAACATAAGTAAACACATATATGGAAATATTGTAATAATCCATTCTATTGTGTGCTAACATTAAAAACACTTTTTAAACAGAAGGAGGATAAGAAATAAAAAGGTAGGAAGGAACGAATGAGGAAGGGAGGGGAGAAAGTAAGAGAGGGGAGAGGGAGGGAGAGGAAAAGGGGGAGAAGGAACCTGGTAGTCAACTAATGGGACAAAATAGGTTTTAAAAAAAAACAGATAACTTGTGTGTTTGGTTAAGACCAGCATTTATCTTGGTGTGGTCTTAGGCACCCATGGAGGAGCAATTCTGTGGAGTAAAGACTAGTCCAAGCAATCACACTGAGTTTGAAATGGATGTAAAATACACAAGCGGAATTACTGAGAGCTGCGTAGTAGAGGTAAAAGCAACCCACAAATACCAGTCACAGATCTTTCTCATTTGAAATTTTGTAGTAGACACTTTTATTTAAAAAGTAAAAAAGGAGCACTAAAAGTAAATCTGATCATAGAGTATCTCAATGTGCCCTAAATCGCACTTCAACATCACTAGCAACCGCAAGTTGTTGAAGCTTGTCACATTATCTTTTCATAACATCCTAGAAATATGATGTCTAATTTATCCTTAGAGCACATCACAATTTATACTAGCCATATTTCATATGTTCAGTAACCACTTGTGTTAACATATCAGCCAATGAAGATTGAAATGCGGTAGAGCAGTTGAACTTGAAGAAACATTGGGGAATTATCACTGAATGTGAAAATAACTCAGATGACTTGGGAAGCACATATGTTTTTGAAGGAAAAGGAAGGTTCACAGATTCTCTAAAGACAACTTCATTTAAAGGACAGAGAAAGGAGTGGATGAATTCAAGAAAACTGTGTTTTCCAGACACAAAATGGTAAATGTACATATGAACTCACAGAGACTATGATAGCATGAGCAATATCTGTGTAAATTCAAGCCAGACAGGATGCCATCAAGGAAGAGAGGAAGGGGACATCAGTCCCACCACTAGCTTAGGAGCTATTGGCAATTGATTAATGCAAGGGAAAGCCAGGTTTCTTCAATGGGGTGGTATCTAGCATATCAATCACATGCTAAGAAAGGCTCCAATCCCCAGGAGTAGAAGGTCAGCATAAACAGAACTCAATAGGAAGCAAGAAAGATTTTGAGGAAGTTGGGAGGAGGGGGTGAAAATGATCAAAACAAACTGTATAAAATTCTTAATGAAAACCTTTAAAAGAAGGTCTAAATCAATAAAAATATTAAAAAGATCTAAAAGCATACATGCACACATGCACACAAACCCACACTATTGACAACACTGTACATGTAATTATACATAAAAGCAGAGGAAAATATTCATGTCAATCTGGAGATTGGAATAAAAGAGGGATATAAGAGTCAAGATGGCTCTGTGGGTAAACATGCCAGCCACCAAGTGCGAAAATCTAAGTCCAATTCCACAAACTTACACGGTAGGCCCTTCTCCTCTCACTTTCATACGTGCTATGGCATGCACACTCATCCTCCTCCACACACAATAAATAAATAGAAATGGAATTAAAAATTTTTAAAAGAAAACTCCCACAACTCTGGGGCCTTTCATCACTAGGGAAAGTGTTGCTGACATAATAGTCTAGGATAAGGTCCTGTATTGAGATCATCATCCTGGGTTCCTAGAAAAACGTTGCTAGAATCAGGAGCTTGGGAATAAACCCTTCCCACGATACCAGCGATGTAGGAATCACCATGAAGATGAAGCATGTTGTTACTTAACAAATAATAAATATGACTCTGCCTTGTACAAGGCGGCCATTTGTTCTTCACTTGGACACTAAGTATTATGACCAATTTTAAATATTTACTTGCTTTTGTCAAGCAAACTGTTGGTGTTGAGTCTGGGAAAGTTCTAGCACAGATGTGGGCTCCAGTCAGTGCAAGGAAGACAGTGAGTGACAGGATTCTAAGATCACTCACATCAAACAAAGAACTTAGGGACATTGAGTGAAAAGGAGATAGAGATGGGGTCTAACAAAAGAAATTACCCCAAGTATTGGATGTTAGCAAACGGGAGGAGAGTGGAGCTTTGTTTGTGCAGCTATATAGAGCCTTGCTCTCTGCCCTTTGGGGACTGCTTGCTGAGAGAAGGGGAAAACAGCTGAAAGTAAAGACGGCAGCTCTTGCCCCAGGGTAAATAGCACAACAAATTAATCCTTTCTCCATGAAACACAACAAACTTTGGATCTAAGCTGAATTCAAATTGCTCATTAGCACTGACATGTTCCTAATGAGGTTCTAATGCTCTGGGACAAAGATCAAGCCACTGAGCAGAAAGAGGGAGGGGCGAGAGCCTGGAGTGGAGAATTAGAAGGACCTGGGAGCGGGACTGCCCAAAGGTTCCTTTGCATCACTTAGGCTTTCTCGGGGTGTCTGAGGTCTGGGGTCCGGACTGAAGGTCTGAAGAGTTTCCCATTGATGCCGTGTGAGAGCCTACAGACTGCCTTGAACTGCCTGGCTTCACAGCTCATATAATCTAACAGTCTTCTGGGGGGGCGGGGCACAAGGGCCATAACACCACCAGGAGCATGCTGAGGTTTCCCTAGGACTGATTTGTGACAGCTGAGCATTTGTGCCTAGACCTGTGAGTTCACTTGACATTTTGAAATAGAAGTCTGGGTAGAGAAGCAATGAATCTTCTTGGATGTTGTGTACTAAAGAGGTTTCCAGGGCATGGAGTTTTGTATTTTAAAACTAGGGAGGAGGTGCATTAAGATCAAACAAGGTCACTATTTCACCTTACCATGAGTCTTTGGGGCATGTTTGAAAATAACAGACTAGGATGAGCATGACCTGTCTCTGCAGCAAAAGGCTGCACAGCCCCAAAGATTTCCAAGAACAGATGCTGGGACAAGCCTGATGATTAGCAGAGCCTTCTTCACAATGCCTACTACCACTACACACACACACACACACACACACAAACACACACACGAGATCACCTAAGCAAACCTGAAAGAAAGCCGTTTTAGAAGGAGTTTGACAGATTCATATAGATAAAATCATGCATGTACATGATGTCCCTGTTCACTACACAAACTTCTTATTATCATGTAGGGAAAAAAATCATATAAGAATAAAAACACTAACTTTCATAGATTCCCCAAACATGCCTTCAAGTCGTGTTTTTGTGAAAGCATACTGATAATAATGATAATTAATATCAGGCTACATTCCTGAGAATAAAGAAAGCAACTTATTCTCAGCACAAGAAAATCTGATAATGCAAATATCCCCCTCTATCACTCTTATGCTACTCAGTGGGATTTGGGGTCCTTTCGCAGCAGAGAGAATAATGAATACTTTGGAAAGCAGAGAGAGAAAATATTTGGACTATTCAAAGGTACCTCTAATTTTAAGCCTTCCAAAAGAAAATGAGAAAATGGACTTTTCTATGCAGTCAGTATGCAGCTAGTACAACCCTGGATTCTTCGACTCTCCCCCCTCTAGAGAACACCGGTTCAAGTAAGTTGCCAGTGTGGTCTGACCGAATTACTTGGCTTAATATTCATGGAGTTGGGACACTTAAAGTGAGGAAATAAGTGTGGCTAAATATATACAATGCATTTGAAATAGGTAAAAGGGAGAGCCCCAGACACTCCACTATCATTACCTGGAAATTAAAGAGAGCAGAAGCAATCCTATTATGCATTATAAACAGCCCAGCTGCTGACTTAATGGTAGTTTGAGTAGCATAACCAAGGAGTCCTTGCTCCAATATTAATAGGAAAGGTATTGTACGGATCCAATAGTTCATGAAATTAACAAGGAAAATGAACTAGACGGAAGCAACCTGGCACGTAAGAGAAGGCATCCGCAATTACTCCCCTGAAGCACACTGAGCACTTAAAAAGAGCTTGGGGAAAGTGCATGTATATAAATGAGGATGGCATTATTGGAATTTTTAAAATAGTATTTTCCATTTAAATAAATTTCAAATATTTTGTTGGTCATGAGTCTTTTAAAGAAGAAGCTGTTGACTGAAAATGTCAATAAGCGGTCATGGGCTATAACATCTGACCTCAAGGTATTGACAGCTGCTATTTGAGTCAGCCTAAAACGGCCAGAGATTCATGGTTTCACAGTGGTCAACATTAGTCCCACTTCACTTTTAGAGAAATAAAAGCTTCAACTCATCAGAAAACAATTTCCCTTCAATAAGCTTAGGCCTGACTGAGTGGTATGTGTATGCCCATTGACAAGCTAAGAAGTATAGTTAATGCTACTTACAAACGAATAGACATACGATGGAGGACAACACTTTCCCCACAAATGCTCCCAGGGACAATATGACTGAAGCTTGCATTGACCAAGCATGTATCAGAGAGGGTCTCCATAGAAGGAAGAATGTGACTTCCATTTTTCCCAGACAGGGACCCATCCAAGTCTTTCAAAACTGCTGCGTGAGGAAATGGAAATGCTACTAAATTTGGAGAGTTTTCAAACTTTAATTCTCTGGTCTTCACAGTAAATCCACCTACAAAATAGAAGACAGACTGTTATACATGACATGAATCTGTTATTACAGAACTAAATTCACAAGGTTTCTATCAGTACTTTATCTGGAATGTTCTATAATTTCATAATTCATTCAGTCATCCATGAAAGAAAAAAAACACAAATATTCTCCTCTTCTATCAGGATACATGTGCTAGAGATATTGGGGGCCAAGAACTGCATGGCCAGCCACTATTCAGTTTATCCTGTGGGGCAGTTATTTTGTTTTAGAGGTTATTTTACTCTCCAAGAAACATTTGACATTCTTTTGAGTTATTATTGTCTGTCACAACTGTCACATTGGTGGCGCTACTGACAACTGGGGAGAATAGGAAAGAGATGCTGTTAAGTTCCCTACAGTGAGTAGAATTTTTTAGATAACAAAAGAATAGCCTCAGATATCAACCATACCATGGAGGGAGGGCTCTTCTATTAAGAAATAGAAACAACAAACATTGGTTCTCTGAAGACCAAAGGTGTTACATTCTAATCTCTCAAGCATTAGTTCTCTGAAGACCAAAGGTGTTACACTCTAATATCTCAATCTTTTGGCTTCCATTCCTCTACCATAGCCTCACCTCATCAATGATACCTCAAACTGTGAGGTTTATACCTTAAGTTTCTTATTACATTCACTTTCAAAACCAATATTCTATTAACCATTAGTATAAATGGTCTTAAGAACACATTTTTTAAGTACTAGTTCAAGCCACACTTCTCAGCTCATTCTCTCATGTCACGATCATTGCCAGTCCATCTACCTAGGAACATGTTTATACCATACATCCTTATCACTGAAGGAGAAAAGCACACAATGCTCAAGACATACATCACATACTGTAGGGTTATGCACATTATAAACTACAGAAAAAAAAATGAGAACAAGATGCTCACAGATGTAACATTTTTGCTCTGCTTATCAGTGGATTACATGCAGTGAAGCAAGCCATGTGTGAAAAACTTTTTAATTCCATATTTGTAATGCATAACACTTACTAACACCCTCACCTCTATAATTTTCTTATGTTGGACATGTGTTTCATTTCCCAAGAAAACCTGATCTATAAGATCTCTAAGATTCTGCCTCTGTTATTTGTAGTACTTGGAAATCATGCTTTCCTGTTGCAGTTTTCTCTTCAACCTTTGATGCCCAAGAGAGTCACTTCTCCAGGGCACACCCATCCCTGGTCCTTCACTGACTGTGTTCAATTCACCAAGACTATACTCTCATCACCCTTTGGAAATTAGGTTCTCAGACACTCATTTTTGAACAAGTATGTGTTTTTCCTGATTGAACCCTCTAGATCCGTATGTAGATCCAATAACAGACAAGTTTTTAAATAAATGAAAAGTTCATTCACCCAACATCACCCAGTGACAAGAGCTTCTTTTTTCGGTGTCCAATGAATGAAATAAAATCATCAGGGAATTGGAGAACTATGAGCTGAAGGGCACTTTAATATACCTATGACGATCTCACAGTCTTAAACTAAAATTTCCCTATCTTTGCCTACACAGGGGTAAAATAGTAAAGTGGAGACTGGCTGATTATTCATTTAATTAAAAAAACAAACAATTATCTAAATTGGTGATTCAAACCACAAGAGCATATTTACTTGAATTACTTGCTTTGGCTGTTTACAACGATCAGATCAACTAAATTGTTCTCTGCCTCTTTCCACCTTGGACTACGAGTCCTCCAAGGAGTTATTTCTCACCACTCTGTGTAGCAGTTGACAAGTTAGCAAGAGTTGCCTGTCTTTCTTTGTACACATCACAGCCCAAGTTGCTGAAAACTTTAAGTACCCTCGTTCTGGATCTTTCAGCAATGGTGTGTGTGCAAACCTGTATAAGTCCATGTGCCCATCACCCATCTAACGTCATTTATTCATCTCACCAACAAAAGTTCTCACTGGGCAACAGTCTCTCTTCCATGTACCAGTTTAAAAGCAGGCACTAGCCAAGAGAGATGTCTCCATTTCATGAAGCTCTGAGTCCAGATGAGACATGACAGAATGTCATGGTCACTGAAATATGCAGAGGACAAGGACAACAGATGACATGCAGGGAGCACCTAGCCTCCCGGATTCCTTTGAGGAACGTAACAGTTTGTGTTGATATAATCTTGCAACTGAAAGCAATATTGACTCATCAAAGCCTCTGCCACTGTTTGTCAGACTCATCTGATGCTGCTCTTATTTACCATCTGTCCTGTCTGCTCAAACTTACCCTGTCCTTGGGAACAGCCAGAACAGGTTCTGATGGCCACACAGTTCAGATCAAAATTAACAAAAGTTGTATTAGAAACCGTCAGTTCCCATCTTTTGGGCGTTTTAATCCCAGCTGACATACACAGACTTCCCTACAATTTTTTTCAAAACAGAAAGATAAACAGAGAAACAAAGTAAGACTAACAGTCATATGAGATGTAGTTGTAATCACAAGTAAAAAATAATTAAAATGAGAAAACTGAAAGCTACATGGTGAAATTATTGAAACATCAAAACACTTGTTACTAATAGATATGAAATAACATATCTAGAAAACAGAAACCATATACCTAAAAAATAAAAATACAGAAATTCCAATCAAGGAAAAAAGTAAAACATTTCTTTAAAGTGCAAGAGATGCATGGTAAGTAGCCACATTTGAAAATGTCTAACAGGTAAAATAGGGAAGTAGAATTAAAATAAAATACATCAAGTAGAATTTTAGATTTTTTTAAAAAAAATATCAGTTTCAAGTAGCTATGAAAACTACTACAGCTCATGTATTGATCAGGGAATATGAAATGGAGTAGCTACAAGGGAAGCCACTTAGCAGCTTCTCATCATGCCTCATATGGAACAGCCACTCAATTGAGAAGGAACGGTCATACAAAAATCATTCATAAATGCTTATACCAAATGGTTCATTATCACAAGACCTGGAAAACAATTCAAATGGTTTTCAACAAATGAAAGAACAAAAGAACTATGTTTCATTGGTGCAGCAGTATATAATTCATAAGCAATAAGAAATAAAATCCTAGTAAAAATAACAAGTTGAATGAATACCTGAAAACATTTGGCACCAAAAGAAACCAATCCCAAAATGTTGCCTGCCATATGATCTCACTTATGTAATTATTGAGCAAGACCCCTTCCCAACAGAGAGCAGATTAGTAGTGGCTCAGCATTAGTCGTCAGCAGAGGATGTGGTTAGAGAGACGAAGCCCAGGGCAGCTGAGGTTGAGACAACTCTTCTGTATATTGATTATGGTAGTTGTGGCGACACAAATTTATACATGTGTTGAAATGTAGAAAAACACATCAAAAAGGTTAGCTTCTTTACAGATAATATAGAAAAGGAATCTTGTTTAAATATCCAAAATGACACAACTCTTTCTAGATTTTCCCACAAAAACTTCCTCAGCAAATCCATTCACCTAAGCTATTGGCTCTGAATTTTTCCATTGTTAAAAGTCGTTGCACAATTGAGAACCGTTTCTTTTTCAAAAATCTGCAATAGGAAAAAAACGGCAACCAATATAAACAAACAAGGGAAATAAATAAAATCTTGGTGTAAGTAAAGTTAGTATACAAGTCCAAGGAAAATGAAAACAGTGTAATTAATATGATTCTATTCCTAATAAAGTAAGTGTTGAAAACATCACAAATGTACAAAGAGACAGTACTAATGAAGGGGGCAAGAAGCAAGCAAAAGTTCTCCAGACAGAAGTGACTGTCTACCGGTTGCTGGGTGTGATCACACTGCCTGCACCAGGTGAATTATCAACCCATCCTGGGCATGGAAAATATAAAAATAGAAAACTGTTGATTGACCAAGCTGGGGAGTTGTATTCAGGATCAGGGATGAAGGAATCTTAAAGAAATGACGGCATGAAAAGATAGGAAAATGGGAATGGAAGGAAGTTGAAAGCTATAAGAAACACGGGGTGTGGTAGCAAAAGAGGATGGGTAATGGGGAGTGGAGAAGACAGATGAGTAAGAACAAAGTGTGCTGATGTGTCTACACAGATGTCATGACAAAATGCTGCTTTGTACTTTAGCTTAAACAATTAATTTATAAAGGAAAATGCCTGGTGGGGAAATGTCTGAAAGGACAGTCAAAGTGGGTGATCTGTTACCAGACGCCAGACCACTGCAGAGGACAGGGAAGCACACACACTGGACGTCCCTGTTACCAGACACCAGACCACTGCACTGCAGAGGACAGGGAAGCACACACACTGGACGTCCCTGTTACCAGACACCAGACCACTGCACTGCAGAGGACAGGGAAGCACACACACTGGACGTCCCTGTTACCAGACCATTGCAGAGGACAGGGAAGCACACACACTGGACGTCCCTGTTACCAGACCACTGCAGAGGACAGGGAAGCACACACACTGGACGTCCCTGTTACCAGACACCAGACCACTGCAGAGGACAGGGAAGCACACACACTGGACGTCCCTGTTACCAGACCACTGCAGAGGACAGGGAAGCACACACACTGGACGTCCCTGTTACCAGACCATTGCAGAGGACAGGGAAGCACACACACTGGACGTCCCTGTTACCAGACCATTGCAGAGGACAGGGAAGCACACACACTGGACGTCCCTGTTACTAGACCACTGCAGAGGACAGGGAAGCACACACACTGGACGTCCCTGTTACCAGACACCAGACCACTGCAGAGGACAGGGAAGCACACACACTGGACGTCCCTGTTACCAGACCACTGTACAGCAGAGGACAGGGAAGCACACACACTGGACGTCCCTGTTACCAGACCATTGCAGAGGACAGGGAAGCACACACACTGGACGTCCCTGTTACCAGACCATTGCAGAGGACAGGGAAGCACACACACTGGACGTCCCTGTTACCAGACCACTGCAGAGGACAGGGAAGCACACACACTGGACGTCCCTGTTACCAGACACCAGACCACTGCAGAGGACGGGGAAGCACACACACTGGACGTCCCTGTTACCAGATGCCAGACCACTGCAGAGGACAGGGAAGCACACACACTGGACGTCCCTGTTACCAGACCACTGCAGAGGACAGGGAAGCACACACACTGGACGTCCCTGTTACCAGACACCAGACCACTGCAGAGGACAGGGAAGCACACACACTGGACGTCCCTGTTACCAGACACCAGACCACTGCAGAGGACAGGGAAGCACACACACTGGACGTCCCTGTTACCAGACCATTGCAGAGGATGGAGAACCACACACACTGGAAGGCCCTAGAGCTCTGAATAAAAGGACTAGCTCTTGAAAAGCATCTGCTTTTTGGTGAATGGCTCAGAGGAAGAGCACTTTTAAACCTGAGTTTTTCTCACAGAAGGAGTAAGATGGATTACATGAGCTCAGAGTATAAGTTTTCAAACACCAAGAGTCTATACAGATTTTTTCAAATGAGGAAAACAAGGTAGAAAATGGTTAGAAACTGTCAAATACCAACAATTCCTGTTGGAAATTCAATAAACAGAATTTGATCATGAGAAAATATTTGGTACAGTCAGAAAATGGAATAATCCACAATGACTGGAGTAAATTACTACAGCACGAGAAGACAGACAAAGCTCATGGACATATTATTGTGCCAAAGAAACCCAGGAACAATAATGTGCTCTGTGACTGTGTTATATCAAATAATGAGAAGGAAAAAAAATCAATTCATATCACCAGGAGTCTGAATCATGGTTCCCCTTTAGCTGAGGATACTTGTGTTTAAATCTGGGGGAAAGGGAAGCCAGTACAAGGAAAATGGGTAGTGCTTCTTATTAGGGTGGTATATGGTTGGTTTGCTTTATTAAGAAAAACACATTGTGATCATTATTGTTATATACAGACATATGTGTGTGTGAGTGAGTACAATCTGCTGAATCTCTCTCTCTTTTTTTTTTTTTTTTGCTGGCTTTGTGTATTTGGTTTCAGGACTGACCACGATGTACTGGATAACCAATAAGGGGGCTCATCCCTGGGAGAGGCTAATTCTTTCTCCAGCAATTGTTAGTAGGCTGTGTCCAATCAGGGAAAAGAGAATATCAGTTTGAGAGCTGGAGGGTATATAGGAGGGATTGAAGGGAGAAAAGGAAAGGGGAAGCTGATGTAATTCTACTTTAATTAAAACTTTACTGACAAAATACATTGTGTACTTTTCTCTGTAAATATTTTCGTATAAAATTTACTTTCAAAGGTAGAACCAATAGAGCGTAAAAAAAGCAGAGGATAAAAGGATAAGTAAAGAAAGAAGGTAAACAAAACCTCATCCCTAGCTGAGAAGCTTCTGGCCACTGAGGATTGCCAGAAAGGGGAGAGAGTTTCCTTCAGGGCTGTAGCCCCTGAGAAGCTACCCATGTTCCAGAGGATGGTCCTATGTCCTTCACTTGCAGGTATCACTAAGTGGACTCGGTGGATTATCTTTTAGAAAAATTACATGACAATGAGAGTAAATAGTGGGGCAGATAAAGGAGAAGATGGAGTGGAAGGAATGAAGGAGTCGACTTGATCATACCCTGTTATATGCATGACTGAAGATCTTGAGCAATAAGAAAAGAAGAAAAAGATTGAAGTTAAAAAATTGAAGTCTGGAATTGCTGAGGTATAGTTTAGCATCGTTAATGTAATTACAGCATCATCACAACCAGCAGGCATGTTAAAAATTTAATCCCAATAGCTAGAATGTCAAAACATAATGAGTATGTGAGAAATGAGAAAAATATCTTTGAAAAGATGCAACGCAAGACAATACAAATCAAGTTAGAAAAATGGGGGAAATGAAAACAAAAATAATGATTAAAACTGAAAGCACAAAACAAGACAGTAGAAAATGCAAATGCGTGGGAGACATGAGCACGGATGGTAATTGAAACCGTGAGAGAAAATGAGATTTCTCCCAGCAGGAGCAAGCATATTGAGAAAAGAGGGGCCCTGCAACAGAATTCAGAGAAAGATGAAAGGTCTAAACTGGGGTAGACAAATCCCCAATGAAAATGAGAAATAACCCCTCGAGAAAATAGACGAAGAATGAAACAGCTCCACCAACACGTGCTGAATATTTTAATTCACATTTTATAAATATTTTCAAATGAGTGAAGAAGTTGAAAGTTTAGAGAATTTTATGATTAACAACGATCTAGGTTCAAGTATTTACACTATGCCATCTTATTCTTATCACCTACTTTTTTCTGGTAAATCACATGGAATATATTTACAGACATACATTATACCACACCTATACACATAAATGTGCATCATTTAAACACATGACTGATATAACTATAATGCCATTATCCCATCTGCAAAACTGTCTGGCCGCTTTAAACAAATACCAAATTATTTCCAATAGCAACACAAAGACAGCCAGCCTGAAGATACTCAGAAACATAAGGAGACCAGAATTTAAATCCAAACCAGGGTGTTTCTATAAATGAAAGGGGATGACGATTAAATAGGATGTTAAGCATCTAGCCTCAGAAACTGCCGAACCAAACTAAGATGTGGCATGCTGATACCCAAGCATTTTTCCTGAGTATTAAAAGTATTCTATACACATGAACACATGGGTGAGGATAATTAACATATCTGTCATTCCACACATTTGTTTGTTTGTTTGAAAAGAGCAGCTAAGATTTATCTATTGAACAGAAACTGCTAATATAGCCCAATCCGGCTATCTGTAATCTTCACAGTGCATTTGGACACAGTGCATTTATTTGAGATTGCAGACCCAAAAGGGTTTATTTATAGTAGCAGCATTGGGTAAATGAAATTAAGCAAAGAATCTCCTTTATAGGACACTCCCGTAGGACAAGATTTTCAGAGAGAACTCTTCAGAGGAAATGGCATACCTATTAATAAATGTTTCCCACTGAAGCACCTTCCTTAGATAATCAATAGTATTTGATCACATGCAGGAGAGCAGCAACGCTGCCCTATCTAGCATTCAGCACGAATATGGAGCTAACCTTTGTAAAGACAATGGATCTCTCCATTTTATCTTACTTGCCAATTCAGTGTAAACAATATCACCATTTAAGTAACAGTAGGATATAAAACTGAATGGTTTTATTGTTCGGATGACTGACCTTTATCTAGAATCCTCTAGATCAAACTTGTTCAGGAGTTTTTATCAGTAATCTCTTGGCCTGCATTTGTTAAGAGTCTCAATGGCCATCAGCTGCATTTCTAGTGAATAACCTCAGGGGCGTGTGATTGTACTTTATTATCTCATTATTTGGCCATAATTTACATCTTAACTTATGGTACTCTTCCACTAATTATGATGTCTAGTTAATAGTAATTAAGAGACTAAAACATTAATTCACCAGGACAGTTACTCAGTTTGATGGGCATCTTGCTTTAGCATATTCTCTGAAGTCATGACTGGACTTAAGGTCTGTTGACCATGCAACATCCCTTCTGGAAACAACACAGGCTAGAGAGATGAGTCATCTCTAAATCAACAACTCTCTCAAGAAAAGGAAAAACTGCAGGAAAATAAATAGTTCAAAGAGTGAACTCAAAAGTTGAAATCTAAATATAGGAAAGTCTAATAATTTGAATAATTTTTTCAAATCTTAATTTATCATATATCTATGCATAATCTATGTAAGCACAAGAGCCAATTACTATATAAATTCCTACCAATTCATTTGGTAACAAACTGAAGCAAAATGATTGCCATGGATTCCTAGAATTCTGCAAGCCATCTTCTAGCTTCAAATTGTTAACAGTGTGTGTAGGTTCATTGTTCTCAGGTTGGCAGGATCTACAATCACCTAGGAGACGTGGCTCTGGGCATGTCTGGTAGAGCTTGGTTAGATTAGTTCACCTGAGCTGGAAAACCTCACCCTGAATAGGGGATAGCATCCAGGACTGCAAAAAAAAAAAAAAAAAAAAAAAAAAAAAAGAGAAAGCTAGCTGAGGACAAGTGTTTGTTCATCACACCCTGCTTCTCGATGTGAATGTGACATAAGCAGTTGTCTTGTGTTCCTGTCTCAGTAACTTCCATCCTGATAAGCATACCCTCCAAATGTTAGCTGAAACAGACCCAATCAGGCATTTGCCACAGTCACAAGAAAAGTAAGTAATATAAATGTTCATTGCTTATATCCACGTGACTCTTTTAGAAACAAGGACAAAGGAAATTACTGAAGGCCTGGAGCCTAAGAGGACCTGAGAGCATTTGGGAACTTCCTTAAGAGGAAAAGATCCTGTTAATCTGGGAAGCAGCTTTTGACTACACTAGGATTGCCATCTCTTGACTATGAAGTGTCCACCACAGGCTTGATATCTGATACTGGT
Source organism: Microtus pennsylvanicus (assembly GCF_037038515.1). Lineage (NCBI taxonomy): Eukaryota > Metazoa > Chordata > Mammalia > Rodentia > Cricetidae > Microtus > Microtus pennsylvanicus. The sequence continues at coordinate 46,738,763 of NC_134585.1, read as the reverse complement.
TCTATAGCAAGAGGCATCATTTACAGAGGCTATGGAACCACGGGAAGGTGGAGATGGCTTGACAAAAGTCAGCCATTGGGGGAAGAACACTGATCCTTCTACCCAAGCCCTGATTCCTACCATATGCTCTCCTTCCTTATCGGCTGTGATGTTATTCCTCACATCCATTAGAATTTCCAGCCGCCGCCCCTTCCCTACCATGAAGGACTGAAGTCCATGCAACTCTGAGGCAAAATGAATCTTTCCTTCCTCAGTTGTTCGTGTCATGTATGTTGGTCACAGCAATGTAAAATGAACTCATGTGCTTCCTTGGACTATGTAATGCAGGACAAGCCATCTGTAATCTGATTTTTATAATACAGAAATCAGTATTTTTTGAAGGACAATGAGTCTCATCCAAAACCTTATCACACACATTCCTTTGTCTCAGTCTCCAATACTGGAGGCATTTTCCTTGAAGCCCATTGGGCATGCTGGTCAGTAAATCAGGTAGACAATCTTCATTCTTCCCCTTGTCTCCCAATTCCAATTCTCCAGTGTCATCCCCCATCCCGTAGCACACCATCTTCAGAGTCCCATCTTCCTTCTCTTCTCCCATTTCCTTGGATGGGTGGGGCAGTTCACAGTTCCTCAAGGCACACTCAGCTTTCCTCCCCACGTGGACCCTCTCAACCCCACCCTTCCCCTTCTACCCCATCCTCATTCCTTTTGGTCAGCTCCCAATACCTAGAACACATTCCATCTGGGACCCCCAACTCCACAATATCCATACCTGGCAGGGACTCAGAAGCCACCCAAACAGCCACCATACTCCTAAGTTCCAGAGAGGTGAAAAGATGACTCACCCAACAAAACCTATTCACATAATAATAATTTGTATAAACCTGGGTAGCCTCATCCATGCTCTTTGGGGTGGCAGGCTGAATGGAGGAATGACCCTGTTAACAAAAATGTGACCACAAAGTGTGGAACCCACAGCATGGGGACAGTGTAGCTTTGTGCTAGTCACAATCTTTGACAGATCCTAGAAAGTTAAACTAAGTCAACATGGGGAGGAATTGCTCATTGGATTTGGTTTTTGAGACAGACTTTCATTTTGTACATCAACCTTACTTGGAACTTGTGTCAAAACCCCTGCCTCGGCCTCCAAATTGCTTATAGATTATAGGTGTGAGCCATGACACTCAAACTTGGGTTTTTAGTATTGAATAAGAATTCTTCAGACTGTTAATAACTTCTGGTTTGTATAGACTCGATACTCCATCTCTAAGTATTCGCATCTTATTATGAACATCATCACTATTACAAATAAAATGCCCCTTTTAACCTTTTTTTCACTAAAAATTCTATTGTAATTATGCATTAGATCATCAGGGAGCCCAGTCTCCATGATTCCGTCTTGATGGACAACCCACAAGAGCCACAGTAGAGCACCCACCTTGTGTGTGAAATGACCAAGTAAAAAGCTGTCCGTAACCACGGTGTCTGCATTGCTTTCCAAGATGTCGATTCCGCTCTCTCTGCATGCATAGACCTGGAAGTTTTTCAGGTGCAGATTGCTGCTTCTGAAAATCTATAAAGTAACAGCCTACATTATGCTAAAGGTCTAAGGATTGTTTTTTCTCAGACTCCCTACGATCTCTTTAATTATTGATTAAGTATAAATAAGTAAATAAGCACGCTGGCATAGTTAAGCAGGTTTTGCCTACCAAGATCAGTACAGACATCTCGAAGTCGCTAACAAATCCCCCTGGAAATTACAGTTTTCCTCTATCAGGCAATACATTAAGAGGTTGATGTGAATTGTCCACATATTGAAAACAATCTAATAGTCCCCAAATGTGCAAAATTAATTAATATAAGTGTAGCATTACAAAAAAACTTCAGTGTCTAGCATTTTAGCACAGCATTAGCTGTGCTAGTCAGATTTTGCAAATACAAAATCAGTAAGTCTGTGTGTGGATTTAACATATGCATACGTACATATGAGTATTGGGACTAACACCTCTACAAAGGCATGAAGGAGTAGCAAAGTTTAGTAGGGATGAAAATAATCCCATTATTCTGGCAAATGGGGTTCTTGCTATTCACCTTGGTCTCCTAGTATCAAGTGCTCTTGGACAAGGTGATTTTTAACTTCCCTAGGCCTGAGGTTCCCCATCTTTAAGATGAGGACCTAATGGTCGTGCCTTGTTCTTTAAATCATATCATATTTGCATTCATACTTGAACTGAAAGTGTCCTGCTGAGGCCTAGGTATCCTTCACATATGATGTAGCACGCTTTCACATGTCATTCAGATTTTGCACATCCATGTCCAAAAATGTCCGCATGCAAACATTTTATAAAATGACATTTCTTTGGAGATGGGCTATGAGTGCAAACCAGTTAAGACCTGAGCTGGTAACTGGACAGCTACTACCTAATTACAGGCACTCGAAAATAACTCATTTGCAAATTTATTTAAAAACAATAACCAAGCGTTAGTTCGCAAATCTCGGGTTTTAAATTATACAGTAGCAAAGTGTAAATTAAAGGTGTGGGTACGGTTTTCACAGTGTGCTATCATTTCTCTTTATTATAGAAGAAATACCATCTGAAACATGGTGAAAATAATGCTTTTAAACTACTATTATACCTAGAAAATGAAGAAATATTTGGTTCAAATTAATAATTCTTATCTATGAGACATGAGAAAACATTTCCCCACATGCAAAAACAACACCTAAAAAAACTAAAATAAAATGTTCAACATATTAGGGATCTCCTTGCTAGTTATCTTAATTGTATATTTTAGGCTTTCTTCAATCAAAGTTTTCTTCCTTTTCTTAGGAACTTGAGTATATTTGTCTTTTACTATGATTTTGCTTTTGTTCTAGTTCCTATGCTTTACAAACATATTTCCTCATCTATGTATCCTAGGCTGCATAGTTCTAAATTGCAGAGATGAAGTCAATGAAGTTGTCTCTTTGTAGTACTGGTGACCCTAGGTAATTTTGTCCCTAATTGACAGGAAACAAAATTTCCCTTTTAAAAGTCAGTGTGGCAATAAAAACTAAATGAGTAAACATGAATCTATTGGGTTTTTCTTGAGGAAAAAATAGTAAATAAAACATATTGATTAAAGTAAATGGCAGCTAGATCTGAACCTATTTTCCTTTGAGGAACCATGTTTTTCTTAACACTGTAGCATTCATTATTCAGGAGATTACACTAACAAACACATGTTTGTGTCTTTACTCTGCAGTTGGCTGTGTTCCTGGTTGTGTGACATTTGACGATTCCATTACTTTTGGGTTCTTCAGTTATTAGTCATAAGTAGGAACTGAAAGGGAAGTATGGGTGGATGAACCTGTACAATTGTCACCTCCTGGTTGTAAATGTCATTAAAAGCCCTGTTGCCTTATTTTCTACAAGAACTGTTTTGGGAACCCATATAGAAAATGAACTCTGATGTGGGATTTGTGTATTCAACACCACACACACACACACACACACACACACACACACACACCTATGATACCATTGATACTAGTTGTGATAACATCACAGTGTTCTCATTCTCATCAAACTACTATCCCTTGGATAGAGTGATATAATAGTCTGCCTCTAGAAAACAAAGACTGTGTATGTATGTATGTATGTATGTATGTATGTATGTATGTATGTATGTATAAGCTAAAATCATACCTTGGCACCACCTGCACTTCCCCAAACCATGAAATCTTGGAAGACAGTGAAGCCTGTGTCATTATTCCAAAGTGGTTGAAATTTAGGATATATAAGGAGGCCATACCTAGAAAGAAAGGCAAAGAATGAAAATAAATTCAATATTTCCCCAGTGAGATTAAAGGAAGTTTTATTCATTTTTAAAAACTGACATATAGGCATGGACCTCTTTACAGGTGTGTGTGTAAAATGTGTGTTTGTGTGTGTGTATCTGTTAATAGAATTAATGGATCAACTGATACTTATTATTTTAATTTTCTTAGGGAATCCTCTATGTGTGTATAACGGTAATACTAACATCGCCATTAATAATTTATAAGTTTGATTTCTTTTATCCAAATCCATGCCAATACCATTATTCATCATTCTGAACATATTCATCCTAACAGGTGTGAACTTATAACTCTTCATGGTTTTAATTTTCATCAGTTTTAAGTACTTTTAATATACTAGCTCATCTCTTCCATATGTTTATTTCAGAAATGTCATCTTAGTTCTATTGTCCAGTTTAAAGTTGGATTATTCAGAACGCATTATACTGAGTTCTTTGAATGTCTCCTGTAGTCTGGATTTTTATGCTTCATTAAATATAAAAATAATGAAATTTGGGAGCATGGACATAAGCAAAACTTGGAACCCTCCTCTGTGATGGACTCTGCTCATTTCTCAATCTTTTCTTTTTGTACCCTGTGACTTGCTTCTGCCATTTAACCATAAACAGATAGCCATGTTTCCTGATATTCTCTCAGCCCTTATAACTTTACTCCTTTTAGTAGAATAAACCCTAGCACTTACTTACATCACATTTTGTTCTTGTGTACTTTCATATTCTACCATAGCTTGATCTTGTCCATGTATTCCTTCTCTCATATTCTAGGAGTAACAAGGAGAAGAAGTGCATGCTTTATAGCTGCATTTACAATATAAGAGACCACGCCCAAGTGGGCTGGTATCTTAAATGCTATTGGCTGAAGGAGCGGAATGTGTTCCCACAGCATGTATCATTGCCACATCTTGAATCAAATTTCAAGAAGCCTTCACCCTTTGTCCATAAAACCAATCATGAAAAATCACAAGCACCCCACTTAAATGTAAATGAATTTAACCAGCATTACCTGGTACAAGAGTGAGCAGTGTTCAACATGAACGAAAGCAGTGGAGCTTGTGAGGTTTGCCTGGTCACAAGGTAGAAAACATAGCCATAGCCAGCTGCACACACTCTGTTGCCCTACAGAAATTAAAGGAGATTTAAAAATAGTTATTCCATACATGCAGAGGTTGCTGCAAAAAAAGAACTTTCTTGTCTCTTTCTACTTTCTTACTTATTCTTTTTTCACATGTGATAAAGATTTTGTGGACTGAGTTGTTCCAGATTTCACCATAGGATCAACCTGTGCCCTTACTTGCCAAACTCCAGAAAACTTGACTACACTTTAAATTGTCCCTCTCCAGAACTAGCCTTCCATTTTAAATCTTTCTTAAAGTTTCTGTGGCATGAAGATGTGTGGGCTAGCTTTAGTTTTTAAATTTAACTTCTTTATTGATTCTTTGGGAGTTTTACAGCACGCACCCCAATCCCATTCACCTCCAGATACTCCCGCATCCTTCCCTCTCCACTTTAGTGCTCCACACAAAAGAAAAAAAGAACAAGAATGCAAGCAAACAAACACACAAAAACAAGAACAAAATAAACAAAAACAACAACAAAACTCTTTGTTTCTGCTTCTTTCCCTGCCTCTCCAACACCTCTTCTTTCATCCTGGTGGCTTTGGATGTCACACAGCTTATACCCTTTGTCCTATCAGCTTTAATAGCAAATGTTTGTTGCAATGAGTCCCTGGTCTGGTTCAAGGCTTCTGTTGTCCAGTACACTGACTCCTCACCAGAACTCATCTGGGACACCTTTGTTGCCCTGAGTCTTAGACATCCTGTAGGTATTGTTCCACAGTATCAGTCCCTTCGTGGACTCCAGTAGGTCCTAGTTGGGGTAGATGACAATGTGGGTCAACATAAGGCCCTGCTATGTATCTGTGTGGTAGCCAAGTCGGTCAGTCTGGGATACCAGGGCCACCTGCCTCAGGTGAGGGGGTGGAGTCAGCTCCCCTATGTCCATACCCTCAGAGTTAGTTCACTCTCCCCTGTAGTAAGGGTTAGTGCTATCACTCTGGAGTGCAGGGGCCAGTTTTCTTGCTGCAGTGTCCAGTGAGAGGTAAGGCCAGCTTTACCAAGGACAAAGAGGGACACTGACCCCTCGGTCCTCTGATTTCATCTTACATGATTCCTAAGGCCTCCTGAGTGATGCAGGCCACAGACATCAACACAGTCGCTGCCTGCATTGAATCACAAACCCAGGCATGGTCCTCAGTAGCTGCCTAGCCCTGAAGCACAATCTGTCTCCAAATAGAAGAACTAGACACTCAGGTCAGGGTGGTTCTGGCAGCCACAAGACCACCAGACACCACCAACACCTCAGGTTGCAGCCCCAACCCTGGGCTTCTGTGTGACCTTTGATGGCAATACGGTACTTGGACTTCAGCACAGACCCCAGCTGTGATAGAGCGCCAAACACAGATATGGTCCTCCACAGCACAGCACACACAATACAGGTAGCAGTGTAGACCATTCAAGGTCAGCACAGGTCCCAGAAGCAGTGTGGCCAAACATGGTCTTCAATCTCATGTGTCTATATGGCCTTTGATGGTAACAGGAGCCTCAAACATCAGCACAGACCCTGGCTACATGAAGGCCATGGATCGTGACATGGCTTCCAGGTACAGCTCTGACCCAGATGTCACCATGACATTGACTGACAGGTCACTCAGATCTGAATGTATCCTGGCCCTGGTACACCGACTCAGGTGGCTGATCTGATTCTGAGCATCCTCGTGGCACTTGATGACAACAGAAACCATGTACATCAATCTGGACCCTGGCCATTACAGGGTCACAAACCAAGATATGGCCCTCAGCAATAGCCTGACTAATATGACACCATGGTACCGGGTGGCACCACAGGCCACCCATATCTGTATTGTCCTTGCTGTGGCATGGCCATCAGACTCCAACAAAGCCTCAGACTCTGGCCCAGATCCTGGGCCTCTGTGTGACATCTAGTGGCAACCTTGGTGACAGACCCCAGCTACAGCTAAGCCATGGTCTCAGACATGGCACCAGACTGCAGCTCAGTCTGGTTGACATTGTAGTTCCAGGAGGTAACCCCAGCCACTCAGTCCAGAATGGTTATGGCAGCATCATGGCCCCTGGACATTAACAAGGTCACAAGTTATGGCCCAGACCCCAGACAAGTGTTCTTTTGTGGCCACATGAGCCATGGACATCAATATAGGTCTCAGCTGCTATAGGGTCATGGACCTCGACATGGTCCTATACCTGAGTCTCGCTGTTACTTAGATTAAAAACTGGGGTCTGTCAACTCAGCTGCTTCTCTGAGTTGGTACTATCTATAGGAAGAATGAATAGTTGATTTAACTATATTTGATCAAAGCATACTTCCAACATATGTGTATATATCTGCTTTTCTCCGTTCAAGGGTCTTGTCTTAGGCCAGGATAGCCAAGCCTACCTGAGAAATATACATTATGAAACAGACTACTCTTCTTGATTATGGGATACAGGCTCAGTGCCTCCCAAATAAGCCATCTCCTGTCATCTGGGAGGTGGCCAGGTGCTAGCTAATATAATACCAAGAAAGCCCAAAATGTCTTCACTGTAATAACTCAGCCTCAAGTGCACACTGCGAGGACTGGAGAATTCACTCTAAACTGGCATTTATACCTGTTGGGAGAGGGAAAGTCAGTCTTATCCAGTGGAGAGACACTAGGTATAGCAATCATTGGGGGGAAAACCTCATAGTAGTACTTCAGCAACACATAATGGAATCCACAGTTTCTTGTTTATGGGCTTTTCCTTGGTCACTGTATGGTGAGATTTTTGGAAGGTGTGGTCTATTTTTATTTTCTTGGTTTGGGGGTTGTTGTTTTATTGGTTTGTTGTTTCTTTTTTTAGAAAGAACTTGAAGTTGGGTGGGTATGGAGAGGAAGAGGACCTGGAAGAGCTTGGGGAAAGAGGAAATATGAAAAAAAATGTATTTAAATTTAAAAGATTGTTTTAAATAATAAGAACTTTTAAAATGAGAAAAAGACCAATAGGTATTTCTCCAAAGATACGTAAAGTAGCCAATAAATATAGGAAAATACAGCCAGTGTCAGTAGGGATCAAGAGAAGGCAAAGTCAAAGCAACAGTGAAACAATACATGAGCCTGACAAGATAGCGAAAACCACAGGGTATTAGTAAGTGACGGTGCATGGTGGAGAAATCAGGACTGTCACATGCTCTTGGTGGGGCTGCAGAATGGAACCACCATTCTATTCAAAGTGTGACAGCAGTTTTGTGATTTCCTCCGTAGGGAGAATGCAACAAAAGAAAATCTACCCTAGAGTAGGTTAGTGGTCCTCTAGGGATGGAAGAGCAGCCATCATCAGCTACCTTTCTTATACCTTCCATGACCATCTACCTAGGGATGGCACCACCCACAGTAGGCTATGTTCTCCCACATCAACCACTAATCAAGAAAATGGCTTCATGAACTTGCTCACCAGCCAATCCTAGATTGATCTATTCTCAGTTGAGATTCTCTCTTCCCAAATGACACTAGCTTGGGTCAAGCTGACAAAAAACTAAACATCACTTTCTCTGAGTCATCTCTGCAGTCCTATTTTGACCTTTTAATGCTGAGATCTGAGAGCCCTCATCCTCCTTGTGGTATTCTGTTGCACGGGTAGCTATTTTCTATTTTCCTTAGATTGAATAAAATCACTTTGTCCCATCGTTTGACTCATTCTTTAGCAATATTTTTATTGACTTCAGTTATAAATTAAAGAATGATTTGGGATCTTATTAGACTTTGAATCGAGGTGACACACTGACAGATGGCATGTACCAGCACTCTCTACGGAAGGTAGAATTTGAATATCCTATTCTTTGGAAGTGCCCCGTGTGCCACAAACACATGTCCAAAGTCCATGAGGACCAATGGGAAAAGAGCTTTTACATCAATAAGGGTGAAAGAATGTTCCTGCCTCAGAGGCCTTCGGGCTGTTGAAGTGTGAGTCAGGGCTAGAGTTGTCCTGAGTCCAAAAGGCTGACCCACAGGACCCAGTGCAGGGCCAACACATGCTGACACAATCATCCTGCTGTTTACTTAACTTTAGCTCAGTGTTTATTGTGGGCCCCCAAGGCTCTTTACCCTGGGTGCTTGTAAATAGTCTTTCCTTGTTGTTATTCAGTTACAGAATGTTTTCTTCCCTAGTGGACAAGTTGGCCTGTTCTCTACTAAGTGTCATTATTTGGGATTCCAAACAGTTCTTCTGTTCCCCGAGGTCATTCACAAGTCTAATCATATTTCCTCAGTTACCACGTGGCCCTCAGGAAATGTCACTTAGGAATATCTGGACGCTGTGGTGTATGAAGTTGAATTACTATTCAAGAGGCCACAGGACTTCAGGAACTTGGGGCCTTCTTTAAGACATTAATGGTCTTAGGAAATCACGGTCTAAAGAATCTAAACCAAGAATAATTTTGTTTCCTGGGAAATGTGGAAATATCTGGAAATAGTTACTGTTAGCACAATTCACAGGGCAGAGGAAAGCACCATTGGTGCTTAAAACACTGCTACATAGAAGAAACTTATAACAATCCACCACAAGTACCACTGTGGAGAAACACAAGGTGTCATAAGAGTAAATTACATCCACCTCCTAATATCTTACATTTGGTGGAATTCCATATTTTTATGCTAAATATAAAAATGCAACTAATTATAATGAGGAATATTTTAGTGGTCTTCACATGGAAGGTAATTTCAAAATAATCAAATCTGGCACTAAGCATTCTCAAAAAGAGTATTACTTAGCCATCTCAATACTGTGCTAAAAAAGGAACAGAGTGTGCAATAGTCATTCTCAGCCTCAGGAAGAATCCTTATCTCTCAGAAGATGAATATAAGTGCTCAGTGTATCTGTTCAAAACAAAGACATAACATAGTGCTTATTCCCTATCGTGATGAGAAGAGGAAACCTTCCCCAGCAAATACCATGTGAATTTCCATCTTCCAGATTATCTAGTGTCTGCCCCTACAATAAAAGAGCACACCTATAACCCAAACTGATGATTCAGCTATACTTAAGAACTGGGAGTCAAAGAAAACATCTCTAGGGACAGGGATATGACTTAGTTAATAGAGTGCTTCCAGGCAAACATGAGGAGAGAAGTTGAGAATCCCAACATCCATGTAAAGAGCCCTAAGTAGCCACTCATTTCTGTCTGTATTCTCAGAGCTGTAGATAGAGTCAAGAGGTTTCCTGGGGTTTGTTGGCAAAGTCGCAACTGAATGGGTGAGCTCTGCAATCAGTGATACCCTACATCAACAAATAACACAGAGGGCCAGAGAGATGGCTCAGCTTGTAAAGTTGCCCTGAGTTTAGCCCCTGAGCATACATGGTAGGAGAAAACCAAATCCCACAAGTTGTCTTCTGGCTTTCACTTGTGGGTCGTGTTATATGCATGCACACATACACACACACACACACACACACAAATAAATAAATAAGATGTAATTTTTAAAAATTGGTTTGATATCTACTGAAGAAGACACCTAACATCAACATTCGGCTTAAACACATATGCACACACACACACACACACACACACACACACTTGTGCACGCACATACACATGCACACATACACACAAACAGGCACACATGAACACATCAACATTATATTAAATGGTGAAAAATAGAAAACATTTCCTCTAAAGTTCAGAATGATACAAGTTGCCAGTCTCTACATTCTTTTGATATAGTGCACATGTGCGTGAGCACACACAGAGACACACACACACAAATACAGATAACTCTTAAACACCCACCTTCTCTTCAAGCACTGCAAATAATGAGAAGTACGCCACAGGCTGACAATGGCAACATTAATTTAACACACACATCCGTTTCATTGTCATGTGTGCCAGCTCATTACCAAGACTTGATGAGAAGGGAGAATGTTCCAAAAGTTCAGAAAGATATTTTTGAGACTACATCCAGGCTCATCACCAGTGCTCAGAAAGCATACATGTCAACAAACAAAAGTGTTAAGTTCTAATAGAACCTGCCTCAGTTCTATTAGAATTTAAGGAACATCTGAGTTTCACACGCAAACACTGTCCCAGTACATTTACAGTGAGAAGGGATGTTGCAGCTTTAGTCCTATGTTTGCCAGGAAGACTCACTTTTCTTATAATAGAAGGGCATCAGCAGTCAGCTCACGTTACCGCCCACCCTTCTTCTCAATTCCAATTGGGTACTCTACAAAGGATTTGTGAAGAAACCGCACACTTATGCAGGCAGCCAGAGGCTTGCAGGAAAGGGTTTAAGGCAAGCAGGGAATTTTGTGTGGAAATCAATTCTTTGCGGAAGTCAATGTGTTATGGACATTCAAGCAAGAGAAATTCCAGAGAGAATGAATTGCTCAAGTAAGCCAGCTCCTTGAGGTGTATATCTGCAGTCAGTAGAAGAAAAAAAATGGAAGAGGTGAGTTAACCCTTCAGGCAGCTCTTAAATATGCATTACCTATTGAGTGGGGGAGAGCCAGAGAACTGAGGTTGGGTCCTTTAAAACAGAATTCCTTACAAAATTGATTCACAAACTAGAACAAATTTCCCCCAAATCAAATGGATGTCACCAACAGGCTCCTTCTTCCTTGGGCTCTCCTGAAAAGGACTATGCTCATAGGTAGATTCTAATATCTCTGTGAATATAGGCCACTCTGAAGCACTGGGAGTGAACTGTCCTCTGATGTCCTCTGAATAATCACTCCAGCAAGAGAGTTTGGGAATAGTGGGATCATGAATCTGCATGAAAGAAACGGAAGACTGGCTGCTGATGACATTGCTGTTGAGAGAAGACAGGCCTGGAACAGAGAGCAGAAGCTAGGGCAGTGCATAGTGAGAGGGCCACCAATGTGCTTTTAGGAAACAAGTCAATGGTTCACAGAGGAGTGACTAAAGATGGCCATGTCCCTGTAGACTCCAGCAAGGCACTGCAAACGTTCTCACTGATGAGAAGGCACAGGGCTCAGATTTGATTTTCAGAGAAACTGACTTTTATTTGATTCACCCACGGCCTGGGTAGGGTGACAGCAGACCAACTGCAGGTATGAAAACCAAAAAGAACCCCCCAAAAAATCCCTTTGTACTATGCAGAGTTGAAGGTGAGGAAGCTGGTGTCCACCTGGGTGTGAAGATGAACTCTCTACGCTGTGACAAAGAATCTGGTTCAATGTTCTGGAACAAGTCAAGAATAACATAACATCACAAACCATTGTCCAAACTTAAAAATATCTTTCCCAACCACCAGGTCAAGATGTCAAAGGAAGGCTCATATGTGGAAAGAGCGTGGGTGTGCTTTCTAGGTTGAATGTCCATACTGGAAGACAAGGCAAGCTTCCTCAAGTCTCAGTGAGGGGTTTTGCTCAATTAATATTGAGTACACCATTAATTACTATTAATACATAGTACACCAGTGTAATGTACCCATTTTGATATCATTCAGTGATCAAAGATACGTTATGGAAGGAGGTTGGGTAAAAGGAACAGGAGAACTCCTGAAACTTCTTATGAGTCTGAAATTATCTGTAAATTAAAAATGTAAAGGTTTGGAGTAGGCTCAGCGAGTGTAAGAGGGAGGAGCCAAGCTCAGATTCCTGGCATTGACAGGGAGTGCAGCGATGCACACATGCAACTCCTCCTCAAATGACTTGGGGATCTTAGAACTTATCCTCTATTTCCCTTCAATGGAACTCTATTTGCATAACTATATAGTGTATATCATGTATATGTATTTATATCATATATAAATCTTAAGTACATATATTTGTGAAATATTTATACATTTGTTAAACAAAAATATTCCTAAAAGGCAAAAACAAGCAAACAAATATATCAAAATGGAAGGCATCTGAGAAGGAAACAAATGACTGGCTTCAGCTTCCTTTTTCTGTTGCCGACTAGGTCTGCTTTCTAGGTTGAATGCCTACACTGAGAGATTAGGTGATCTTCTACAAGTTTAAGTGGAGATTTTGCTCAGTCATGATCACACCCATGAAATATACCCATATGGATATCATTCCATGATCTCCATGTTAATAGAGGAACCATTTACCTGGTTCTTCTCACATAGGCACGATAGTCTACAGGTCTCTGCTTTCCAGGCTGGTACGCTAGTATGAAGGATGTAAGATGGGTCAACTTTTCTTCTAGTCAGGGAATATGCCACCTACCCCAGGAGCTAAGGCTGTTTCAGCATCACACGGGATGAGCTGGGAAACCTTGACTGCTTTTGTCAAGATGCCTCAGTGTAGATGAGATTACATTACCCAAGCAACTCTTAGAAAAAAAAGAACTCTAGACCCCACAGCTGGCTTCCTAACTGTTCAACAAGCCCGCCGTGGCCAAAAAGTTAAACGCAACTTGTCTAGAGTTTGGTTTCTGATGATCCATGAAATTCTGCCTCTGTTTGTCATTGGCCTATTAGCCACCCCTATTAGGCACCTAAAATGGTGTGTAAGTGCTGTGCTTTGGGAAGACACAATTAAAAGTGTAAGGAGCGTTGAGCAGAGGACCATACTTTTATTGGGGATTACTCAACTGAACGTAATTAAGAGCAGTTTTCCCTGTGTGTTCCTCAGAAACTGGGCATAGACATCAGAATCGTGTGTCCACAGATACCCAGAGTAGCATCCTGGGAAAGGGAGGGTATTAACCCCTGCTGGAGGTAGACCAAGGGATACAATATCTAATAAAGGAGAAATTAAATGGACTTCAACTATTATAGTGCAACTCCTCACTCACAAATCTAATGATAAATAGAAAAACTTATTTTACCATGTGGCTATAATTTCACTACATTATATATACACCAAATCATGGAATAACAATTAAGACCATGCTCCTGAAACGTTATGTCTTATATACCTCCTGATTCAATGTAAAATCCTCTTTTGGCAAGAATATGGTCAAATTAACATGATAGGCTACAGGTGATTTAATAAGTCATTGACTTCAGAACCAAAAGATCCAAAACAAGATGCTTCAGTTTGGATAACCAGAATACCACTCTTGGTCTTATTTATCATATTAAATAACTTTCATAGATATTCTGAGAACAATTGCTAAATTTTTCATCTAACACAAAAAGCATAAACAAATGTTTTAATACTAATTAGAGTGAACAGCCAAAATCAAATGTCTGATGCTATTGTGAACTGTTAGAAGAGATGTCGTACACAATCAGCTTAGCTTCTCCTGGTAGAAAGGAAGCTCTTACCTCTATCACATTGGTGGGACTGAAGGTGTAGATGCCAGCCGGTGCCAGCATTTCAGGATTAGACAGTCCTTCAGCCCCAGAAACACTGATGATCACATTGTTTCTTATTGTACTTCCCTGTTCCCACCAATCTAATTTGAAAAAAATAAACCAAATACAGGGGATTCACAAACAATTAAGATTTATATAACTCAATACTCTTTGACTCTGTTAATGTAGACTATATTTCATATATATATATATAATGTATAACACTATCTTAAATATCATTAGATATTATAAAGATGGTATTAGTGGTACATCAATGGCTACAAGAATAATCTATTCTTGAAAAGAACCAAAGTTCAGTTTCTAGTACTCATATTGGACAGTTCACAACATCCAATATTTCAAACATCATGGGTAATCTGATTCCTCTTCTGAGCTCTATAGCTACCTGTACACATATTCATAAATTAAAATATTTTTTAAAAATTATATATCTTTGTATATGATTGAGAGATGTTCTAGTCTATGGGCAGATCAATAAGCTATCAGAAATTATTTTAATACTCTGTCACTTTAGCAAGAGTAGTACTGGGTTTGATGAGAAAAGAAGAAAGACACAGACGTCTTCTCAAAGTTGAGTGGGAAGGGATAAGAAAGTTGAAAGCAGGAATTGGAAGGGTGAACATATTTCATAATATACTGCATGAAATTCTCAAAGAATTAATAAGATATTTATATTTAAATATACATATACTAAAATAGTATATACAATATAGAAAGAGTATGCTCAACAAATTTGCAATTAACAACATTTCATATCTGCCTATAAATTATAACAATCAAAGGTGAACTATGACAGATTCAAAATAAAATAAAGTTACATATTTACCATTTTTTCTTCCAATAACAGTCTCACTAGTCATAAACTTTCTGTCCATATAGGTCCCTGAGAACAGAAGATTATATTAATTTTGCATATTTGATATCGTTCAGGAAAGCAAGAGAAAAATAAAACAGGATTTCTTTTTTGAGTAATTTTAATCTATGATGCAGAGAAAGAGATACATATTGTATCAACTATGAGTCTTACCATCCTGGGGAGATGAACTTTCCTTTAAATATAACCATAGTAATAGTGACGTTTTTAACAAAACTCTCAATCACTCAATTTTACCAATAAAGTCTCATAAGCCAGATGCAAGGGTAAAAGCCTGCTTGCTCAGAGAGGCAGAGAAAGCATCCAGTTGATCTTCTTCCTCAGACCACATCTTAGAAGCCTACTGCCTTTCCTAAACTGTAGCTGATATTTTCTTTGGGCTGCCAATAAACTCCCAAATAAAGACATGGAGACTTATTATTAATTATAATTAATTCATAATTAATAATAAGCTTAAGCTCGCTCTACTCTAGCTCTTTTAACTTAATTTAACCTCTTTCTGTTCATCTACATTTTGTCTCTGGGCTTTTGACCTTTCATTCTGTATGTCCTGCTTTCCGGGTTCTTCTGTATTTGGCTGGCTGACTTCTGGTGTCTCTTTTTCTCTCTTCCCCACAGCCTAAATTCCACCTCCTACTTACTCTACCTGCACAGTCCTGCCTATACCTCCTCCCTTGCAATTGGTCATTAAGCTTTTTATTAGAGCAGTCAGGTGCCTTAGGCAGGCAAGAAAAAACAGCAACACATCTTTAGGTAATTAAACGAATGCAACACACTTTTACATAGCTAAACAAATATTCTATAACATAAACAAATGCAACAAATCTGTATATAGTTAAATAGATACAACACTTCTTTGCATAGTTAAACAAAGATTCCGCAACACTATGCCATTTCAAAAGAACCTCCTCAAACTTCATGTCTCTCCCTTCTATTTCCTGTACATCTCTCTATCCGTCCTCCTGATTCCCTCTATAATCATTTTTTAATGATCTTATGTTCACTCCCTATCAGCTGCTTGCTTGTTCTGCCTCTTGACCTATGGCTGACTTTATTTAATCATATTTATACTATTCAAGCAGAAAGTTCTTGGATTAAATAAAGGTGTGTACTAGGGCTGAGCCACACCATAACTAGAAACAGGCTTTTCCAGTCACTAACACAATCTCAGGGTTCATGGAATGATCAAATATCTTGCAACAGAATAGGGCTTCAATATTAATTCTTAGATGAAGTCTACGTAAATAGCTTCACTGTCCCAACCAGACAGATGGCCCTGGTTGAACTCATTGGGTCACAAAAAGTAAATGTGAGAAGGAGACTTGGAGTATAGGAAACAGGGAGCAATAAAGAGGTGGGTGGGAAATGGGAGCAAGCAGATAACCTTAAATGTGCACACAGACTTGCCAATGAATACATTTAATAAAAAATACATAACAATGAAAAGTCACACAGCTTGTGCCCAACTGAGCCTGGTTATCAAATTGGATGGATTGCTATTTCTAGAAGAGCAGACAAGCTCAGAAGGGACATGCTGGACAGGATGAGGCAGTTACAACCTCAATGAGAAAGGACTAGAAAACATCAAATGTCCCAACCATGTGACACAAAAGGGATTACTCATTTAGGTTGGATCACTACTGCGTACACAGTGCCACAGAACCCCTCTTTACTAGGACTTTATTTTATCTGAGATTCCCATGTTATTTAATGGCTCTGAACCTGTGTTTGTTTTAGGTATGACAGAGAATTTTATAGTGAATCAATTATTTTAATTTCCTTGATTACAAAGGATGTCAAGAGTCAATAATCCACAATAACCAAGGCTGAATTACTCCTACAGGTATTTTTATTGCCTATTCAGTAAAATTTTATGCTAAAATCATATTGTTAGGATGCCATCCTAAATCTCTGCTTGCAGTCACAGACTTTCACAGAGAAAATTAAGAACACAGTCAAGCCTGTACCTGTTGGCTTGATTTCTGTGGCCACACTTCTCTAATCAAAAGATTTTGTATGGCTGATGACTTTATGTATCTGCTCTTTGTCTTCAAGCTTGAGTTTGTTTTTAAGTGAGTTCATAAGATCCATAGTCCCCCACAAAACATCTCTTTTGGGATTAGAACATTTTCAGCCTTTCATCTCAAAAGATTGCTCTTATATGAATCATACACTTTCCCTGGATCACACCACAGGCCTCATTTAAAAATAAAACACTAACAATTATAGTAATAGCCTTACTTTCTACAAAAATCTTTGGTTTGCTTATATGTTTTGACACAATCAGAGACTGCTTATTAATTCATTTTTTCAGGCACCCGGCCTACAACAAACTATCAACACGAATGCCAAGAAGGCAGTGTCTCACAAAACCTAGTGGCGAAACAAGAGGAATCAGAATGTGACATGGAGTTTTAAGTTGAGAAGTTCTAGCCTGGAGATGTAGGGGACAAAGAATGTTCCAAGAGAGTAACTGGCATGATCAGAGAGGAAAAAAAAAAATTCTGAAAAAGCCATGTGGTAGAAGAAAGGCTGATCTTTGAGAAGAATGGAATAAAGTAGCTCCTGCATCGTGACAGCACAGAGGAAGAAGTGAAAATGATGAGGATGGCTTTGCCGAAATCAGTTGGGGTGGAAATCACTAACAGGGCACTCTTTAGCCCAGTTAAAACTTCTGGATTGCTTTCCGGGAGTGATGTGATGCCGACTGAGACTTCTAATTATCTAAGGACAATTCTGGGGTTTGGTCATGACCTAAAAGGAGAATGGCAGAAACTAGTGCACAGTCTGCCAGGTCGGAAACTGTAGTCCCAGCCTACAACAGAAGCATTTATGCACAAATCCGATTTTAAAATCTTCAGCCAACATCATCCAAGCCTGAGCATCTGAGATTATGTGTGAACTTGGAATTGCAGGAAATTTCATGACAGTAAATTTTAAAACCTCCCATTAGACTCTTATTTGCCTAAATTCAATTTTCAAGTGATTTACTTCCTATTGATACTGCTTAGTAAGTCACTCAGTGGTGAATAAATTTAAATTTGTTTTTTGAGCTATGTCCTATTAGGTAATGCTAATGATTTTGTAAGTTTGGAATTCAACAATGAGTAAGAATGTTTATGAAAGACTGCCCATACTACTCGAGAATATGTAAATTAACCTAGCAAATGTACTTACCCACCAGCAGGGCATGACCTATAATCTTGTAGAATATATTACTCTCCACCCTCAGGCCCCAGGTCCTGTGCATGCTAAGGCCTCTGCTGAAGGAACCCCATATTGCACAGCTCTGGAGATAAGAACCTGAACGGAAAAGAAGAAGGTGAAGATTTTCTTAACACTTTAGAGTCTCCTCAGATTCTGTTGACCATATCCAAACAAGATACACCATCACCAGGAAACATTTTTCCACAAAAATATGAAACTCTGTCCTTTGGAAAAAAGCAAACAAACCAGGAAATTGGGCAACTAAGGCCATTAGAACTTGAAGACTAAGCTAGTTGAAATCCAAGACACAAATGCTAGAAAGTGTTATCCATACATGAAAGAGAAAATCTGGCCAAGCCACAAAGCCACATGGCTATCAAAAATTCTACCTATTCAATGGCCTTTATCACAACATGGTAGAGCAGCCATCAAGGCCTTATGTGGTTTCACTTGGATTTTTAAAATCTACCCTTGCATATGAAGTGGTGGCCAGTATTTCTTGGATGTGAAATTCCTGTTTGTACCTTGTCAACTGTTCCAGTTTAGCTTCTATTGCTGTGTTACATACTAGGGCCACAAGGAAATTGGGGATGAAAGCATTTGTTCTAGCCTACAGCTTCCATTCTGTCCCTGAGCAAGCCAAGGCAGAAACCACTGAAGAAGACTGTTTACTCGTTCACTCTCCCATAGGCAATACCCAAGTAACTTTTTTATACACACATGACCACTTGTTCAGGGACAGTGCCATGGGCTGGAAGATTGACAGAAACTCTGTCCTGTGCTGCACAACTGTAGCTGATAGCAACTGGTTATTTGTTGATGGTTGCAAGACATAAGCCATTCTTTTTGAAGGATGCAGAGATGGAGATATTGAGGCAGAGCCATCACTTTCCTAAATGTCATTTCATTTCAATAGAGTTGAAGCAGCTTCCCCTGTATTTGCATAAACCTGGTTCTCAGGTCAATTTTGAGTTTTGACTCTGCTACAGTGAATGCTGCCATTAACTGGAGGCAGGTGATACATGTGTTTCTCTCTCTTTTACTTCTTTTGAAGTTCATATACATACGTGTATAGTATGAATGCACACCCTTTATATACATGCATATAAAACAGAACCTGATATTTACATGTACTATTGAAAACTAAAAAAGTATGTTCTGCTGTATACGTAGAAATAGGGCATTGCTGACCAGGTGGTGGTGGTGCACAACTTTAATCTCAGAACTCAGGAAACAGAGGCACGCAGATCTCTGAGTTTAAGGGCAGTCTGATCTACAGAGTGAGTACCTGAATAGCCAGGGCTACAAAGATAAACCATGTCTTGAAGAACAAAAAAAAAAGAAAAAGAAAAAAAAACAAATAGGGCATTTCTAAGAACTGAGTTATAAATTAAATTTATAATATTATTTTTCTTATCTTTAAACAAACAAAAATTTAAAGTTATCATTTTTAGCACAGGCTTCTTTAAGAACGAACCTATTTTTACTATGGACAGTTTTTCCTCTTTTAGGTTTATAATACCATGCACCATAGACTGTCTTAAAAATGAACTGTGTTGGTTGAGATAATACATTTAAGCAGAATGAAGGCTTGGAGGAAAAGTAAATGAATGGGGTGATGGAATATGATATTAGGAGATTGAAGATGATCAAAGTATATTTTATGCATGAATGAGAAAACCATTAGTTTGCACAATTAATAAATTTGAATAAAAATGAAGAATAGTCTACAACAGTCAAGATATATTAGTAAACTTTATAATTCCATTATGACTTTAATAATATGAGTACTATGTAGTTGGTACAATATCTTTGAAAGATAAATCCCTGGAATAATCAGGTCTTAGATCATGTAGGATTAATATAGAAAACAGTATATTGGCTCATAACTAACACTGAATGTATTTTATAGATAATCTAAAAAGTAATGAAGATAAATCATTTGCTTTTGAAATACCAGTTCAAATTTGTGCTTCATTTTTCTTCTCAAGAAAAAAAATAATTATTAGAAGTTTCAAATATACTACGCCCCCCCCCACAAAAAAAGGAACAATAAAACACTCCTGGTGTTGTTTTTTATTTAATTTTATTTTTTGAAAGCAATCTTTTTTATTTTACATAATAATCCCAGTTCCCCCCACTTCCACCCACCCCACCTTCTGTCCACTCCTCAGAGAGGATGAGGTCTCCCAAGTGATTGTCACATCACACTGAGACAGAACCAAGACCCTCCCCCTATATCTAGCCTGAGCAAGGTATCTCTCCATAGGAAATGGGCTCCAGAAAGCCAATTCATGCAGTAGGATTAAACCTTGGTCCCACTGTCAATGGTCCCACAAACTGCCCCAGCCATACAACTGTCACACACATTGAGAGGGCCTTGTTCAGTTCCATGCAGGTTCCCCAGCTGTCAGTTCAGAGTCAGTGAGCTCGCTCTTGCTTGGGTTAGTTGTTTCTGTGGGCTTCCCCACCATGGTCTTGAACCCTTTGCTCATATTATTACTCCTCCCTCTTTTCAACTGCACCCCGGGAGCTCTGCCCAATGCTTAGCTGTGAATCTTTGCATCTGCTTCCATCAGTTACTGGATGAAGCTTCTGTGATGACAGTTAAGATAGCCATCAATCTGATTGCAGGGGAATGCCAGTTCAGGTACCCTCTCCACTATGGCTTAGGGTATTAGCTGCGGTCATCCTTGTGGATTCCTGGGAAATTCCCTAGTGCCAGGTTTCTTGCTAACTCTATAATGGCTCGCTCTATGAAGATATCTCTTCCCTTGCTCCCCATCTCTGACCTTCTCCCAGATCAGCCAACCAGATTCCTCATGTTTTCCTCTCCCTTCCCCTTCTTTTCTCCCCCTTCCCTTCCATCCTTTTCCCTGCACCCCATGCTTCCAATTTACCTACCTGGAGATCTTGTCTATTTTCCCTTCCTAGGGGGATCTATGTGTGTTTCTCTCTTAAACTTCTCCTTGTTTCTTAGTGCTGATTATCCTTTGCCTTATATCTAACATCCACTATGTTTGTCTCTTTAGGTCTGTGTTATCTTACTCAGGATGATTGCTTCTACTTCCATCCATTTGCCTCCAAGTTTCAAGCTGTCATTTTTTTAGCCACTGAGTAGTATGTACTCCATTGTGTAAATGTACCACATTTTCTTTATACAGTCTTCAGCTGAGGGGCACCTAAGTTGTTTCCAGGTACTGGCTATTATAAATAATGCTGCTATGAACACAGTTGAGCAAACGTCCTTGTTGTATGAATGTGCATACTTTGGGTAAATGCCCAAGAGTGGTATTGCTGGGTCTTGATGTAGATTGATTCCCAGTTTTCTGAGAATTCACCTTACGGATTTCCAAAGTGGCTGTACAAGTTTGCATTCCCACCAAAAATGGAGGAGTGTTCCCTTTAGTCCACATTCTATCTAGCATAAGCTGTTAATGAGTGTTTTCATATTAGCCATTCTGATAGGAGTAAAATAGTATCTCAGAGTTGTTTTAATTTCCATTTCTCTGTATCTGTTAACTTAAATATTTCTAAAGGAAAAGGGAACAAAATTATGACAATTAGAGTGATTTTGGGGGACAGCATTGGCACAGTGTGGTGATCCAGGGTAAAAGTCTTAAGAACAATCTTTCCTTCTATGTATTCTATGGGGAACAAAACCACAGAAGCTTAGAAAGGTGGGGGCTGCTTTTGTTTCATCAATATATATTTAGCATAATGAGTCCTCATTTAAGGGTAAATTGTAAGTATTTGGCCTGTAAAATCTGTATTTCCACACAGCTTTATGTTGATTTTAGAGCAAAATATCTGGTTTCTTATAAGAATAAAAAAATTAATACCTATAAATTAACTCATGAATAATCACTGCTTTCAGAAACACTGTCTGGATTTTTTTCCCAACTCTGAATCTCTACCAAAACATCACCCCCTCAGAACACACTGCACCTGAACCGCTAGCACTTCCTCACATGTCCAAGCTGCTCTCTGGTGAGTGAGTACATCTCTGAATTTAATAAGCTCCACGTGAGATTAATTTAGGTACTAAAGGTTGGAAAGTATACACATAACCTATAAGCATA
Organism: Microtus pennsylvanicus; assembly: GCF_037038515.1. Lineage (NCBI taxonomy): Eukaryota > Metazoa > Chordata > Mammalia > Rodentia > Cricetidae > Microtus > Microtus pennsylvanicus. The sequence goes on along the minus strand of NC_134585.1, from coordinate 46,716,421 downwards.
TATCAATCTCTGAATTTGTCAGTCCGACATATCACCAGTCTGGTACCGTCAACATTGAAGAAGAAAACTGGGAAGACGGAGACGCGGTCTCTTACCTCTCAAAGCTCCCACCAAGGTGAGTGAGCTTGGATGCTTATGGAAGGCCTGCCCCAGGTATCGAAACTGCACTCCTTTCAGCTTGACCAAGCTGGGCTCCTCTGGGAAGGACTGAATGATTACTCTGGCACCCAGATCCCTGGCTCCCAGCATTTTCTCACTCTTATAATACAAACAGTGCTTTAGGTTACCTGAAACACATAATGATGTTCAAGGAAGACTTCTAAGAATGCTTCTAGACAAATCTCTGTGTGCAAGGTTCTATGGCTACACAGGGCAAACCATCCAACTGTCTTCTTTCACTGTTTGTGATTTCTTCCTATGGATTATTTAAATAGATCGAATAACTAAAATATGATATTACCTCTTGCTCTCTTATATCTGGAGATGCTCCCCTCTCCATGCCCCACCCATACAGACATAACCACCTTAAAACCTATCAGAAAGGGGCAGATTACAACCCCCAAGCCAAATACACTGGTTTTGATTTAAATGCAAAAGATAACCTGTAGGAAAGGTGAAATAAAATGGATTTTTCATATTTGATAATTCTTGGGGAAGTTATGAGACCTGAATCCTACATAGCACCTTATAGTCTTTAGGAGCCCAGTGGGGTTTCCCTTAAGTATTTGTTTGATGATTTTAGCAAAAAATGTCTTCGGTGAAAGGACAGAGGGCTCAGAAAAGTTACTGAGTTACTGCCAATCTGTTTCTCTAGCTATCTTCCTACTAAGGACAGAAAAGTGGTCCGTACCGAATGCTCAACTGCCATTACTACAGTGATGAGAAACTAGCACTCAGAATATTTTCTGTGGACATGCAACATTTGATAATGGGAAAGAACCTCAAAACACTGAGGTCATCTTCAGAATTCATTCGGTATTGGTCATATTGCCTAGCAGTCCATACTTAGAAGAAGCAAAGTCAACTAAATTCAGATATACTCACTTTCCTTCCTTTTGCTATAAGAAATATCTGGCCAAATGCAGTTTAAGGAAAGAAAGGTATTATTTTATTTTCCATTTCTTATCTACAGTCCATTCTTAAGGAAAGTCAGGGCAGGCACTTAAGCAGATACCATGGGAGAACAAAGATTGTCAGCTTGTTCTCCAGTTCATACTCAGGTACCCTTCTTCTATAGCCCAGACTCACCCACATAGACATGATGCTGCCCACAGTGGGCTAATCTATCCCCTGTCAATCTGCAGTCAAGACAGTCTCTCACAGAAACGACCAAAGGTTTATCCAATGTTGGTAGTTTTTTTAAATGAGGCCACTTCTTTGCAGGTGACAGGAGGTTCTGTCCGACTGATAACAAAGATTAACCAGCTCACATACATGGCCATCTGTATTGCTGCACTGTGGTTAATATTAATAACTCAATAACCAGCAAAAGAGGGGGCAGTAGTTCAAAATAATGTGTCACTGTCTGGTGAATTACAAAGTCTAATCCTTCAAAGAATTGACCTATAAGCAGTAAATGAAGAGGTGATGTGTGTTTTATGTTTTGGCACAATTGTGATCCTGATTTGGTGAAATTTTGAAGGTGGCAATCAGTTGTAACCCACTTTTATCCAAACATTTTTTTCTTCTTTTCAAATTACATATTTGTTAGTTGATGACTTTGAATGGAAAAGAGTGAGGTCATGCTCATTCTCCACGATTAATAATCCCTTATATCCCAACACTGTGTATAACTGCACCTCTGTGTACATATCTCTGAAATCTTTAACTCTAGCCTTGATATTTCTGTCAGGGTCCAGATACTGTCAGACATCTCTGCTCAATTGCTGGCCTGCCCTCTCAGTTTCAATGTGTGCAAAATTAAACTTCTATTCACCACTACGCCCCTATCCCCAAACCTTCTCCTCTTCCGATCACAGTAAAAGCCTCATCATCCATCCACGGCTCATGCCTGGAAGTCATCCTTGACACCCACAGCATCCTGGACCAAAGTTGACAAATGATATCTTCACAGCATGTGAAAGCCTCATAATCTACAGTCTGGGAAACCAAAACATAACCTCCTAAACTAACCATCCCTGAAATAGATGTTTAATAGGCACATCAGTGTGATTCAGTGCCTGCTATTCTACCAGAAGATAAATTGGCTCCTTTACCCCTTTACCTAGAGTATACACTAGGTCACTTGGAAAACAAACCTCCAAAGAGAGGAGGTACAAATCTAATCAATGAGAATGAACTGCCCAAGCCTATGATTCTGGAATCATGGTTTTCTTGAGAATCTTGGGAGAAGCCTGGGATTAAAGAAATCATTACGACATCCCAACTATCCAGGTTTAATTCATTAACACAAGTCTTCCCAGAGCCAAATCATTAAACTATTTCCTTTGCCTTTGTCTATTTCTTTCGCCTATAAGTGGGAAAAGAGATGAAGTGACAAACCGTCAAGAAGATTCTGAAAAAGTACAGAGGGATATAGACACTCAAAGATGAACAGTGTGTTCTAATGCAGAAGACCAACCACGGCCCCACCACATATTGCTAGGCAGTGAGAACACTTATTCACTCTTTGGGTTTTCCACCGATCTGCATTTATACCTTCAGCAGCATTGGCCCCCTGGCAAGAATGGAGGCGCTTTACTCTCTCCAGAGTAAGATTTCCTTGGATGACGATGTTCCTGCTGAGAAGAGCCACAGTAGCCTTCAAAATAGGATTCTTTCCAGCTACCCAGTTCTCTGTGATGTTGTAAGAATATCTGAAAAAAAAAGAACAAGAGTGGAAGATGCACTTGAGAACATCATTCTACATCTTATCAGAATAGTAAATAGATTCTTCTTTGGGGAGTGTCTATTTCTTCAGAAACTCAAATACCCAAGAATGAGTCCTATATACATGTGTAAAACACACTGTATACAGTATTACATACGGACCACGTTCCAAGGCAGAAATTCTAGGGTCCCACTAAAGAAAGCATTCAAGAAATCTTCATCTTCATAACATCCAAGCTTTATTATTTTGTTTTCCAGGTGTCCAGCCCTATTTAACACTAACATATCTCATCAAGAGACAAATGTCCAGAGGCCAATTTGTGCAGACCTCACCTTCCCCCACTGTAAACCTATCCAGGCTGAAATTTGAGTACCTCAAGGGAGTCCTGAGACGGAGTTGTGCATTGTGTACAGTTTCCACAACAACAACCTCTTCCATTGATCCGGTGCCTTCAACACTCATCCCACTGATGATGACAGCCTCATCCCCAGGGCGCCAGTCCACAGCTTCCTCCAGAAACAAATTTGTGTCTCCTGCACACGCAGTGCCTCGAAGAGAGGTGACGGTCACTTCTGGAACTGCACCTAAAGTTGAGAGGAAACTTGTTTCAATACTTTGGTTGTCAATAAAAATACCATTTTATAGGAGGTGCTTGTACAAGCAGCCAAGGAGAGAGAAATGAGATGGAAAACATAGGAGCTGCCACTAGATAAAATTGACATGGGAGCTAATCTTAACATAGAGAAGTACATCTGGGGGGGCTTCAGTTTTCTCAGTTACACTGAGACGTAGACAAACTTCCAGCATGGGGTTTAGGATGATTTAATGAGATGCAAGTTAATGAAGTATTAAGCGCAGAGATCAGGGTTTATTCTTTCCTTCCCTATATCACTTTGTGTTTAGAAAAAAAATGAGCTTTTACTTCACTCTTATTTTAGAAGTGAGAAAGTAGGTGTTTTATTCTACTGTAGGAATCCATAATTCATTTACAACACAAAAGCTTTAACCCACCCACAAATGCTGTGAGCAGAGTAGGTTCCTTTAGAAAAGTCATCCTAGGACTTTGTGTGTTTATTGATCTCTTTGAACTAAAACTGACTGCATCTGGAATCAGACTGTCAAGCAGCTGAAGCAGGAAGGCTTGTGACTCGACATAGCTTAGTGTGCACAGCACTCGCATACCCTGATCACACACTCCCCATACCAAGCCCATATGCCCTTAACTATCAAAGATTTAAGAACGTCATTTACTTCACCATTTACACTGGGATTTTCCAACAGAGGTCAAGCCAAATTTTTAAAGGCATTATGTGAAGCGATAGTTGAGAAAATGCATTGCTTACTCCCAACTCCTTCCCCTTTTCCTCAGTTCATCCCCCTTCCTCCTCCGCAATAGATCATCATTTACCTTTAGCCCACAGCAAGTTGCTGTCCTCCCCAGCTGCACTGAAGTAAAGTAATAATACTTGAATTCCTAACTGCAGGGGTTGCCGACAATAAATCATTTTCAAATTATTTTAAACTTTCCTCTTTATTTATTTGTCTGTGTGTGCACAGACACTTGTACCAACCATGTTGTTCTAGGCTGAGAAAGGTCCTTGGGTTAATGATGTAATTTCTGAAGTTTACCAAGGCAATAATTTTATCTTAAAAAACATTTACAGAGTTCAAAATTTCTAATTATAGGGCAGGTGGAAATTAAGGCATAAATCATCCCCAAAAGAAAATAATTTTAATTTTATTCCTTGTTTGTATATCTTAACCCTTGGGAATAAGAAAATGAAATAAAGTTTATTTATTTGTATATACATATGTGTGAATTTCTCTAACCTGTTCTTTATTGGCTACATACAAGGCTATGTATCAAAGATAGAACACAATCACGTTGTGATGTTTGTTGCTTGTATCAAAAAGAACCAAAAGTGAAGACAACAAGGCATATTTCCCAGCTAATCATTTTTACAAGCAATGATCAAAGGCTGGAGAGATGGCTCAGTCATTAAAGACTAGGCTCACAACCAAAAATAAATACTGGTCAAGTCAAGATAAACAAAGAAACCCACGGAATTTTAAAGTGCACATCTAACTATTGATATAAATTCATGTCCTTTCAAATATTGACAGTCTTTCCTTTTTGAAATTACAACAATTATTGCAATTTTAAATTATAATTATAAATTTCCAGTTTTGTGATATAATTATAAAAATAATCCTTTTACATGACAAAATAACATTGAGTTCATTTCATGTTGGTCATTCACTGGTGGCCAGGATTTCTACTCTTTAGTGTGGCTTGTATACCCAGAGAGATGCCATTGGAGAAAATATTTTTTAGCACATTGTTATCAATTGTTGATAGCTTCTGGGTTAGAAACAGGGACTGGCTTTCATGTTGGCTTTCAGCACTGGGCCCCATCTGACTTAGACTTGTATGGATTTTATGTATGCTTTCTTTGAGACTAATATTTACTTAGTGTCTGGAAGACAGTTTTCTTGGTATCTCCCATACTCTTTGGCTCCTACAGTCTTTGCACCCCCTATTCCTCAGAGTTCCCTGAGCCCAGAAAGGAGGGATTTGATGGAGACATCCCATTAAGGGCTGAGCGTTCCAAAGTTGCTCACTCTCTACACATTGCCCTATTGTGGGCCACTGTATTAGTTTCTCTCTCCTCAGGAGGAAGCTTTTCTAATGAGGGCTTAGTTAGAGTTTCTATTGCTGGGAAGAGACACCATGACCACAGGAATGTTTATAAAAGAAAACATTGAATTGGGGCCAGCAATTCAAAGGTTTAACGTACTGTATTGACAGTCTTTCAATGAAGCAAAATTACTTCATAACACTTACTCTCTTTAAAAAAAGTATTCTCTCCATGTATGACTAAGATATAAAACCAGGACACATTCTGAATCCCAGCCTCTTACTTTCATCTACAGCAGATATCGACCTGTTTGTGAGCTACAATCATTCAAACTCAAGATGGCAGAATGATTATTACAACAATCAATTAAGCTAGACCTTCTGCAGATTGATCTTATTCTAATAATTTCTTATCACATGCTTATGAAAGATTTTGCTGAATTACTTTCGACCAATCTCTTTGCTGGCTCACCTGTAGTCCCTCTTTTTAGACCCCACTAACATAAGTGCCAAACTCTTTCCTTAACTCCATATTTCTCTCCCAGTAGACCCTGCTCTATAGTTTCTGACTTCGTAAGGACATTTTTATCCCAAGAAATTCATCTCCTAACCTGGTTTGATTTAATAGCATCATCCCTGCCTCTCCCTGTCAGCTCTGTTCCCTGCGATTTTCCTAGCACCAACCCATCTGAAGGAGATCACTGCCTAACTTTTTAATGGAGTTTCAGAGAACACTTCAGCTACCTGCTACTCTTTACCTCTTCCTACATACTCCTTAGAGTAACATAGGATATTCGATGGAGCAATTAGTGAGCACATCTGGGGTTTTTAACTCTGCATAATCAAAACTGAGTAGTGGGCAGCCCATTTATGTGAATTGTTTTGTATGAGAGAATGCAATAGTATAAAGGAGCAAATAAGAAAAACAAGGATTACAGTTATGACACAGCATGTCCCAGATCTGAGCCCTTCTCTACCCATATAAACTACACATATCCGTACTGAGCCTAAGATGAATATTAAAGGGCTCTCAAGAGCGTTTTATATCTTATGTTCTCCACCGGAGATTCTCTGGGGGACAACATGCTGCATTCTTTAGAGTGATTATTGTTGACCATAAAGCAAGACTCCAAGTCATACTGGATATTTGAACTCTGTGTAGTAATTTGTCACATTACTGATGTGGGATTGCCTTGCCCTCTGCATACCATTGGTTAACAAAGAAGATGCTTTCAGCCAGTGCCTTAACAGAATATAGCCAGACTGGAAAAGGTACAGAGAGAGTAGACGGAGTCAGTGAGATGCCACATAACTGCCAGAGGGGAAAGATGCAAGTCACCAGTTAGAACCTTGCCAGTAGGCCACAAACCTGGTGATAAATATAAATAATAGGAATGGGTTAATTTAAGATGTAAGAGCTTGTTAGGAATATGCTAGAATCATTGGCCAAGCAGTGTTGTAATTAATACAGCTTCTGTGTGCATAGTTTGGGTCAGCGCAGCTGGGAAATAAACAAGTGGCCTCAGACTACACATTACCACACTTCTCTTCTGTCTACTGGCACTTGACACAACTCTAACTGGATCTCTAGTGCTGCAGTCTGTCTCACCCACTAAACAGAGCAGCAAAAGCAATACATATTTTGTTCATTATAACAATACCAAGGTCATTCATAGTGTCTGGCACATAGTAGATGCTCAGAAAACATATACATGTGTGTATGAGTGTGTGTGTATGCACATAAACGTGTGTTATATACATGTATATGCTTATATATGTGTGTATATATCACATATGACATATATGTCTCACTACATTTAGTGTGTGTCATCAATATAGCATGTATATGTTTATAATATATGCATATGTGTACTTTCAAATAAGACATAGGGAAGCAAGCACCTCAAACTTTGAATGTCTACTTTGAATGAATATGCTTTATTATGCAGAGAGTACTCTCCCACACCTTGGGGTTTGACTGGATGGGAAAAATGAAAACCTCCACCTTTGGACACTTATGTCCAGTATTCTTACGGTAGCTAACAACACTTTCTGAATATAAAGCAATGACAACGACATTCAAAGCAAGAGGAAAATGGCATGAAAGGTGCCTTATGGTGAGCACAGTCGACAAACTCATTTGCTGGCTTCACATGCCGTTCATAACAAGTACACCCTTAAGCAGGTGGGAGTGTGGGAACAAAGCGCATGTTCTGAGAGCTTGAGGAGGCAGCCAATACAATTTTTGTCATCACCAATGAAATATCTACAAGCTGATTAGATCCAAGAAGGCCTCGGGAAGCCAAGAAGTTACTAACCTACAGCCAGTGCCACTTTTATCATCGCTAAATCATTCTGTAGTTATTACAGCTGTTAGAACCTTACCACCCACATCAGCAGGTGGCACCATGAATGCACAGTTACTACTTTATTTCTCATTTATGGATGTCCCATTCCAAACACAACTGGACACAGGGTTAGCATTAAATTCACAGTACCTAAAATATTTGTTCTAAATGTTGTCTTCTAAGTAATTACTTATAAAGTACAGCAAACATATACGTGAGTGAACATGCTATATGCAATATATAATCAGCATAAAATAATACATTTATTGAAGAATTAGAACAATCCTAAATTTTCTTTTTCCTTGGGAATTTCAGCTGTCCTTTAGACACAGACCAGAGTTACAATTGGAGTCTCAATTGGAGGATTGCCTCCATTAGGTTGGCCTGTGGGTTTTCTTGTCATTGATTGATTTGAGAGGGCCCAATCCAATGCACATAGTTGCCAACCCTGAGCAGGTAATTCTTAGGCTGTATAAAAAGCAGACTGAGCACAAGTCAGAGGGAACAAGCCAGTAAGCAACATTCCTCTGTGTCTCTGAGTCAGTCCCTGCTTCCTGGTTCCTGCATTGTTCCTGACTTGATTGTGACAAAGGATGGGTTGTGTCCTGGAATTACAACAAAATTAATCCTTTCTTCCCCAAGTTGATTTTGACTGTGGTGCTTGTCACAGACACCAAAAAGAAAAGACACGATGCTGAGTAATTATTTTTATTTCTGAAGTAAGGGCGAATATATCATTGCTGTGATTTCCTTTTTAGTTTTTTATTATTAATGTTATTATTGTTTTAATAGATTTTATTGATAGAAAACCACAATTCCTCCTGGACATGATTACAACTCTGAATTCTGAACCTGGGACTTCTAAGTCTGGGACCAAGGAACTAGATGGGTAACACAGTTCTCTGCCTCTGATAGAACCATGTATCAATTATACAGAATTAGATTGGCTTCTCTAAACACCATATGTATTACTTTGTAAATGCTATTTGTGCTAGGTAGGTCGGCTGAGCCCCTGGCCAATAGAGCACCACACACTTCAAATGTGCACTGTTTTTTTCATTGAACTCCTGAAACCCACATTGGGAAGCTCCTGTACTGTACCGCAAATCAAAGGTTATGTAAAAATACAGCTTACAAAGATCAGTGATTTATAAATATACTTAAATGACGAAGCCTGTAATTTAATACAATGTCTAACCACATTGGGCTTTCAATGTTGACCTGCTAAGCAACCAACTATTCATTTTCTCCCACTAATGACTTCTCATAATTGTACTTCCTACCAATTATTGTCCAAGCAATTCGCTGTCATTCATCAGTAATTATGCAGCCCCAGAGAACCACTTTTACCAAATTGGCATGGGAAGAAAGAAAATAACCTTCATGGATTGACACACTTAAAACTCACTAATTGTCCTCTGTTTGTTTTATAGGACTTAAATCTTTATTCTAAGTGAATAACTGACAAGGCTTCAAAAAAGATGGAAAGGGGGTAGAGAGAGAAAGAGACAGAGAGAGAGAAAAAAGGAAGGAAGGAAAGAAGGAAGGAAGGAGGGAGGGAGGGAGGGAGGGAGGGAGGGAGGGAGGGAAATGTAGAAGGAAAAGGAAATAAGGAAGATATACTAGGTGATATATAGATGATAGATACATAGATAGATACATAGATAGATACATAGATAGATAGATACATAGATAGATAGATAGATACATAGATACATACATAGATACATACATAGACAGCCAGATAGATTACACCTGTTAAAACAATGTTCACATCATAACAGAAACAGGAAAAAAGATCAACTATAAACGTTCTCAATTATACACAAGCTGTTTCCCCCTAATTTCTGCATGCATCTTTCTCATAATATAACACTAAATGTTTCCTTTCCTTCCTTGTTGGTCTGTCGCTGTGAAGGCAAACATAAACAGAAAGATTCTTTTCCCCAATGGTAACTCTCAATGTGAGAAATACACAAACGAATATCAAAGGTGTATCATGCTAAGCTTACGATAAAAGGACACCCAGAATTGACCACTGCACAAACACAGAATCCCCCACAAGGAAAGGGTTGGCTGGTTCTGAAAATGTTTCCCAAAAGAGTAATATTATTAACTATGCTGAGTTTTGAAGAATGAGCCAAATTTGCCCAGATAAAGTGAGCACCCAAACTATTTTTTTCCTGTACCATTCCTTCTGTCTGTGAGAATCACTTTATAATGTCTCCTTTATATTAAGGCAAACCTTGGTAGGGCATTAGCATCTCTGTGCCATATGTCCACTGTGAGCCTTCTGCATTGTTACTGGCTCATTTCCAGTGGCCATGAGGGAGAAGAGAGGATGCACCTGCAGGAAAGAGAAAGGTAAGCCAGATAAGCAGTCTGACTATGCTTACCAGTTATCTGCAACCACGGCAGATCAGTCAACATGTCCAAAATGCATTGAAATGGAGTGAAGACTAAGTCTCTCCCAGTGCTAAGAGCCCTGCTGTTCTTTTGCCACAAGAGTTTGGAATAAAGCTAACCATGGTGTGAAGATAGTAAAATTGTTCTAGTCCTCTGCAAGGATAAGAGAAAAGATAGCTTTCTCTGTGCAAAAAAAAATAATTTATAGCTTTTCTACTTTGATTCAAAGCAAGCACCATAAAAGAAACAGTATATAGTGATATCATCGGAAATACCTGGACCTTTATATTATCTCCTATGAAGGTTTCAGCCACTTCTACCAGCACCAGGATTTAACCACAAAATGTCTTTGAAACATCTTTCAATCAGACACACAAATCCTACATGGTTGCTGTGAAATGTCACAAAAACCCTCTTATACCTGCTGTTCCCAAGCTATGTCAAATTCATATGCAGCATTATTTGGATAGATAATCATTTTGGTAAGAATATGGGTAGGTTTATGCCACCAATTAGAATGTCAGTGAGGATTAGGAGGAAGAACTTTGAATAAGATTTATATTTAGAAAAAAATAAGCATGTCATTTTTAAAGAACAAATACTGAGTTGAGAAAGGTAATGAAATAGCTCATAATCTTCTATGACATATTAATGTACATCTTTTTTACTCCTTTTTGTATTTATATGTTAGCAAAATTGTATGTTTTAGCAATACTCTAATTCTGCACATATCTTTCCTTTGAAATGTGTTCTTTCATTAAAAAATAATGATTATACTAGGGCTTTAGTGCTGGCCTTCCACAGAGAAGTACACACCACCCTCACTCCCCTCTTCTCTGTTTTGTGGCTTCATCTATCCAATAAGATATTTGATTCTTTGATCAAAACTGCCTTCTCTTGCAGATGCACTTAAATGTGTTCAGGTTGGGCTGACTGTAGACTGCCTTCTCTTTCAGACCTTGTTTTTCATTTTTAACTCTTTACATTAACCTGTATGCACCGCTCACTCCACCCTATTCTCCTGACACAGCCTGACAACTGATATTCTGTTAGGCTCCTTATTTCTCAACTTCGTGACCAATTTCTCCTGTTTTTCTTGTGCATCTGCCTTCTTCAGGACAGTTCTAAGCTGTGGGATAGAAAGACAAGGGGGAAGAGCAGCTAGAGTTAGAGAGCCTGTGCTGGGGAGAGTCAAGGCAAGATTTGAGACTTTTGTTTAATGATGAAGCATCTTCCATTAGATTAACTTAAAGTAGAATAAGGTTTTCCAACTTCTTCAGATACGTTCTTTTCACTGCTTATCTATAAGAGAGTAATTGGTTTGGAGGACCAGACCTGGGGAAAGGGGTTTAGAAAGGAAAAGGGAAATCTGGTTGGTTTCTGTTCAAATTTCTGAAAGATGGCCAACTAGACACATAGTCTGAGAAAGCAGGCTTCTTATCAGAGCAAAGAGATGCGGCATAGGAGCAAAATTTCACAAGTGCCATCTAATAAGTCACACGCTCATTTGTCATGGTTTCCACGTCATGTATACCCGGCACTATATCAAATTCCTTCGGATCCATTTTCTCCAACATGCAACATGTCTCTGAAAAAAACCAACATCCTTAAAGTGGCCCAAGGCACTGGCAACCCATGCAGTACTGGTCATTTGGAAATGAAGCACACCTTAATCCTGTCATCAAAGGGCCTCCAGACTGACAATTCTTGACCACTTCAAAATTTCCACCTAAAAGACTATCTCATCTCTCATCTCCCAAGCTCATCTGGTGGAATAAGTACATCAACGATACATTAGTGTTTACTCTTTAGCGAACTGACCATAGTCACATATGAAGTTTTCAAGGTGCCTCTGTGGGTTATAATAACGCTATTGCTGGTAAGTGTCATGGCTGAAACTACTACAGCCCCCACGACTGCTGCCACTGATACAAAAGCCAAAACTGGCAGGCATTGAAGCCCCTGACATCTGGGTGACCACGGGTCTTGTGACAAAGGTGAGGAAGACAGGGCTCATTGAGGAACCAACATTTAAGATCTGTAGAAAAGCAGAAGAGTTTAACCTCTTTTTTTCTTCTTAAATTCTCTTTATACCATATAGTAGGAACACATTTTTTTTTTGCAGTAATGGGGATTGAAGTTAGGGTAATAACCATGCAAGGCAAGAGCTATAGCCCAACACTGGGAACACAGTTTTTAATCTCGTGGCTTTAAAAATCAGAATTCTAAAGGTAATTCCACTGAAACAAAGGAGGGTTGTCATTGTTGCTTCATTTTATAAATTCTGAGAAGAAAATAGTTTCCAACGGCCATGTGCAGTATTTGACTTATAACTCATTTGTCCATATTTAAAACACATCACTCATATGCATTCCCATCATCACTTTCTCCTCCAGCTTCTCTCCTATAACCTTATAATTGCCACTATGATTACTGATTTCTACCTGGATAATTTAGAATAATGTGGGGCTGGAGAGATGGCTCAGTGGTTAAGAGCATTGCCTGCTCTTCCCAAGGTCCTGAGTTCAATTTCCAGCAACCACATGGTGGCTCACAACCATCTGGTGCCCTCTTCTGGCCTTTGGCATACACACAGATAGACTATTGTATACATAATAAATAATAAATAAATATTTTAAAAAATTTAGATTAATGTGCACATCTCAAGATCTACCATTTAAACACATCTGTCCGGTCTCCACACTAATATTCATTCTTTTGAGACAAGCCTACATTTTGTAGCCGAGACTAGCTTCCAACCTGGAATCCTCCTGCCTCACTCTCCCAAGTGCTGAGATTTCAAGTGTGAGCCACCATATCCTCCTTTTGCCAGATAAAGCAACCAATACTCATGAGTTCTGACAAGTGGGACATAAATACAATTAAGGATTATGTTCAGATTATTATAATCACATTGGTGAATAGTGTTCAGAAAATGATTAGCCATTGGAGGAAAACAGATAATGAGTGAACAAACAGTATCAACAATATCTGTATGAATTAAAGCAGAGATCAGCAACATTTTCTGAAAGAAGTGGGTACTCAAAGCTCTAGTGTTTACAACCAACTTATCTGCAGCATAACTACTCGATTCTGCTACGGTCCTGCAAAGTCATCATAGATAAAATCTCAACAGACACGGGTCACTGTGCTTCAACAAAAAATGTTCTAAAAGAACAAAGAATGGACCAGATTTGGTCATAGGTCGTAATCTTCTAAACTTATTTAAATATGTAATGGGAAAAGAAAATAACTAAAAATTATAAAAGATCAGAGAACTTAGTAGGGAAATGCATATTGTTTCTTCTAGAGGAAAGAGTTTCTAAACACAAATCTAAGGCAAGAATTATACAAGAAAATGTCTTTAGAGTTGCTATTATAAAGAACATTAAAGAACATTAAATCCTGAAGAGTACATAACAAAATGGAGAAAGAGCATTAACAGGTAGTTTATGACTTTGTCAAGAGTATTACATAGAGGGATGTAGAAACAATGCTCCACTGGGGATCACAAAGTATCTTGAAAGGATTAAATTGGAAAGATTGTTCCAGAACCCATAAGGCTCAAGAAGGCTTACCCCCGTGTGTCTTTCTACCACAGGTAAATAACCAGCTATATGGCTATATGTGCAAAAAGCAGAAAGACCTCGCTTGCCTCTTCTGCCCATGGGGGAAAAAAACAGAATAAACTTTAGTTACCTCTCCTTCCAGGCCCTGTTTCATCATTTCTAAAATGAAAGCAATAGTCCTAATCCCAGCCTTTCGTGCGTCACGGAGCCCTGAGAGGTAGATGAGAGGAAAGGGTGTGATCCAGCTTTGAAAACTGTGAAGTGCCGAGATGGAAGGAAAATCCAATTTCAAGAAATGCTGAATATAATACCCAATTCCTCCTTCTCCATGACCAGGCCATTAACAGTGCTTTGATGATGCGAATGGGAAGATGCTGTTTGAAAGAGGGATGCTGCCTTTGTAGATTCCCATTCCCTTAACTAGCTGCAGTCCCTTTTGATACTTGCAAGTGTAAAAGCGTACCAATATTAACCAGTCAATAAACTAAAAGAAGATGCGCCTGGAGAATGATGATGGCAAAAGTTGAGGGTGGCATCTACAGCAGACAGGGTATGACAGCTAGAAAGACATTTTGTACTTTCTCATGGGAACAATGAGAAGTTACAAAGAGTTTCAAAAATCAGCATGATTAAAAAAACAAATTATGTTTTTAAAAGATTGTCTTGGCCCCAGGGCAGAGATTGAACTGAAGAGGTTATAAGAACAGCAACTAAAAGCTATATTAGCACCAAAGTAAGCTAAGGTGACAATAATAGAAGTGTACAGAACACAGATTCACAAGTTGCTCAACAATAATACTTAGTAAAGAACAAAATGATAATAAAAGAGGTATTAAGAATGGCAATCAGGATTCTGGCTGGCAGAAAAAATTAACAATCCTGTATTCATCTTAGATTAATAATGAGGCAATTTCACCAAATCCAATTGCAGCTACATAACAAGAATAAGAATATGAACTTGTATTGAATACTTAGTTGTTTAATTCCTGCTGACTTGAGTCATATTTTATGTGTCTTATTGGCCTAGTCTCATGTAATAGCATGATAAAAAAATATTTAACAACAATTTTACACACAGAAGGTGAAACACTTAGGAGGTGACATTTTGAGTTCCATCATCTAGTTATTGATAGTGTTAGGATTTGAACCCATAAAGTCTTTTAGAATTCAAGCTTGATCACTGAAGATGACTAAGTAATCAATCTCTTTTTTTCTTATTGATTTTATTGAGCTATAATTTTTCGCTGCTTCCCTCCCTTCCTCTCCCCTCCCCTTCAACCCTCTCCCATGGTCCCCATGCTTCCAATATTAGTACTCAAATTCTAAGCCAAATCTAGCTCATTGGGAAAAAAATAGGAGTCATTCTGCCACACCAGAGGTCTTCCTTGACTGCAGTCTATAACATAATAGAAAGCCATTTGTCAATAGTGGGGTACAGATTGATGACTGTAATGTATAACTTTGTATTTTAACTTGTTTGAACTACAGAGTACCCAGACATCAGTCAAATACTATTCTGGGAGTATCTGTGAAGGTATTTTCCAGGTAAGATTAAAATAAAAACTTGGCAATTCAACAAAATTAATTGGCTTCCACAATGAGAGATAATTAAGATCCAGGAAACTCCTTGATACATAAATGCAGACTCTGATTATATCTTATCTTGTCTTCAGACTCAGAATGAGCTCTCAGCATTTGGCTCAGTCATCTGCCATCTCTTCAGCTATAACTTACACCATCAGTTTTCCTGTTTCTCCTGCTCTTGAACGTGAATAAGGAATTGTACAGAGCAGTTCTTCTTAGTCTCCAGTTGCTAATGGCTAGCCATGGGACTTTTCAATCTCTGTGATGAAATGGTTTAGTAAAAAAAAAAAAACTGATTACCACATTGGGTTACCAATTTGTGAAGAATATTATAAAAAGAATAAATTTAGAAATACAGGAAAGACTCAAATACTGCTTTTGCTATTTTAGTCTACCAATAATTAAATTTTCAGGAGAAAGTATATTTCTAACTTGAGAACTGCAATCCTAGTTTGCCTTCCCTGGAATATGAATATGCTCCTAAATAACTGATATTTGTAACATAACAATAACTCTGCTTGTAGCATAAAATAAGGATGTCATTGTCATTTGCTGAGTGACAGTCATGGCTCTCCTTCCCTTTCCAATACTTCAGTTATAGAAAGAGATGTGGTATTGCTATTCTTTTGATTCTACTCTTTCCCCCTCATAGGTATAGGGAAGGGTTCCGGAAGTAGCTCCCTAGAACCTTCTTTCTAAAGCAGAGAAATACCCAGACCAGCTCTCTTAAGCCCAAAGGTAGACTTGCTCCTTTTTGGCTTAACTGATCATCCTGCAAGCAGTGAAGTCTCCAGTTCTGCTTGCAGTTTTAAAGGCAAGGAAGAAAAGAAACTCCTTGTGTCCCCTTCTTGCTCAGACACAAACAGTTTTGTGGCACATCATTGCCCCATGATAATTCTCTTCTTGGACTAGAACCAAATCTTTTTAAAATTATTTTGCATTTTTAATAATTGTTACAACTTACCTGACATATCTTTTCTCCATAATATTTAGATCATACTTAAAAATCAACAATTAATTATGATAGAACCAGAGTAGTTAGTCAGCAATGTTTGTATAGTAAGAGTAATGGCAGCTAAATTAGTATGCCAATATGAAATATACTTTTATGCTACTAAATGCTTTTGTAAGAGAAGCTATACCCATGAAGTCTCAACAATATAGCTACCTAAACAAGACCTGAACATGAACAACAAAAACAAGCCTAGACAAAGAACCACAGACAATTGTACGATGCTGAAAGCGGGAGAAATGGTCTTCCCCAGAGAAGAGCACACCAATACCATGTGGTAAACCCTGAAAACAAATAAATATACAAGTGACATCGTATGACATAAGGATTTGTTTCTGTATTTAGATCGTTATACTTTCGACAATTAGAGAAAAAGAGGTCATAAAACTCAGAAAGTATAAGGAGGGGTATATAGGAGGGGTCTGAGAAAGAAAGGAAAGGAGAAAATAATATAATTATAGCTTAATTTAAAAAAATAAGTATATGTAAATATTTACACAAAAGAGAGGCAGGTCAGGCTAGAACTATGCTCTGGGACCCTCTGCCTGAAACTATTTAAAAATTAGCCTTTTCCTTTTATTGCCACTTGAAAAATATAATCAATCAAATTTTTAAACATCACAATATATTTTAATTTTGAATTTTCTTTTCTTTGTGGTGAGGGTTTTAGTTTTGACTGGTGAATCTGCTGGAATTTTACACAGCCAAATTAAACAAATTTTTAATATATTACTACCAGCAATCCAGCTAAATCTTTTTGGAATTGAAAATCATTACAAATAGCAAAAAAAAGAATTTCAATATTTAAAAGGTGGAAAGTCTATTTTTTTTTTACTGTACATTATCCACAATAGTAGAAAAGACACCTTTTATTTATAAAGCCATTCTTTTTCAACCTCAGGCCATGCAGTTCTGAATGATTTTCCATACCATTGTTGCAACAAGGACCCACTTGAGAATAAGGGTAACTCTTCCTTTGTCAGAGACAATAACACAAGTAGTAGATGATATAAACACCATCAAAGTCACTTCAAAGCCTTTTTCTTAAGCTTCCCATTAAGCTATTCAGGAACCAAATATTTACCAAGGTCCTTTTTGAGTGTTAGCCATATTCTTGGCAATAGAGATCTATCATAAGCAGAAACAGAAACAATAACAAAAATAATGAAAATCACCTGTCCCCATGATGTACTTATATTACTGACGGGGGCAGTAGAATAAATAAAACGACTATAAAAATAAGTCCTGCGTGATATATTTATCAGGCAAGGTTAAGAGCTAAGGGCAGGCAACAAAGTGATGTGTTGGGACAAATGAGATTTGCTCAAGGGTCAAATAGCCACCTGGAAAGAGGAGCTGTCTTCTATCCAGAGCCATAGGATCCCCGTTTCTGCCTCTGTGGGAGTGGAGAGTAACTGCCAAAGAAGGCAGCTTATGGGAAAGCCCAACCCAGAGCTGCAGAGAGGCAGTCGTAAGGATGGCAGAAGAGCGCCTGGGCACAGCTGTGCTCGCGTTTTCTCAGCTACATGAGGCAGTGAATGCCCTTATTTTTTGTTTGAATTGGGTTTTCTGTCACTTCCAACCAAAAGAGACCTGACTAATGCCAACACTTCCAAGTATATATAGAAACCTGAAGTACCTTACAATGTGTTTCTAAGTGGGGCTCCCACTGTACTGAGGTTATTGAAAAGCTAACTCCCATTTCCAATTAGCAATATACATTTACATACAAACACTTAAAATCAAAAGACCTTAAAAGTACGTTAGCTTAAACTATCAAATTAGGGAAGCCTTCTATTTGCATTGGCCCGAGGTCACTATTCTTGTCTTATCAAGAAACTACAGTAGGTGTGTTTTTGCCACTGTGTACAAAACAGTTGTGTTTAGGACCTTTTAAAAGCATTATTACCTTTCTCAGCCTAGATAATCAGGATAGGGGGAGTACTTTGGTCCTGCCTCAAAGCAATGTGCTAGACTTTGTTGACACCCCATGGGAAGCCTTAGCCACTCTGAGGATTGGATGTGGGGTGGGTGGGGTTGAGAGGGGGTGAGAGGGGGGAGGAGGAGAGATCAGGAGGAGTGGAGGGAGTAGGAAATGGATTTGGCATGTAAAATGAGAAAAGATAGTTTTAAAAATACAAATTTAAAAAGTGGTAAAATTGGTGCTGGACTATTACCAAAAAAAGCATGGGATAAAACTGAACTCTCTGATCATGACGAACAATGAGGGCTGATGAGACGCCAAGGACAATGGCACGCAGTTTTGATCCTACGCAATCTGCTGGCTTGGTGGGAGCCTAGCCAGTTTGGATGTTCACCTTCCTAGATATAGACGGAGGGGGAGGACCTAGGACTTACCACAGGGCAGGGAACCCTGACTGCTCTTTGGACTGGAGAGGGAGGGGGAGAGGAGTGGGGGGAAGGGGAAAGGGGTGGGAGGAGGGGGAGAAGAGTGGGAGGAGGGGGAGAAGAGTGGGAGGAGGGGGAGGGAAAGGGGAGGCTGGGAGGAGGTGGAAATTTGTTTTTTTTCTTTATTCTTCTTTTATCAATAAAAAAAAAACAAAAAAAAAAAGAAGGTGAACCCAAAAAAAAAAAAAGAAACAAAACTAAATACTTTATAATAAATGCAACCCTTGATCATAGGCCAACAAAAAAATAAAAATAAAAAAAAAGTGGTAAAATTTTAAAAAAGCGCTATTGGGCAAAACAGAGAGAAATTTCCATCTTATTTTTTGTTAGTGATATGGGTCATGTTTTCAAAGTCATATAGCACAGTATTTGTCAACCCTGAAAGGAAATTAGTCATCTACCCAGTTTCCAGGTTGAGGTAGGACTCTGAGAAAATTCACTTCTGTTAGGCATGTAACTGGGAGCCATCACAGCATTCCAGCTGACTACAACTCTAATGCTGTATTCACGCTGGCCAGTTAGGAAACAGCTAGGACTAAGTGGCACACAGCAGTAACCAGCTGGTTTGGAAGGCTGAGGCAAGAAGGTCACAAATTTGAGACCAGTCCAGGTGTCTTGGTTAGAGATTCTATTGCTGTGAAATGACACTGTGACCATGGCAACTCTTATAAAGGAAAACATTTAAGTGGGGCTAACTTCCATTGTTGGAGGGTTAGTACATTATTATCATGGCAGGAAGACAGGATGCTGGAGAAGGAGCTGAAAGTTCTATATTCGGATAGGTAGGCAACAGGAAATGATGGTGAGCCACACTAGGCCTAACTTAATCTTCTAAGACCTCAAAGCCAACCCTACTCCAATAAGACCACAACTCATAATAGTGCTATGCCTTATAAACCTATGGGTCAATTTTTATTCAAACTACCACACCCGGTTATATATCCCACCTTTGCAACTTAGTCATTCTCTGTCACAAAACTAAAATTAAAATGACAAACGATCCAGGTCAGTGACAGTGCTCTTGCCTAGCATGCATAGACCTTAGGACTAGAAGAAAATGATTACAGGTAGCAATGGTTAGACTTTAAATTCCCCTCCCATCTTTCATTATTTCTTCTAACCCTAACTAAAACAATAAAACACAGGGGGAAAGACATTTGGCTCTCTTCCTCAAACCATTGGCAATCTCCATGGGCAGCTACATGGCTTCTCTCTGACTCTGCCTACTTTCCTCCACTATCTTCTTGGAAATCCTGCTTTACTCTATTCTGCTCTACCGGTAGGCCAAAGCAGCTTTATTAATTAACCAAAGATTCAGAGCATACAGAGGGGAATCTGATGTAGAAGGGTCATCTGTCTACGTGTTATTTTCATTGGTTAATAAAGAAACTGCCTTGGCCTTTTGATAGGCCAGCCCTTAGGTGGGTGGAGTAGACAGAACAGAATTCTGGGAGGAAGAAAGCGAAGTCAGGCAGATGCCATGCTTCTCCTACCCAGGACACAGTCAAATGGCGATACACATTAATAGAAATAGGTTAATCAAGATGTGAGAGTTAGCCAGTAAGAGGCTAGAGCTAATGGGCCAGGCAGTGTTTAAATGAATACAATTTGTGTGTTGTTATTTCGGATGTAAAGCTCATGCGGGAGCCAAGCGGGATGAAAAGCAGGCCTGCTCACAGCACCTTCTACAATTGGCACTCCAATGTGATGGACTAAATCCACTTAAAAACCTGCCCACAGCACAGGAATCCACATCAGAAAGTATTTGCAAATGTCATCTAGATCACTGTTTCTCAGTCTCTGTCAAGTCATAACCATGTTGGAGGTCAAAGAGCCCTTTCAGAGGGTCACATATCAGATACTTATATTACTATTCATAATAGTAGCAAAATTACAGTTATTAAGTAGCAACGAAAATAATTTTATGGCTAGGATCACCATGACATGAGAAACTGTATTAAAGTGTCACAGCATTAGGAAGGTTGAGAATCACTGTTCTAGATCAAGTGAGATCTGGAAGTGGTGGTTTGGTTTGAATCCACCTTCCATATGGAATCCAAGAGCAACATTAAGTTATGAGATAGTGACTGCATACTCAAGTAAGGCTTCTAAATTGACAATGGTCCAAGAGAATGCCCAAATAAAAGGGAATTCAATTAAAAGCCTGATCAAGGTCTTACCTCTTCTACCTGCCCAATATCAACATAATGTAAAATGCAGATAAGAGGGGGAATGTAACTGTGAACCATGTTTCTACCACTCTGGGTGCCTCGAGCCAGAGGCCTAAAGGAAGAGTAAGGTATAGTAAGTGGAGAGGAGACTGAAGACTTAGAACTGGACAAACTAGGACTTGGCTTTTAAATATGAAAAATCAACTGGACGCTTCTGTTAAAGTACAAGAAAGAATGTTCATCAGGATATGGATGAAGATACTGATCAGAAGGAAAAATACTGTTCTGGCCAGAATGTTTTCATCTCCCAGATAACCCTAAAATTGTATGGGGCACTGAGCTGAACAGAGAATTCTCAACAGAAGAACTTCAAATGGCCAAAAGACACTTAAGGTCATGCTCAACTTCCTTAGCTATCAGGGAAATGCAAATCAACACAACATTAAGATACACCTGTCAGAATGGCTAAAATAAAAAACACCAATGATAGCCTTTGCTGGAGAGGTTGTGTAGAAAGGGGTACACTCACCCATTGCTGGTGGGAATGCAAACTTGTGCAACCACTCTGGAAAGCAGTGTTTTGGTTTCTCAGGAAATTCGGGATCAACCTACCCCTGGATCCAGCAATACCACTCTTGGGAATATACCCAAGAGAGGCCCTATCATACAACAAAAGTATATGCTCAACTATGTTCATAGAAGCATTGTTTGTAATAGCCAGAACCTGGAAACAACCTAGATGCCCTTCAACGGAAGAATGGATGAAAAAAGTATGGAATATATACATATTAGAGTATTACTCAGCAGTAAAAAACAAGGACTTCTTGAATTTTGCATACAAATGTATGGAAATAGAAAACACTATCCTGAGTGAGGTAAGCCAGACCCAAAAAGAGGAACATGGGATGTACTCACTCATATTTGGTTTCTAGCCATAAATAAAGGACATTGAGCCTATAATTCATGTTCCTAGAGAAGCTAAATAAGAAGGTGAATCCAAAGACAAACACATAGGCATCCTCATGAATATTAACCTTCATCAGGCGATGAAAGGAGACAGAGACAGAGACCCACATTGGAGCACCGGACAGAAATCTCAAGGTCCAAATCAGGAGCAGAAGGAGACGAAGCACGAGCAAGGAACTCAGGACCAAGAGGGGTGCACCCACACACTGAGACAATGGGGATGTTCTATCGGGAACTCACCACAGCCAGCTGGCCTGGGTCTGAAAAAGCATGGGATAAATTTGGACTAGCTGAACATAGCAGACAATGAGGAAGAATGGGAACTCAAGAATAATCGCAGTGGGTTTTTGATCCTACTGCACGTACTGGCTTTGGGGAAACCTAGGCAGTTTGGATGCTCACCTTAGGAGACCTGGATGGAGGTGGGCGGTCCTTGGGCTTCCCACAGGTCAGGGAACCCTGATTGCTCTTCGAGCAGGGAGGGTGACTTGATCGGGGGAGGGGGAGGGAAATGGGAGGCGGTGGAGGGGAGGAGGCAGAAATCCTTAATAAATAAATAAATTTTAAAAAATTGTATCTCTTCCATTATGGAGATTTATACACCGCACAGGCTGAGGATCATTTCTGTGGTGACAAATGTTAGAGAAGGTAAAAATGTCTCTTTAGTACAGAAGTGAGGAAATCTAGCATCCCAGGAGCAGAAGATGGAGAGGAAGAAAGAAAAAGAGGGGAGAGGGTAAAGAAAAAAACATCTAATGTGCCAGGTGGTGGTGGTACACGCCTTTAATCCCAGCACTCAAGAGGCAGAAGCAGGCATATCTCTGTGAGTTCAAAGCCAGCCTGGTCTACAAGAGCTAGTTCCAGGACAGGAAACAGAACTTTACAATACTGGGATGGGGGACTTAAATTTTCAAATTTTGAATTAAAGCAAAAGATTTTAGTAATGTCATATGTATTTATACATATGAACCATACAAATAATCCTCTGTGTCTTAAGGTTTATATTAGAAGCTCAATGGCACATTTGCTTTCATGATCCTATTATGGCTTACTGGTCATTATGGCCCAAATGTACCATACTTGAATCTGTCACTGTATTTCAAAAGCCTTATGATTTCAAAGATGAACCATACATCAAAATCCCCAATTTTTGGTTTAATCAGTGTAAAAATACATTTATGGTTTTGTCTGCTCAGTAACAGAATTCTTTTGAGGATTGACTATAACCCTTGTTTTATTGATGAGAGTCCCGAAACATTACTGCACACAAGATGCATTCACATACACATGCACGCACATGCACACACACACACACACACACACACACACACACAAATATATATCTGATATACCCACATTTCCCTAGCCTCCCTAATTAAGGCAAAATTGCATCGTCTCACATAGCCCCGCTTTCCTGATCCTGAGGAGTGCTATGGGAGTGAGTGAGGAAGGGAAAGGTGGAGTGAGCTGAGCCAATCAGAATGTCTTGATGCCCTGGTTCCCACCCAAGGCACTAAGACTTCTAGAGCTATGAGCCCTTCCCTGGTTTGTTTGTTTGTTGTTTTGTTCTTTAATGAGCACAGAACTCCTCCTTTCTTCTGCAATAGAAAATAGAAGCTCATGAAAACCTAGGAGAGAATGGGGCCACGGCATGCAGGAAAAGGTGAGCAAGGGTCCTCCTGGCATCGAGGGCACTAAAGGCTCTCCTGTTCATGGGTAGTTTCCTCCCTGCCCAGCCTTCAGTTTAATCACAAGAGGACATAAATTCATTTCCATCTAAAGTTATTTATGCTGGGATTCTTTGTTGTTTCTTTTTTAACCAAGCAATTTGATATTAATAAAGTTACACACGAAAAAGCACCAAGCCTTTATCGTAGTTTATAATTCAGTCCAAGGGAATGAAACATACATAGAATTTAAGAGGGACAGAAGTGGAGGGAAGGAGTATTGGATGGCAAAGAGACAGGATGAGAAATGATGGAAGAGGTGGGGCAGAGAACAGTGATATTAAAAATGCATTGTTGATTTAAAAACAAAAACAAAGAATAAAAATAGAAGAAATAAAAAAATAATACTATACTACACCAAAGAACAGACTTCACAGAAAGCAAGTCAAAGTACAGCAGGCCTTGGGGGGATGGGGAGTTGCGCAGAGTGAGGCTCTGGGCACCCCAGAAGGTCCATATCCTACAATTAAAAGAATGGCTAACTGAGCTTCTTCAGGTCTTCAAATCTTTATTTATTGTGTGCTTGTGACTCAGAGAGTGTCTACACACCATGCAGCATGCTGGGAAGTCGGGGACAAGTTGGTGGGGTGGGTTCTCTACTGCAGCCTTTGTATGAGCTCCAGAGACTAAACTCCAGTTATCAGGCTTGAGTAGAAGTGCTTCACGGGCCCTTAATGGAGCTTTTAATCACGATTTTTACAGTGAAACTCTTATTCTTTCTAATGAAATATCACTTTAAACAGGTAGTAGAGATAAAGGCACTGAATTGATTCCTCGAGCCGCTTAAGCTTTTGTTCCTTGACCTCGAATATTCCCCTGTTTATGAGCCCCCGGGGGCTCTCTTAGGAAATGTGGTTTTTGTGGGACACAGTATGAAAAATCACTGACCAGGAACACACTGCTCTGCGCTGCTCCATGAGCGCTACACTGTGTTTAAAGATCGTGCTTCCCTCCTTAGCAACCACAGCAGCAGCATCAATATGGAATCTGTCCAAACCTTGGAACTAAAATACAGATTTCTGGAAACTCTACAAGGAAAATGAGCCATTTGCTTATGTAAATAAGCCCCTTCCTTTTTTATTCCTAGAGAAGCATTACACTCATAACAGCTTCACTAGAATTTTGCTCAATCATGTCCCCACATAGCAGTTTTCCTCAGAAATATCCATTTATATTTAATGCCTCTGTCTTGTAATTCCTTGAGAAGGACAAAGGCGGAAGTCCAGTCAAGGCCGTAAAACTACTTTTCTTCAAAGAATCTGTCAGCCAAATTTCTCAGGGAAGAAGCAGAAATGAAAGGGGAGACATTGATAAATTTCCCTGCTGAACAATCAATAAAACCCGCTCTGGCCTGCTCAGCCCCCCACTGTGGAGGCAAGAGCCGTAATTACATTGTCAAAAATTCAAGTTGCCCAGGCTGACGCAACCGCTGTGAAAAGTGACAACTGATTGGCACTCAGTTTGGGTGGTGAAACTGGATTGGCAGAGGCAAAGGCAAAACGCGAGAGTGGGTTTTCTTTATTTCCTCTAAATACTCAAGCCACAGACTTCCAGCCCTGGACTCTTTGGTCGTATTAACTTATCGGGGTGGGCAGGTGACAGTTACTAAGCCATCAGCACTCCTACTGCAATAGAAAAATACCTTGTCTTGATGCACTCCCAAATACACAGACAAAGGTATTGCCGCATATGTGTGTGTGAGTGCCAACATGTGTCGTTGTTCTGCGTCCAAACAAAGCCATGGACAGCGCTTTCAAGCCCATCTTTCCTTGTGACGGCTGAACAGCAAAGCCCGTTTGCCTAGCGATTTTAATCTCTGATGAAAATCAGCTAGAGCAGAGGGGTTGCGAAGGGCAGAAATGAAGAATGAACAAGCAGGGACGCACTGGGGAGACTGATATGACTGAACGATGACCCAGCTGTAAGTTCCTAGATGACCCTTGCTTGAGTTAAATTAGAATCCATCAATCCCCTCACTACTAGACGCTAGGAAACAAGCCTGCGAAGGACACCATTTGCCGGACAGTGTCGGCCTTCTGGCTATGCAGGGCCCATGTGAATGTTTTCTGTGATTTCATCGTAACCACACCCAGGGGTGGTGACTGTCCTGTGCTGGGAAGCAACTGTACCATGAGAGATTAAAATCTAAAGGTGCCCACTGGGTGTTGGAAATGGAACAGAAGGTACCTGGGAATGTTGTTTTCTCATGAGCTCCAAGGCTAAGTCATCTCGAGCTGATGAAAAAAGTTATTAATTAATAAGATGAGTAAATGTTGGATAGAGGGGTCCACATGCCACATTTTCAATTAGAAATCGCTGTCTCTTCAACATTTCCTAAAATGAGCTACCTAGCACTCCATCCCCTGTGGTTATGGAAAAGGAAAAAAATGTATAAGCAGAATATGAACAAAGCAATAAGAATTAACAGTGTGAGTTGTTATTGTCACTGCTCTAAAACACCTTATACGTACTAAGTGTAGGATGGTGACTCTGTTTTTATACCCTGGTTTCATAGAAATTAATTTATTCAAAATCATAACTGAAAACCAACAGACCTAAGCCTATTCCTAATCCCACAATGCCCAGTGCACCAGTAAATCTCTCCGTTCAGTCGCTGATTCAAAATCAATCCCCCTGAAGTTTCCTCTGATACGCATATTCAGTTTGAGGATTGATTCCTCAATCCTGTGACCACTGCATCAGAATCTGGGGATGAGATTCAGGAGGCTAGATTTAGAAACTCTTCCTGGATTAGTCCTCTGAGATACACTAAAGCTGGCGAATCTCACCACATATTTCCTGGAATACTAAGCGGATACCGCCTCATTAGGGACTTTCTGGGTGGAAGACAGTGAATCAAGCTGCTCACCCTTTAGAATATTTGACAGCAAAAGAAAATTTGTGTGGTTCTAATCCCTGATTGTAACTAGATCCACCTTTGACCTGGGAAGAAAGGCCACTGAAGTGACATAATGATTTTAAGGATGGTACTCCACTGTGCCTGAAGGAGACGCTACTCCAGACCTCAGGTGGTAAGAGATGGGGAGAGAGATTGATGAAGGACACGTGGGACTTGATGCTCTGACAAATGAGTGAGGAAAGGGCATCTTCCCACCCAACTGGCCAATCTTTTTTTCTCATGGACTTTATTTCAGATGAACGAAGTATAGAATTATCATATCAGAGAGGGTGTAGATTGGATCATCCCACATCCCATGCTCAGGCTTTGCAGATTAGGTGACATGTTTCATGAGAGGGACTTTGAGGGTGAGTGAAATATTGATGGCAGGTCTGAAACCAAAGAGAGGTGAGAGAAGATGAGCAGGAGGAAAAGGAAAGAAGGGCACAGAGGAAATAAAGGAAAAAATTACAAAAGGAGAGAAGAGGAGAAAAGAAAATGGGAAAGGGAAGCAGAGAAGAAATACACCCAACTGTGTCAAGGAGTGTCACATAGACACACTAGGGATATTCCTCTTAATTTACAAAAGTTTGAAACTTATTATTAATAATGGCATTTACTCAGCTTTAGCTGTTCCATATTGAACATAGGCTATGCCACTGTGGATTTTCTTTAATTTGACATTTCCTTATTTATAAAGTTCACGGAATTTTTAAAATATAGCCATGTAGGATATATTATGAATGTTTTCACTGATTATTCATACTTGGACATGGAAGTTCAAATAAGAGAGAGAAAATACATGGAGCAAGTTTTCATTTTGCTCCTTTGAATTCTAGTCTCTAGAGGAGTCAAGCCATGAGCCCTGCAGGTGGCCTAAGTGACCAGCAGACTAAACAATTGGAGACCACAGATAACCTGTGCAAAGGCAAAAGATAGTTGTGGATCTTAGTTGACAGATCCATGAAGACAGGAGAAAAAGAGTAAGAATCCATGGGACAGGAATTCTGAGTTCGCATCCAGATAAGTTATTAGTATTTAAAATTATAAATTCAATGGTTTCTCCAACCCTTGTCTGGCCCACGGCCAAAATACTACAGAAAACTTTTGGCTTCCTCTTAGAGTAAGATGAAGAAGAATCCATAGAGTAGTGTGTGTGTGTGTGTGTGTGTGTGTGTGTGTGTGTGTGTGTACAATGATTATTATACAGTCTGTAACAAAACCAGGACAGAGGACAATATCAGGCTCCTCAGTACAGTTTGCACCCCACATCTAAAACAATTTTTCTACAAGTGGGTTCCGTTTTTGTCGTATCAATGCAAAAGTCCTGGTATTGATGACGTCAGGCCTTTTCAGATCAGGCTGCTACCCGGGGCCCACATTCTAGGGTTCTTTCATTCTCTTTAATTTTGTTTGGGGTTGCTGAAATTGTAGTTCTTACCCATATTATGCAAATACTACGTTATTGAGTCACCTCCCAGTATTGCTCTGTATTTGACCAAGACCAGACAACAAATGTATATAATTATCTGCTAAAACACTCACTTAATTCTTACATTTTCCAGTAAGATATTTTATCAATATCCTACACATTTAGTAATTGCTTATATCTTAAGGGAAGAAGCAGTCAATTTGCAAAATGGAATGAGATGATCAGAAAGCAAGAAAAACTTGACACAGAAACTGTTTTCTCTGGGGAAATCATGTAACTTGAAATCCTCATCTGTAGGGGGATTTCAGATACAACTATAACTGAGCTCGGCATGTGTTGTGATGAGTGAAGGGAAGAGCTGAACAATTAATTGTGAAGAGGAGTTGTCCATATTTGGCTTGTGATGTCGGGATATTACCTGCTGAGAAATACCAGCTTCTTCTAAATAATTATCAATCAGTTTTCACTGAGTCCAACAATCATTCTAAATGTCAATCTCAGTGACATTCTTGAAAAAGATTTCACTCTTCACTGACATACACCACTGTCATCATCACCTCTGGGCTATGTTGTCTTCATGCAGGGTCCCAAGTTGAAAGAATTGTCCCTACCTGTGACAGGCTATTCTCAAGTAGAAGACAAGAGACAAATGGATAAAGAATCACAATAGCTTGTAAAGCCTTTACTTTTGCATGAAGTGCAATCTAATTGCTCATATTCATCAAACCAGAGGATGGCTGTAGCTAAGCTCACCCTCAATGAGACAGGGAAAGTGACTCTGAAAGAGAAAGCCATCTGAAGGTGTGCAAAGTTATTCAGTCCATTGGAACCATAACCACAGCACAGTCTGACAGAGAGTAATAATTAGATATGTTATTTAAGGAAATAACGTTATGCATTAATTGACCCACTGTCTCAGCAACAAATTCCTGGGCTTTTTAAATAATTTAATCCATGTTCCTTGCCCACATATTTGCTAGAAACAATGACATTTCTGCTTCTTTTGTGAGTTATCTACTACTTACCATGCAGGGAAAGGGTTCCATTCCTCACCGCCAGGAACTTCACTCCATAGGGAAAGAAGGGAGTAGAGTGGGAACTTCCATAGAGTTTGAGCTGAGCTTTGCCTTGGAAAGGCTTGAACTCAGAGCCGATGTGGAGCTCGCCCCCATCTGTAATAAGGATGGAGTGGGCTCTGAGCTCAATGGGTCCTGGCTCCATGAAAATCAGCTTGCCACCTGGCAAACAAAGAGCAAGCGGTCAGTCTTCAGGAGAATGAGGCTCACCCTGTTTTGGCAGTTGCAACATGTGATGAAATTGCTTTTGTTTATATACTTCTGGGAGTTGAACTTAATACACAGTGAACTGTATTCTAGAAGCACCATAAGGTAGGCCAGACACCCAAGGATGAAAACCTTTTATCTTTAAGCAAATTCTCCTAAGATATTACTATTTGCTGCAGCTTTGATAATTTATTTTGTGCAACAATCTAAATATCCAGCAACATAGAATTGGCTAAGGAAATGGTTGAGGAGGTCACTGACTTTACAGGTTACAATAAATTAAACTTGGTTATAAAATTAAGCATATGACAAAGTCAATGCATGAGAGACAAGGCTAGAGGAAAATGGGCTAAAGGCAAAAAAAAAATACAATAAAAGGAAGCAGTGAGCTAACACCTTGCATTTTGTGGGACGCTAGTTATCCAGTATCCTCCACACTTGCTTTTGTCAACAGACCTTAATTTCAGAGTTCTTCCTCACTGGATGTAGGTGAGTGGCCTATCAATCAAGACTCCGTGTCGTGTCATACGTTAAGTCAAGACTGAGGCTTTGAGAGGCATGCAGAGCAAAGGGGAAGGGGGAGGCATTTTAGACTCATTAATTCCATTGGTGATGTTCTAAAATTTCTAAATTCTCAGGAGACTTCCAGCTCCTGAGCCCACCACCTGCCCACCTCCTCTGCTCCAAAAGCCTTGATTCTGATTTGTTTCTGTGTTAGGAGGTGGAGACTTTTGAAAGAGATGAGATAAAACGAGAAATTAGAGAGCCTTGATTGAATCCTGTTGTTTTATAGGGGGACGGAGGGAGAGTGTGCATAGAAAGAGATATAAACATATTCCTACAATAAAATAATGCAAAAGCAGAGAAGGAAAATTTGCAAAAGCTTTTCAATGCTATGTGACCATGTCAGCTGAAATAAAGCAATTTTCTTTACAAAGTATCTGGCCTCAAGTATCTTATTATACTAACAAAAGCTGACTAATTCATGCTTCAAACATATTGGCCTGTCTGCTAGATCTTATGGTCTGGGTTTAGGCTTTATGTTTTTGTTGATATTGTTTTTACTTGTTTGTTCATTTGTTTTGGTGTTGGAGATATCCATTTGCTGTTGGACGTTGTACATGCTAGGCAAGTGCTCTATGACAACGCTTGACTCTACATTCTCAAACAAGATTTCTAACATCGGTAAACACTTTCTTTACTTACAAGTACCATGTGGGGTTTTTTTTAGCAATTGAAAGACATATTACCTATTTTTGTCTTTATTTTCTGTTCTTTCTATACCAGAATGCACTTTTTTATGGAAGCAATGACCAATTTTGTTCATTTGAAGTATGTAACAGCAGCTGATAGATAACTGAACTTGGTATATAATTGTTAAGTAAATAATTATAAAGGTATATCTTTTTAGACAATCTGATGCAAATTTGAACATATACTTACTTCAATTTTCTCCAGAAAGATAGTATATTTCTATTTGAGATGTTAGACATTATCACCGTAAATTGAGCAAAAAATAAATGTAGAGAGAGAAAGATGTTAGAAATGTCTCAAAGTGCAGATCCTACTTTTAAAAGGGAGATATTGGCAAGGGGATGTACACAACAAAGACTCTTCACTAGCTAAACTTTGTCTTGAGTTCAGTACACTAATTCATGCATTTAAGTTGCTTTCCAGAAACAACAACTGGAGGTAGTTAACAATGAAGAAAAGGAGAAACGAAAAGAGCTAAGATGCCTGTGGTTATTTTTCTTCACCTTCATCTTAATGCAGAGATAATGATCAAGAAATGTTTGACCAGCTGTCAAATGCAGAGACTATTTCTCTGACCTTTCTCTCCAGCATTTTTGGCTATCATCATAACACTTTCTAGTCTTCAGTCCCAAATCCCAATCCACACGCCACCATCAGTAACAGTCATAAGATGTCTACATGGACAAGAACTCCTACACTTCTTCTGTTCAGAAATACTTTAGACAGACTTGGCCTAGGCATCTAACTCATCATTTTATAAAGTATTTAGGGAGTTTCTCTGGGGAATTAAGATGAAATTCATTAAAGTAATGCTCATACTGATGGCCACTCATTGCAAGTGTCTGTTGCTTTAGACTCCCCACCTTCATTTCCCAACTAATGTTAATGTCCACTCACTTTAGAAAATGGCCTCGACACTACCTAACCATTGACTTCCAATGGCTCACTGCTGTTAGTATTGACTTCTCTGTTGAACTATTGTAACTGGAGGTTTTTCTCCCACCCTCCAGTTCCTTAATATCCACTCTGAGGTTTAATATTAATTAAAACTTTTTGGCCGGTAACTCAGGCTTATTACTAACTAGCTTTTACTTCTTAAATTAACCCATTTCTATCAATCTGTCTATTGTTACTTAACTGTGGCGTTACTTCACATGTTGCTTTTCCAGTAGCTGTTGGCAACTCTCAGACTCCCCCTTCTTTTCCCTGTATCTTTGCTTG
Source organism: Microtus pennsylvanicus (assembly GCF_037038515.1). Lineage (NCBI taxonomy): Eukaryota > Metazoa > Chordata > Mammalia > Rodentia > Cricetidae > Microtus > Microtus pennsylvanicus. The sequence goes on along the minus strand of NC_134585.1, from coordinate 46,684,672 downwards.
GATTTCCTGCCTGGTTCCACTCTGCCTGGCTATGGTCAAATCAGCTTCTTTATTAACCAACAGTAATGAAATATATTCATACATACAGGAAGACATCCCACACCAATCTATGTCCTGTGTAGACCATACAAGACAGAAAAAAAAAACTGTCTTAAAAGCAAAGAATCTCCCCTTTGGGAATCCCTGGGCCTGGTGCTGAAGAACAGTAGCCCTCTGCTTACCAAGCTTCTAAAAGACCCATTGTATCCATGATATTAATTTTTCCAGTCATCGTCATCACACTAGAAATGTTAATAATGAATCTGAACTCCATTGTGAACAAAAAAGAAGAAATGAACCCTGTGATGCAGTTCATATAATGGCATCAACTAAAAACTTTTTACTCACATCACTCATATCCTCACTAATTTGACTGAGGGACCACAAATTGCATGGCAGGACTTCCCACTGTAAAGAGTCAGTGAATCAGAACTGACCTTGATGAGCAAATATTGAAGGTCATGCTCCAGTCCTGTTAGATGCGTCTGATTGGCCCTCAGTAGAACCTGCAGTTTCATTAATTAGGAACAGTTCAATTTTCTCAATTGCAAAGTAGAGGGGAGAACCATGCACCTGATAGATCCTTTTAACTCTAGAACATTTGATATCCAACTATAAGGACCATACAGCATCCCCTGGTTTTTGCATTCTCATTGAAAAGATTTTAACTAAATACATAAGGAGCCTCAGCAAGTAGATTTTAATATAGTAGATCAACCTTATTTAAAGCAAGAATATACTCACTTGGCATTAGTAGACCATACAAGAGATGAGACCTGTCAGGATATCAGGTTTATTTTATTGATTACTTTTTGATGCTTTTTATTGGTGTATGTCTTTTTCTTGTCATCTAGTCATGTCAGTCATCTTCTCCCATTATGATCTGTGGCTTTAAAATATGCTACTTTAAAAGCAAACCTCCTCTCAGTATATATTCTCACCTATAACTAAACTGAACTGGATGGCTTCCAAATTTGTGACCCATTTATGATATCTCATGACTTGGTCTTGTGACTATGTGTTATTGTAATATCCTTTTGTTTCCTCTAAGACTCCTTCCTCCACCATTCATATCTAAAATCTACCAAATAATAATGTAGTCAGATTTGGAAAGAGGACGGAGTCTGGTGGGAAGGTGAAAGGAATATATAAAGAGGGCTTAGGAGGGCCTGGGTATGATGCAAGTACCTCAGAAGTATCCATGAAATTGACTCATGAAAGCCTATTATTTTGTGCAGTGGTAGATGGCAGAATTTTTTTAAATATTTATTTATTTATTATGTATACACTATTCTGTCTGTGTGCATGTCTCCAGGCCAGAAGAGGGCACCAGACCTCATTACAGATGGTTGTGAGCCACCATGTGGTTGCTGGGAATTGAACTCATGACCTTTGTAAGAGCAGGCAATGCTCTTAACCACTGAGCCATTTCTCCAGCCCATGGCAGAATTTTTTAAATTTTTATTCGTTACATATATTACATTCAGACCACACTACCTCCACTTCTCCCAAACCCCAAACTTCCCTCCTCCTAGATCCACTCCTCCTCTGTTTGCTTTCAAATAGAGAGAGAGAGAGGGAGAGACTCCCAGGGATATCAACTGAACATGGCTTAACAAATTACAATACGGTTAAACACAAACCCTCACATCAAGGGTGAAGGGGGCAACACGGAAGGAGGAAAAGAGACCCAAGCATAGCAAAAGCATCAGCAATACCCACACTCCCACACAGGAGTCCCACAGGAACACCAAGTTATGCCAACCTAATGCACATTCAGAGACCCTAGCTCAGACTCATACAGGGCCTGGGATTATCTCTTCAGTATCCGTGAACCCTGCTTAGTTGATTCTGTGGGCTGTATTTTCATGGTGTCCTTGACCCCCTCTAGTTCCAATCAATAGACAGCAAGTCATGATATTAAAAAGTTTGGGAAAGGCAAAAAGACACTGTCGATAGGACAAAAATGGCGGACTACAGAATGGGAAAGTATTTCCACCAACTCCACCTCTGACAGAGAGCTAATATCTAAACTATATAATGAATTCAAGAAACTAGACATCAACAAACCAAATAATCCTATTAAAAATGAGGTCCAGACCTAAACAGAAGTCTCAATAGAGAAATCTCAAATGGCTGAGACACATGTTCAACATTAGCCATCGGGGAAATGCAAATCAAAACTACTTTGAGATTCCATCTTGCACCTGTCAGGCTGGCTAAGATCATAAATATAAGTGACTGCTCATGCTGGCAAGGATATGGGGCAAGAGGAACACTTGTACATTGCTGGTGAGAGAGCAAACTTGTACAGCCACTAGGAAATCAATTTGGCATTTCCTTAGGAAATTGAGACTTGCTCTACCTCAAGACCTAGCTGCTATTCCACTCTTGGGCATTGTCTTAATTAGGCTTTTCATTGATGTGAAGAGATGCCATAAACACATCAACTATTATAATAAAAAAAACATTTAATTGGAGTGACTTACATTTTGAGAGTTTTATTCCATTATCATCATTGTGTGACATAGTGTCATCCAGGCAGACATGGTGCTGGAGAAGTAGCTGAGTGCCCTACACTTGACTTGCTGGCAACAAGAAGTGTTTAATCTCTCTGTGCATGGATTGAGCATATATGAAACCTCAAAGCTCACCTTCACAGTGACGCACTTCCTATAACAAGACCACACCTACTCCATCAAGACCACACCTTCCATTAGTGCCATTCCCTTTGGTGGTATTTTCTTTCAAACTAGCATATACCCAAAGGACTTACTATCCTACCACAAAGACACTTGTTCAACTATGTTTGTATCTGCTTTCTTCATAATAGACATCACCTGGAAACAACTTAGATGTCCCTCAACTGAAGAATGGATAATGAAAATGTTGTACATTTGTACAGTGGAGTAGTACTCAGCTGTTAAAAACAGTAACATCATGAATTTGAAGGCAAATGAATGGAACTAGAAAAAAGTTAACCAGAGAAAGGTAACCCAGACCCAGAAGACAACCATGATGTGTACTCACTCATAAGTGGATATTAGCTGTTAATTAGTTACTCATACTATAATCCACAGACAGAAAGAAGCTAAGTAACAAGGAAGGCTCAAGAGGTCATGACTGGATCCCCCTGGGAAAGGGAAATAGAAAAGATTTTTCACTGGCCTGGGGTGCATGGGAACGGAAACGGGGGGGGGGGTGTCCAGGTAAAACAGTGAATGAAAAAAAGAGTACTAGGAGAGATGACTGGAATTGTGGGGGTGGGGATGAACTTGGGGGTGGGAGATGTAGAAACCTAGTGCAGTGGAAGCTCCCTGGAATCTATGAGAATGACCTCAGCAAAGTCTCCTAGTTTGGGGAATACAAAACCAAAACTGGACATCCTATAGAACCAGACAAGGCTCCCAGATGTGAGACTGCATCATCAACACAGCCAAAACACTCGACCTATCATGTGTCCTGCCTGCAAAACAGGTTGGAGTAATGAGGAAGCAGGATTTGTGGGAGAGGCCAGTGCGAGTGGCCAGAGGGAGTGGCCTGCTAATGACTGCTCCAACTTGAGATCCACACACCTGACATTTCATGATGGCCAAAAACCAGAAGCTGGTCAGCCCACACCCAGGAAAGAACCAAATGCAACTGGCAAAAAAAAAGCCAATGAAATGATTCCTAATGATATTCTGTCATACTCATAGATGATCAAATGTCATCAGAGAGGCAGCGTGCAGCACTTAATAGGAGCAGATGCAAAAACCCACAGTCAAAAACTAGGTGAAGCCAGGAGACTCCTATAGAGAACAAATTTTTAATCATCTTTTAAGAATGTGTGTTTATGTTCATTTGATACTAATGAAGACAAGAAGCCAGGTTTTTCTGAGATTAACTGTGGTATAGTTCATTTAGAATCACCCTTCAAATAAGACTGTAGAAATCATTTTAGGCTTTGATTACATTTAGAATCAGGTTTTATTATTTTTCCCATGTATATTATAATGAAAATATGTTCTAGCACAACTTACTTACTCCAAAAGCAAAGAATTTAAAAAAGAAGAAGTAGCAGATATTTATTAAATACTTACTATAGGCCAAACTCATTGGGCAGTTTATTTGAAACAACCTTTGAAAATTAGCTCGTGAAATAACCACCCCTTTCTGTGTTTCACATAGTAGAATAGGCTTAGAGAAACTTGCTTTTCTTTTAACTAAGAGAAGTAAAAGCTCAGAATTAGAACCCAGGGCAACTAGAAAACAACTCCAGTATTTTACCTCTTTCTACAAACATTTCCTGGCAACATTTTAATTAAGTGAAGTTGTTCTCAGAACTGTATTTAAGTGAAAACATGTTAACCTAAGTAAGTTTGCCTGTAGCCTGTTTCTACGTGGTTTATTTTTATTTTGTTAATGGAGATATCCTCCCCTCTTTCCAAAAGGGATATCTAACAGATTACAAGGATTAGTGGCTAAATACATAAGCCGGGCTCTGCCGGTTATAAGATTAAGCACAGTTTTAAACACATTGAAACAAATTGGTAGAGAATTTGAAACATCGGTAAACATCACTTACTGACCGGACCTAATAAGGATGCTAATGAAGAGAGAAGAGTTTGGTCCAAAGAAAGAACTGCTTTTGTTGAAAGTGCTAAGACTAGATGAAATAATGAACACAACATCATAAACACTGCTAAAAAGCATCCCCTTGCTTCAACAGTAGCAGCGAACAGAAAGATACGCAGTGGAGGAGGTTTACTAAAAAATTCAGTTTTTTGTATATGAAATAATTCTGTGGCACCCAAAGAGAAAGCCTTCCTGTGGAAAGAATCTAAGGTCGATAATTTCTCTAAGCCTGTGCAAAAGCCACAGAATTTCCATCCTCACAGAATCAGCTTGCAATCAATCTAGAACGGGCTGCTTCACAGGAAGCCGACTTGAACACGGGAGGGCAGTAGGAGGATGTTATGTCTCTTCTTTACAGAGTCTGTCCCCATTTCTTAGAGCTAAAGTAAAGAGCAGGGCTGAAATCAGCCTTTTGGTATGACCCTAAAATTGCTTGTTATGACTTGAATGAAAGCGGACTGTATCTTCACAAGTGGTCTTGGGTAATTTTATAAAAATCAATCAACCATCATTATAGTCGCTTCCCCTCTAAATACATAAACGAACACATCTTTTACATGTAACCACTCATTTCCATCAAACCTCTCTTATTTCTTTGAAGGGGAAGTAAAAGAGACTTTTAGCAGCTAGCTGATGTTTGAAGAAAAAAAATACGAACACTAAAACAAACTTTTGACTAACTGTATAATCAATCATCATCTGTAATGACCACAAAAGCATTTGCTTTGTTTTATAAGGAAAACAGATACACAGCTTTAAAGATGACTTCCTTACAAGAAAAAAATTTTAACTTATTTTTACTAAAACCAATAGTCTTTGAAAGAGCTGACTTGCCTTATCTTCAATTCTTTCATTCCTCTCTCTTGTGTAATCCCCACCTCCAGCTGGACCTTTGCCTCGCTGCTCTACCATACTGTTGCTGTCAAGGTCACAAATTTCATTCATATGGGTCTCAATCTTTGATTACCTTGTAATTTACTATGTCCTGGAACTCCTTCCCCTCGCCTGCCCAGTACTGCCTGGCCCTGGTTTTCCTCCTCCTTCCTTCTTCCTTTCCTTCTCATAATGCAGTCTTGGCTGTCCAGGAACTCACTGTGTAGACAAGGCTGGCCTTGAACTCACAGCGATCCACCTGCCTCTGCCTCCCAGGTGCTGGCTTTAAAGCGCCACTACACTAGGCTTCCTCCTGTTTCCCAGGCATCTATATCCCTGGTGGTTGATTTTTCTGGTCATCCCAACCTAAGACACTTCATGTGTCCCAAAACCCCGCCCTCTGGCCACTTTTCTTAGCATCGTATGTACACCACCTTCTTTGTCCCCCTTTAACTCAAGGGTTTAAAAAAATCCATGTATCTAGTTGTAGATAATTCCCAAACATTGATCTCCAAGCCTAATAATCTTGGCCCTCAACTCAATTTATATACCCATCTTTATTTTCAATATCTCTACTTGAATGTCCAATTACCTTTTAAACTCAACAATTCAAAACCCAAACTCCCCTTACCTCAGAAATCTAGTTAATCCTATCCAGTTGCTGAGTCCCACAACACTAGACTCAACTTTCATTCTTTCTTCACAACCAACCCCTCGGGAAATTTTATACATCGCATCTTTAAATTACCCTCCTAGTCCAGCTATTTCTCACTACCTGTATGTACACTCCTAAAGTCTAGGTCACTTTTGTCTCAGTCCTAAAGTAATATTGGAAGAGCTTGTCCTCTTAATGGAAACCATATGATCCATGTTTATGTTAAAATCCTACACTCATCCCCATTACTCTCAAAGCTTTCTAGACCCTTCTATATCAGTCTTCTCTGGCTCAGGCTCCTGTTACTCCCTTCTTGACCAAGTGCTCCTGTTGCATTGACCATTTTGCCTCCTCCTCCCATCTTGAAGCATTTACCCATGATGTGTCCAGAGTCCCGTAGTGACCCTTCCTCAGTATGGGTTCCTGCCCATCTCAAACCAGGCTGAATTTTGTTCTGTGGAAGTAGGAAGTATAATAAAAAACATAATTCATTTCCTTATTTGGTTCTTTCCTTATACAAGTAAACTCCGTAAGAGGAAAATTTTTTTACTAGCTTCATCCACAGCCCTAGTCTCTGTGCCTACAGCAGTACCTGGGCCATAGGAAATAGTATTGTTGAATAAATACAACTTTAAGATCTGGAAGTAAATGAAGTCTCCCACAGAGGCTAAGTAGACTGAAAACAGAAGAGGGGGGCAAAAGGACATACCCACATAAAACCTAGAATAATAAGATTGAAATAGATTCGAGTAATCAGAAGGTTGCAAATGCAACTCTGGGGAATGTTTTAAGAGCTGTGAAGGTGGTAATGTGGATGCAAAATGTTATATGCCGTATTTTAGCAGGATTAAGGGAGTAACGGTTCACAGTGATAGCGTTTTTGGTGAAGAGGTGAGTGTTGGGGAGAAGCAAAATAAATAATGAACTCAAGAGTCAATAAGCAGAGGAGTCTGAGATTGATGCAAAACTCAAAAAAGGATCCTAGGTCCCCCATTAATTAGATGATGTCTGTCGCCAAACTAGATCATCTGTCTTCTCAAACCTTGAACGACGTGAATCGGGAGAGGATAACTACCCAATTTATTTACTTACAATGACTAACCTTCATTCAGAATATTTTTTGTAAATAATTTAGCAGCCTATATATCACAACTTTTCAACCGTTGACTTGTCAAATGGATAGTCAGGGGCGTCTGTGGATTAGCACTTCTAGAGAATGACAAGGGACTGCACATTTAGGGTGCGCAGATACTACTATGCCTTGATAAGGGGGTGCTAGCTGCGATGTGGGAAGTTGTGGGCTATGACACTATACTCGCTGCACCGTGCTGCTTTGAGAATGGAAGTTACGAGGAGGTGAGGAAGAGCAGGAGAGAGCAGCATTAGGCAAGGAGGCCACAGCCCGAAGCGTGCATCGTGATGGGGTGCACGCCACACGGTTTCCTTTGTTGGCAAGATCCAGATTAGACTCGTGCCTGATCCACTGGAGCAGAGCCTGGGAAGCCTTCGAGGTGGGCTTGTCCCCGGCCAGAGAGGCGGAAAATCAATTTGGCTGGCAAACGAGAGCCCCCAAGAGCTCAGTCCACGCTCCATAATCCTATCCACTAGCAGCTCAGGAAATAGAAGTCGGAGTTCTCACATATTCATGGAGAATGTGAGGCATAAATCAGGCTTTAAGGATAAGGGGAAAAAAACAATGGACTCTCTGGCTGGATACTAATTAATCAAGCACAGAACACCTAAGCTTAGCAACCTGGGATGAAGCCACTTACACACCAGCAAGCAAGCAAAGGCTACTGTGTCTCTTCTCCTTTTCTTTTCCCTTTCAATTAAAGCAGATATCGGCTGAAAATTTCCCCTTTAGCTGATGCTGCTTATGCATGCCCCTGTTCTTTCTTTAATTAAAAAACATGCTTATTGCAAGACTTGCCAGAATCACTTTAACGGTATTTTAATTGTAATGTCTCTGCCTGATTAAAAAAAGAAAATATGAACTGAAAGTGTTTGCAAAAATGGTTCTCGGGATGCCGGAAGAGAATTATACACCTCCCAGGAATGGATACCACATACCAATTCTTTAATTAGCCTTGGGTTGCAGTGATATGGGCAGCACAGAAGGGGAAAACGTATCTGAAATAAAACCATTGACTCCCAGTCACAAATAATAGCAGCTGGAAGAAATAATCTTCATCAGTTTAGATGTTTCCAATGGGATAAAGAACTGCAACCAACCTAAAATGCTACACTCAGGAGAAGCCCATTCAGTGTGCCCAGTGCAGTTTCCACTGCTCTCTATACAAGTCAAACGGTCACTGAGAAAAGAGCAATGGTACTGTTAACTGCCTTTCGTTGCTGACATCCTGATGGGTTACCTTTATGGTTTTAGGCTCTCTCTCAAACTTGATCATGTATCAGTGTGACCTGAACGAATATCTTAAAGCATAGATGTATTGGGAGTGATGGTGACTCCACACTTAGATGCTATGACTGAGTACCAGATGCTGAGAACTGTAGGTGTCCTTTATTATTACAGGTAAGTTATGTCATGGCTTTGGGTGTCGACACTCTTGCCATACTTGCTCCCATCTAAAACAGGCAGAGAAATGAATACAAACTTGGAATTACGGATGAATTCTCTTTCTCATCCAATAAATATTTCCTGTTATTTCCCAGACTTTCTCCAAGGTATGGAAGTAAATATGTAAAAACATATGGTCTCTGTATCTTTTTCATTTGCTTTTCTTGTGGAGTTGAACTGTTCCAGGTAATGGCAATAACCTGATGTAGTGAACTGACCTGTTTTTCAGATAACTGAACAGGGAGGTAAATGTTATAATTCACTTAGACTTTTATTTGTTCTTTCTGAATCAATTCTACACGAATTATAAGTTTAAACGTATTTTTGGAACTACATGTAAATATTTAAAAGAACTGAAACATTAATATAAATAAATGCCTGTCATCCCAGGTACTGTTACCAATTATTTAACTAAACTGACTCCCTTTAGGGCTACAGAAGACCACCATATCCCTCACTCAGTTACTGCATGGGTTCCTAAAGTCACACACAAAGAAAGCAACTGCAAAAGGAAACAAACACAAAAATAAAACTTCATCTTTTCCCTGAAATTCTGCCCCAAACTGATAGAAGTCATACCTGCCAAACGCATTCAGTCTTCCTTTTCCTTCAATCGCCACATGACAGAGCAATTCTAGTCTTTAAATGACTTCCAGATACAGTTCTCTGATTTGGTTATAACATTGCTCTATTAGAAATCAAGACAAAGTTATTCTGTATAGCAATTTTGAGGATGCCGTTAGTTTCCTTGGGTTGGAATGTCCACCTTTATCTGGCCCTGTGAATATTGCACAGGGCATAAAATCAACAATAATAAAGAATGTTTGGTCTCATAGTTCTCATAGCCCAAGAATCTTAGTTACATAAGCAGTCCAAACTTCTCGCTCCCTTTCCTGTTAGGATGAATAGGATCTAGGGATCATTAATCAACAAATGAGACAGAAAGGTAAGGAGAGGCCAAGTCCTGAAGGACCCTGTAAGCCATATTAGGTTTGGATTGGAAATTAAGGGCTAATGGAAAGCCAGTGAGGGGTTTAAGTAAGAAAGTTCGAGACATTTATCTTTCATTACTGAAAATGCTGTTCTAGGAATGAACTGGACCTTTTCGGTAGCATTTTTCATATTACAGTATCCAAGTTGTCAAGACATAAACTGTAAATTGTTAAGCATCTATCTATCTGTCTGTCTGCCTATCTTTTGAAAGCATGTCCTTTCTCACAGCAACGGATTATCTTTCATTTATGGCTAATCAAGTGTGTCTGGGACGGTTCTCTGGAAGTAAATAATGTAAGCCATTGTCAGATCGAAAAAAAAAATAACAGGCTTCAGAGGCAAGTGTCCCTCACATAAAAAAGCTTTTGTCTCTGATATCCTGATACACAAATAGCAAATGAAATTGGTCACTGTCTGGGTGAATCCAGTAACATGTGAGGGTACCAGGAAGGATGCCAGCTATAGAAAGCTCACAACCAACATTAACCTGTCTTCGCACTTAAGAAACTCAGTTATTAGTTTATTCATTCACTCAGCAATTATCTGGGCATCTACTTTCCCAGAAGCCCTTGGGTACTTTCAGTCAGGATAAACATCACCAATTCTGGCTCCTGCTCACCTTAGCCTATAGCCTAGAACTGTATACTCTTCCACAATGGTCAAAAAAAAATAAAAAATTGATGTTATATTTATAAATAATTGGGGCTATGGAGATGCTTTGATGAGTAAAATAATCACTGTATACGCATGAGTAACTGAGGGCAGACTCCCAGAACCCACATAAAGTCAGACATGGCAGTACCCATCTGCAACGATTCTTCCTTTTTTTTCTTTTCTTGTGTATTTTTATTGAGCTATACATTTTTCTCCACTTCCCTCCATTCTTCCCCTCTCCCTTTCTACCTTCTCCCATGACCTCCATGCTCCCAATTTACTTAGGAGATTTTGTCTTTTTCACCTTCTTTTATATCTCCATGTTTGTCTCTCTTAGGGTACTCTTTGTTATCTAGTTTCTCTAGGGCTGCTTTATGTCTAAAAGCCACTTATGAGTGAATACATATTATATTTGTCTTTATAGGTCTGACAACACAGTATTCTTATTGTAAAATAAAAGATGGAGACAAGAGAATCTCTAGAACCTTGCGGACCAGGTAGCGTGGCCTATGCAGCATCAAACCATGAGGGAATCTGTTTCAAACAAGGTAGAAGGCTAGGATCAACACCTGAGGTTGTTCTCTGATATCCATGTGCATGCTATAGTGTATGCACACAAACACACACACACACACACACACACACACAAGTGTGGTGGAGAAAGTGAAGGGCTGGATAAACCTTAAGTGGTAAAATGCTTGCCTAACAAGTAAGAGTATCTGAACTCAATCCCAAGAATCCACATTAAAATAAAATAAAACAATAAAACTGACCACAGTGGTAAGCTTGTAAAGTCAGAACTGGGGAAGCAGAAATAGGCAAATCTCTCAGAGTTACTAATGAGTCAGTCTAGCCCTTTTGTCAGCTCCAATCTTGTTAGAGACCCTATCTCAAAGCAAAACATTTGTAGACAGAAGTTTCTGTCCTACCAGCAGCTCCCAAATAAACACATTAAGGCTTATATTAGTTACAAATGCTTGGATGATAGCTAAGGCTTATTAGTAACTAGCTCTTACATTTTAAATTAATCCATATTCCTTATTTACGCTCTGCCACATGGTGGTACCTTTATTAGTATGGCATGTTTATCTCCTGATCCCTCTGCATCTGGCTAGCAACTCCAGACTCCTCCCTTCTTCCTCACGGCATTCTCCTAAGTCTGGCTCTCCTGCCTAATCTTATTCTGTTCTGCTACTTGCCAGTCAGCTTCTCGGCTTCTTTATTAAACCAAACATAAAAACATATATTAACACAATGTAAAGAAATATTCCACATCAAACAACAATAAAAAGAGTGTACCAAGCCTGAAGAATGACATTCAAAGTTGTCCTTTACCCTACACATACACACACAACACACACACACATATTTCCACATGTATAAGCACACATTCCAACAAGTATGCACATACACAAACACAAATTATGTCAAGTTATCAGTAGAATATAAATTCTGTCAATAGCCCAGTTAGCCTTACAGAAAGTATCTTTCCATAGTGAAAGTTACATCAACCTGTCACCAGGGAAAGATACATAAAGACATCCGAGGTAAAAGAAAGTATGGGTAATTTTCAAAACTACCCAGGCTAATACTTTCTAGTACAGACTTCATCAAGCTTCAGCTCTGGACCACATGGGATGCTTGCTGGCAAATGTAGGCAGCACAATTTCCCTGTCCTCCACTACTCCTCTTCCCCAGGGCTACATATGCTTCAATCCACTTCTCTCCCTACCAATAGGAAGGAGATGCTATTATTCAGGCACTAGCAGACTTATCAAACCCACCGAAAAATCTGTGACTGCCTCGGATTCGACCCAGGGTCCATCTAGCTGACCAAACTTTAGTGAGTCATTTTACCATCTTCTGTCTGAAGAGTGGTCCAGTGGTTTGAAAGAAAATGTCCCCCGAAGGCAATGGCACTTTAGGAGATGTAGCTTTGTTGGAGTAGATGCTATGGAGGTGGGCATTGGGGTCTCCTGTATTCTCATGCACATCCATACTACCCACCATGACAGTCCACTCTCTGTTTTCTAAGATGTAGAACACTCGGCTACATACAACCTATCTACCTGCACACCGCCTTGCTCACCATGAAGATAATGGACTGAAGCTCTGAAAGTATAAGTTGCCACCTCAATTAAATATTTCCCTATTTAAGAGTTACCATGGTCATGGCGTCTCTTCACAGCATAGAAACCCCAAGACAAGTGGCCATATTTTGACCAACAAAGGAAGTAATTCAGTCTTCTTCACAGGCAATTTATAGCTAAATTATTTTAAGTTTACTAATTTGAAACAAATGTTGGCAGCTTCAGATCACATGTTGACCAAGCATCCTATTCCAGAAAGAAACCTTAATACGGAATATTTCACTAGGAGAAAAACTCCAGCCTGTCATCAGATCCACTTCCTTTTTATTTTTGGAGGGGGTAGGTACAGAAAAACTAATGGTTTTATTATTTTAGACTGTTCAGCACATTTAAATTTATCACTTTATTGAATATAGAATTTTGTGATGAATATTAGATATAGCATTTACACAGGAATACATTTCTAATAATGTAATTTAGGACCTTTTAAGCTGTTTTGATACAGTTCCACTCTGTCATTCTGGCTGGCTTCAAACTCACAGAAATCTTCCGGCCTCTCTGTCTCTGCCTCTGCCTCCACAATCCAGGAATTAAAGGTGTGTACCAGGGCACCTGGAACTTCACTATTTCTTTATTTTTTTTTCCTTTTTTAATTGATTTTTATTGAGCTCTACATTTTTCTCTGCTCTCCTTCCTGCCTCTCCCCTCCACTTCCTTTTAAGCAAAGCTGGTGTCTACAAATACTGCAAGCATAAAGAAATCTGTCAAGCAACTGCTAACAAGAAAGGCAACAAGTGGCATATCAGGGGAGCCCTCTTTAAAGCATTTCCTGGTCTCTCTATTACTAAGTAGACTTGAAGCCCCATCAGAATCCCAGGCTAGGTCAGTGTCAATAAGAAGCAACAACGTATACAGTTCCCTGGAGAGATGCTTAGTCTTGACTATGAACTTAATTGAACTGAAGTTAGGAAAGCAGAGCTCAGGGTGTGCTTATGAGGACATTGCCAAGACAACTAAATCCTGAGGACTCTGACCTAATCAATGGATTGATCCCTTGACAGATTCGCATCCCTGGGAGGTGGTGAGACACAGAAAGCAGGACCTTGTGGGGGGCCTTAGGTCACTAGAGCAATATATTAGAGACAATCATGCCCTGGCCTCTTCTCCATCCTCTGCCTCATGTCCCCCGTATGAGTTTTTCTGCTCTGTCATGTCCCCCTTAGCACAATAGACAAGCATATCACACCGTGATACAAAATTATTTCTCCATTTATATTGTGTCTCAGGTACTAGCAAAAGCCAACACATCAGGGAAAAATGGCAAGCTGGGTTCAGCACCTAATGGTGAACCCTAAAATCCCCAGAACCTTTCCAAAGATGAAGAAATTTGACAACGGGTTCAACGGTGAGTTGAGAAATGGCACTGTACTCATAAACTGTCAGCAGCTGTGGTGACAAGGACAAGATCTGCACAAAACAAGCCGGTCAGAATTCCAGCATGGGACAGGGAGGCCCCCAAGCCTCCACCCCAGCTGAGGAGCGACTGCAATTGATGGTCACTAGGAGAAGAAAACTCATTTTCTTAGGAATCAGCCATGCTCCATTGGCTCCACCTCACACGGGTTACACTAATTGGACTCAGTTATTTTTCAGAATGGGAATGATGTGGGGAGAGGGAACGGAGTAGAAGATGGGTCTGGAAGCAACTGTGGCGAGTAGAGAATGCTGAATATAATCAAAGTGTGTTTGGGGTATGTATGAAATTCTCAAATTATAAATAAAATATTGCATTGTTTAAAATAAATGATGTTTTGTCTCAAAAAAACAGAGATAATCATGTTTATACTATACAAGTCCTGATTATAATAGATCCAAAAGATCTGAGTCTCCTTAAAACTGAACTAAAAACAACTTTAAAGGAAATGAGCCCACATTCCAAGTTGCACCAGAAAAGCCTTATGTTCCTGAGCAACTAGGAGAAAGGAGGCAGGCAGATGAGGATTCTGCTGTTTCCACCTCCTGTCCCTTCTTCCCTTGCAAAGGAAAGAAAAACACTTCAGTGCGCATCCTGAAGATAACAGGGGCAAAAGCAATCCAAGGCCTTTATTATCCAGCTAATTCTTTCATATAATCCAGTTTGCTTTATATATAGAAGCAGCTGCTATCTGTAAATCAAATTTTAACTTCGGTCTGATTCTCAGCCATCTCCTCTGTTATCGCTCTTAGTCCAAAAGGAACAACGGATGTTAATTGAGTTCTTATTCTGGACCAGGCTCTGTCAAAAACTAATGGCTTTAAAAATATTTCCTCATTTAACTCAAAACATCCCTGTGACTGAGGAGTGCATAGTAATACTGCCTCGTAACCATGCCAAGAGCTTGCTCTTGCTATTGCTGTGACTTCTGAAGTCATTACAATCTGGTACTGCCCCAGGAAGGAGAACCCTGGGGCTCATGGGGGCTCAGTTTAGCCAAGGTCACAGAGATGGTAGATGCTGAGGCCTAGATCTAACTTGGCTCTTTCTGGCTTGAAAGTCTGCCAAGCATTTAACTGTCGTGGTATACACCAGTAGACCAAGAAATAGAAAATCGCATTAAGGGCAAGCAATGTATTACTAAGCAGCAATGGAAATTGGAAGCAAGCTTCTGGTAAAAAGGTTTTAAAGAAATGGCATTGCGAGAAATAAGAAAGTACAAAATGTCATTTTTATATGTATTTTTAGTGTAAAACATGATGTTTTAATTACATATTTGCATTGCACACTTATATACATGTGCATATTTATATATGCATACACACACTAGATACTGAAATTAATGTATCCACCAGCTTGCATTTATCATAATTTTTGTGCATGTATGAGAGAGAGAGAGACACCTAAATTATAAAGGCTCTACATTATGAGGATGGTCTGTCCTCCCTTAATTAACTCTTAATTATTATCTCTCAGCCAGTTAATATCAAGCTGCTTGACCACCAGATGAGAAAGAGATTCATTGCCTCATTCCGGAAATATAAATGTTTCCTCAACTGCAGAAGATCCTTGACTGGGATGCATAATTCTTTGAAATAGGAGAACTTTCCTTCTTTGTTTTTATTGCTCCTCATAATTACTTGGAATAAAAATGATAAGTTTTAATTCAGAAATGCCTTTAGCTATTGGGCATCTTCACATAAAAGCACAAAAAGTATAATTAATGAAATGAAGGCAAGATGCCTATTTCCACCCCCATCTCATTAGTAATAAGTGATTAATTCTCTTTTGTGTTTAACAGTATCCCTAATAACTAAAAGAAAAATGGGGGGTTGGGCATTAGCTGCAGCTGATAGTACTGGGTGGGCATGTATGAAGCTCAGAGTTCCATTCCCAGCACGTCATTGTGTTGTCAACCTATAATCTCAGCAATAGGAACTAGATGCAGAAGGAGCATAAGTTCAAAGTCCTCTTCAGCTATAAGGATTTAAAACCCAGGTTTGGTTAGAGACTCTGCTTCAAAAATACAAAAACAGGAGAAGGAGAGTAGAAGAAGTAGAAGTAGAGATGGCTCACAAATTAAAGTTTTGTATCTTCTTCTACTTAGAATAAAATAATGCTGAGGAGAGACAACAAAACAGCTCAACGGGTAAATGTGTTTGCAGCACTCCAGAATAAAACAAAAGTAGATATATCTGGATGTCTTTATCGTGATCACAAGAATCCAGCTTATTTCAAACAATTTAAGAATGGTTAAAAGGAGAGATATGTATCACTGAAACAATTAAAGAGACTGAAAACAAATTAATTGGGAAAGATAATATTCAAGAAATCAGGAATTATTTTCATATATGGAATAGATTTCACCCAGACCTTGAACCATAGACCATTTGCTTGCTCATTCATGCGACAATCACCTTGCAGCTTTTAATCTCCATCATTTGTTCCACACTGTTCTGTATCATGACTAGACAACAGCCAACAAATTCATGATTTTTTTTTTGATTTGGGGATTATTCTATGAGAAGAGACACACTTTGTAGCAATGACTAAGTTTAAAATATGACTTATGGTAATAAAATTATGAAGAAGGAAAACCAAACCAACGCAAAGAATAATAAGAGGAGTGATGTGGGATTTTGTTCTATCTGCTGTGAATATGTTTTATTACCTTTGGTTAATAAAGAAGCCACTTTGGCATATTGCAGGGCACAATATAGGAAGGCAGAAAACTAAACTGAATGCAGGGAGAAAGAAGGTTGGGTCAGGCAGACACCATGTAGCTGCCGAAAGAGAATGATGCCAGAACTTTACCAGTAAGCCACATCTTCATGACAATACACAGATTAATAGAAATGAGTTAATTTAAGATATAAGACCTAGCTAGAAATATGCCTGAGCCACTAGCCAAACATGTAATTAATACAGTTTTTGTGAGATAATGCAGGTCTGAGTAGCCAGAAAATGAAATTGCAGTCTCCAATTACAGAGGGGTAGTTGCAATTTTGGGAAAGGTGTACTGTTAGCCCTTTCTGATACACTGATATTGTCTCAGAGAGCATATAAACACAATGAACAAGCTTCATGAACCTAGAGAACAAATATTGCAGACAAAGGACATCAAGGGCCAAGGTCTAAGGTCAGGTAGTTTCACAGAAGTGCTTAGCTGTGGTGAGTAAGGATGACAAGATCAAAGAATAAATCCAGAGTTAAAAAAGGACCTTGGGTTTCAGTCTTGGTGAGACGTAAAGTCATTAGAGGGTTCTGAAGAAAGAAGCAACAAGGGGGTATGATAGATTAGAAGTCATGAGCTAACACTGATAGGGTACATCTTAGCATACAGAACTCAAGGCAAATTGCAATGGCTTCAGTACAAGGAATCTTATTTTCTATTCAAACAGGTGATTTCAAAAAGGAACTTACTTTTGCATAGAGTGGGAAGAAGCTCATGAGCTCCCAGCCCCAGCTCAGGAGCTAGAGAAAGCTGTTAGCTACTGGGGGAGGACTGTCCATTTTCCTCAGGGTTATAGCCACAGGCAGGCCAACCATGCTCCAGTGGATGGTCCCACACCCATGTACAGATGGGCTATCTGCTTAGACTCAGAGGCTTATTCAAATAGAAAGTTGGGAGGAGTTATGGTTAAGGGAGTAGATCCAGAAGGAGTTAAAACAAGGAGTTGGGGATAAGAATGATGAAAATGCATTGCAAGCAAATAGGGAAGAATGAATAATATATTAAAATTTCTTTAAAGTGGCCAGTTCAATACTTCCACAGCAACTCCAGCGTCATCAAGGTCCTGAGCTCATTTCACGTTCCTTCTTCCCCATCCTTACCAAATCACCTAAAGATCTTATACAATGGCTGATTGAGCTGTCATATTTACATAACAGGAAGTGAGGAAGAAATGAAGTACAGACATGTACTACTGCATCAGCTCTACTTTAAGAAACTTCTTATACATGTAAATTTCTTCTTAGACCAGGTGTTAGCATAAGACTATGCCCAGCTCCAAAGGAAGCTCGAACGCACAACAATTTAGCGTCTTGCTGTTACAAATTGGGATTCTGCCAAAAAAAGGAACACACACACACAAAGCTAGAAGCACTGGGGAAAACTTAGTGGCAATGTTTAGCAATTCAGACCTAAAATTACAGTGATCAGGAATAAAATGACACTGATGTAAGTGGAGATGTACAAACACCGAGTGAGGCTTGAGACAGCAGGAATCACTGGTGGTTATGGTAAAACAAAGCATGAAAGTCTATCATTAGGTTCACTGCTAGAAACGTGCAACTTCAGTGAGTAAGGTAGGGAAGTCCCTCCCACTTTGATTCTCCATGTAATCCAAACACAAGTCTGGAATAAATGACGTGCTCTCTCTTAAACACGTGGACGTACATGTCTGAGAATGTATGGGCATGTTCATGTAGAGGTCAACCTTGGTTGCTATTCTCAGAAATGCTATGTAGCTTCATTTGAGATCGGGTGGCTCTTGCCCTGGAGCTCACCAATTAGGCTATACTGGCTGACCAGTGAGCCCCAGGGATCTCCCTGTGTGTGTCTCCCTGGCACTGGGCTTTCAAGTGCATGTCAGTACACCTGACGTTTTCATGTGCGTTCTGGAATGGAACCTGGGTTCTTATTTCCTGCACAGCAAATATTTAACTGACTTGTATTGCTTAACACACTTCAAAAAATGGCATGTTCTGAATCCTCTCCATGGGTCACCTCTAATAACTACTCACTCCTCACTGTACATCTCTGCTTGTATCCATCAACTGCTTTAGCTAGAACTAGAAACTTCTATCTGTCATATTTACTCCCCTTGCTATTTTCCTTTCAGTAATATTGCTGCCATTAATAGTTTTCTTCACTTTTTCTGGCATCTGAGAGAATTCCTAAGCCACTTAATAAGCATTCAAAAATTATCTATTGAGCAAAATTTGGTCTTTGTCTTTTCATTGTTTTCCTTATTTCTAGATCTACTATTTGTGTCTCTATGATAAAAATCTCAGCTTCTCTGGAGGCAACTCCCTTCCCTGCAAAGAACTCTTGTAAGCTAAGTGTCCAAAGGCTGATATCCACTTCCTGTTCTTCCATTCCCCAGAATGAGAGTGTCCTCCCAAACGCTGCTCATCAATTCTACACAACTCAAGAGTGAAATATTGTCTAACCTAAAATGATCATGGGAAACCATGAGTGAGGGGGAAGTGGGTGAGTTACTTGCATCTCTGAACTCATAGAGAAAAGCTGCAAACTTGCTGCACAGGGTCCTTCCTTTCTTCTGCCCTTTGATGCCCATCTGAGGCCTCTTCCTTCATATCTTGTCTTTTCAACACTATTTCTTGGTTAAACATTCCTAAGAAATAAGCATATATCCAAAGACCAGACTTATAAATCCAGGACTTGAGTAGGAAAGAGTCTTTCAAATGGTTGTGTCAACAAAAGGCCAAGGCCCTTGAGAAGCTGCAGGGTACCCCATCCTCCGTCATAATTCAGATTCTGTGGGAATGGTGCCCACTTAAAGCTTAGCAAGGAAACCTTTTGATATGCAGTTTTAAGTCTCTAATTTTACTTTGTCATTGCCAGTCTTCAGGTTATACTGGTTTATTGATATTCCTTAACTACTAAGTCATTTACATACACACACATACATATCCCTATAGCCACTAAGCCACATATATACATACAATACATTAAACCACATTACATATATACATACATAATACTTCCATAGCCACAAAGCTACATACCTACATTTAATTACACACACACACACTCACGCCATAGCCACTAGGTCACATACATAATATTCCCCATAGTCACTAAGTCACATACATACATGCATACATAACCCAATAGCCACTGATCTACATACATGCATGATACATACTACATTCATATATGTATATATATATATGAAAGAAAGAAAGAAAGAAAGAAAGAAAGAAAGAAAGAAAGAAAGAAAGAAAGAAAGAAAGAAAGAAAGAAGGCAGGCAAGCACAAAACAGGCAAAAACTTAACATGACAGACATTCTACCTCTTAAAGGGCACTAATTCAATGACGGGACAGAAAAATTCTCGCCTGGGAACAAAGGAAAAATAAAAGCAGCTTCCAGAATAAAGAATGTCACAATAACTGGCCAGAAAATCTTGATTCAGTCTACAAGAAACAGGTATTATAGCCAGACGATGGTGGTACATGACTTTAATCCCAACACTCAGGAGGCAGAAGCAGGAGGATCTCTTTGAGTTTGAGACCAGCCTGGTCTACAAGAGCTAGTTCCAGGACAGGAACCAAGACTACAGAGAAACCCTGTCTTGAAAAAAAGGAAAGAAGGAAGGAAGGAAGGAAGGAAGGAAGGAAGGAAGGAAGGAAGGAAGGAAGAGATATCAAAAGTACTTTAGCTAATCCTCTTCTAAATGTTTGGGTGTGTAGATACGTTCTTACTGTAACAAGAGTGCATACAAGTGTTGTTTACAGCATCTATAGTAGCTACTGGTGTCAAGTTTTAGAGGTGTCCATAACTAAGCCTTTCTCCCACACAGTTTCCATCTGACAATGAGCAAAGGCACTTTCATAACTATTTCTTATTATCAGCCCATGAAGTAGGAAGTGTGATTTATTATCATGTCACAGATACAAAAATAAATGCACAAAGAGGTGAAGTGACTGGCTTAGCCACATGGTAGATGAGCTGAAATTCGAATTCTCAGGATCCTCCAACTTCCTCTACCCTAGAGCTATGTGGATGGTTTTGCAGTAAGGAAGCCTATTTATATGACTTTCCATGGGACCAAGAAGACAAAACCACAACAGGGTAAACGCAGGAAGACATTGCTTTCTTGGCAGACGATTTCAAAGGCAGCAGCATTAACCAATTTCAAGGCATTTTGCTATATTGTGGGGTTTGCCCTGGATAAGCATGACTACAAAGGGCTGGGGCAAGGCAGCTGCTCCTGGAGAACACTATTAACTCTCTTGTTTTTGAAAAAAAATAAAATAATTAAGCTCCGAGCTTTAAAAGAGCGGAAAAGAACGGCCTTTAGCTTTGAACTCCTCCGACCATTTCTTACTTTTCATTTTAAAAGACGTTTCAATCTGGTTTCAAAATAAACTGTCAATCAAACGCTGAAACTTCTCCAGAACCTTCCCCCTCCCTTCCCACACCCTCCGAGTGACCACAGGCTGTTCAAACTCCACAGACCTTTAAGGTGCAGCGAATTCAGGAGGCTTGTGTTCGCATCCAGCAGGAGCAGCTGGCCGGTCTCCACCGTGACGCTGTCGCCATCTTGTGGCACTCTATGGGGAAACCAACTGTGAGGCCTGGACCACCTCCGACAGAACTGGAAGGAAAAGTTGCCCTGGAAGAGAAAATGATTCGGCTTATTTCTGAAGCAACATGCCACAGCGAGCAATGGAAAATGGTGAATGCTCCGGGAAAAATTAGTCGCTCTCTGATCCTTGAACAACTAACCCAAACAGAAGAAAACTATAAAAGGATATAAGCTACACCTCTGTGCTCAGCTCCTAATTTTTTTTTCTATTTTTTTTTCTCTGCGCAGACTCTCTTGAACCTAACAGGCAGAGCTGATTCCATGCCTTACTTTTACAGACCTGTATTGAATCTTACACAAAAATGTCATGAATAGTCTGGACTAGAGAGAATTAAAATATTCTCTTTGATGGGTGGCATTTTGCTTGATGTAATTGGTATAATTTTTCACTGCCACCAAGTGTCCCTGTTTCATGGGAACGTTCCTTTTCTGGAGGGCACAGATCTACCATTCTGCATGGCCCTGTCCTCTCAGGAAGCAAGTTGTGTTGAACAAAGCTGAGGCCAGCACCAGTGAGAGGCAGGCTGACTTCAGATGACAAATGAACAGCCTGGTGGTTTATGTGACGGGCAGAGGGCAGGACTGAGAAGAGTCAGCCTCTCATCTCCTGAGTTGTACTCACAGAACTTCCAGTTTTCCTGTTCCTTCGTGGTCACTCTAAAGCCACGGGCTTTAAAGAGCAGAGACATAAAAGTCACTGCACATGTGAGACTCAGCACGTGGCTTATGAAGTTCTCAAACTAACAAGAAGGGAAATATCTAAAACTCAGGATAGGAAATATGGTTTCCTCAAGGAAAAGCATCAACAAAAGTGTCATACCAACACTCCAACCAAATGTCTGAAGTGTCCACACATATGTATCAAAGAAGTCCCTTTGTGACAGGTTGTAGGCAGATGGGAGGCAGTCATTAAGAAGGGAGCCTTGCTTTGGGAACCCTACTCCTCATACTGGGTCACCTCGCCCAGCCGTAATACATGGGCAGGTGCTTAGTCTTACTGCAACTTGATATGCCCTGTTTTGTTGATGGGGGGAGATCCGCCCTTTCCTAAACAAATATGCAGGAGCAGCGGATGGGGGGGGGGGGGATACCGGGGGATGGGAACAGAGGGGCAGGAGGGACTGGGAGAAGAGGAGGGAGGAAAATGTACAGCCCAGATATAAAGCACATAATTAAATATATTTTTTAAATTACTGTCAGTAACAACCTTATCTCTTTATGTATGTTTCTTAATTTCTAGGGGAAAAAAAAAAAGCTTGGAAGTGAAGGGAAATTTTTAAATGAAAATAAAAAATTAATTACTGTGTAAAAAAAAAGAAGAAAAGAAAAAAATGTAGGGGCCCTGAACCAAACCAAGAACTCATTGCAATGGACGTTTCCAAGTCAAGCTGAGTGAACAAAAGGGCACCGTGTCCACGGTGTGACACACCACAGCTCCCAGTGCCACTAAGACAAAGGGAGGTATTAGAGAAGTGGGAAAGGAAAGTGGGGTTTTTTGTTTGCTTTTTTTCCTTTTTGTTATTTTTTTTTTTAATTTTGGGGGGAACATTATAAGTATGAGGGGCAGATATGGTGGAACTGGGCAATCAGGATTGGGATGCATGATGTGACTTTCCCAAGAGATCATCAAAAACATGTTTTAAAAATAACAGAAGGGAGTACATATTTGTAATGCTAATAATTATACTCACATAGAGAATTGTGTCCTGGAGTATTTCTGAGAGATAAAATAGAAAATGTTGGTTCTAGAAATGGTAGTTTATTGTCTGAAAGAGGATTTTGACCCTCCTAACTCAATAGTCCCAAGATGCAGACCTAACCTATCACCATGGGGCTTAAGATTGGATACAGCATGGCTTTTCAGTTTTTACATCTACAAATTTAAGGAATGTGTGTGTGTGTGTGTGTGTGTGCGCGTGCGTGCGCGCACGCTACAGCAATTTAAAAGGAGTGTGCTTGAGCATCATTGGAGGCCTCAAGAGCTACATCACCATGGTGACTATCCATGGTCTTGAAGAATGAGTTAAGTCTGCCTCTCCAGCTGATCTTACCATAGAGCTAACTCTAGTGAAGCAAAGCCAAAATAAAGGTACTTGGGTTTGAACCTAGACCCTCCCAGAGCTTTCTGGAGCCTTCGAGAGCCTTCTACATGCTGGGCAAGTGTTCTACCATTGAGCTCCATTTATAGCCCTGTCTTTACATTTATTTTGAAACGTGTTCTTACCAAGTTACCTAGGCTGACCTGGAGCTTATGATTCTACTGACTATGTCTCCTATTAAAAAAAAAACAAACAAACAAAAGAAGAAAACTACAGCTAGGATTCCAAGCCTATACCGCCAGCCTGTATTCCTTTATTTCACTGATGTCAATACAGGAAACAGAAAGAAAGGCAAGCGGGCAGAGACTGAAGAGGGGAAGCTATAAAAATGGAGATGGCTATACCAGCTATAAAACTGGATGAACCAGGTTATCTGCACTGTCATCAAGTCCTCACCGAAACAAATAGAAAGGCTCGGATATCTGGGCCAGAGACAGAGCAGTTGCAGCAAACTCCCTTCCTTCCACTTTACAGGTGATGCTTCAAACTGTTTCTCAGCTCAGCACTTAATAAAATACAGACTCTTGTTCAGTGCCACCACAGATCTAGGGAATTAAAAGTGCAAAGGATAGAGTAGAGGGACTTGTCACCTAGATGGCAATCTGGCTTCAGAGTCCTTGGGGCTAATCAAGGCAAAGGCCAAAGGTAGAGACATGGATCTCAAAAAAAAAAAATGAACCATGGAATTTCCACTTGCACAACACTCAAGCTGAGGATCAAGGTCACCCAGCAAGACTAAGTTAGGAAGAGTGGTGTGGGTGAACTCGAGGGCATATGAAGACTTCACCAGCACAAGCCTTATATATTAATCTTGTGCACAGATCCATAGCCCAGCCACAGAACTACAAAGGAACTGAAAGCTCGTGACACTCAGTAAAAATATCTGGATCAAGTAGACATTAATTGGGTACTTAAGGGCATCAAAGGAAAACAATTCCATGGTGTCTTCCATTGATTGGAGAACATTTTTAAATTGCTACAATTAGCTCTGTTAACTGTTATCCAACTTGGAGCGAGCCAGGCCTGGCCTGGCAGCCTTTCTGAAACTATTCCAGTCAGTCCTGGCCAGTGGAAGATGCATGAAGTGTTATTTTCATTTTGAGGCTGAGGAAATGGAGGATCAAATGTTTTCAACATAGTAAGGAGACTGAAGTCATGTGAAGCAAAGGCCCATTGACATCATTTACTCCTGGGTACTCCTGGGATGCTCTTCTTAAAATATGGCATGGCTCACCCCATTTTTACATCAATGCCTTTGCTTAAGTATGTTCCCCTTCCCTGTAACTATATCTTTCTCAAAACTCAATTTTGGTGGATCCTTCTTTCTACCATTCTGGCAGGATATCATAGAATGCACTCTACATTAATTTATCATTTCTTGAACTTATTCAAATAAGGCAGGGGGATTTATTTTTGGTCATTATTATGCTGATTCTATCTAAAAGTCTTCCCCACTACGAATTGTTTCATAACTCATTAAATTACTATTCCATATACTAATCCAATGCAGGTTTTATAGACATTACACATACTCACACAGACATAAATACACACAAACGCATACTATACTCACGACACACAGAGTATACAATCGCACAACACTATACACACACACAAACACATACTTGCAAACACACTCATACAAACATGTTTCTAACACAGTGTATAAACAAATGGTGCCTAAACCTAAATTATGAAACATACTGCATTTTTTCAACCAACTGGGTTCAGTCTATACCCTTTTGCATACCTTTTCCTGTTGTGTAGCTCTACTAGGAGACAGCCTCTATGCTAAAGAGGAGATTCTCCCTACGATATCCTGATCCAATTTTATTTCTTTCCCTTTACATTTCCCTTTATGTTAAATAACAAAAGAATATCAGTGCTAATTTTTCAGCCTCAATTGGCTAGGAGCCCAGAATTCTCTTTAGCAGAGTAAAGGCATAGAGAATTATATAAAATCATATTGAAATTCATGCTTTTGTCTAAAACAAGGACTAAATACTCAAATGTCAAAAGATATGAGTGTGACCTGAACTATTTAACAGGTACCCAGGGAAGAAGAGGAACAATATATGCCCATGGTTACAAAATTTCCATGTGATTGTGCTGATAAGTTTGCTGCCATAAGTGGAAGTGGAGTCTTCAGTGACCCATGTCATAAGAAGTTTGATGCCATCAGAATTGTAGTTTTCCATTTTTACAGTTGACTGCATTGGTAGAATCTCTCCCAATATAAGACTCTTGGGGTCCTATGGACAAGTGGATATGGCTCCCCTTTCAATATAGTCATCTTCTAATCCACCACTCTTTGAGCCAATTAAGAAAATAATTCTGACAAAATTAACACTGGGATCTTTGTCAAAACACATGAAATCCTTCCATTGGCAACACAAAGATGTTTCTGGTTCCCATGATGCTGTCTGTCACCGTCATAAGACGTGGGTCAGTGAAGACTTCACTTCCACATAAGGTAAGTTCTTTCCTCTATGGCTTCCAGGCTACTTATACTTCAACTTTAGTTTTCTTCCTAGCAATAGATAAATCTGTCACTTCTATTACACAGATGGAGTAAACCATTTCCTTACAAGCGTAGTGCAAGAATTAAGAGGATAGAACATGCCTTCAAATGTTTATCCAGCCCCATATATCCAACCTTAAATGAACAACAAAAAACTAAATAAGAAAATAAAAGCAAAAGGTTCCCCACCTCAGCTAGGAAGCTGGTGCAATTTGTTTTCTTCTTGGCGCACATCAGCACTTCTCTGAACTTCTGGGAAAGTACAATGTCTGCAAATCTTCCTTGTCACCTTAAATGGACTCTCAACTCCACGAGAGCTCGCCTGAACGAAGTCATTGATCAGCAAGATGGAACATCGGGCCGAAGGAAGGGTCTATTTGAAGGCATGAACTGAGCAAGGGTGGCGGAGGAGGTGGGGCAAGGGAACCTCTGTGGTCACAGCTGCCTGACCAAAGCAAGGAAGAGAATTCCTGAAGCCTTAACTGAAGAAGGCCTTCTTGCATGGCATGCAAGTTTTGGATGTGGAACAGAAAGCCCAGTGGCGGTCAATAATTTTTATCTGCCCTTTACCCCACCTCCTTAGTCTCTCTAAAGCCCTTATGACCATATAGAGCACATGTATTCATACTCAAGCCTAACCCTGGCAGACGGGGAAGCTTCATAACTGCTTCTGAGCTTTTGTTATAGCACCAGGACCCACAAGCCATAAGGCCTGGCATACTATGAGTAGCCAAAGAAAAAATAACTCACATATCTTAGTTATTAACATTATGGGTTTCAGACAACTATCACAGTCTACAAGCAAAATAAATTCCCAGAGCCTCATCCCCTCCACCTGAATCATCATATTTATTCTAAGAATTCATCTTGCAAACTCTAAATCTGAGGATCATTTCACTTCCTGGCAATTGAGTGCCTCTAATGTCCCAGGCATGGCACTATGCATTTTACTCTCAGGGTCATTAATCTTCAAAACAAAACAAACAAACAAAAATAGAGAAAGGTATTACCTTCTCCACTTAATGCTTAGTCTCAAAAAATAATAATAACAATAGGGCTAAGATTTACTGAGTTCACTCAGCAGGTGTTATCTTGCTTAATAAGAATAGGCTCTCTATAGACTCCTTGTCTACGGCTCCAGAATGATAGATCCCTACATCCAACAAATATTTATTGGGCACACACTTCACCTCAGGCATCAGTCTAAGCACAAAGCACAGAAAACCCCTGATGCCATGGAGCTTACTTTCTAGCATGATCACAGATAAATATATAAAATAAATAGTTTGCCCTGAAAGAAACAAAAGAGCAGGGTAAAGTGGATCAGAAATGTCAGGGGGTGGCAGGAACTATTGACATTGAGTGACTGGCTACATGACTCCGATAAGAGACTGAAGTAGAAACACTGAGTGTGAGCCCAAGGCTAATGCAGTGGGGAGAGACCCTGAAGAATGAGCTTGTCTAGAGTGCAGCAAGGACAGGTAGGGTGTCAGGACCTCTAGGGAGGGGGTGGCACAGAGCGTTCCTGCTGCTGCAGTGGAGAACACAGAGAAAAGACCTAGCAGATATCAACTTTTCATATGCCATAGAAGAATGACATGAAATATTCAGTAGTACATGATGGTGCTCAAACCACAGTCCAAATGTAGCCTATTCAGTTTGATATCAGTGCAGCACATTGGCAATTCACTCATGATATTTACGGTTCTAGGCTGGTCACAATAGGGATGATAAGACCTGCAAAATCTAAAATATTTGTCATATAAATCTTTTAGGTTTGGTGGATTACTCAAACACTGCAATTCATACTATTAGGATGTTACTTATAATGAGCTCATTCTAGCATACGTATACTCCACCACTATTGAATTACATCAAAACAAAGCTTTCTATAGATAAATATAAGTAATTGCAAATTAAGCTAAGCTAAGAAAAAATTTTAGGATTGGGAATAAAAATAGCAAAGGAAAGAATATATCCTCAAGTGGCAGAAATTAATTCTTATTTTCTAGTAAGTAAGTGAAGAGCTAAGTCTTGGAAAGCCACACACAGGGAAGTGGAAAGGCGAAGCGGTGTGTGTACGTTTGAATGTGTGTACGCATGGGCATGTGCTTGCGTTCTCACACACAGAGTCAAATCTGAAGATTGACAGATACACGCCAGCCTTTTTCACAGAGCTGACACACTGCCATTTAACCAGCGAGCGTGCAGCACATGTTTCTGCTTGCAGTCACTAGTAAGAGACAAGGTTAACATTTTAAGTGATGGACTACAACATGTTATTTCCCCATGCAATAGACCCGTGACTGCACTGCCTTCGAAAACACTTAATTTCCGTGATTGAATACACAGGAGCACACTTTCCCTGCTACGAGGCTTTGACAGCTTCTCAGTTCCACACACCAGGGGAAGCATTTTTTTTTCCTCCTTTTCATTTTTGTGTCCCCTTTGTACCTGAAGGGAAGCAAATGAATATGTCATAGCGAAGAGAAGAAGGAAGAAGCCCAAGGAATGAAACCTAGTTTACAGGCATCAGTGTCTCTGATCACAGAAGTCGTCACTGCCCGCTGCTCTAGCTGCTTCCAATGTTTGGGCTACCATTTTTGTACTTTAGAAATAATTATCTCCTCAAGGGCGAAAGAAGAAATTCATAAATAAGCAAAAGTTGATTGCCTATGCCTCCTAAGCTAAAGGAAGGGCTGCAGTGAGCAATCAGTTTAGAGAATGGGCAAGGCAAGGCTCTGATTAACACAAACAAATTGGACTAAAGGCACTGTAGAAGTCCTTACATTTTGTTCAGAAGCAGGCATGTCTAAGTCTTCTAGAGTGCCCCAGGTTTTAAGAAATATTGATCACAATGTTGGGTAGTCATCCAAAGTTTCAGATGACTTCATGTGATGAATTCTTTCAGGACCATCTCAGTCCTGAGTTTCTTAAAGGAAAAATAGAGCCAAAAGAGTCTCAGAAAACTCCCCAGAAGCAAAAATAACCCAGGAATGGGTCCATTCCTTAGACACAATGAAATATGTGGAAACAAGAAAACCTTAACAGATACCAGCAACTCCAGCAGAAGAAAGACGATCCCACAAAGGCTGAATCTACGGATCTCCTCAAACATACCATCTATATTATCAGAAATTCAACACAGCCCAAGACCAGCTAGTGTGTGTGTGTGTGTGTGTGTGTGTGTGTGTGTGTGTGTGTGTGTATACACCTTAGCCATTAGGGAAGACTTAAATTAAAACTGCATTGAGCAGCTGTGGAGATGGCTTAATTGGTAAGTGCTTGCTATACAAGCATGAGAATGAACTGAGTTTAATCCTCAGAACCGACATAAAAATCTAGGCATGGTATCTTGCAGCTATAATTTCACTGCTGTGAAGGTAGAGACAGGAGCATCCCAGGGGTTTATTGGCCAGCCAGTTTAACCGTATTGGCAAGCCCCAGGGTCAGAGAGACTCTGACTCAAAAAATAAGATTGAGAGCAATAAAGAAAGGCACATAAACATCACACACACACACACACACAATTCTGATCACATTGACATTCCATTTCCCAAATCAGAACGGCAATTATCAAGAACACAATGGCCACAGATAGTGGCAAGGGTATTAGGAGAGAAGAACACTTGTTTTCTACTGGCAGGAATGAGAAAAACTCATAAAGAAATTATGGAAGTCAGTGCGGAGGGTTCCCCTAGAAACTAGTAACAGAATTACCTTATAACCCAACCCTATTCCTGAATGTTTGCAAGAAAGAAGTTTAAGTCAGCATTTATCAGAGATGCATGCACACCCATGCTTATTGCAAAACTATCCACAAAGGCCAAGTTACAGAATGAGTCTAGATGCCAATTAACAGATAAATAGAGAAAATGCAGATATATACAATGTGTAGAAAGAAAGAAAACAAAACAATATGTCATTTTGGAGAAATGGATGGAACTAAAGACTAGTGTGCTAAGCAAAATAAACCAAACTCAGAACAAGAAATACCATATTTTTCTCTCATATGTGGAATCTATATTATGTGTATGTGTTTACGACCACACACACACATACCTTAACCCTATAACATGTGTGTGTTTGTGTGTATGTGTGTGTATGTGCGTGTGTGTATTCTGAAGGAGACTCAGGATGAGGGAAGGAAAAATGAGAAGGAAACATAGACAGACATCACATGCTTTCTCTCAAAAGTAGACTAGTATATACTATGGATTTGTGATATAAAAGCAGACAGGAGACTCGTTGGAGGAATAAAAGGAAACATGTATGTATAGGGACAGAGGGTAAGTCAGGTGATAGCAATAGATATCATTGTGCAATTCATGTAAACTTACATGAATTGAGACATCATAAGGTAAGGGTAGTAAATACACTTACTAAAAACCTGGTTTTTTAAAAAGTGAGGTGGATTTGACCTAAGTTAAGCCCTTAAGATTGATTTTTTTTCCAACAGGCTCTAAAAGGTATTGATCCTGTGGTTTGGACCTAAAATCAGCCTTTAGGAGCTAAACATAGTCCCTGGCCAAAAGTCAGCAAGGAAATGAGGTCCTAAGTTCTCAAGACTCGAATAACTGGCCTCAACAGACAACCCAAATGGACCTAGAAATGTGGCCTGAGCTCCAAATGGGGATACATCGTGACTGTCACTCTTATTTCAGCCTTGGGAGACCTCAATCAGTGAACTCGGCTACTCTGTATAGAACTGTGATCTATCAGAGTGGAACATACTAAGTCAGCCTTGTTTGAAGTTTCCAAGAATCTGGTCATTAACTAAGAATCAATGGGAACCTACTATGCCACTATGATGACCTCCTTTGGAGAACAACTTTCACCAAGAACGACATTTGCTTTTCTCCTTATTAGCTGAAGTTACTTCTCAAAAGGGTCAGTAACAAGATGATGTTGGAGGCCAATTTCAGCCTGTTCTGACAACATAAATGACTCCACGCATACAAAATATACAGCATAAAACTTCTAGATCTATGAGGCCAAGAAGTATAAATTAAGACCAGACACAGACCTTTCATTTGCTCGGGAGGAGTTGTGACTGCTAAATCTACACAGTAAATGCCACGAGGATTCCAAAGTTATTACGGCCTCTCTCCAGCTGACATAAAAAGAAATCCTCCTGATGCCTAACATGGCCTTCAAGAGAACCTCTCAAAGCTCACACATTATATTATTTGTGAAACTATTTAAATATCGGTGATATTTATAACACTACTCTTTAATGGGCATTGCTTCCTGAAGGGAGCAAAGAATTGAACTTGTATTCCCTCACTTACAAAATAAACTATAACAAATACAGAGGACAAATGACTGTAGTCTGTTTATCCCAACTATCAATCTGCAACACAGTCCTTACACCTAAGACTTAGGAAACTTGGAAATAAAAGCTGAAAGATTGTAAGAGCCAGAAGCCCAAGGTAGCTGCTGTTAAAAAGTATCCCTTAGACATGACATGGAAAAGGTATTCATGAAATTGCAACAATAAGGTTTCCTGAAGAGGATCTGCATAGTGATTTCAGTTGACATGCCAGTATAAAAAGGGAGAATTCCACATTGTCCCACCCATGGATGAAGTGCTACAGGCAATGATTACTGAGAGAGAGAGAATCAGTTTCCTCCAGGTATGAACTCCCACGTAGGTTATCCAATCCCAAGAAATAAGTTCAGGGCACATGTAGACAGAATGGCCCAGTCCTGAAGCCATTCCATCCCAAAGAAACACACAGAGGTTTATACTACTAATAAACTTTTTTGCCTATTAGCGCAGGCTTAATATTACACTCTTACACTTAAATTAATCCTTAATTCTTGTCTATGGTTAGCCATGTGGCTTGCTATCTTTTCTCAGTGAGGCATTCTCATCTTGCTTCCTCTATGTCTGGCTTGCAACTGCAAGAATTCCCAGAATTCTCGTAGTCTGGTTGTCCTACCTATACTTCCTGCCTGGCTACTGGCCAATAAGAATTTTATTAAACCAATATGAGTGACAAATCTTTACAGTGTACAAAAGCATCATCCCACAGCAGACACATGTACATCTGATCAATAATAAGTGGAATCAATAGGTTGATATACTCACACACATATGAATATTCACATATGTATAACAATAAGAGGTAAAGAAGAAATTAATTTGAAAGGGAAAAGAGTCACAGAAGTTGGAGGGAAGAGAAGATAAAAATGCAGTGTTAACATATATCTCAAAAGAAATAAAATTTAAAACTTCAATAAAAAGAATGGCAGTTCATTGCAGGGGAAAACCAAACAGAAATAATCTTATACCTGCTCCTTCACAGGCCTTGATTAAATGCATTTACTTACATATTCTATAGGAAGGACAAAGGAAATATCAGCTAAGGCTAAAAGACCGCTTGAAAGTAGTATTGTGCTTTATGAAGCATTTTTTAATTTTTATTGCTTTATAAACAATACCATTCAAGATTTCCACTTCCTCCCCTCCTCCCATTTCTCTCCCACTCCCCCACTCACCCTCTCCCTCCCCTTCCAGTCCTAAGAGAGGGCAGGGTACCCTCCCCTGTGGGAAGTCCAACGCCCTTCCTCCTCCATCCAGGCCTAGGAAGATGTGCAGACTAGGATCCCAAAAAGCCAGTGCATGCCATAGAGACAAATCCCATTTATATAGGCATTGCTGGGTTTCTGATAAGGCAGAAGACAAACAGTGTTTCCTGTCAATGCTAACTCCCAAAATTACTAGCCTTGTGTTAGGAATGAGAAAACACAGACAGAATTTTCTAACTGGGATTATATCTCAAGCACCTGAAATTTGAAGAGCTTGCCTGTCTCCTAAAGGGTGGATACCTTTCTAGTATAAAGCAGCCGTGATGTTCAAAATCCCCAGCATCTTTTGTGAAAGTCACCATAAGCCATCCAATGCAGTACGGATTTCTACAGTCATAAATGCTTAATTGAATTTCTAAGCTCTTAAAACCCACTTTCGAAGCCATTGTCCTCCTGGGTCCAAATGC